>NC_136611.1:24585268-25200268 GCF_933228915.1 Telmatherina bonti | reverse complement strand
CCAACCTCAGCGTTGACTTTGTAATCAGTTTATCTGATATATGTGATAAATATATAAATACAATGGATCGCTGTATTAAGACTTGCATCAGACATTAAATGTAACCCCTCAATTTTTTTTTCTGCTCTCCATCTTTAGCAATGTGTGTTTCTTAAATCTTATTAACACTACCTCATGAACAAGTGCCCTAAAACTGCAAAGTAGTTTAGTGGTCCGTTCAGGCTGCAATAGGCAGCATCCACAATTGAAATTTAAGAAATTATTTGAAACAAAATTGAAACAAAAAAAACCTAGACCTTAAGTTATTTTTCTGTGTAGTTTAAGTTTATAGATGCATTAAGATATCTAAATGTTTCACAAACAAGCAAGCAAAACAATTTCTTTTTCATTTCTTTTTAATCGTGTTAACAAGCTGGTTACCACAGGAGTGTTGAACTTTACTGTAATATATCAAATGTGAAAACCTGCAGACATACAGCAATGTCACCTTCGTACTTACGTTGTGCTCTTTCTTTGTTAAACATGTATAAGTATTTTAACAGATTCATAATCAGGCTGTTGACAAAGTTTACTGTTGCAAGCAATACAGAAGCCCATAAAATATGCCTTCAACTGAAATTAGAATAAAAATGGAATTCTGTTTCATTCTCCCATATTTTTATATCAGCTTCTGTATACAGTCCAAACTCAGTCCAAATTCCAAAACTCTCTGTATTGCACACTGGATAACTGTACATAAGCCTGTTGGAACTACATGTACAGTTTATGAGTTAGTATGTTACATCATGCATGAAAGCCTGGATGATTTATTTTAAACTAATACTGCTGATAATATACATTATAACTGATGCTCTTCCGATGATTATATCATCCATTTACAAACACTTTTAGAGATGTCATGCAAGCAGCATTGATATACAGGAAATGCATGCATTTTAATCAGGAAGTTAATTCTATCTTCTTACTGCATGTTCCACTGATACTGTACATTATTTATTGTATCGCATTGTGTGTAATTATTGTACAGTGAAATCTATATTTAAGTCAGATAACACTCCTAAAGAATCCCCAAAAACCCCCTCTGTGGTGCTGGTTTCCATCACTGCAGTATCAGTTACTGAGCCACAGTATAAACACATTACTTACACTGCCACAACGCATCAGATATAATATGCCTTTATATCAACATATAAACAATTTGTACAATGTTGACAGGTGTCTATCACGTGGGGCAGATCACAGCTTAAATAATTTTTCACATCTACATTTTTAAATACCAAAAAAAAAAAAAAAAAAAGACCTAAGCTATATCACCAATGTGCAGAGGTGAAAGATCAAATTTTGGCACTTTGCTACTGCTGTTATATGTTAGAGAAGAAGATATGTAGGCAAAAATGCATACAAATAGCATATGGCCTGGTAAATTGCCTTCTGTTCCACTATCATAAGACACTTCAACATTCTCGTACGGAAATTCTGGAGCTACACACCAGAATAATGTTTAAGCTTTCCAACCTTAAAAAAAAAAAAAAAAAAAAAAAAAAAAGCTTTTCGAAGAAACCTTCTGGGGTTTACAAAATACAACTTCTATCCTCAAAAATATGCAGAATTAGAAAACTGATTCCAATGCGCAGCATCATTCAGCCCTAACCTCTCATTCAATGCACCTTGAATATCAAGCTCAATATGTGGAGTGGAAAAAAAGTCCCTTCTGCTCCCAGAGTCTAATTTTACTTGAATAGTTTTCAATGCAGATATAGCAAAAAAAAATTGGTTCATATGTTCCGCCATTTAAGACACCAAAGGAAAGATGCACATGAGGAAAAAGGCCCAATGTCTGATATTTTAACATTAAGACAAAAAAAATCACTAAAACTTCTACCTGAAGCCAACTGACATCAATTACCTGTCGAACATTTATGAGTTGAATTCAAGTCACTGACTCCATGTACAGAGAGGTATGGCCCAATTTCAAATTCTCGAACAGTGCATCTACACAGTGAGTATGACCACATCTACAGTGTGACGCCAAATTATGCGGACTGGAGTGGCAAAGTGGGTGTACGACAGAGGCAAAGAGAGCTTGACTACAGAAGAATGTTTGAGAGCATTGAGAGACAGGAAAACATCCAGGCACTGCTTCATGTTCTGTTCAGTAATTGCTGGCGGAGGCTGTGACAATTCTCTTCCCAATGTACACCCTGAGAGACAAATGAATGTGGAGAAAAAAAGAGAAAATGCATGAAGTACAATCAGCTGTAAAAACAATAAAATGTAAAAAATCATTCAATCAAACTGGTCACAAATTAGTCATCTATGGTGCAGGTGAGTGCAGCTATGTGTTCTGCTGTTAGTTCCTCCCTAACCCCTTAGTGTGCAGTGGACGGATCTATCACATTCAGCTTTTTCTAAATTTGCCCACTTAGAAAAGTCTTGCAAACATATGATGCAAGGTTGTCAAAGACATAACCACATGAGTCAGAACTTACCCAAGGCCAAGAGCCAGCATGTGTGAAATGAGCAACGAAGGGATGAAAACTTTCAGAAATTCAGCAGAGAAGATACCACCTTTCTTCATCGCTCCACTTTTTCTCATGCTCAAAGACACTGAGCGTCGAGGATGCCTGAAGTGGAACTCCCTGAAAAGAACAATCACTCAGCTGATCAAATGAAAACTACTCTGAGGACAGTAGAAGGGAATATTGTGATGTGCTATTAAATGACACTGAAGAAAGTGCTTACTTTGGAGGAATGTTTTCAGGTCTGCTGGACCAGTCAGCAACCCAATCACTGTCTTTGTTCATCAAGATATCGTCCTCTCGGTCCTTGTCTGTACCATCTTCTTCTGACTGGAAATGTGAAACCCAAAACTTAGATAAAAGACATCAGTTTCAAGGTTTTAATTTTAAATATAAAAATATGTACCTTTACCTGACTACCTGCTGGGCTGGACATCTCCACATCAAATGTTATTTGTCCCTCGTCCTGCTCTGGACTTGGTGGTCTGTGGGGACTAAGTTAGAATTTTGAGATTAAATAAAATATAGATTTATTTCTTTGTTTGCTTTTAAAACATGTTTAAAGCAAATAATAATGAGCTTCAACTGCCTTCATCCCCACCTATCGCATGAGGAGTTACTTGGGCTGGACTCATGCTGTGCATCCAGGAGGATCCGTTCCATGTCTCCGTTATGGATAGAAGATGATGATGGCACATGCTCTAGTCCTCCAATCAGGTTTTCATCACTTTCAGCTACTTCCAAGGTCTGGAGAGTTTGACTCATGCTTGCATTTGCATTCATTTGGTCTGCAGCAGGTGTTGGTAGCAGACTGGTCTGGCTATCCTGTGCCCCTGTATTTCCATTCAGCTCAAGCTCTACCCAGGAGCCTTGATTTTAAAAAGTAATAGAAATGGGTTAATGTGTTTAAATTCAAAACATATTAACTTAATAAATAAATCTTTATTTGTTCCCCTCAAACACTAACCCTGTGCAGCACATCCACATATGCATGCATTTCTGTGTGCCACTGCCCCACAAACAGAGTTATGTAATCACGTAAAGCCTGCGGGGCTTGTGAGCACAGAATCTAAACGTTGTGATAGCATGAGACATATTCATATTCCTCTTTTGGGTAAGCTGACAATAGAACATAACCAATGCAGTGCGAGCAACATAATACATAAACTTGATCGACATTTTCCGACCAGTTTGACATCACTGCTCTCGCAGGGTCTTGCATAACTGTGACGCGCACCAAACACAATTTGCCCAGACATGTCGCTGTTCCAGCTGTGATGTTGTCACATAAAAGCCCAATTTACCCAATTTCCACCGTGACCCGTTGCTAATTGATTAAGTTTAACCACCTCATGTAGTCTTGCATTTACGTTTATAATCAGGTACTTCTGACAACATCCGACGATCAACTTCGTTTAGAATTGACTTTTTAGGATGACGATGGCGTTTTATATCAAGAGACAACTCTTTAACATATTTATTCGGGTCATATGCGCCATTATTGTACACCCTGAGATGTGAAATGGAGCGAATGAAATACAATGGCTAAATTCACTCGCCTTTTGTTCGAAACTTGTTTTTATTTTTCAGCTAAAGCCCACCCAACCAAAATTTAAAACACAATTGGCTGTTGAAGCGTCAATCAAAAAATTAGCGCAAGGCAATTGGACAACTTTCGGTGACGTAAAACAATATCATCCTCCTTCCCTCCTAGAAGAAGAGGAAATTCCATCCCCAATCTAACTTTTCACTAAAACCTTCCGTACTACAGTAACCTTAACAATGCACCAATCCATGTAGAAGACGTAGAGTAATATTTGTGAGAAAAAGTGTGGCGTAGATGCCGAAGTGACGTACCTTGTAGGCCAGGCTCTTCGTTATTGTTTTGGGGAGCTGCGGCAGTGGACATGTTGACTACAGCTCTAACGTTGAACATGACACGCACACACTGTGATGTGCGCAGGCGCACAGCCCAGACACCAAAGATGGGTTGTAGGTTAGTGAACTGCTTCTATTTTTTTTTTTTTTTATTATACGTATGAATTAGTCAGAATAGTATGCGTTTGTCCCCAGCACGCACACACAGTGTTATAAATGGATTTGCAAGGCCACATCTAGTGAAATTAGATATGTTGCCATTGAGTGGCTCAGTGACAGTTCAATAAGTTACAAAACATCCAAGTGCATGCATGGTTGGTCCTTAAAGTAATAGTCAACGTTGAGTTTCCATAAATCATTTTACAGTTACAAGGCTAAAATGAAGTATTAAGTGTGGTCAGCTAAACTTATCCATTTCCCTTAGTAGTGTGAGTCTTAACTATACTTTGTGTAATAATGTCTTGTTTTTTACAAGATTGTACAGCCTTCCAAGTATGTAATATAGTGGTTACTCATTTCAAGCCGGATTAACTGGCAACAACATCTTCTTAAAGATTTTATACATTAACGACTAAACAGACAAGTAAAATTCAGAGATTGATTTCAAAATCCTTTATTACCTTTTATCTAAACTGTACTTTCTTCCATTCCATTTCTGTACAATGAACCATTAGTTTTACACCAAACAGATCACCAAAACTCTTTAGTCAAGTGCCCCATTGAACAAATAAGAAATTCATAATAGTAAAAGTGCATTTTGTTTTCAGCTCTTGGGCATGTATATGTTTCTGCATCTGAACCATGTTCTTTGAAATATTGTGGTGTATTATCTTCTAAATAGGACAGCTTTAGTTGACAGAGCTGTATACTGATGCCATTAAACCACTATGGCAAAACTATATTTATAAAAAAATAAAAATCTAGCAAGTAGGCAATTTTTTGAGCCCTGAAAAACTACTTTATTAAAGATCTAAGGGTTTGCTCAAAGAGCATTTGTACTATACCCCGAGCAGTTTCTTATCTGATGCACCAGAAACGTTAAGAAATGTACTTGATAAACTTATTTTTTCTTTGTTATACAGAAGGCAACAGAGCTCTTGTGAAGATTTTTGTGGTTTACACAACAGTCTAGAGTAGTGTTACTCAATTCCTGTCCTCAGGCCCCCCCCTGCTCTGGAGGTTTTTTATAGGCAACCTTACCTTAACACACCTGAATTAAATAAAGGGCTTGTTAACAAGCTGCAAGGAACTTGATAAGGAAGTTTAATAACCTGACCCAGGTGCTTTGGAGGAGGAACATGTCAAAAACACGCAGGGCAGGGGTTCCCGAGGACACTGGTCTAGATCAACAGCCTGTGTATGACAATAATATGAAGGGAAAATGTAAGAGTTCTTTATTTAATTTTTTAAATAAACTTTTTTTTGTACGAAAAATGAAGTCAATTTTAATGTATCACCAATTCATATATCCCCTTGATAGGGGAATAACATGTCAGAGCTTAGACCAATGAAAGGGTCAAAGCAATATAAAGCTTTGTATATCTGAGGCAAATAACATGGCTGAGCCACAATCTCGCAATTAAAAAAAAGGCTGAAAAAGAAAACACATTTTACAAAAGTGTACTAAATGACAACCAAACCCTGAGCCCAGAGAGAATGACACTTGACAGTAGTTTACCACCAACATATTAGGACTGGTGGTTATATTTCAAGTGCACAATCTGGTATACTTGCACAACCTGGTGGACGAAAAGGCTCCATAGCCTGATTTTAAAGGCTTGAATGTAACATTAATCAAATGGACCACTTTTCTGTAATTCCACCATTTCCTCCAGTAGAGATAATCTTCATTCAACAATCCTCTGTAGACCACATCATTTGCAGGCTCATCATTAAAAAGGAGAGCTGCACATCATGGGAGACAAAGAAAACATTTCATGGTTGAATAACTATAACTCTACCTAGTCAACCCACCTGACAAGCTTTGAAAGACTATTAACAATACATGCTTAAAATGTTTTTTTCCTTTGCAGACCCTCAGCAGCCATCTTTCACAGCAAGAATTGTTCATTAGGCAAAACCCTGACACATAAACAGAACGTTAAGATCCAAACCCTGAAGCCTTAAAGTACATTGGTTAAAACAAAAAAAGACATTGCAGTGCTTTTTCATTACAGGAGGTACAGACAACTGAAAATAATCTTCTTTGGACATCCCACATAAAAAATACACATCCTTGATGCCACAGAAATACCTGCCAGGATCGACAAAATGTCACATATTACAAAAAGTATACCCGACTTTCAAACAACCTTCAAACTCCAGTCAGTCAAAGACAGACAGCTAAAGAAAATACAGTGATTAGACTGTAATCGTATTGCCTTAATTCATACAAAAATAAATCAGCTATTGGGATTATTCGTCCTTTATCATCAGGTACAATACAAAACATCATAGATGTATTTAAAAAAGAAGTCTTGGAGCAGAAACTAGAATCAGAGAATAAAGTAATCAGTGAGTCTACAATAACATAACAGGCTTTTGTAGGGGGAGACAGCTAGCAGCATTACATTTTGTGCCACATACTACAAAGAGTATAGCTTGGCCGCTTCACATCATTATGCCCCCCGTCACATATGTAAGCATTTGTCCTGAGCTTTTTATGGTTGTTCAAAAGAGTAGAGGTGACCAGAAGCATCTTGTTTGTAAGTTTCCTAACTTTAGAGTGTGCAGGACTGGTTACTTTGGCATACTATGCCACCATTTAAATCCAAACACCACAACATCTGGCACGTGTTTCCTCATCAGTCTTGTACCCATTTTAAAAGTCAACACTAGTACCTTTTTAAGCTCATGCCCATGAAGTAGAACATTTCTACTCAAAACTGGTGACCATTTCCCTCTATGTATACATCGCAGTACATTTTCTTCTGATAAGGAGTTTCAGTGATCATTTAATCAGATTCTGGTGCAGCCAAGATCTGAAAAATATCTACATCTAAATGCCAATCCCAGAGACAAAGGTACAGAAAAGTAGATGTTAACAGAACATGATGAATTTCTTTAGTTTTCCTTAAAAAAAGCTCATTTTGACAAATCATCTCTGGTATCAGATGCTTTTATGTCCCCTTTCAGACATGCATGGCTTTTCATTAATCAGACAGAGTCAGCTAAACGTGACAGCTTTTCACCTCAGTGATCTCCATTGTAGTTTCATAACATATTCGGACTTTGCCAAACAACACACAGGCGCACACATGCTTATATTTGGCACATTATCCATTTCAGTGAGACAGCATAATTAAACAATACAGTTTGTCCAAACCTTCCTGAAAATAGTTCTTATTTATGTGTTTCTGACAGCATTTGAGATAAATGTTAAACAAATCCTGGATGTTGTACTGTACTACAAAAGAGTTGCTAGTAGTAGTATTGCAACAGAAACCCTGCCAGTAAGAGGCCAGTTCAGCAAAGTGAAACACGTAGAAAGGTAATATTCCCCTGCTCCCATTAACCACCAGCACAATTTTACACATCAGCACAATTAGCAACTGTGCACATTATTACGGTAGTCTTGGAGATACTGACACTGTAGTGAGTTTACTTTTTATAAGCAGTATTAACGCACTGCTCAGTCCTGAGTGAATAGTTACCTGTATTACTGTCAGAAGGGTATCTGAAAACATTGTGAGGAACAATTAATGTAGAAATGACCAGTGTGTAAATGGAAAATAGCTGTTTCTTAGACTGATTACGCCATTACTGTTATTCCAAGTCTGAAAGGGGCCAATATGCCTGAAACACAGAGTTTTCTGCTGTGCATCTGCAGACAAATTACTTTTATAAAAATTCACTTTGATGGAAAACATATCAACTTCAACAGTCCAACTTTCATACTTAAGAAAGATTTACGTAAAACAGTGGCTGCTTTAAGTGAAATTATTGATTTTGTTCATTTTGGGTAATTACTAGCAGTAGTGTCTGTTATACATCATTTCTAGAGAATGTGCTGAAACACTGAAAATGTTTTTTTTTTTTTAACAATCACACAACAATAGGAAAGCAAAGGTGAGAAAACTTGGCAACTTAATTGTTACTAGGCATGAATGGAGTGTTGTATTAGTGGTTTCAGGCCCATACTGAAAGGAATTTGGTGACAGAAAGATATTAAAACACTATAAGAAATATCCTACTCAACTTACTAAAACATGGTCACTACAAAAACTTGATAATGAGTAGCTATAACAGATCAACAAATCATGACAATATGGCACGACAAAATATAGAAAAACATTTTCCTTTTGGTTTGGGATTTAGAGGAGATGCAAACGGAAGCTTGGTGAATGGAGTGTTTCTAATGAAAGAAACCAATGACAGAAATCTTCAAACTTAGGTATAAAAAAAAAAAAAAAAAACCTGCATGTTTACTAATATACTGTGTGATGTGCTTGTGATGTCCTGACTGGATGTATTGTGTTAACGCCGCTGTATGTTGTTGACGGATACCCTTGTCAAGAATTCCTAGGATGGCTCTTTTGAATGATTCAGCCAAAAAAACATTTAAAAAAGACAAGTATTGTTTATATTTGTTAATCTGAGAAATGGGGGCTCAAGCAGAAATTGGGATCTGAGTGGTTCGCCAAACACTAGTTCAGTTTATCCTGGAATATGTACAAGTTGTTGGTGGTGGCCACAGCAATGATGTTGTCCAGAGGATGCCAGGCAGTGTGGAGAATCTTCTTGTTAAAGTCCAGACTGTCCACACTGATCTCATCCTTTTTGCGCTTCCCACCTGTGCTGATTTTGCGAGGCTTCAAGACTGATCGTGGCTTGCAGTTCTCCCGCGACGCCTCAAGGGTTACGTCCTGCCGGTAACCTCTGTCAAACATCCTGAAGAAGTTGTTGTAGGAACCCGTCATCACAACACTGTAGAGAAGATACAAGTGCAGAATCAGCAGTTTAGGCCTTTGTCTTGATATTGATCTCAAACATTATCTTGGAAAACACATCCTGAAACATGTAGAGAAAACCCCTCTGACAGCCCCATCAACAAGAAATCATGTGGTGCCTTCTAGCCTGCACTGGGCTGATAAGCACAGCAGTCGATAAGGGTGGTGTTTTCTGCATTCACTGGTGGGTCTGCTTACAATGTGTCTGTGTGTTACGCATGCATGCAATTAGCACAGGGGTGATGATTTTCATAAACGTTAGATTGCAATAAATTTTTCACCACAGTCCTAAGAGATGAGATTTTTATAAGAATACACAAATTAATAAAAAGCAAATAAATAATTTCTCACCTGTCATTGCCATTCCAACAGCACTCAAACTTGTCAAAGATGCAGTCGTTCTCATAGAGTGAACACAACTTACTCCTGAGATATTCATGCATCTGTAGAAAGAGAAAAATGCAAAAGGTAAAAAAAGGTACAATCAACAGCAGTACAAAGTTTTCATGCAGCTAACAGGTGGGAAGATCAATCATGACATCTGTAAAACATCGGTCACCTGATATGTCTCTACTGGTCGGCTTTCCATGTTGAGATCCCAAATTTTGACAGACAGATAGTCGCGTGTCATCATGTAGCGTCCACTGTGACTGAACTTCACATCAGAGATGGATGAAATGATTTCAGAAAAGAATGAGCGGTTGTTTGGATCTTCTGGCTCCTCAAACACTTCAGAAAATAGAATAAAATGATAAATCTCATTAGTTAATCCTTTACAGAAAATTGAAATGGAAAACTATAATTGCTGCACAAGAACAATAGAACTTGGGGAGGGGAGTATTTTGTAGATTTTCATCAGTGTGGTAGTAAAAGACCTAAAGATAGAAGTGCTTCAATTACAAAAAATAATGTGTATTAGGGCTGTGATGATATGTTTTAGTCCCAATTCGATTCGATTCCAGATTTGTGGGTGCCGATTTGATTTAAATTGCGATTCTCATGATTACTCGATATTGCTGATTTCTGTAGACTAAAAACAAAAAAATATCAATACAAAACTTTTTTTGCTCGTCATTTTTCTTGATTTCAATTAGGAAAAAACAACACAGTAGCCAGACCATCATTCTGCTGCTATAATGCCCAGGAAGACAAGTAAAAAGATCAATAAAAACAGTTACATGACAAAAAATGTAAAATGTATTTTTTTCAAATAAAAATAATCAAATTTTTTTAACAAAATAAATTCCATTTTAAAATTGTAAAACTACATACACAAAAAAATAAAAAAATACACAATATTCCAATTCAATTTGATTTTCCCATCCCTAACGTGTATGGAGCATAATTGGGGAGGAACTGATGGTTCTTCTTTCTTTTCTTTAGACATTTGGAGAGAAAAAATTAAAACCTGGTGTTGTGAATAAAGAATAACACCGAAGTGTTGTGCTCTCTTTCAGAGACAAACCTGTCATGTGAAAACTGAACTTTTATCCACAATGTTTTTCATTAGTAATAAAGCAGTGAGCAAATTTCCTGATTTCAGACAAAGCATTAAACTGTGGATGTGGTAAACATTGTGGCAAATTTTTTTCTTTCACGTTAAATTTAGTCATGACAATCTTACTCTCCTATTAAAATTGTTGATCAATGTCAATGAACCTCTTAATGACACACTATAGTCTTGTGATTGACAGCATCATTACTACATAATGTATCAAAGACAAGCAGATACGACCGAAATTTCTCTACTAAAGAGAGACACAATCAAATCTTTAGACTAGTAGAATAACTTGTTCTGGTTTCCGTGTCTGTCTAGGCTATGGACACTCAGAATCCAGCAGCTGCACACATGTGGCACTAGTGAAGTTGACTTACTTTTGGCATGTTTATCGCACAGTGCTGATGCCCTCATGTCACACATGCGGATAGTTCCCTTGCTGCTGCTGTAGACAAGAGTGTTGCACTGGTTTGGGTGGAACTCAGCAGCTGTGATTACTTCGGTCAACTCCTCCATATTAGCCGGCTTTATGTCAACAATGTCTAAGGAACTGAGGTTAAGGCGAAAGACCAACAGAGGTATTTCCACAACTTCATGAGAAATCTTTCAGAAACTTTACAGTAAAACAAAACAAAAAAACTTCATATTAGCGAAAAGTATTTGCACAGCCTCAAAACAAAATGTGCATTTGCTGGCATCAAATTAATCAGGAATACGACATAAAAAAATTAAGTAAACAACCAGAATGTTCTCCCTGGCGAAAATAAACAGGTCTACATCAACTTTTATTTTGTGTTTCCACCTGTGATGAAAGAAAATGCTATCCTAGAAGTAGGCCCCAATCGATGTACAACGTAAATAAAGTAATACTGGATGTGGCAAAATGTGCCACATCTCGGCAGTGGTGCCTAAGAGATTTCAGCTAAACAAACACCTGCTCACTCATAGTGCCTCCAGGAAGGTTAATCTGTCCTCCAAATGCATGAAACATATTAAGACATCCTGCAAGATTGAGCCAAGATCCATTTTCAGGTCACAGACAGGAATGTAAAAGAAATTGCAAAGCACACAAATAGAATCTTAATGATGCACTATGCAACTTTCAGATAATAAAACTCTGCCTTCCTGAAACGTTTAACGATACAGTGACATAAATTACGCCCATTTCTGGAACTGATGCATCTCAAGGTTGAAAAACCGCATTTCACTACTTTTCTTTTTTTTTTTTTTTTTTTAAGGACACCATGTGACATTGCATCTGAGTTTTGGTTGATGAATCGTGCCGCATGCAGGCAAGTTTATATAAAGACACTAGTCGTTTTGAATGACGAGACAGAGCAAGAGCTAAAACGTCAAGATAGGACTATCTTTTACTGGCTGGCGAGACTTTACAGTGCAGATGAAGGGCAAGAATTAAAAACTTGTGTATGCTTCATATATTCAGAGTGGTTTCATCGTTCATCTCCCTGCTTGGTTTAGTCACTACTAAAGACTCACATTTAAAGAAGGTGATTTAGAGTTCCTCTGGCTAAAGGTTCCTTCAAAGTGAATTTTATTCCAAATGCTACCAACATTTTTAACTCAGCAAAACTTAAAATCCAAATAAGATGATTTAATATGCTGCACTTTTACTTTTTACCTCTTAACATTTGCCTATTACGTGTTTAGGATGTATCTGTACTTTTGTTTTACTATGCAATACTGTATCTTGGAGGTTCATATTATTTGTGTTGGTGACATTATTTCTTATTATTCTTAATAATAATAACGATGATAATAATCCTGCCTCTCGCCTAATGATTGCTGGGATAGGCTCCACCTTCCTGCAACCCTAAATTGGACTAGAGCTTAAGAAAATGGATGGTTAACGACAACAAAAATAACAACATTATTATTATTATTATAAATCATAATGATAACAATAACAATAATAATAATAATAATAAAAAAATAACAATATCAACTTTGTTAATCCTAATTTGAAAATTAAACTATTTCTTCGAGCTCTAGTGGACACTAAAGAGACTGCCTGGGAGGCAGGTGGAGGTTCGCGACGTTGCTGGTTTATGTCTGTTGTCACACAGGGGACTTGAACCTGAGTCCTCCAGATTTCAGCCCAACCCTAACCACAAGTTTACATCGAAGCAAACACTCCCCCCTAACTGGATTATTTTGGAAAAGAAAGAGCTTTGCATGAGGATTTGAGAGAGAGACTGAATGATACAATTAGACTAGTGTGAAACAAGCAGTTTTTAACAGTGCACTCAAAGAATGTTAGTATTCTTGCTGTATCAAACATTTAACAGCAGGCATAATAAAACTGTAGGAAGAATAAAGCTTTTATTTATTTATTTTTTTTTTTTTATTAAAAAGTCCGTTTGCGGAATTCCACACCAAAAGGATACTAAAGCTGTGGTCAGTGATTTCCTGATGCCAGAGGTTAATGCGCAAGTCATCCGCAGACAGATAGGTCTCACAATCACTGTTGACTGAGATGGAATTGATATGGTAGGTGTGAGCATTTGCAAACACTCGCCTGGGACTGGCTTCCACCATCAAATCCATCGGCTTGAACACTGGTACCTAAAGACAACAGGGACACTGTCAGGAAGCAGGTAGACTGAGAACCACACAGGGTTCTCAACTTGTCATGTTTTTGTACACCAAGGGAAAAAAAATCACATAAAAGAAAGGAGTGATTTAGAGTGTAAATTACAGAGAAACTGACACACACCCGTAATGCTGTGACAGTATTTGGATCTATATATCGCCCATCTTCTTCCTTCAAATTGTAACCCTCTGGTCTCTTGTCACGCTCACTAATTTTCCACAACTTAATGGTTTTGTCTACCAGATAAAGCAAAACAGAAGTCAGTCATTTTCAATCACATCTTTAACTTAACATTTCATTGCTGAAGAGTCTTTAAAGGTCAGATTAAAAAGTGTACATTTAAAAAATTAAATATTAGAAAAACAGTCCTATTACAGTGTTAAAAACTAATTCAAATTTAAAAGAAAGCAAAAAGAAATCAAGAGAAGTGTGCTGGTTTACTAACCATTTGTTGACAATAGGAACTGTGCTGCATTCTTCTGAGGCAACCATCTAATCTTGTTGATCTTCTCCTCAATCTCAAGACTTTTTAGATAGTCAAACTCAGGTTCGTGGCTCTGGAAGGTGCTGTAAACATTGTACTCTCCTCGGCACTGTGGCTGATTCTTACTCTGAACAATAATAAACCTCAAGTCAGACTTAAGATAAAGGAACATTATTGCCATAAAATACTTGTTTCTCATATTAAACGACAGTTTTGGTGCAAAATGATTGAACATCGCTCACTTAACTGGGCAAAATGTTAAACCTGCTTCAGTTATAAATTTATTAAAAGAAGAAAATATTTATTGTTTGAGACTGAAATGCTTCTTTTGGTGCTTTACTTAAACATACCTCTGGTTCCTGCTGAAAGATGACAACACGACCCCCTTTGTCCCCAGTGGCAAGGAGCTCCCCAGTATGATTGAATTCAACAGTAGATATGATATCAGCTGTCAATAATGCAGAGGAATTTGGAGAGAAATAAGTTATTTGCTACTTTATTATAATGGATTTTACAGTGGCAGAATTTAAATTAAAAGATGTTTTAAAACTACACAGAATTAAAGACATAGTTTGCCTCTTTGAGGCACCAAGCATGGTGCAAACACAATGGAGCAATGATGCACATGCACTATCGCTCCATTGTAATGCAGTGAAATTAAATGCACACTGAACAGAAACAATGACCTACCATCTGTTACTACTTAGCACTTTTCAAAGACAATAATTCTGAACAAATCCTTCAGCAGTCAATCCCCATTTACAGACTTGTACCATTCAGAACTGGAGCAATCCTTAATGTGGTCAGTGGATCTGTACCAATCCCACACTGTACACAAAGCGCCTGATACAACCTGACTCCATACAAACTATTGTATCAAGAAAACAGTGGTCAGCTGAAAGAGAATATCTTCATAAAATGCATATAAAACTATTACTTTATCATTTATTGCCAACATATATGTGTAAATACAGCTAATGTATTGATTTAATTAAAGTTTTTCATCCTTTACTTGTTCTCAGAGCCAAACCCTGCAGAATGTCACTTATGTGACATAACAAGTAACACTACATAGCAAGCATGTCGATACATACTTGTTTAGACATGCTTGCTAAATAAGGTGTGAACACATTTAATGGTTCTTGTTCTTATCAAAAAGTATGATGAAGTGAAAGATTATTTTAAACACTGAAACCACCATTGCTTTAAAGTCACTGTGAAATCGTGCACCACCACTGTCGCTCACACATTGCACAGGATAAGTGCAATCAGAGAGTGGTCGCCCTGAGGACTTGCCTTCAGCAACATCATCATCCATCGCTCCTTTGACCTGGGAAAAGCACCACTGGACATCGCTGCTCCCACCACCGGGCCCTGTACAAAACACAAGTCCACGTATTGACAGAAAGAACCCAAACACACAAAACACAAGTCCAAGTTTTGACAGAAAGAGCCCCAACACAACTTCTCACGCGTTAGCCATGTGCTAACTTAGCATGAAGCATGTAAACGAGAGCAAGGCAGTCTACGACTGCATACAAACTGATAGTTTAAACTAGCCCAAATAAACTTATACACAATATTTTTTGTTAGGAATAACCTTACTTTCACTTTGTTGGACACACATACACATACATACATACATACATACATACATACACTGGCATCAGTAGTATCTTAGCTTGCTAGCTAGCTTGATTAGGTTAACCATAACAGAAGAAGACAAACCTACTGTTTGTACAAAAGAGGTTAAAGGGAGACGTGTTTTCAGTCCAAACCTTTAAAAATTCTTTATTCTACGGTTTTACCTGCCATGATGGAGGACTCAGATTGGGGTCTTTGTGGCTGATTCAGGCCCTGGAAGCGGTGCTGATCCGAGTCGGCTGGGAGGTTCGGACCGAAGAGCACCGGAGGAATGAAGAAACTGGATATGCGTTTAGTAACTCCACAAGTCCTCAACTCGGTTGTTAAAGAACGCATGGATAAGTTTACAATAAAATGAAACAACCTACAACCTTCACAGCTGGTTTGCAGACTTTGCACTCTACTTTGAGATTTCCCTCGCTTCAGCCCCTTCCAACATTACACTTTCAAAATGGCGCAGCGCGGGCGGCGTGCGGTAGGAATCAAAGAGCAGAGACCATGATCCTTGCAACTTTAGCCGGACTGTGAGCCAGAACAAATCCCATTATCTTACTGTAGACAACGTACATTTAAGTAATTAATTGTGCTTTCAGCTTAAATGGAAAATAAATTGAGACTTTAGATATAAAATCCTCTGAGCGTATTCTGCCCGCCCATGTGAAATGCTTTAGTGAGAGAAATCAAACTTACCCACGCGTTCAGCGTGAATTAAAAAAATAAAACCAGAAAACCCTGAACTTTAATCCTGACATTTAGATTTCTCTTACACATGATAGAAAAGTTTAGCAACGTTGATTGTCACGCTGTTATTATTTTTTATTACTCTCTGGGTACCCCTGACTTCTTCTAGCCCTGCAAAGGCATGCATGTTAAGTTAATTGATCACTCTAAGTCAGTGGTTTTCAAACTTTTTTTGAGCCAAGGCACACTTTTTCTCACTGAAAAATCACAAGGCACACCACAATCCAAAATGGTTTTTTTTTTTTTTTGTTTTGTTTTTTTTTTTAAAGTCCATATCATTATTATTATTATTATTATTATAAAGTACATCTTGTCAAAGCCTCTTGAATAGAAATCAGATAAACACAAGAAGATGGAATTTTATTATCTTTCACTGGTGCCTGTTTGTATTAGCACAGAGCTGCTTCTTAGACCAATTAGGTGAAATTAGGTCATTTGTCAGGGCACAATAAATAGAAAAAGAACTCTATAAAACTCTTAAGGTCGTAGCTAATAGTAAGTAAAACTAAAAAGTCACAATTGTCTTGAAAAAAAAAAACTTTACTATACAGCTGTGCATAAACAGCATTGAAAACCAGCCAAAATAAAGTACTTAAAACCTTGTACACATTCTGTTCATTTAAAGGTAAAATATAGAAAATATAGAAAATATACAATCTTTGACATGAACCAAAATGAAAATGACAGTTTTCTGTAGAGCATTAGTTGATTATAGTTAATTGTCTGTAAATATAAACATGTAATCTCAGTTAAATGTTGCAGCTTTAGAGACCATGATGAAACTGAATTGACATTTTAATTTATTTGAAGGCATTTATGCCATGGTGGTTGTTAACAAGCCAAGAGTAACATGTGTTCGTTGCAGTGCAGGAAAGTTCAACTGCATATATCAACCACCAGACGGACATTAGCTGTTTCCGTTTTTCTTTTTTTTCCTGTTTTTTGTTTTGTTTTTTACTGACCCCCTGAAGCTTCATTAATGCATAAATTCAACCTGTGACTTTGTGTCAAATAGCCACAAAAAAATCACATGATTATCCAGCACCCCCCGCCCAAAAGTTAATAAATGGCCAATACAGACTTTCTTTCTCATTGTTTATCCAAATCACGGGTGTTGAGAAAAATATGATCACACTTCTGTAAATCATTAAGATACATGACACAACAAGCCTTCTGCACGTAGACATTTTGAATTCTCAGGAAATTTGAAGCTGAAACTGATGTCTGGATAGCTCTTTTTTTCCCCTTTGTGTTAGACCTATAAACTTTAAAGGTGGAGTATGTAAGATTTTCAATATTTAAAAAAAAAAATTAACAAAAAAATAACTACAATCATAATTAGACAGTTTTTTTTTTTTAACATGTAGGTTCCAGTCTGTCCATATTTGATGTGTTATTAAATTACAAGTTTAATTAATGACAAAGACCCTTCTTAAATGTTTTCCTACCAGTAAAAAATGTGCTTTTTGTCATTTGTCATTAATTAAACTTGTAATTTAATAATGCATCAAATATTAACAGACTGGAACCTACATGTTCACAAAACTTTCTAATTATGGTTGTCGTTATTTTATTAGTTAATTTATTCGGAAAATATTGAAAATCTTACATACTCCACCTTTAAATCCAGATTAAGATTATTCTTGTATTATTTGAGTTATGACTAAACTAAAATGGCTACTCTTAGGAATAAATACACAAATAAATAGTAAATTATACTCTGGTTCAATGAAAGCTATCAGAATTTCTCTCATTTAAAAAAAGCAAGTTATAGCTATTTCACTCTCTTATTATATGTGGAAGTGAAGCAACAGAGCCACGCAATGCAACAGCACAACAGCATATTGTAACTTTAAAACCAAACGGACACAGAAATGTAAATAGTAATAAATTTATATGAAAAATGTGCTGATTATATAATAAGTGTTTTGGGAAAAGGTCTTTAAGGACTGCATAATTAGTTAAAATGGCCTAAATTTCTATTTAAGATGGTGGCATACAAATGACAGTCGAATCAAGTGCATCACTTCATCAGATACTTAAAAAATGTGTGCAGTACTCTGACAAGTGATATTTAGGTTTTCTACTAAACACGAGACCTTGTGGCAGTTAATGCCTTGTGATTTAGGTCTCTTAGACACACAAGATTATATCAGCTTGAGAAACAGTTTTTCACCAACATATCCAGTCTTTAATAGACATCTAATGTTTTTATCTATGAGGAACATCAAGTCCTTGATTATGTTGAACCACAAACATATTAGCTTCTTAGTGGTCATGTTGATGTACAGATTCTAATTGCATATTTAATTACACTTTCAAATTCATGAGCTGCAAACTGGCTTTTTTAAAATGAGCTTGGAAAATTCCTTTAAAATGTCCTCATAAAAGACAAAAAACAGCACACAAAAGCATTCAGCTCGATCTATGATAAGAGATTGTAGCCTCTACTGACGTTCGATATTAGCTGCATAAACTTAAATCCCAAGGTCTGTTTAATCAACTTGAGTTTTAAGTCCAAGTTCAGTCTCATTCTTCAAATGTCTTTTCCATTTCACTTTCCCACCATAAAATAAGTGGTCCACCTGGCAAGGAGCAAAGCACCAAACAGCACTGTGTAGCTGAAGAGAACAAATTTCAGGATTTCCTTGAATGTCCGGAGAAAACGGATAAACAAAGGCTCCACATCTAGAGGCACCTGCTGTGTCTTCTGCCTTCGATCAAGATGAATTGGGTGTCCCATGTTCTCGCCTCGGCCCATTGTACAAACGTACGTCTGTCAGATTTCACCACAAGAGATCAGAAAAATTACTTTCAAGTTCAAGATACAAGGGCAATGTGGGAGTTCAGAAAGAAAACAAAAGAGAAATGCAAGGAATTAATTAGAAAATACAAAGATAGAGAGAAAAATAGCACACTGGGATAAATTGTCCATTCCTATTTAAGCAGCAAATACTAAAAGGCAAGAGGTTCATGTAAAATAGTTTGTTTGCATCAGAGTTGGAAAATAATTTAGCTTCCTCCCGGCAGAAAGATCAGGGAGTTGTACTGTCACAAGACTGCTGTTAATAATTTATCTGGAAACGGCACTAAGTGGGTTCCGTATTGATTTGCTTTGTTACCTGCAACAAGGAAAATGGTGAACAGTTGTACTTTTATCCTTTGTGATATTACAAATGAAACATGCAATAACTGTCAGACTGGGTTTACAATAACACGGACCACTTCAATGTTTTATTTGAAGTAATTATTTACTTGAGACTTTTGTGCATCGAAAGTCACATCCAAGCTCATTTATTGTCTGTTGCAAACATATCATATGCATTTTTGTTTCAAAATGACAGCTGTAATAATCCATAACCGCCTGCAGGGTTATAGGTTTAGGAGAAAGAAACACTTTCAAATATACATAACATCTGAACAAGTTCAAAATATATATCTGCGCAAAGAGTGTGTAGCAACTCAAACCTTGATGTTGTTGGAGCAGGACAGACGCTGATTAGAGGGTGGACTCCTGTGCTTCCAGCCGTGAAGTCCAAGTTGGTCTGTGCAGTTCTGGGCGTTTCAAGTCCTTATTGTGGAGGAGGAGCCAAAAGCAAAAACTGATCCCCAGGACTTAAATCCCCTGGGATTGATCTAATGGCAATTTAAGTCTCCAGCACACCTGCTCCTCAAAGAAACCTAAGTGCAAGATTTACAAAGAACATAATAATAATAATAATAATAATAATAATAATAATAATAAAAAATGGGAATCCAAAAGAAGCACTGTAAAACATTTCCAGACTGTCAACATGGGAGAAATAAATATTGACCCAAGTAAGGTTTACCAAAAATGTCTGTCAGCAGGTCTCCTTGTACATACAGTCAGGGATGAAGAAAGTATTGACTGATACAGAGATCAAACACCCTCCTACAGCACAGTTAGCCTCTACCGGAACATGGAGCAAATGGCTTCCTAATTAAATCAGTGTCTTGTGCTGTCAAATCATAGGCTGCTGTGGGCTGAGCTCTCCAGACAACACAGGGCCATTATCGGCTGATCGGGAGGCCTGTTACTGTGCTAATTGCTTCTTCAGAGAGCTGGACCACTGCTGATGGATGCACTGCCCAAAAAGAAAAACAAAACAAAAAATTGAATAATTTACGTTTTTTATTTACTCATTTTGACCCCAAAAGATGCCATACGGAAAACAAACAAACAAACAAAAAAGAATATTAAAGCTTTCAAAGAAAAAAACCCCAAAGATTTTCGTCATACTTACATATGTACAGTATCCCAATAGTGAAACTGTCGTATATAATAACAAAATAGTGATTCTTTAAAAAAAGACAAATAAAAAACCAAACATAATGTAACATTAATCTAAAATGTTATATTGTAATTAAAGGTGCTCGGCCATGAGTAACAGCTTGGAGAATGTGAAAGAGTCCAAAGAGATTAACAACTGGTCTTGGTCAAAAGGGCTGCCTTTAATATATATTTGAAGTATAACTCCATGTGGCAACTTTAAACAGCCGATTGATGCTTAACCAGCACAGGCATCAATGAAACACTTACAGTAGACTGTTCTGGACCTAAAATAAACAAACAAAAAACACAATAGCAGGAGAGACTTGCAAGGAATGGGTGTTTTTAATGAGGCCATTTGTACACAGATGTCTCAGGGCATCTGAGATTCAGGCCGGTCCATGAGGGATTTGATCCAAGTTGTGCCGTTGATGAGTTTTGTGGTGGCAATGATATACTCCATCCCACTGTCTTCCATTTGAGAGAGGAAACGGAGAGCGGCTATTTCTGCATACGTCACTCCACCAAGGAAGAACACCAGCGTTGTCCGATTTTCCCCCTGCTGGCCTAGAAGATCATACATGTAGACATGTTCAAACTGTTGAAGTGAGAATGAAAAATTGTGTCGTGGTCTTTTAAATTCCTATTAGCCAGGTTAGCAAAATACATCAGACTGTAAAAAGATTCCCAGTCTTTCTGTGAAAATCCCAATTTAGCTGTACGTTTTTCCCCATTATCACCCACACAAAACCAATCTGAGGCAGACATGTAGCAACAAGTCAAAACGTGCAGTTTTAATTAGCCATTTCAAATGAAGTGTTTAATTAAAGGTATTCTTCACAACTGCCAAAATAAATTGATGGTGGAAAATGCTGGGTGTCACTCCCAAATCATACAGAGCATGTTTTTATTCTTTTAACACAGGCACACAGAAAAAAAGCAAACACTGATTGAGGTTCTGTGGCATTGTCTGTCATCGGCCATCAATCTGCCGCTGTTCAACATTTGACCTCACTGAAACAAAGCCTCTGTTTTATCTCCACACAGCAGGCAGGCGGGTGTTTTTATTCTGCAGCGAACAGCAAGATAAACAGCAATTCTTGGACCTAAACTACAAGGCAGCATTGGCGTCTCAGAGCGGTTCAATTCTGGGTTGTTGGCGTCCTGAAGCTAGCTTGCCACATAAACTTACGCAGGAAATACATGGCCTGTCTATGATCAGCACTAGTTCAGTCAAGTATATCACAGCCTCCTAATCAATCAATTCGAGGAATATGTGGCTTTCCTTTTCTATCATCTCTCGCAAGAATCAGACAGTTTAAATCTTTGTATTTTTCTATCAAGTTCAGAAAAGATCTCAGCTTAAAAAAAATGCTTGTCCGGTAGTTTTAGATTAGCTATTCCATAACTTATCTTATAAGATTATTTGTATTCATTTTGTTTTCCAGATTTCCTTCCTGGTTGAGTGAAACAACTCTGCTTCTTTCAGTTTATATATCTAACACCTTCATACAGTCACAGATTATAAGCTGTTCTAGTGGTCAGAAAATACATGAATACATACACATTCAGAATTGGAATCTATCAGCACCATGACCATGTTTTAGGATGTATGAATTTACATTTTTTGGGGATTTGATTTGACTAGATATATTTGACAGGGCCTTAGTTTGCACTGATGCTTACGTTTCTTATGAAGTCCAGATGGAAGCTGCTGTCTCTCTTCAAAATGAGGGCCTGGAAGCATCTTCAGCACCTCTTCAATGCTACGCCAACCAGGCCTCGCCAAAACCTGAGTCAAGCGGATGCTTAGTGGAGCGTACCCGCTGTAGACATACGAGATGTCGTTGGGGTTCTGTAGGAATTGAGAGAGAGAGGGGAGGACACCCCCAAGAAACAGCATGATTCAAGGCCTCCCCTCAAAATGGCATGTGTAAAATCCGCAAGTTAAATGTCACACCTGCTCATTTGCATCCTCCATCCACAGTTTAAGGGTTTTTCTAATGGTGGGGTAGTTATTCCTTGAGTTTGTCTGCGGCTTTAAAAGACCAGCCTTCTCTAGATTGTTCAGCGTTAGTAAGTGTTCATAGCCATAAGTCTTCACAAAGAAAGAGAGGCAATGTTTAAAACAGGAAGAGAAAAAAAGACATTGGCAGTGTTTGTCTTTTTCTGCACAAGTGAAAATACTCAAAAAGCTAACAGTACAAAGTAAGCTTCAACTACGTTATCCCACCTGAAGTATTTCCCTCTTGTAGTAGTCCAAAACCTTCTGCTTGAGCCCATTGTTGCAGACTGACTGCATACACACTAAACGCAGAATCTTGATCAAGGGGTCCTTCTGGGCAATGCAGTCTTCTATGTATGTATTCACCTGCCGAGCAAAGTTATTTAAGATTTTAGTAAAATTTACTCTAATTTAGACTTGTGAATTTAAGAAAAATATTCATCAGCCGAGAGTTGGAGAAACCATAGGTAAACAAGTCTATAAATACCTTGTCAGTGTCCACACCGGTCATAAACTCCTGCTCCACAGTTAGGTTATCAAAGAAGGCCTCAGATGCTGAAGCAATAGTTGTTGGAGTTTATTATATTGAAATGTTCAACAATGAAGAAAAAAATATTAATTACAACTACAGACATCATTTTGAGTTGCTCGATAACTATGTTTGGCTCAACAAAAATAATAGTTGCATTTACCAAAATGTAATGAGACATGTGTGCAGAGTTAAAACAAAACATAAAAACAGTTGAGGGGACGTCATGGAGTTATTTACATACTGGTTATGTCCTTAATGAGCTCGGCGATAGAAGTGTGGTTAGCCAGTGAGCTTCGTGCAGCCTGCATGTGAGGCAACTGAGACACAAACTGCTTTATTTCTCCCACTGTTTTAGCGTTATGGCGTTCCTAAAAAAAAAAAAAAAAAGGGTCACTTTAATTGTCAAGTGGTTTTACTTACTGACTTAGTAAAACAAAATTTAAATAATAAATTGCAACCCCTTAAAAACATATGAAAAATACAAGAACATCATTTACAAACATGTACAATGCAAAAATATAGAGAGCTGAATACTCCTTTACCTAGTAAACACAGATTAACCCATCTTCAGTTTTATCCAACTGTATTCTATCATAAAAGACTGAATAATAGACTGAAATATAAATTTTCATGATTAGTTTAAACATACTAGAGGTTTTATCTGACAAGAGAAAAGAAAAAACAATTAACCTTGTTAAGTCTACTACTTGAATAATTAGCGCTTTATTTTATCAATTTAGCTTTTCACTTTGTGGATTCCTGTGATCACATCTGCTGTAAAATGCCAAAGAGACTACAGATTAGATCCCATCAGGGATGTCTAGAGGAAATCAAATGTCCCTCACCTAAAAAGCCCTGAAACTGCATTTTTAAAGATTTGTGAAACCAAGGTAACATGATGCTGTAATCATATGCTAGTAGGAATGTACAATAAAATAGGAAAAGACTGACCTCAAAGGCAGCAGATATTATTTTGGCCTTTTTGCTGAGTGCTGCACCAACAGCATTGAAATTTTTGTCCCGAATTTCTGCATACAGTTCTTCTGCTGAGTTGAGCTGCAACTTCTTGGGCTCGGTGGGTAAATCTTTACTTGCTTCACCTTGCTTCTTCTGCGCAAACTTCTCAGGAGGTAGTTTGACATATCCTGCAATGAAGTAAAAATAAACTAATATGAGGATTTAAAGAAAATAACATAAATACTAATAAAACAATAACAGCATAAACTTGTAAAATGTTTTTTCCCAACTTTTTACAAAGTTAAAATCATTGATGGACCCCGGTTGAGTGTGAATATCTATTTAAAATGCCACATAGAAAAATATTAAAAGATAAAATTAAAATGCAGCAGCCAAACAATTCAAGAAAGACAAGTATACTGCAAATATCACCACTATAAATCATGGAGAAATCAGCCGTCACCTTAAAACGACATAACAGCAGATACATCACACTAATGAAAACAAGCAAAACATTGTGTGCTGATTATATCTGTGAATACTTTGCAAAGGCCCCTTTTGATAGAAAATAAAGTTGGAAGAACAGGAACAAAGACAAAGAAAAATTATTTAGTATATCTGACCATTGTTTATTCCATAGATCTCGTCGATGAGACCTTCGTAGGTGAGCTGTGTGGCCAGAGGGGTGAGGAGATCAACATTACGGTCCAGGAGGAGAAGTGTATCAAACACAGGCAGAATCTGATTCTGGGTGCCAGCAAACTCCCTCTTCATTCGTAACATCATGTTGGCAACATGCTGAAGAGCAGCAGATTATTAGAAAAGCTGTATTAGCGAACTTCTACTGACATTCAAAACATATGCAACCATTTTCAATAATATAGTTCAAATTCAAAGTTCTCACCCGTGCACTGTCTCCTTTCCCATATATTTGTGGAATGGTACCATAAAGTGCCTGCAAGGTCATGAGGCCTTTGGCTGTGTGGTATAGGCTGGTTTGGTCATTTTCCAAATAGCATTCCTTTACACGAAAATGAGTTCAAATAAGCTTACATGAATTCAGAATGATTATGGGGGCAAAGTGTAAATGCCGAGTTTATACATGAGAGGTACTGCTTCAACTCACTCTGAAAGCACTTTCATACTCCATGGAGAGCAGGTCGCCGTCATAAGGAATCAGGTCCAGGATATACTCATCGATGTTGCTAAAAGAGCCCTGCACACCTTGATCCTTTAGCCGTTCTTCACACAGCTTGCTCCGCCGAGGCACAAACAAAATGTGGAAATCTCGAGACGAATGCATCTTATCTTCACTGGAAGGTTAATACCCACAGCATAAAAGTTTGATACCATGTAAAAATATACATTAAGTGAAGGAAATAAATATTTTGAATACTACTTATGATGTGGACATGAACACCAGACTTAAGCACCTGAATACATTCTCAGCAATGATGTCCATGAGCTCCAGCCTGGGACGGACAAAGAAGATGATGTTTTTGACGTCTGCTGATGGGAGCCTGCCACTCTTGAGGGTAAACATCTTTTCCACTTCATGTTCCTGGGGGAAAAGATTAACAACCATATGATGAGGAACAAATACAACAGTTTGATGAAAGAAAATAAGTTACATTACATTTATCTTTACATTTAACTTACCTTCAGCAGAGAGTATTGAGCTATCAGTCCAAAGGGTCCTGTCAGGTATTCATCCCAAACTATGGCCTAAAGAGAAACGTGCACAGATTTAATGATGACGCTTTTAGGTAATAAACTCTATATATTGTGTGAGAAACGAGCTATGTTATTATTACGCACTGCGTAAATGTGTATGCTTTTTTATTTACTTAGTTATTTTTATTAATCTTACTCAGATAGCTGACATCCTCATGGAAATCTAAGATAGATGAACTATACCGTATAATATTCAGCTGTCGTTT
The DNA here is from genome assembly GCF_933228915.1 of Telmatherina bonti. NCBI lineage: Eukaryota > Metazoa > Chordata > Actinopteri > Atheriniformes > Telmatherinidae > Telmatherina > Telmatherina bonti. Next base: position 25,174,219 of record NC_136611.1, on the reverse strand, counting down.
ATTCAGTCGTGAATTACATATATGTGTGTTTATTACCTTGCTTCCTGCACACTTGTCCAAAAACTCTCGAAGCTCTTTTCGAGCTGCTTCTCTTAATACGTTTAAATTCACTCTTCCGTACGATAGATGAGCAGCCATTTTTCCTTATTAGTCACATCAGATCAGGTGACTTGAGCGGAAGTCTCATTCACGTGATTCACCAGTCACACTAGTGTGCACACAAAATAATAGCTTCTTCCTAAAGATAGATACATATCTGAGATTTATACATAGAACTGATTACCACAGTATTGTGCAAGATTAATTCCTATTTTCCAAAATATCTCACAAGTTATAAAAAAAAAAAACCAAAAAAAAAACACGGTATCTGCAATCCATGTTAATTGTTTGACGCATGCGCAGGTGGTTGCTAAAAGTGTTCAATTGAAACGTTACCCGGTTGTCATGTAGAAAACCAGATAGGCGGATTTGTTTATTACATTTAGGTGTATAGTTTTCTTTCTATTTTCCCCGAACTATAGCCTCGTGGGCATACAAACAAGGAAGTACGGTGTATAAACTGTCGCTGTGCCTGACTCCCGCCGCACTCCTTGAGGGTGTGGCAAATGTAAACCATAACCGGTGGAAATTAGGCCTCTAATGTTGTCTAGACAATCATTGTAAGAATAATTGCTGCTACTTTTGCTTCAATTCTGGGGTTTTAAAGCAACAATGCAATGAAACATGATGTAAGCAGACGTAAAACGTCTTGTGCAATGACTAGTTTAGCCGTTAGATGGCGCAATGCCCCAACTGTTTGAGCCAGCTCATGATACGCTGTTGCAGCAGATCTATAACCCAAATATGCATGTGAGAATTTCTGTGACTAGCTTTTATGTATTCATCTTTTAACTTAAGTGACATTAAAAAATCCTGGAAAGAAGAAGCACACTTACAGCAAATATAATCAAATAGGACACACACACACACACAAAACACCTCCGAATATTTGTGCGCTGAAACGATTGGTTGGGCAGCGTCCTTAGCTATCAGTAATCAAAATTAACTCAAAACAATTACAGTTAAAATTCAGGGACGCTTTAAATGAAACGATCAGGAAATTCATTTTAGTTAAAACCATAAAAAGTTCAATGACAGTTAAACTTTGGAAAACCATGTGATATTTAGCCAAAAAAGGAGATCAAGAAAATAAAAAATCACCCCCCAAAATTGTCGTCGTAATCGTGTAAAAACAAACGTGATTTCTCAAAAGGGAGGCTTGAATGGTGAGATAAATTTAGACACTTATAGGGAAGACTGGATCAGATGATGACTGCCCACTTGAGCATCAGTATTATCACTTCAGATCCAGGGGTTTCCTTCCCACGGTACCAAGGGCTTTCTATCCTCCACGCAGGAAAGAAGACCAGTTCCCACACATTGTGCTGTTAATCTGTGCCTTTAGCAACAAACAACTAGTAGACTACATGCAAAAAGAAAGAAAGGGGGTGGGGGTGGAGAGAGAAAACGGGTTTTGGTGACTTGCACCATGCGCAATGACTAACTGGTTGGATGCAAGCGCTGCACAGAAATCCAGTCTGCATCATTCCTTGACAGCATCCTAGGAGAGGAGAGGCAGGGCTGGATTCTCAGGTAGGGTTTACGATATCATTCAAAGGGATTTATTCTTTCATTTATTTTTCTTTGTAAACTGCATCTGAGCCTTTGAATTGCTTTGAGGTGAGCGCGTTTTACTGGTGACTCAATGCATAATAATTGTATCATATCCCAAGTTGAATGAATGCAGCACTTCATTCAGAAGAGAGAGGGATTGTGAATTATCTCTTTGGATGGAACGTTTAATATCACGTATTAATTTGATGGTATACATTTCATTGTCTTTATGAGACAGTTTCTGATTTATTTGACTGAAAGAAGAAACAAGTAAAACATTGGTGAATGTGTACAATGCACTTAGTATGCATGAAGCTGCTGCTGACATACCAACAATGTAAATGGACATTTGATTGATCCTACTATTTAAAGGCAAATGTGTATCTCTGAGAACATTGTCAGTAATGCAGAGCTGATGATTGATAGCCTACTTCTCCCTCTTTGGGATTGTTGCATGAATCTATTACTGTATGCCGTGGTGTTATGATTAAGGGCTGAGTTTAATCATATGTAGCTGATGATTGTAACTGCTTGTGTAGTAAGTTACATGCTCTTTCCATTCTAGATAATTGCAACAAGACCAGAGACTAGAGACTAGCTGCACTGCCAAACCAGAGCTTTCTTGTTGCACATCTGAAAGCAGACCTGGTCATGTATTTGGGGAATTGTGTGGTTGCAGTCTTTGGGCGTTGCTGCTGGATTTTTCTGTTTTTTTGTTTTTTTTTTCTTTTAAGTGCATGTTGGAGCTTAATGTGCCTGTAGACTTGGGGGAGAAGCATTAGTGATGCCTGCAAATACTGATGTGGGCAGGGCAGCTTTCAACTCCAACTGTGCCCCTAGACAGGTGATTCACCTGCCTACTTGTTTTGATATCAAGTGCCCACACCTATGGAGTTGCACTTGGAGGATCAGACTAAACCAAATAATTGAATTGTCTCTCATATTATTCTAAAAACAAAAGGCTAAAAAGGATGGACAGAAAAGAGAAACTGGGAATCTTCCTTCCAGTTTACAACCTCCTCCTATAGACCTGAAGCATAAGGATTAAATGGGGGAGGGGAGGAAAGACTGAATGAACAGTCTAAGAGATATCTGCAGCTGCCTCCTTTTATATGAGCAACCGTAGTGATTGGACGACACCCTTATGCTGTTAACCCTCTCTCTTGCTTGTTTTGTGTTTTTGCTAGTCCATCGCTGTTTTTTATGTATAGGAAAATGAGGGAGACAGGTTTAGCCACATAACACAAGTGAATATGATCGATGGAGAACACTAGAAAAGCATGGATATTGAGGTAAAATAGAAAAAAAAGACGCAAGAGTGAAGTAAGTGTTTGCACACTAACTGCATTATTTAATGCTGGAGGATGCTAGGCGACTGTGCCCATAATCCCATGTCTTCAGCGTCTTCCTCCCTTGCCATGCAGTCTTTTCTACTATCTCAGCTGCAACAGGGACATGTTCTGCATGGGATTTGAGCTCCAGTTCAGGTACTATGAATATGCTCAGTGATGGACACGTTCACACACATAAACACATGTACAAAGCGCTTAATCACTTCCCATTCTCTGATTTTGCCTGTTACCATGGCCACAGTTAGTGAAGGTGCATGACTCCATGTTCTTGTGTGCTTTCCACCATCCATGTATGGTGCATCGAGCCTCAACCATGGGTTATATTCTAAACATCTGCAGATTTTTGTTTATCAGTTGGTAAACTGGAGATACAGTATTCTGGCATTCATGGCTGAGTTTCAGAAGGGAGTGGCTTTATCTTCAAATTCTCATCAGAGTGGTGGATGAGAATCGATTCACCAGCCTCTCTATAACTGGTGATTAGATCTGCCTAAGCAGTGTGGCATATTGGAAAAGACAGAGGTAATTAATCTGGCCTTTAAACAAAGCCCCCCAAGAGAGTCAAAAGTTAAATATCCAAAACAGAACTGGACTGAATCTATGAACACAAACATTTCAATAAGCAACATTTTCCGCCTTTCTACTAAATTTTAAAATCTATCCCTTATTGTTGATTATTATACAAAACAACCATTCTTTGCATTTTTGAGTCATTTTATTGAACTTTCTAGTCAAGCTTTTAATGCTAAAAGTTCCCCCAAAGCTTGTTGCAAGTCTTCTACTGTTTCTGGATGACAGCAGTTTGCCAGCTGAGATGTGTTAAAAACACTCAGGGGTATTGTACCTGCTAGTTTATTGGTGGGACAAGAAGGAGAGTCAGATATCCTGCAGCTGAAATGTGCCAGAAAAGAACAGAGACAGAATCATGGCCATGCAAAATTGAGTTATAACTCATTCATGTTATAAACCATATAGTATATATCTTCACAGACCACCAGCTGCAGGTTTCTTAAGGGTTAGAAAGGAGCAGATGAAGAGTATCTTTACAACCAGCCTTTACTGCAATAAATGAATGCCTTTGTCTGTTGGTACTTGTTTCCTCAAGATTAGATGGAAAGAAATTGAAGGAGCATGACCGACCAAGCCAGTTCTCGAGGTCCCTCCTCTAACCTCTAGGGCATAAAGGGATGCATCACAATCAGTAAAGCAAATTTAGGACTCGCTGCAGGCTCCTAATGCAGGACAGTTAATTAAGTTTTTGGTGTCCTATGGTGTTTTACAAACACATAATAGTTCTGAAGGAAAGCACGAACAAAAGACAATGTAAAAAAAAAATGGGAATCAGGAATTTATCTTCTACCTGCTTCATAGGGATAGGTAATTCAATGTACAGTGTGCAGATTTAAGAATGAAAAACACAGCACCCACCCAACATGAGCCTGCTGAGCACAGCCAACATTTATAGCAGCCGAACAGCATGTTAGCTTTTTGGTCACTGGATGGTCTTTCCTGTTTGTTTTCCAGCGATGCAGGACCTGGAGCCATGCCTGCCTAGAGGGTGTAGTTGTGTGTTTTCAAGCCATTACAACACTCTCACATTTGAGAGGTGAAGAGTCCTCACAGATGGTTTCGCAGATGGTCCTCGTCAATGCCATTGTCTAAAAGGAAACATCAATAATTTGTCACTGCCACAGACGTGAAAGACTAAAATCAATACTTTTACTTAAAACAGAATTCCTCAGTTTGTCTCACTGTGACTTTTTCTCACCTCCCTAAGCCCACTGTTTGGTGCATAAGGCATGCAGTAAAGCCTTAAAGAGAGATCTTAGAGTAAAAGGCGATGTAGCCTTGAGTTGTAAATAATTAAAAAATGCTGAGTGATGTATTTTCTTCCTGCGGTAGAGGGCTTGTGTGGTGCAGTGTTTTACAAGTTTGCCCAGGTCCAGGCCTCAGTGTGTCACCATGTTGGCATCTCACTCTCTTGGAAGTTGGATGTAATTGTGCCATATATAAGAGTGGGTGGCTTCCTTGTGTTTTTTGGTACTTCCTACTCTTTCTCCTCACCAGCTTTGAGTTACTATGTTATGCATTAGAAGGTAAATCTGAGAAGTTAGTCATAAGCCCCAATCATAATAAAATTTTAGATGAGAGCACAGGATCTTTACTTATTTAATGCATAAGAACCTCACTTGACATAGTTGATATATACTGACATTTGGCATCCCTTTATGGTACAAACTTTGCTGAAAATGTTGTGGAACACAATCTGATGTTGGTCTTATGCCCCTTAATGGACACCAGAAAGACATATATGGTGATAAATGGTAAATATCCCTAAAAAATGCTGGGTTTTTTGGGGTTTTTTTTGCTTTCACATTTTTGTAAAAGGACAAACACAGACCTCATATCAAAAAAAGAACTGGACATATCTGATAATTTTTTCGTGGGTTTGGGTCTTTATGGGTTAAAACTGAATAATTGATCAAGATTTGTTTATTTTGATCTAATGTCATAAATTAACACCACATTTTAATTTAGCTAATACTCCTATATCTGATATTTGTTTTTACATTATAATGATAGAAATTCAGTTTTTATGGTAAGCTCACAGTGATGTTGCAAACTGTGTTTAGCAAGTTATCTTATTTAGCCAGGTTGAAGCATCAGCCTTATCAGGAACAAAGCTGAATGTATAACATGTAGCAAGGCTTCCAGCAACTGTCCAGGCATTTCACTAAAAATACAAAAATGAAACTCATGGCATCACAGAGGAAAGTCAGGTTGAGTCATTGAAACAAAACATGTAGAAATCCATTGAAAGTGTTTTTTGATGGCCATTTATCTAATGGCTTTTGATATATGTTAGTTTAAGCAAAAGTTATAGACGACCACCTGATTGTCAAACAGACATTGTCATTAAGGTAATCATGCCCCCTAAATTGGCTTAGCTCTGCTGCTTCCAAATTATAATCTACAGCACTACGATTTTATATTGGAATGATTCAAGTACACAATCTCCTCTTCTAGACTTGCTTCTGCGGATCTATTTGTACACATCAGTTTTCCTGTTTGTAATTTATTACAGCTAAAGATGGAAACCTGATTACCACTCATAACCCTCTCAAAGGACTATACTGCAGTCATGCAGTATATTACGTATGTTTATAGTCTGGTCAGCTTGGTGATGGTACCACTTAGAAGTCAGAAGATTTTACTGTGTATAAAACAATATCTGCACAGGCCTTGAATCTTTTATAAGAACCAGTGCATAGTAACAGATTGTGTAGTTTTTGCTTTGGATGAGATTCAACTGGATTTATTAAATCTAAACGGTGTGTAGTAAAATACTGGTATCTATCTATCTATCTATCTATCTATCTATCTATCTATCTATCTATCTATCTATCTATCTATCTATCTATCTATCTATCTATCTATCTATCTATCTATCTATCTATCTATCTATCTATCTATCTATCTATCTATCTATCTATCTATCTATGTTTTGAATTGGTTCTTGAGCAAAGGTTGTGTTTATAGGAGTGAACGAGAAAAAAATTCCAAAACAAAAAAAGACAATACACTCCAGATGAGCCAAGTCTTAAGCCAAAGTCATTTGCTTGAGGATCTCAGGCTCTGTTTTTTTAATAATAAATGAAAAACTGAGTTGCTCCCAATTTTAGGATGAAATTAAATATATGATGTCATTTACTTTTAAAATCCTGTTCTATAATTATATTTATCATTATTATTATTCCAGTACTGATGTTTGTGTTAAAAATATGGACTGTAATTTACAGCTTTCAGTAATGTTGTATTCATCACCGCATGCTCTATTTCACTCTTAACACTTGAATAGAAACAATAGAGCTCAGAATGTTGTTAATTTATTCCTAAAGCCAACAATCATTCATTGCATAGATAATATCTTTTTGATAAATGGATACTTTTTCTTCATGCAAGTTGGTTGTGGTTTCGTAGCATAATCAAATATAAAGGAATACAAAACAGTGTCACCCAAGTAAAATCTAAGTTCACAATAAATGTTGTGGTGGGTGATTCTCCTGAAACATTGTGAAAACTTTGTGTGGTTATTTGAGTTTTAACAAATGGAAAATGAGCTGTATGGTGGCAGAAACGTATGGCAGCGCATAGATTATTAAGTCACATGAAAGGTGAAAACACTGCAAACATGAATATTAACTTTACTATTTACTAGCATTGGAAGATGAATCAGAAAGTTTACATAAAGTTTATATAAAGGCATCAAGACACCAGTGGGGACCTGATGAAAGATAAATTTCAGTAAACCCAATTGCAGGATTTGATATCCATTGCACTGATGCATTGATCCTCAATTCTCATTAACCTCTTTAAGGAACATCGCTCCGAGGGATAGCAAGGGTATTGTTGCCCTGGAATCTAGTATCATTATATTCAATACAGTTACCAAGTAGGACACATATCATTATGGTAAAAATAATAAGACAAATGACACAGTTGCTAGTTGAATTTGTTTTTCAAGTACAAATATAGTTGACAAACATTTTTATCATTAAGTGTTTGTCCTTATTTATTCTTGAATACGGCAGTGTGTATGTGTGTGTGTGTGTGTGTGTATGTTTGTGTGTGCGTGTGTGTGGGAGGGTTGTCAGGTTGGCACTAGGACTCATCTCTAGACCAATACATTCTTTGATGCTTAGTCCCAGTATAGCTACCCATGGCACGTAAGCAGACTGCATGTAACTATGTGATGCACTTTTAGAATCAAGAAGAGGCTTAGAGGTAGTTTTCAGAGTGTAGAACATTTTTCCCTTTGTAAAGGTTAGAATTTGTTCAGAAGATTATGCAAAAAGTACTTAGCCAAATTTAGTTAAACTTAGCGAAGAGGTGGACCATTTGGTGTTGCTCCAGAACATTCTTTAAGATATAAAAAAGGACGTTGGTTCTGGCAAAATAAGCACTCTCACTCTGGCCTTCCCATTTTATATTATCGATCTGTCTGCCTTTTAGGAAGAAGATGGAAACAGCTACAGTTTGGCATTTTTCTTCAAATCTCAGTTGACTAATTGACCATTTGTGAGAGCACAAATAGTTGGATAATAACGTAGAAACAGTGGAATAAATCCTTGCTCTTGTTTTTGGCAGATACAAGTGAAATGACTTCCCTCTCCCTTTAGGCTCTTTGCACTTTATCCATAATGATCCATGCTGGATAAATCCATCTGTGTCTTTCTGTTTAGTTGTCACTCTGTCTGCTTCATTTAGTTCTCATTTCCACAAACACCACAGTTCTAGATAAATGTGAAGGCTTTTTTTCATTCATGTCTATTCTCTACTTGTTAAATATTCTATAATAATGAATTATACATGTGTTTTTGAAAGAGTTTTAAGAAGTCCATTGTACAATTATTTGATAAGACTTGGAAATTGCCGTCATTTTATGAATCCAAGAAGTTCTGATGGATGTATTTCTATTAATTCATGGAATTTGTTTTGATTGTGCTCTGGGAATTGTGTCTACATGCAAACCTGAAGATGTACAGATTCAGATTTGTATTGACTATTCCCTTTTGACTCAGAGGAGGAGACACAGGCTTCTAAATTGGTCCGCTCCACCCCCATATGAAATTCTGTACACAGAGATCCTGCTGCGTGGATGACTTACGATGATCAGGCAGAAGACTGTCTTGTGTTGATGCTGTCCTTCCGGTCTTTCCCGTTCTCTTTCCTCATCTCACACATAATCTGTTTCTCTGCAGATGCCAGTGTGGGTTGTGGGTCACTTGTGCAGATTCTGGGTATTACTTTCCAGACCTCCACGTCTGAAAACGTCATTACAGTAGCTTTGTGACATTTTGAAAAAAGCCCAGGAGAATCTGTTGCTCCCCAGAGAAGAATCTACCAGCTGAGTGAGTCATCTTTTAAAGGAGGAAAACACATACAAGATGACTGGTACATTGAGTCACAGTCACAGATGACGCAGATTTAGTTTAATTTATAATACCAGGAGTACAGTCTGAGGGTCACAGTGATGTCATACCAGCAGAATAACAAGGCCATGAATGACATTTTGAGCAAGACAGTCCATTATAATTGTCCTTTCCGAGTAATTTAGATTAATCTAAGATGTACTCGTTACACTTCAAACTGACAGCTATATGTGTACGAGGTGTGTGCATCAAAGTTTAGATAATCTCCTGAATGCTAATTTGCCTATAAGTGAAAAGTCATCTTTCTGCTGCAGAAGTATGTTTTCCCAGCAGAGAGCTCAGGTTTGTTTCTGTACAAATCTGCATGCTGCCACCCATCTGTTTCTCCCCATATCTCCCTACAGGACAAAAGTGGAATAATTACTTTTGCCAAGAAATGGAGGGCTACATTTCACTACAGTACTATAAAATCAGAGAAATGTGAGATCTGTCAGATCACTGACAAAAAAGTAGGGAAAAAATTAGTTCTCTGATAACTGTGTTGCTACTGTTGTCTTTAGGCAGAACCAGCATCAGAGGAAGAAACCCCACCCAGAGATATTTTTAACATGTCCTTTTTCCTTAATCCTTTGATCTCATAGACAAACAGAAGAAATGTTAGACAGTTAACAGAGTGTTGCTTGACATTAGACTGCATAATATGGAGAACTTGAGGAAGGACATACCCCTGCCTTTTGCTCCATTCTTCAGTTCCTCCAAGGTTTTATAGTGCAGGAGTTTCCTGCTGTTTCCTACTGATTTCTTTTCTTTTCTGTGTCATTAGACATCCCTTTCCTTCTCGTAACCTTGTTGTTGAAACGTTCTCGTCATTCTGCACCATCACAATTCCTGATCTTCTATGCTCAAGAGAGGCTTTTAGTTTATCATGCTGCTCCCATTTTGAATGTATTGGTCTTACGGGTACTTCCCCTCAGGACATATGGTGGCTGCAGCATTCCTTCTTTTAAATTCTGGCAGAGACATGAAGCAGCCTGAAGACGGTTGAACAGGGATACACACATAAACACAGAATGGTGTGTTTTTATATCATTTTCACTGCATCACTCTGAGACTGAACTACACTGTTAGTGTATCAGATCACAAAGGAACACACTATTTTCCACTGTAATCATTTCCACTCTCCTCAGCCTGTTCTCACACTGTGCACTCAAACAATTTTAGCATCTTATCTTTTATCATTTACTTTAAATACCCATGACAGAACTGTCATTAGACAACTTTTCAGCATGAGAGGCACACTTTCTCTTTGCCTTGGTACCGTTCAGTTCTGTTTCAAACGCATGGAGCAGCAAAAAACTTTAAAACAATCCTATTAATATCACCCTCCTCCGCTACCACCAAACCTCACACCCACTTTTATCAGCCTCCCTGGAAAATGAGCCAAAGTAGATGATAACTAACATACAGAAACATGAAACCATCACACCATGACCTATCGGAAATGCTGGGAGACACTGTAGCATTCCTGAATTATACCATAACTGAGACGCTCCTGTTGTATCGGGATCTTTCATACTCACAACCTGGAGGTATTTCTCATGGTTTTCATTACAGCTGCCCAATTAAGTGACCATGCCACCGCAATTTGCTCAGCTTTATCTCCACAGCCCTCACTGAAGGCACATATAAATTTAAATGACCCAGACCATCCTCTTCAGCATTTTTCCTCTCCAGGTACTAATGCATAGACAAACACACAATGTCAAAAGCATTGTTTTGTTTTCTGTAGGCACATTGTTCAGCTGTGCCCCCTCTTACTGGAGCAATTATATAGTTTGGGCTTGTTATTTACAGATCTAGTTAAGTAATGCCTTTGCAATGTTTTCTGTGTACATTTATGACTCACAAATGAATTTGGTCTTTCCGATGTAGAATGAATTTGTTCTAGCAGGTTTGGCAAGATAACAAGGTACTAATTAAGCTATAAAGTTGGCACTGGAATTTGTGCTTATGCTCCCACTGAAAGTTGTGATATCTTTCAGCTTGAAATGCAAATTAAAGGACAACAAGATGACAGATTGACAGATGGGGGAGGAAGGAGGGGGGTGGTTATATTTTATGCAAGATTATTTGGTTTTGGGGAAGTCTAGAAATCGGGTTAATCATGGTCACTGTGAGGGACCAAGCTGGCGAAGGAAGAGGAACACAGGTGGCTTCAAAAGAAAGGGGTTTTATTTGCCCAAACAATATAAATGAATTTAAAAGAGGTCAACTAAGCAAAACCTAAATCAAAGTCTGAAAATAACTAAACTAACAGATTAGGGAACATAATCAACATAACACAAAAATATACTGACCTGACAAACAACAAACAAAGGAGAACTTAAATACTGGCTGATCAGACCAGTTACAAAACATATGGGGTAACACATTAAACATACTAACAAACTAGACAAAGAAACAGAACCTAACTGTTAGCTTAATTATTCTTAACAAAACTACTAACAAAAGGTAAACCCAAACTACTCAAAAATGGGAAAGAAAATGAACAAACATTTGAAGAAACTAAACTAAACTTTTAATCTCCCCCTCTGAAGATGAGGTCTTCCCAAAGGCCCGCGGCACTTCCTGCTCACTGGCTTCCCACCTGTGCACACTCCTGCCCCCCAATGCCCAAGCTAATCCCTTCAGCACCAGTAAAAAGAAACAAGATTAACCAAAACGCAAACAATTGAAAATACAGTGGCTCCTTAATGTGCGCGCTAACAAAAAGAAACCAAAGCATTTAAACTAAGTTTAAATATAAAGAAAACTAACAATGTGGTGCTTTTACCGCCTTTATATGTGTGGCCATTGGTCTGGCCATCACAGTCACCATCAACTATCTTAGTTAACCAAATCACTGACATATGGGGTTGTGTTATGATGCTGAGATTAACAAGGGAGTATTCTGCTGCAAAACCATTTTGAGATGATAATTAAGGCAGTGCTGCATTGATATGAAAAAAAAGTTTAAGGACAGCCACAGTGCAAAGCAATACATTCCAGCAGCTCTAAGTGCAGAATTTACTTTCTTTTTTATCAGTTAAACTTGCACAAAAACCTCTGCTGATTGCAGAACTCATATCTGTTTTACAGTACTTTTGTACCCATCCACCTGCCAGCTGCAATAGTGCAGCATGACTGATACAGTGATGAGCAGTGGCTCAGGTCGCTGGGTGTCCAACGACAGGCAGAGGAGCACACACGCAAGGTAAGTGTGCTTTTCAGGTTATTTTTGTCTTGGCATCCCTTTCTAACAGGAATGCCAACAATTAACTTTGCCATCCCTTTTTTTCAATCTACATCTAACTCTGAAATCTGATCGATGACACAGTGATAAAGAGCAGTAAGTAGATAAACTCCACTTGTATCTGTATTATCTATTTACATAATGCGACATTCCTGAAGGCAGCATACTATTTTGATGCTGTGAATCAGAGCTGGCCCAAGGCATAAGCCCCCCCCATAACACTAAATACACTTACAGTGTCAAGATTTAAGACTGATTTTTCTATTTTCCTTGTTTTATATAGATATATATCTGGTATTGTCATTATGCTTGTGTGTCAACCATGAAAATTTACTGGATGACAGACAAATAATGCAAATTAGTGGCATGTGTTACAAAAACAAGGTACAGAATGATCAAGCAACACTATTTAAGCACCGAGGTGCTGTGGTAGTCGGGCCCCCTAATTAAATTCGAGTTAGGCTCCCATAAAACTTGGGATGGCTCTGCTGTGAAGGCATGTTCAAACATTCATTTTGTTGCTCTTTTTGTTGAAACACTGAAAATGACATGTCTGTGCACAAATGTATGAGTACAGCAGTGAAATTATATAGCCTATCCTCAACTTAAGACTGTGTTTGACTGATAGGGGCAACTGGACCATACAGCAAGGCACTGGTTCTGGCCCAGACCTGACAGATGAAGAGAAGGAGATTATAAATGGTGTGATTGCCCGTGCTGAGAAAATGGAAGCCATGGAACAGGAGAGAATTGGGTGAGAGTTTGTAAAACGTGTACATGATGGTTATTCTGTCGGCATTTATTTGGATCTGTATTTTCTATTTTGTGTTAATGCAGGCGCCTAATAAACCGCCTAGATGACATGAAGAAGACTGTATGTGGAGATGGAGTATCCCGCTGTTTGGTGTGTGGAGAGCAGCTGGGCTCACCTGGGGTCAGCTCAGTGGTGTGTGAGGACTGCAAAAAAGTAAGGAAATGTAACACAAGGGCACATTGCCCATGTTTCCACTGCCGCTCTTGCTAAAGGTTGGAAAAACATTGGTAATTTAGAATAATTCTGTATTTATTGTGTAGAGCATGTGTACTAAATGTGGCACACAGTGTGGCAGTCGGCCACGTGCTGTGTGGCTTTGCAAGATCTGCAGAGAACAGCGAGAGGTAAGTGCAGCACACTAAAGGGAAAATTAAAAAATAAGATCGACTTGGTAAGCCTGGAACTCATTGAGTATTTTCTGATGCACAGGTGTGGAAGAGGTCTGGTGCCTGGTTCTTTAAAGGTTTTCCCAAGCATTTTCTACCATCACCTATGCCGTTGTCTAAAGCAAAGGAGATGGGTTCCCAGGAGGCAGCAGAACCTCAGAGGCCAGCGGCCTCTCAGCCTCAGGGGGCAGTAACCCAAACACAACAAGGAGGTAAAAAGTTTTGCCTAAAATTATACTATCTTGACTGTTCATTATTGATTTCTATACTGGACAGCTTGGAGGTGCCGCTGTTTGTTTTTGCTTTGTTTTTTTACATCTAGTTTTACTGTCTTTCTTAGGTCTGAGTCGGAGTCAGGCTCCTACCTCTGATCAGCAAGTTTCAGGCAAGTTTTCAGATTTATATCTCTAAAGCGAGACCTGCTTGTCTGTAATGTTACCTCTGTTATTTAAACAATCTTTATTATAATCATAAGCAACTTTCGATCTCTATATACTTGAACAGTTTTACTTACTTGATTAAAAAAGAAAGAAACAGATTGCATTCTTAAATTACTGCGACACCTTTAATAATCTTGTGTCTGAAGTGTTTCACTTTAGCTCTGGTCTCTTTAGGACCTAGTTTGTCCCTTCTTATCAGTTGGTTGATTTTGCACTGTGGTCTGGAAAGCAGCTATATATACTGTTAAAAATGTGCAAAAAAGTTTGAATTTTACTTGTCTTGCTTTTGCTGATCTGAGCATCTTAAGGAGCTTCCCATTTATTCTGGTCAGTTGCCAGAAATAGTGACACTGCTTCTGTTTACCAAAACAAGGAGCTTGCAATGAATTTTAATAAAGCAGTAACTCTGCAGACCTTTTTTATGCTAAAGTATATGAGTTCTCCTCTATTTTTGAGTTAGGGTACAAACTATGACAAAGAAAATGGGCATATTTTCCTTTCAAGGTATTTATGCTAAAATTGCCAGAGCTGAGGACCTGGCTGACAGACATGTAGTGTACCATTGGCTTCACCAAAAGCAAACCTTTTTTTAACCTTTTGTTGCAGTTACAGATTTCACAGGCTAAATTTAAACTTAATTTTAAATACATAAAACAATGTAAGCTTCCGAGTAAGTGGCCGGACACCTGCAAGTCATTCATATAAGAAGTATGATCTCTTTTTTGTAATTCTGAGTTTTACATTTTATATACAGTAATATGATGTTTTTTTCTATTTCTGTGAAAAAAATCCCCTCTAATTCTTCTAAAGCACAACCTTTTTGGCCTCTTTGAATCAGCTTTTCCTTTCATGTAACCACACCTTTCATTTCTCTGTTTCCAACTATCAAACCTTTCATCTGCCTCCCAAATTTGGCAGTTCCGCTCACTGTTGCAGTGGAGGGGGATGAGGCCCCTATTAAACAGTCGGAAGATGCATGCTGTGACATGGAATGAGCCTCCAGGTGGTGCTGGCATGACGGGTCGCACAGCTTCATTTCACACTTTCAGCGTGATTACCTGTGCACTGTGATTTCCTCACAAAAGAGGGGGGTTGCGTTAGAACTCCGACTATATGGCTGCTGTGTGTACAGGCATCGGCTGCCACAGCTTGCTGTAGTGTATGTAGGTCAATGCCTTTGCGATGAAAAAACTGCAACATCAAAAGCATCCTGAAACTCGGCAGCGTTGCAGATTCCAATGCAGTAAAGGCCATAAGTGGGCTGATTATGCATTTTTCCCATTCACACAGTGTAAGTCTCTGTGTTTAACTAATTCATGCTTAATTTTAGGTGCAGAGCAAAAGGGCCGAACTAGTTACCCACCTGTAGCCCCGAAACCAGTTATAAAAATGGCCACAGGAGGGGCTGGGCCTGAAGAGGTGGGTCAGGGCAGTCCAGTGGTGATGAAGAAGATGGTCCCTGTGCAGAGCTCTAGACCACAGTCTGCTGCTTCATCCGCCATTGCCCAGCAGGGTGAGGGCATACATTTGCTCACATCCTTATAAAAAGTCTGATTTTTTTTTTTTTTACCAAATATTACATCAACAGTGATGTCATTTTGTGCAGTGTTATATGACTAAACATGGTTTCGGGTCCTACAGCAGGAGATGGAGGTGGTCATTCTTCTGGTGCAGCTCCTCCAGAGCAGAAAGCACCTCCTGCTGTAAGAGAAGACAGGAGGCCTGCTGCCTATAATGCCCCTCCTCCCCGACAGCAGCTTGCCCCAGCTGAGGATGAGGAAGAGGCCAATGACTATGACTCGGATGAAGCAAGTGAGTTCACCATCTGCTTTCACTTTATCATTTTTGTAAAGTTCAGTTTCGTTTAATTTTGTGAGCAGTTTGACATTTGTGTCTTTTTTTTCACTTATAAAAGGAAGAGAGAAAATTGATTTTTTTTCTTTTATTGTACCATCTTTTGTTGCAGCATGACTTATTTGGTGTGACTGTCTTTAATCTAGCATCATTGCTGTTCTCCCCAGGGATACAAAATCATGCTCGATATTTACATTTTGATATGCTTGTAAGAATTCCTCTGCAATTCTCCTATAAATTGACCAGTGGTCCTCCTGGCTAACAAAGGAGCAAAGCAAAGCCTAATATGTTATCGCAACATGAAAATCCAAACCATAGAACCAAATGTTGAACATAAGAATAACATGAGTGATAAATAATAATTTATTATATATAAAGATAGACTTTTATTTATTTATTTATTTATTTTTATCATTTTTTTTTAAATAAATCCCATTTTAACAATGAAAGTAGTATCAAGCCTTCTATCTCTTTCACCCGGAGCACCGAATGGACTTTATTCTTTCTCAGCGGAGTTGGATTTAATTTATTTTTATTGAGGTCTGGGACTTTGGAGCTGTTCAAATAATTTGATATTCAACCGAGCTAACAAGTTATAGATTCTCGTAGTGTTGGATCTATTCCCTGGTGTAAGGGGAACATAGCAGAAATAGTAATAGTTTTATGTGCCAGTTCTCTGAGGAGACGTAATCTTAATTATGTCCTCAGGTATCAGACTGGTAGCAGTACCCTCCTTTATATATATATATATATATATATATATATATATATATATATATATATATATATATATATATATATATGTATATGTATATGCTCACAGGGTGAGCTTGTGTGTGTGGTTTTTTTTTGTTACAACAATATTTGTTTGTTTGTAAGTCAATCAACTTCATTTTTCAGTGCCAATACTAATAGTAATCTAGTAGTGTTCAAACACAGTTTATCAGTTTTATTTGAATTTTTAGTCCCCATCTATTACAGGACTATAATGATAAGAAGAAGGATACATATGTAAATTCCACCACAGAGAGACTTGCTGTTCTTGGTCTTTTCAGCAGAAAATGTATGTGCATATATTTGTACCACAATCTGAAACCAACAAAACTAGGCTTGTTATTTTTCCTTTACTTAGTTCCAAATCAGGTTTTATTTTTAATGGTAAACAATGAAAAGGCTACATGCTAAATGGACTTGTACTTCTATAGTGCTTTTCTAGTCATGCAGACCACTCAAAGTGCTTTACACTACTTGTCACATTCACCCATTCACTCATCCTGTGATAGGCAAATCAGGGGGCAACTTGGGGTTCAAGTGTCCTAGGACACTTTGGCCTGTTAGGGGAAGCCTGGAATTGATCCCCCAATTTTCCAGTTGAAGGACAACTGCCCTTCCTCCTGAGCTACAGCTGCCCCAAATTTTTTTTTTTTTTTTTTTTTTTTTTTTTTTGTATGTTAGCTACATGTTAGCACTTGTTCAGATGTTCATCCTTTTATGCATAGATTAATAAAATTCAGTGCCACGTATGCAGTGATACCTTTTTGTTTATTAGTGGTAAAAAGAACTATACAATGTAAATATTTTTTTAAATAATTCTATATAATTTTCTTTTATTATCATGAAAGCAAACTTGCATAAATACAATGAATGTATTTATGTTCAGTTATATCATATATTTATTTATTCTTCAGTGAATAATAATGTATTGGATGACTCATTAATCTCTCCCAAAGTGATGCATTTACAAATATAGAATCCTCATTCATGAATATGCAATAAAAAAGCTTAAAAATAGGTGTCCACCATAGTGACCACTGTGCATGAAAGGGTTAATATTGAGCTGAAGGCACCAATTTTGTTAAGCGAAGTATTGCAGGTCAGCTAGTATGGCTTTAAACTTCTAAAAAACATTGTGTCTTTGGAATCAGGGTGGATTTAAACATGGAGAGATGTATTGCCATATTAGAAAATTAACAGATGACATTTGATTTTTCGTCCCTAAGCAGCTAGCTATGCAAGGCAATAAAAGCTCCTCTGAAGAAAATGTGTGTGGGCAGCATCTCATTTTTATTTTTTTTCTGTTCTGAATTTACTCCTTAGAGTCTTGAATGTTTATTGAATTTCTTTCATGCTATGCACTCGTAGATTTCATAGATTCCCCTTTTGTTTTCTTACTGTTTACTGATAAGCGAAAGTCAAAACTTTCTGTCCACCCTTGTCTTAGTCACACCTTAATTCAATAGATGAGAGTTGCTTAATTACAAGAAGATATTTTCATCTATCCAGACTTGTAATTATTTTTTAGCAGGCTTGCTGTCTCCATGTATTCTAATGAAATGACTGTGTCGGGTCTCTTTCAGCCACACTCGGTTCTCTTGAGTTCAGTCTTTTCTACGAGCAGGAAAGCAACAGCCTCCACTGTAGCATCATCAAAGCAAAGGTATCGCGGTTCCACCTCATTCTGTCACACAAAGGGACAATTTCAACCAAGTGGTTTATGTTAAAAGCTCTTAAATGGCCCATGGCCTAATTGCTCTGTGCTGTTAGTGATATGATGCTCTTTTTTTTCCTCTTCAGGGACTAAAGCCAATGGACTCAAATGGTCTGGCAGATCCCTATGTGAAGCTTCATCTGCTGCCAGGAGCTAGCAAGGTAAAATTCACACCTAAAGAGTAATTTAATAGAAAGAAACCCATTTTGGTTCTTTTATACCCCTTTGATTTGATGAGAAATCTCTGTAAAAGCTGAAGCCTGACATCTTGTGGTGGCTTGTAATTGATTTATAAAAAACAAAACAAAAAACATTTGGATGAAGATTGTCTAAAAAAAAAAAAAGGGGGGGAAAAAAGGGGAATTTTTTTCATGTCCTAATCTGTCTGGGATCCAACAGTCTAACAAGTTACGCACAAAGACTCTGAGAAACACCCGTAACCCTGTGTGGAATGAGACGCTCACCTACCATGGCCTCACAGATGAAGACATGCAGCGCAAGACCCTCAGGTGGGTAATATATCAGTCAGACTTAGCAGGAACAGCCTTATTTTTCTGTGTTAAACTTGTTGACTTATTTAAAGGCATAGTGAACTAATTTCTTTGATTTCTTCAGGCTCTCTGTCTGCGATGAGGACAAATTCGGGCACAATGAGTTTATTGGGGAAACCAGGGTGGCACTGAAGAAACTGAAGATGAATCAGAAAAAAAATTTCAATGTCTGTTTAGAGAGAGTTGTGCCTGTGAGTGAGACAGTCAGAAACCAAACAATGTTTCATTCTCTTTGAGTGGCTGACTTATTGACTCCCATTTTCCTGCTTGCAGACAAAGAGAACTGCGACAGCTGGAGCCGCCAGAGGGATCGCACTCTATGAAGATGAGGCAATGATTTTGTTCCTAAACATGTCCAAACGTGACAAATTCCTCCAGAAGTTCATCTTCAGAAATGTTGTCATTAATCCTGCTGAAATACTTTTCTCCCCTTTTGCACTGCTTTAGCCAGGGAAAGATGGCACCGAGGTAGAAGAGCGTGGTCGGATTCTGATCTCCCTCATGTACAGCACCCAGCAGAATCGTCTCATTGTGGGTGTCGTGCGCTGTGTTCATTTGGCTGCCATGGATGCTAATGGCTACTCTGATCCGTATGTCAAAATGTAGGTAGAGCAGATCAAAAAGAGCTTCTTAAACTGTTATTTAATGACTCCAGGGATCGTATTAATTCGATTCTATTCATGTGTAATTTGCAGATGTCTGAAACCTGACATGGGGAAGAAGGGCAAGTGCAAAACACAAATCAAGAAGAGGACTTTAAATCCTGAGTTTAATGAGGTTTGCAAGACAGCTCAAGATATATAACTTTATTAAATACTTTTAAAAATTAAGGATGGCTAAACTTATAGGAATGAAATTACTTAATAATTATCAAACAACTGTCACCATACCAAAAGTGTTTTATTAAAATTCTGTATATCTGGATACATTTTTAGGAATTCAGCTATGACATCAAACACAGTGAACTGGCCAAGAAGATGTTAGACATATCTGTGTGGGATTATGATATCGGGAAGTCCAATGATTACATAGGTAAATATTTAATCAGCATCGCTGCTTTTATGCAGTAAGATCCAAATGTCAGCTGTTGGCTCAATGTCTCTTTAACCTACCTTCCTCCATGACAGGTGGTTGTCAACTGGGTATCACCGCCAAAGGCGAGAGGCTGAAGCACTGGTATGAGTGCTTGAAGAACAAGGACAAGAAGATTGAGCGCTGGCACACCTTGTTTAATGAGAATCACGTTGCTAGTGATTAACCTTACAGCATGGGTTTACACATATTTTCCCAATCAGTTTTTATTCATATCACTTTTAGCCATGTTGTAGATTTTATTTATAATTTCTTGCCATCACACAGCCCAAGCTTAAGTTTGTCCCTTCCCTTCATTTAGAACAATTTCCTCCCTGTTTTCATATGAGCAATTTCTCTGCCTGTACTGACACTGGACCTGCCTCTGGCACAAATCACAGTGGAAATTAATTTGAAGTTTCATTAAAATGACTAAGACACATGTCACTGAACAGCTGCACAAAGGCTCTCATGCCTGTCAGTGATGGTACAAATTTCTCAGAACTCGACATATTCTTCACTAAAGGAAATTAAGTTTGAATCGCAGCAGCACAAAAGAAGTAAAGCAATATGTTATGGCATCTGAGGTGAGATTCATTGTTCAAGCTCACAAAAGACTTGATGAAGCTCATGTCATGAAATTAATTAGACTGTTAGGATATTATTTGAACTTTCTCATGAGATTCCAAAATGCTTCGTGCAACATGTAGAACTGTTTAAGCATGCCAAGCTACACACACGGAACGAAACACAGCTGCACTTTATAATACTTCAGCTGTATGAACATATTGTATATTTACATAAAGAAATGTTTACATACTGATACATTGCTCAGGTTAGGATAGACATCTAATATGACAGATGATTCATAAGTGAGTGGACCATGAGCTAGCTGGATATTTAATCAGTTGCTGTTAAGTTGTGATTTATAAATATGAGGGCACATCTATTTAGCTTAGCAAGAGGTTTTATGTAGTTTTATTGAAATAGTGCATTTTCAGAAACAGGAACTAATCCTTGTGATTTTCCATTAGTTTCTTTGTTGTGTTGCTACATGGCAGGAAAAAAAATTATCCTATTCTGCCATCTTTGCTCCTTTGAAGCTTGCGGTTTACTCTGACACCTCTGAGGTTTTCTACTGCAGTGTTTACACCGATTGCAAGCAGTTATTTTTCTTACAGATACCCAGAATAAATCTGGCTGGCCCGCTCAATGATGAGAGAAGGGTGAACAGGTTATGTCAAAAGTATGTGCAGCTTTACCTGCATGCACTGTGCTTGTGACTCTCATGTGCCTGGGGCAATCATGGCCCGCTTTAACCCCAACATGCCCTTTTCATAAAGCAGGGTGCTTTTCCCTCTGCCACACCCTAATCATTCAGTGCTTTAGTGCGTGTTTGTTCACTAATCACAGCAAACCAAGGAAAGCACACCTTACAAAGTGGAATGACCTCAATTTATACAGCTTTCTGCAAGTTATTCCATTGACAGAAGAAAGACAAAAACAAAACATCCTATGCATGAAATGTCTTGTGGTTCAAGATATATATACTTTGTAAGAAATCAATCTATCGTAATTTCATTAATGTTTACACTTGTTTACATTCCTACTGATACTGAATACACAGTACAAGCGGCCATACTCTGCATGACTATGATAACTGTGGTGTAAATTGAATAAACTGGTTTGATAGCATCCACAGGGTTTACTTATAATCAGCTAGGCATAAGAGCTTGTACAACTCTGTCAGTAGCAGACCGAGATCAGTCTCAGTATTTGATTGTGAGGTCCTGTGCACACACATACACATTCAAATCTTTACAAATGTCTTGTTTTCTCTGTGAAGCCACTGTGCCCTCTTGTGGCAGTTAGATCACGCACACACCAGAATTACACTGCACTACATCAGCAACTGTGATCATCGCCTGATGATTATCCATTGATGTTTGAAAAAAGAAGAAAAAAAATAGGCTTTTCTGAGCTAAACTCACTGTTGTCTACTTGATTCTACCGGTACAGTGGAATGTTCCTTAATCTCTGTATTTGTACATAGATAGTGCATGCAGTTAAAATATGTATGTTTGCAAATAACTTTGCATGTAAAGATTTTGCAGAGAGTTTACACAGACCAATAAAATCGAATGAAAAGCAACATGTCTTGTGAATATGTTAGAAACTGATATCAAACTGATATCAAGATTGATTATTGAGAATAATAATAAAAAGAAATGGGAAAACACCCATTATAATTTTATGACCACTTAGTCAGATGTGACTGATGATTGTGCTAACTAAGCATGAATGTGAAACATTGGAAGTTGGCGTATGAGAAAAAAGGTGAAGCTTCATCCGCAGAGGTGGAAAATAATGAAATATTCTCACTAAATACTGTTAATTAAAATGGGTCAGTTCTCCCTCTTTGCTTTTACAGTATGGGAACTTAGACTAAAATACAGTTTTCCAACCTGTTTGGCCTCTGATATCTTATAAAAAGCTTATGAGTCCTGCTTTAGATTCCACTGAGCTGTTCAGTTGGATAAATAAGTGAGTGTATATTTATATATCTATATATATATATATATGTGTGTGTGTGTGTGTGTGTGTGTGTGTGTGTGTATTTATATATATTTATATATGTGTGTGTGTGTGTGTATGCATGTGCACAGATTTTCTTATATAAGTTCCATTATTCACCTTATGCACCTTTTGTTTTCAAGGTGTCCCTGAATAGAAAACTATATAAATTTGTAGTTCAGTTGTAGGCACTAATAATATATTTCATGTGTTCAGTTCAAATGACAAAACAGAAAATTTTACTTTATTCCCTGAACACTGTTAAGTAACATCTAAATTTCAATCTTATTTTCCAGATGAATAGTTATTGTCAGTGAACAGAAGGCATCACTGCATGTTAGTAAATTCTATTATAACGTTGAAATCTTATCTGTAGCAGGCCAGTGGTGTTTTAATCCTCATACAATAGCCACAATAAACTAGATTTTTTTTTATTTTTTATCTTACCATAGGAATGTGGACACAACAACCAGTATTGGGACCTCATAAAAATAGTGAAATAACTTAAGACTCACATAGGTGCACACAAAGACACGTGTGCAAAACTGAGTGTCAGATTTCTGCATATAGGCAGACCAATGAAAACACTTCTCAATCCCATATTTTCATCAAAGACTCAACCTGAGGCAGACACATGTAAACCGGCCGGTGCAGAAACATGTGCTAACAAATGTGGAAATTTTGGTCACTTCAGAGATCCATTGATAGTCTGAAACTGGACTGTTTCCACGCTTATAAATTGAGATGGAAAGCGGATGTCTTCTTCAAGCTGTTCTCGTCTTAGTGTCGGTCTTTCTATCTTCAGATGTGACCGGATCGAGTCTTTCTTGTTTTAGATCGAGTCCTGCTGACGGACAGACTCGCATTACCTTCCTGCACCAAGACACAGCTGGTGAGCGCTCCTTGTACCTCACTATGTGGTCCGATATGAGACTGGTAGCATGCCACATATTTTCCAGTACACATGCTACGGAAGAATATCGCGCTCTGTGCAATAAAAACCAAACCTGGGATGAGGAAGTTAGCGAGACGTTTAATGTCAGCAGGGTGCTGACTGTGGATGCTCCGTGCGCGCTTGTGCCTTCTGGCGCGCCGGAGTTTACCAGGCGCACACATGAAGATGGGACGGAGAGAGAAGTTCGGAGGAAACGCTCTTTGATATTGCCAGGAACATTGTGGTGCGGCCGTGGAAGCAAAGCGGTTGGATATCAGCAGTTAGGTGAGGATGATGAATTTGATTGATATGTGGCATGTTCGTGGGATAAGAAGATTGTGATGTGTAATGAGAAATAGGCGATGAGTAAGAGATAAAGCACTTTAATGATAAGAAGACAACCGCTACCGACCTGAGGGGATTGTGGATGCTCCAGTTTCTTCTCGTTAAAATCTACCACTTTTGTCACGGCTGCACTTTCACAGTCCCATTCTTTCACATTTACGAAATACAGTAACATACGTGCAATATTGAAAAGATTTTGTTCCAAATCCAAATTTGAACTAAAATAATCTGCTCTCTGATTGGACAGTTTGATTTGCCATTGGGGCCACAAATCCGCATCTGCAACTTTAGTTTTGCGCAGAAGTTTCACATAAACATATATGGAAAAGCACTTCGATTTCTCTCTCTCTCTCTCTCTCTCTCTCTCTCTCTCTCTCTCTCTCTCTCTCTCTCTCTCTCTCTCTCTCTCTCTCTCTCTCTCACTGAAGTTGTTTTTAAACATTCATTTACAGTTGTAACATCATTATATTGAGACAATATGATAATAAGATCAACAGCATAACAAAAAAAAAAACCCCAAAAAAAACAAAACAACTAAAGTTACACAAAAGAAAACCAGGGAAACACAATAAGATGCTTTGACAAGCACCCACTGGAACCAAGGGGTGTATAGGAAGGATGGGAATATACGAGGAACAGGTGGAATGAGTGTGCAAACAACCAGGTGCGTAGACAAACAGGAAATAAAGCAGAATGGAAAACACAAGCGAGAGGAACTACAAAATAAAACAGGAAAGGGAACCCCAAATAACACTACTCAAAAAAGATCAAGCAAAGCCCACAGACCAAGACAAAATATGTGTAAAGGACTATTTAAATGTATTAATTTATGTTACTTAAAAACATGTTACCTTATCTTAAAGACAATTTGGTTCGATGTAAATTCAATATTTGATTGAGTCTGTATTTTGTTAATGTGCACAGGCATGTTCGAAAATGCAGATAAATGCTGCCGTGAGCACGACTTCTGTCTCCACAACATCCCAGCTTTCAATGTGAAATATGGAGTCTTCAATCCGAACTTTTTCACTGTTTCACTCTGTGACTGTGACAAAAGGTGAGCCTCAAAATGCACCTCATGGAATGCATATTTGGGATTCTACGTATTCATTGCCTCCAGGGAAACTCTTGTGAGCAGTAAATTCACATCTCCTCAAATTTTCCAGGCTGGCAAGGGCACTCAAATAGGAACATATTTGCTTCAAAACAGTGTTACTGTTTGTCTCTCCAGTAAACTCTTGTAATCTCTAGAAAGTTTCTTTTGGTTCGATATTCTTTTTTTTTTTTTTATCATTGTTTGAAAGTGATATGAAACTCTTAATCAACAACTGATAAACAACATTTCACTACAATAAGCCCTACAAAAACTTTTGCTTTCAAGTGTGAACATGTCATATGCTATTTTTTATTTTGTTTGGCACCCATTCCATCAAAACAAACTATTATTTACTCTAACTCAGATGTCTATTTCCCTCTATTCTACAGCTTAACAGGTACATGTTTATTGCATTTGCCCTCCAGTTTTTGCTCATCTACAAGTAACACACATTGACACAAATTTAAGTTCACTTACAAACTCAAACAATGCTAATGGTTGTAAACTTTGGACAAACAAAGTTTAAAAAATGTTCTTAACAAATCAAGGCAGCATTCAAGAATATTTACCCAGCATTTATGTGACACAGTCTGTGTTTTTGCACTTAACACGCTCTCTCTTTACCCTTTACCAGGTTTCGACAGTGCCTTCTGAACATGAATGATAGTATTTCTCATTTGGTGGGTTACAGCTTCTTCAACATCCTACAGGTTCCTTGTTTTGAGTTGAAACATATGAAGCGATGCACAGAGCTGTACTGGTGGGGAATGTAAGTGACAGAAACATGCTGACATTGTCACATGAAGCTGTATTTTCACATTGTTCGGTTTTTGTTAAAGTTGCTGTAAGCCATTAAAAAAAGTTTCTTTTTCTTTCTTTTTTTTTTTTTTAATTAGGTACACGTGCGGCTATAATTGCAAATGTAATTATGTAGTTTGTATTAACATGACAGGCCCTTGAAGAAAATTCAGCTTTTTTAAGATTTGGTTTCAAAATTATCTGGGATATTTTTTAAGTTTAGAAATCCAAATTTGCATTCACCCCCGTAGAGTGTTCAGACCAGTTTAATCAAAATTATTGAATGGAACTTAATTTTATATGGTTTTAAAACTGTGTACATAAACATAAGAACACACATTAGGCAAAAGCAGTAAACTGGGTAAAAAATGCGGGGACACTTACCTTAGTAAGTGAGTCAAATTTCAGAACTTTTTATTTCTCTGCACTTGGGGGAATTTAATAAAACCTGAGGCATAAAAAAGAGAAGATTAATAATAGACAGGAACATTGTGGTTTACAGACAGCCATGTTACTTTACCACCAATTAAAACAGCTTGATACGACTAATCGTATCCAAAATGGAAACAAAAAAATCTCTTTTTAGATGGGTTAATCTGTAAGAAATGTGGTATGACTAAAACCAATCAGATGCTGTTTTCTACTCAGTTCTGTGGTTTAACTAAACACTTTTGCTCTCTGTAGGTGCAAAAGAGCCAAAGTGGCCCCATATGCTGTGTTCAGAAAGCCCCTGCCTTACAGCAACTCCAATGACACAAGCCAATATGTACACACTGGAAGTAACAATTTTGCAAGTAATGAAAAGCAGAATTCAGGAGATAAACCCATGATCAAGCTTTTTAAGAAGTCATCTAAACCCAAACGTAAATGTGGACTGAGAGATACCCCCAGAGGAGACACTTTCTATCGCAGAAGAACAAAGGAGAAAGGATGTAAAAGGCACCAAAAATTGTCCGGAGTAGCACCTTCACAAGAACCTACAGTATCAAGGGCACACACTACCACACAGCCCATGAAAACGGGTCCTTCTAAAAGTAGTTCACTTATCACAAATAAAAAAAGAGCAAAAAAAAAGACAAGTTTCAGAAAGACCTCATCGAGCTATGAACAGAGAGGCCTTGTCCCTACAAAAGTGCTCACACCCACTGACCAACAAATGCCATCTGCAGCATCCTCAAGCATAACAACATTAACACCGAGACTGAAACTTCCACTGAAGTCAACGTCCGCAGTTGTAGGAGGGAATGAAGCCTTCATAAGCCACCAAGAAGCCACAAATCATAGTGACTACTGTGGCTCCATCCTGCCAGTAAGGAATGACACTTCTCATTCACACTGTAAAAGTGGCGTGAAACCAGAAAAGGCACCAAACAGAACAACTGTTACTCTGGCCAAAACAATCAAAAAGAATAAACAGTCATCACTTCTCAAAAAGGCGACAGAAAGGTCAAGACAGGACACTTCACTAACGTTCCCGAGAACAGTTACTCCTGCTACACCAGTCGCAACAAAGCTGAGGACTACAATTTCTCATCAAAAATATGGAAAGTCACAGGAGTGGGTAGATTTCTATCCCCTGTGGAACAGTACAAGCCAGGAGCCGTTGGGTAGTACCATAGCAAAAAGCACCCCTACAGAGAAAAGCCCAACACAAAATAGTGCACTGCGTAATGTGACAGGTAAGTGAATACAGCCGCTGCCACCAGACCTTGAACTGTAATATTTAGAGGCTGAGGAAAAAAAAAAACCAAAAAAAAAAAAACAACCAAAAAACAGAACACTGTCATATTAAGGATAACTAAATAAGGTTGTAATAAGGCACACTGTGTGAAGAATGACTTGTGAAAAGGTGTTCAAACTGGTGTGATAAGTAATCTTTTGCTAATACTGAAGTAGCTGCTATTAAAATGCTTATTTTGAGAGAGAATTTATAAATTAGAAGGAGGATTACAGGAGCTGAAGTTTAGTCTCTTTGAGCAAAGAAAAAAATGAACTTATATATATATATATATATATATATATATATATATATATATATATATATATATATATATATATATATATATATATATATATGTATGTCTGGGGTGTCAGCTTTGGATAAGATGACCAATCCTGTGTCAGTTTAACTCTGACATTCATTTAGTATTAAGTGTTAGAAAAGCACATTTTACATTTCCAAATGTTACTCTTACAAATTTGCACAACACAACTTTATGAGCACAGCTTTGAAGTTTTTTAAGTAACCACAGACAGCTTCAAGGCAGGATCTTCTCACAGCATGGTGTGTCTGGGGGTCTCAGCACAGCACTGCAGAAGAAAATAGGGCCACACACCACAGCTGTGCTAATTTCTATTACCTGGCATACTGACTACTCACTCCTGAGTGTAAAACATGCCCTGTCTGCACTGGTAGGAAAAGCAGTTAATCACCTGTCACCATAGCTACTTAGATTTTGTGCTAACATTAAAAAAAATATTCCATAAACACAGTTTTGTCAATTGAATAAACTTAATTAGACATAGTTTCCCATTTGCATCTCATGTGAGTTTTTTTAGTAAAAGACAACATAAACAACAATAAGGAAACTACTTTTTACAATTATTAGTTCTCCCAGATGAGACACATGGAAAAATGAAGGAAGCTTAGTAGCAGCTTAAAATGCCACAAAAATTCCACAGAATATTGCCTCTAAAAAGTTAGCCGTGGGCATTTTTCCTTTTTGAGGTCATGTTAACAGGTTTTTCATTCCTACAGGTGGAACAGGATGCTAATCACCACCAGTTAAAGTTTCTAAGTATGTTGAAGTAAAGAAGGAGAATTAAACTTTTCTCAGTAAAAAGTATCAATACGCAAACTGCTGTCATGCCAAGGGAGTACATTGAGATATTTTGTGAATGACATGTTTACTTTTGTTTCTGCAGATATTCAGTTACAGTGTCAAAGTCTCAAACATCTGGATGACTGTAAATTCCAAATTCCTCCTCTAGAGAAGAAATATAACCTACAGAACGCGGAGTCAAAGGCCACCTACCACTGTGATTGCACTAGCCGGTAACATGACAACATCATCTACCATCTATTTGGTTTTCTCCATGTTGCATAAATACTCACTGGTCTTACTGATGACAAAATAAATAAATAAAATAAATCAGAATCTTATTTTACAAAAAAAGTGAGGAAAAAAAAAAACAAAACAAAGAGAACAATAACTTAATCCTAAGGTTCATTTCAAGATCAGGAAAAGATAAAAAACAATAAAGATGATGCTTCTTGGTAGAATATTAAAATTACTTTTCTGCTTCATGACTAAGAACTTTGTCTTTTCTTGTGTCTTTACTTATGTATTTCATAACCATATCAATAATTTTGCATTAATGTTACTCCCTAGAAACAGATTCAAATAAAATTGTATCAGGCTGAGGAATTGCATGCAGCAATTAGGCAACTTTTGAACTTTTTTTAAAAAACAAACATTTACATCACTAATGTTGAATGACTGCTGTGCATTTCTGAGCTGTCTCTGTTTCAGCAACCGATGGCATGTAGATTAAATATCCAGAGTAATTCTGGCATTAAAAAAAGAAGAGGCACAGGACATTGTTTTTAGTTTTTTTTTATCAGAAGAGCAATTTTGGGATTCTTAATGTTTTCAAGTGATAGTCCTGAAGGCGCATCTGCTAGTGTTAAGGATGGACAAATTACATCAATAACATTAACATTAGCAGTTAATGTTAATGATCCAACATGTCCTAATTGAAATTAGCAGTTAATGTTAATTACAGACATGTTGCATGTAGGTTTGCAAATTCAAAGACTCAGTAAGATCATTTTTAGTTTAATTGACAGTAAATGCGTAACTGTCAACCCCCTAATGTCTTAGTCTTCTATTTGGCAAATTGCAGCCTTCAGGGTCTGTACTATCTTATTCCTAAAAAGTGAAAAAAAAAAAGTTATTTAATAAGTGAAGTTTCTATAGCTGAAAAATAGAAAAGGAAAAAGTAGATATCAAAATCGTAACAGATTAATTGAAAAAATATTAAAAACAAAAGAAAACCTGTAATTGAAAAAAAAAGTGACATTATTAAATAAATTTTTCTTGGAATTAGAAACTGTTTACAAATAAAAACTTATTCATTTATTGAAGATGATTCACTTATTTATTTTTAATTGATTTATTTAATTCAGAATACATTTCAAAGCCATGTTTAATATTTACTCATGTCCCACATGTTTGATGCTTGTGAAGCTGTAATCTTTTATGCAGTGATAATAGCATCACTTCTTCTTTTGTCTATTTTACAGCTTGGCTGTTGAGATTGAAAGCTTCAAGCAACCCAGCATCCTCCCCTCTCTGTTGGTGGAGTTTGTCTCTCAACAGTGCTTCACTCTGCCAAGTGGGAAAAACTGCAGCCGCAAGAAGAGGTGTTAATCTGTGAAGTGCTTATTCATACCAAATCTCAAGTTTCTTTTTTTTCCTTTTAGTGGCATCACAGCCGATTCCTTGTCTGATGTATCAACATGCTTTACCTGTACAAGAGTTTATAAGGTTCGGCCATCTTAACAATATTTTTATGTCTTTTTTTTTTTTTAGATGTTTTCATGGCTTCAGAAAAGCCGTTGACCTACATAGAGCACTTAAGAAGATAGAAGAAAAAAATGCTGCTGGGATGGAAATTTCACCAAGTGACAATAAAAGACGGATTCCTGTTCGTCTTTATAAGCGATGCTTGAGGCTAGAGAAGAAAGCTGATATTATGGCAAAGCACAAATGATGGAAGATTGAGCTGCTATGTACGGCAGCAGCTAGAAATGTTTGAAAGTAACAAATTCCATGCAAAATTTGTCACTTTCTCTTATATCTTGTAAAATGGAAAATTATATTTTATTACTCAAATCTTACAATATTAAAAGATATTTGTGTATATGTCTTTATAGTGTTGTAGCATATACATAACTAATGAAGATCTATAAGAAAAAGCTGCAAACAAAATCTGATTACGTAATGAAAAGAAACGTAATATAATCTCTTCTCCTTTTTGTCTGTTAGTTATGATTACATCTGATTTAAAGTTATCTGCAACAGTAATTTTCACAGATGATTAAAAAGTCCAATTTTATTAGCACTAAATAAAACATGATACACCAAAACACCTAGCTCTCTGGTAGTTAAAATATCCTGAAACCAAGCCCTAAACAAACCTACTACCAGAGTATTTATTCTTGTTCTAAACTTACATCAGCTTGTTATGCTAAAGACATTCACCGTGGTATTATTTGATTAATTTAATTTCTATTTACTAATTTCTCCAGATTTGGAATTATGTAAAGTCTATATAAAATCTTTGCCAGCACATGCCAAAGACATTCAATAGGCATCGATGTGTGAAATTAATGTCTACCTGAACCACTCTTTCACAGTTTTTTTTTTTGTTTTACATTGATTAAAAACTTTTTGATGAAATATTTTGGTCTTTCTATGTGTTTACTAACCAAAACAATGATTTTGTGGTAGTGACTTTTTTTTTTTTTTTTTTTTTTACTTTGTTGTATTTGTGAAGATAGGTTGTCTTACTATGTTCTTCACCGATCACTAACCTGAAATGAATGTCTACGGCTTTCCTTTTCAATACCCACTTTAGCTTCTTGGGACTGAAGAAATGGTCTTGTTTGTGTGGATGCACAATATAATATCACTGCAAAGTCTTTTCAATTCAATTCAATTCAACTTTATTTGTACAGCGCCACTTCACAACAATGTTGTCACAGGGCACTTTACATACTTGAATCAACATACACATCATTTTGAGCCAATTCATACATATCCTATAATAGAACCCAACTCAAGAATGTTTTTAACAGAGAAGACTACTGTTTTCATTTGTCTCGCTGACAATCTTAGGTTGAAGTTATGTGGGAGGTCAGCAATCTAAGAGTGTGAAAACTAGCTTTTTCCATTGACTCTGAAAAAGATAAACTCATATCATGTTTTTATGCTTTTCATTGAAAAAGCATCCGTCTTGACCTGACCATCATTCTAATAGTCTTTAACACATAATTTCACTTCACAGCAATGCAAGTTTGTGCAAGTCAACATTGCAATGGTACAATAAATCAAGTAAAAGAAGGCATGTTTGAGCAAAGTTGGTCTCTTAAAATTAAATTCATGCTTGTTATCATGAAAAAGTACTATGTAAGCTCTAAATCACATAATAAGTTTTATTTTTACCTAAATAAGTCACAGTGGGGCTGCACGGTGGCGCAGTGGTTAGCACTGTGGCCTCACAGCAAGAAGGTTGCTGGTTCAATCCTTGGCTGGTTTGGTCAGTGGCCTTTCTGTGTGGAGTTTGCATGTTCTCCCCATGTATGCATGGGTTCTCTCCAGGTACTCCAGCTTCCTCCCACCATCCAAAGACATGCATGATAGGTTAATTGGTCACTCTAAATTGCCCCTAGGAATGAGTGTGAGTGTGGTTGTTCATCTCTCTGTGTGTGGCCCTGCAATGGACTGGCAAGCTGTCCAGGGTGTACCCTGCCTGTCACCCAAAGCCAGCTGGGATAGGCTCCAGCTTCCCCACAACCCTGAATTGGAATAAGCACTTCAGAAAATGAATGAATAAGTCACAGTGTTAATTAGGGGTGGGAAAATCAAATAAAAAAGTCTGTATTTTTTGCTTCACACATTTAAAGTTGATTTTTTGTTAAAAGAAATCGATTTTTTTTCAAATAAATAAAAATAATCCATTATAAATATTTTTTGTCATTTTAATTGTTTTTATTTATCTTTTTACTTGTCTTCTGGTGCATGTTGGCAGCAGAATGATGGTCTGGCTCCTGTGTTGTTTTTTCCTAATTGAAATCAAGAAAAATGACGTGCAAAAAAAAAAAAGTTTTATACATTTATTTTGTTTTTAATCTACAAAAATTATATTGTAGAATTGTGAGAATCACAATTGAAATCGAATCGCACCCAAAAAAATCGAATGAAATTGGGACAGAAGCGTATCGTCACAGCCAAACTGTTAATACTAAAATAAACTTCGGAATTTTTGACAGCTATTCTCATGGCGCGCGGTGCATGCTGGGAGCAGTTAGTTGGCCTTGGAAACATGGCGTCGCACTGACAGCCTGGTGGCTGCCGTTTTCTTCTTCAGGCATTGACACAGCGGCTTGGCCGGCTTTGGTGCTGTCCGCATTTATATTTTAACAAATAATTAAAACAGCTAGAGTTGTATTCTTCGCCCCGAGAGGACCGGCTTTTAAACGGTGCGACGCGATAACGGATTTAGTGCGGGTGTCACGCCCACCCTGTTCGGTAACGTTATAACGATACCTTACGGTGAGTTAGCTCCGGCTAACCCAGCTAGCCGCCGCTGTTAGCCCGACGGTAATGTCTTATGGAGAGGACGGTGATGTATTATGAAGAGGACCTGCCACTGCTGCTCTTTCACTGCCTGGCTGTCGTCTGTTAGCTCCCAAACTAGCACTACAGTCTGCCCTGTCAGACCCCATCGTGAGACAAGACTGTTATCTTAAATGGCTAGCAGGTTGACTAGGGCGTTTCTGTCATCCTATCACTGAATTTTTAATGTTCGACCCTTTTGGCATTACTGTCGGAGGAGAGAGCGATGGGCTCCGGGTCGGTGGATTCGTCCCAATGGCTTTCAGTAAAGGAGGAGACAATATTTCTCCACGACGGACTCATTCGGGTCACAGATCTGGCCGAGCTGCCCAGTGAGATTGGAGTGTCAGAGCAGGGGGACACCGAACAAGAGGTGAGTGAAAGTCATAACTCACAACAAGGAGCCATACTTAGAAGTTTTATTGAAAAATACCACCAGGGTGTCACTTAGTTTATTGTTGTGCAATAATATGTTTTCCATATTCCTTCCAACACAACCTCGGTGATAACAGAAACACTGCAAGTTTTCTGGTCCGCTCTTTACTGAGTATTAGTCCGCTATTACCAACCAATTCCTGCCCAGTTTACTTCAAAATATGAGCTTTCCGAGTCGTTAGACTTTAATGATATTACAAATAGTACAAAATGTATCTTCTGATGTACTTGTTTTATATCTAAATGACATGTTTAAAAGGTGCGTTTGATTCCGTCCTTCAAAGTCACATAGCTCTTGTTGCATGTAATTGAAAAGCATTTCCAGTTGCAGTACTCTCTGAATAGGTCGAGAAAACTATCTATCTATCTATCTATCTATCTATCTATCTATCTATCTATCTATCTATCTATAATCTTTTTTGTAAACTTCTAGGAGCAATTCTGATTCGGTTTGGATGGAATAATATGTATTTAATGCATACATTACAGGACATTAAGGTCAGTCATTTTCTGTTGACATATTTGAGATTTCTTCTAATCTAAACTAATATTGATGAAAAAAAAAATTTTGAACATGGATTTCAGGGTCCATGTTTTGACTTTTGGTCATGTTTATCTCTAGACAACCTTTTATTGTGAAGGTTCAGGAGGAAACTTTTCAATACACTGACAGAAAATTCGAGCTAACAATGGATATTTTCAGCCTCACTATCTAGCTATATAGAGCTACAACTGGTGGCATCTATCGCTTGCAAATGACATATTCCTGTCACATCTTGACATGTTGTTATATAATGTCTGGCCTGTGTAGGCATCCATTGTTTTGCATCTGCTGAATACAATCAGTTAATGTCATGAGGATGTAACTATCTGAAATAAGATGAAGATCAGTTTAAAACTCTTTGCTACAACAAAAGTCACACAAGCTTGACAACCAATTGCTGTTGTATAGCAGTGTTTTTTCATTTCAGGGACAGTGATGACTAATATATGTACATATCAATAGACAACCCTTTTCAGTTTAATATTTTGTTTAAGTTGGTCTTTACAAACAGCCCTGCGATGGACTGGCAACCTGTCCAGGGTGTACCCTGCCTCTCGCCCTATGATTGCTGGGAGAGGCTCCAGCTTTCCCTCAAACCTGAATTGGACCAAGTGGTTCACAAAATGACTGATTGACTGACTGCTTGGTCTTTACAAACACCTTTTCAGATTCAGCCTATACAATGACATAACATTTTCTCCAGCAAAGTACGTCACTTGTACTTTAATTGACATTCTTCCAATTCTCTCCTTTTGGTTTCAGCATTGTACAAAGATCTGAGCTCACTTGCTAATCTCCTTTCTATTATGTTTTTTGCTAATTTCTTATTTGTTTAATAAAACACAACAACTGAAGGATCAAATACTCATATTCAGGCATCATCTTTTTAACTTGGAAAATGCTCCAAGTGATGTAATGTCAGCTAAGCAGTAGAGATGAATTGAGGACTGTTTTGTGCTTTTATGTTGGTCTGTTCAGAGTTGGTAACAACACTTTGCCAAATTTTGTTATTGTATCAGTCACAATGTTCTTCAATGTAGTAAACATTTATTTTAAATATATGTTGGAGGTATAGAGGTTTTGTAGTTTTTCCGTGTCCTACAGTATATTCTAGACTTGGATATTAAGAGACTTTAGACACATTTGTTGAATACAAAGTAGGGTCACATTAGATATACTAAAGTTTAGCCTTAACGGAAAGAGTAACAAAATGCATGTGGGTAAAAATCATTAGACTAAAATATAAATTCAAGCCTTTTTGTATTTGGTGCCACATTGCGTAGTCCTCAAAAAAAACAAAAAAAAAACCCCAAAAGCTGCAACCTCAGTTTGTCCTTTTAATCCTGGTTATTTTCAGATTCCCCATATTTCTGGCTATCCTTGTCCAACTTTAAGAGACAGACTGGGTCACTCATTGCTGTTTTCGTAGGTGTTGTGATGCTGACTATTTTTATCCACAGTTAGCAGTGTTTTGCAGAGCAAGGTGGAGAAGGCCCAGCATGCAGTAAAGAAGGGGGGGGGGGTTACTGTAACATAAGAAGCATATCTGAAATTGAATCAATACAAATTGTGCTTGCTAAATAGTATAATGGATTTTTTTTCCCAACTCCCTGATCTGTGGGCTACAGAGTGTAATCAATATCTGAAAATGCTTCCTAAGTGCACATGAGGCACATTGTTTTACTTGTGATATTCAATACCTAATGTGCATTGCTTTCTCTGACTATTAGTCCGCACTTCTGTTGAGATGAGTTTATTCTGTTACAATGATTCATAGAATCTCCCTTTTGATTTTTGTTGGGTTTTTTTTTGTTTATATTTTAACTTTTACTGAAAAGAATTAGTTCCTTATTAATCCACAAAATAACCAGATGTTTGAAATTATTTTTTGGTAGAGCTTTGGTCCCAGGAGGAGTTGAACAAAGATTTGTTGAACAGCAAAACATAAAATTCCAAGTGAAGTTAAAGTTTTTACTTCTGTGCTCCTTGGCTACAAATATACCCACTTGCTGTTAGGATTTAGGTGTATTTAGCCAGTTTCTGCTATGAAATAAGGATCATTTGATCTGTTCGGTCATTTAGATAATTCACTCGTCTTTTTTTTTTAACAAGAATTTACGGGCAAATTTGTCCCAGCTGCCACTGTAAACACATTTTCTTTCTTCTCCTTTCTTTCTTTTTATTGCTGTCTTTCAGATTCTTACATTTGAGACGAAGAATCCTATAGAGCTTGCTGAACGCCTGCGTGCTGTCTGTGGGAATCAGAGCAATGCATATGCACGTCTGTTGGAGTACCGCCTCAATGCTCTGCGTGGCCTGTGGGGGGCGCAACGGCAGCTGGCCCTCGAGGAGCAGCAGGACAGAGAGGGGACTGGAGGTGCTGATGAGGAGACCTTGGCCTTGCTCAAAAGACAAGGTCTGCTCCAGCAACCTGAACAGGCGCCCTTCACTTCTCGTGTTGGTCTGTTGCTGGTCTTTCCCCTTTTGCAGTCCCAAACTCGCAGTGACCCAGCACTCTGCGGTGTCACTGCAGAAGTACTGCTAGCCTGCCTAAGGGACTGCCAGCCGCTCAGTCTCAGCAAAGAGCCCGCCGATTGCCTCAATGGTCTTGAGGGACTCTTGTGCTCCTGGCTAGAAGATGGTGCCCAGGAGTCAGGCCAACACCAGGGGCAGGCTCAATCACAAATTCTACACACACAGAGACAGCGGGAAAATGCTGCTGCTGCACTAGTGGCTCTTGCATGTGCCAGGTGAGGTCATAGCTCATGTCTTTGTTGTCCCAAATCTACAGTTCTTCAGTTTGATATTTCTGATGTCTCTTGTACACAGTGTATTATGCCATGAATGCCCCCCTAAAGTATAGTAAAGTGATACTTTCCTGGAGGCATATTGTTACTGAGTAACTTACAAGACATCAGTAAGGGGTAAAAGCAGTGAAAATAATGTGATTAGGGAGATAAGTCCGTTATTCTTGGCTGCCTCATCAAAAATAAACAAACTATCTAATCAGTTTTTTTCTCCAGTGTACATGCTACACATATGATTATTATTGATTCAAATTTCAAAGCATCTCAACTCATAATAACAATCTCACTTTTTATGTTTGCAATAATGGATTTGAAAAACATTTGGTGACTGTTATTCTGTACACTTAAATCTGTAGATAGAGAAAAGATATGCTCCTTTTCAGAAAAGTACTCTGACCTCCTGTTGGTGTTAACAACCAGAGCTTCCTGTAGAATGAACCTTGTCCTGTCAGCATTAGCTACAAGCACTCTTTGACAGCTGCTCTACTTTGCCCCTTTCTGGTGCTTTGAAAATGTTCTACAAAACTTACATAGTTGCTGAAAATTATGAATTATTTTTGCTCTTCTTCAGAGAAGTGCAGAATGTGCTTGTTTATGTTCATATTTGTGCCTGAATGTTGGCTTTTGTTTGTGAAACCTGATCTTGACTTGTCATTGCCAGAACTCTCCGTTCTTTGTTTATCCTCAGCTGAAGCTGAGAGCTTTTTGTTGTGCAGAACTGTCCAGCTATGGTGCCTTTTTTACCCACAATGGGAGCTGATCAAAGGGCAATCAGCTTTACTCCCAGTGGCCTTAGAAAAAGCTGGCTTGTTAGTCTTTGTGTGAGTGAGTTAAGTAACCAAATAGGCTGGTTTGCAACGTGCTTTGATTCTTTCTTGTTGACAAGCTTTTACATAGCAAGGCATGTATGTGTGTTGTGCGTGGAACATATAAACACTGAGACAAACACGTAGTTGTCTAGCAAATAACAGGGTCTCTGTAGACGTTGCCAGTAGCATTGACATATTACACAGAAATAAACATTCTGCAGTTTTTGGTTTTTTCTCATATATATTCAGTGTAATTGGCTTAATGTCACCACATTTGTTTCCATGCTTTTACAAATCCTTTTTGTTTTTAAAGCTGCAGTAACCGTGGATGTTAGAATAACACTAAAGTAATAGTTTCTTTGGAAAGATATTCACATGAAATACATATTTACATGAATCTTTTAAGTTAAGTTTTTTCATTTTCGATCATTCCACTGCTCAAAATGGGTTGCTCTTTCCAGCCTTAAAGGAATCTTGTTGTAATTTAAGATTTGTGTCACAATCTAATGGGAAATTTGTTATATCCTATTAAAAAATCCAGACAAATATTTTCATCAGCATTTCAATTCCCATAAGAAGACTTCAAACCCCTTCCTATATTCAGGCTAAGTTATTGATATTCCTGTTGCATGATTTAGAAGTACCTAAAAATGAGCATTCATACTTTTTGCCTAACTATTTTCCAGGGGTTCCTTGAAGACGCTCATCCACACAGTTCACCTGCTACAGAAACAAACTGATTTAGGCCATCTCCCAGTGTCAGATGTGCTTTACAGGTGAGGAATAAACTTTGGTTCAACTGTTTAACAACTGCTGATCACTTTAACAACATGTAACCACTTTGAATCTCTCCTGTTTAAGACTTTTGCTCCTCGAAGGAGGCCCAGGTTCTCCATCCTGCCTCTTGGGGGGCAAGCACAGTGTATCTTGGGGTTTTGAGGACATGCTGCCTACACCTGATAATTCTGCTGGTGGAACAGAGAGTAAAGGTGAAAACCATTTAAAGCAATTTATAGGATTTTTAGCCTCCAGCTTGTTTATAGTCCCGTTTGTTTGTCATTCAACTAATACTAAAGCCATCATGAAGGCCATTTTCCCTCTTTAGTGTCTTTTAACTACACATTACCACATTATGAGAAGCTATCAATGTTGGGTGAAACTAAAGAGAGGATTATGACTGGCTCAGGAAACGACACATAGAATGAAACAGTGATGTTTCATTCTTCATCAATCAATCAATTGACCTTGTAGTGTGATGGAATCTGATCAGTGCATATATTTATTCATATTTACATTTTGATATCACTTTACGCTTCCCCTTTTTTCAGTACTTTTGATTAGATCTGTAAAGATTATTTTATTCTTACTTTTCAAAAGGAGCAAAAGGGTAAAGATGGTCCACTGGCTTTAGGATCATGACTTTCTCACTTAGTTATCTCCTTTATTCATTTTCATCACTAATTTGTACATTTCATTGATTAGACTCTTGATTTGTTTTTGATGTGCCTTTCATTTACCCCCTACGATTCTCTTTTTTTTTGTGCATGCTTCTTTCAGACACAGACCTAGGTCGCTGTCTAGCCACAGATGGACTGTATCTATATACCACTAATTCCTCTGGGAGAGGGCTCAGCAAGCTTGGCTCTGGTTTACATGGGACACTGAGGTAATGTGATACTCATTGCAACATACATTTCTTCTTTTGCAGCATTGAGTGAACACCAGAAGACGGAGATAAAAGGAGCAGGGAAACACTAAAAATACCTCTTCTTCACTTATCCATCCAAAGTCAGCAATGGGGTCATTTTGTTTCCAGGAGATTTTTAAGCCAATCTATTCAGCAGACAGTCACTGCAGTGTTTTGAATAAATTCAGTGGGGCAGACTTACAGTGTGTGTTTTAAATGTCATGGCAACAAATTACTTAAATGTTTTTAGAGCTCAGAAGAGATATGTTAATTTGAAATTTATTTGTCAGTTGTAGAAAAGCTTGCAAGAAAAGACAGTTTCAAATCTTAGCAAATGAGCTAGCTAGTTGTATGTTGAAAAAACATTTATAAAGTTGATTACACATATTCAAAATATTTCCTTTGAAACATATAATCTGTTGAGAAATTAGACCCAATTAAGGATTATTCCTCTCCTCACAGTCGTGGTTAACTGCAGCTAACTGCACTGCTGTGCTCTTGAATCAGAACTAACCATACCAACCTTTGCTCATCACTTCACTTGTGTTTTTCTGATTGTGTTTTCAGCATTACAACTCGCTTGCTTACATTTTATTCAAGAAGTATTAAATGCCTATGCCTTTGTAGACTATGTTTTTATAGCATGACATCAAAAGATTCTCCATGCTGATAGTTTTGTACTGTTTTAAGTGTTAATAACGACAGCTGTTTTAAAGAGAGCTACTGCTGAGCCTCGGGTGAAGATATTGGAGCCAGGATATTTTAGTTTAATCACCACCAACAAATTAAAAAAGGATCAAGAGAGCTTTAAGCAAGTAAATCTCAAAGGTCAAGTCAGCTATTAGTAATAACAAAAAAGAGGGCTTAAACAGAAGACCTAAATCATAAAAACTTATGAAGAAGAAGCATATTGGTTTATGAAAAACAATGATGCTATCACATTTGGTCATGTAGATTATGATCAAATGTGATAGATTTTGATAAATTAGGATCCAGATTACAGAGCAGTAAAATGAATGCTCCATGTTTGTGTAGGGGTTTTGTGTATTGTCGAAATGAAGAGTTGGAGCCTGGCTGGGTGGTGTTCAGCAGTGGTCGTCTCCTCCACCGTCCCTCCTCCTTTGATGCCAAGCCTCATCAGCTGTGCCAGGTCATTGACCCTTTCACCCTCCAGGTATTGTCTATTTTCTGTCCACTTTAACGAATTGGTTCTTGAAGTATTCTTTAAATTTGACATTATGGAGATGTGTAATTAAAAAAAAAATTGCTCACAAAATGTAACAGTTTACCAATTTGATATAATTTAATTGGCAATTTAAAGGATTATGAACTGAAAACGTAACAAATTCATCAAATGAATGATGTGGCTGACAATTTAGGGTAGAGAGAGGTAATATTCACATATTGGAGGTTTTTATTTGCTGTATATGTTTGCAGTATATTTAGTTTAACAGTAGCCTTGTAAAATCCAATCTTTTAAAAAATTCTTTGGAATTATCAAGTATAGTCAGATCTTATATGTTCACTGTTTTATGTTCAGGTGTGCCAGATTGTGCCGATGCCAGCCCATCACTTCCCTGTGGGTAGCAGCATGACCACACTGCACCTCTGTTCAGATGGAACTTACCTGTACTGGGTTTGGTCCCCAGCCAGTCTCAATGAGAAGACACAGAAAGGCCACTCTGTCTTCATGGATGTCTTTCACTTGTCGGTGTGTGCTATGTATCCTGCAGGATTGCTTTAGCTGTTCTGTTTTTGTGTTTGTCCGTATTTAATTGTTGTTGTTTTCTCTCTTCTCCATGACACAGACTCAGACAGGGTTGTGTGTTGCAGACGTGCTCCAGGAGAGGGTTATCCTTACTCGCAAAGAGGGCGAGTCTTCCAAGTGCTTGAATGAACTTCTCCTGAGTCGAATGTCACGCTTCCGGGCCTCCCATTCTGCCACATTGGCTGCCCTCACAGGCTCTGCAATCACAAACACTGTTAAAGAGGAGCAGTCTGGTAATGGTAGAAAACGTTTTTTGGTCAAATACAAAAGCATGCATGTTAAAATATTCAAATACTTAAATAGTATTGCTTATGTATTATGTCCTTATGACGCGTGGTGTTGAATTCTTTTGTAGCTGTCAACACCAGTTGCGGACTCCCTCTAAAGACTCTGAGAAAGACCCCAATGTATGTGTGTGGGACATATCTTGTTATGCTGGTCTCACCTCCTGGTGTTTCTGGTAGCTCTGCCACACGGTCCCTATTTGGAGGTACCAGCAGCTTGTCTTCTCTAAAAAGTAAGAACACAGATCTCTTAACCTTGTCTATTTTTATTTATTTATGTGTGTTAGATTGTTCTAAAGATTAGGAAATAAAGCAAGACTTTTTCATTTAATAGTCAGTGAAAATTTAGTTTAACAATAACAACAACAACAAAAAAACAGGGGTATCTGTAACACTTAATATTATTATTTTAACCTCTTTGGGCTGCTCTGTGTTTAGCAACATATAAGTAGGTGCATGCGTGATGATAAAGATGAGTGTTGGAATTGGGTGTTGGGTGTGTGTATCTGAACGTTAAAGTGTGTGGGAAGGGTAGGGCTGATAGATTTTTATTTGTTGTGCTTTTATAATGTGTACAGCAATTTGTGTCACATTTTACTGAAGAAAAAGTTCTTTATGAAGAAAGTTTGATTTGATTTGATTATGTTTGCCAAGTATAATGGTAATTTTTTCCCCCAGTTTTAGCCTCCAGCCTTGTCTTTAACTTGGCTGATGGTCAGTTCAGCAGCCGTGCAGACCTCATTGATGCTCCTGGCAGTTCTCTTGGCAGGGGAGCCCAGGTGGCTGGACTTGGTGAGCTTAAATTAGGCTTAAATTAGCTACAGCATTTTAAATTCACAGAAGGTTGTCTCAAGTTAACAACGTGCTTTACTGACATTCATTTCTGTAATCTTTAAATTCAAAGGAGCATGTTATGATGCACTGAACAACTTGATCTGGACCTGCTCCAGTGATTACATAGATCAGTGGTGCAATCCTGGGAATCAAGCCTTTCATCATGTGTGCCATAGGCTCGGTGTTAGCCATGTCATCAAAGAACCCAAAGGTAAACTCAAACTGTACCTATAAGGCATGTTTCTCTTTATTTAGTGAAATCAGTTGTTTGATCATATGCAAAACTTGTCCTTTCATAGAGGAGACAGTGGCCACTGGCGAGGTGATCAACCAGCTACTTCATCATGTAGGTGCTATGTGTATCCACCAGCTTAACCTGCTAGCAGCTAGCAGCAACAGCTTGCCCCTGGGAGCACTGCTGGGTAAACAACATCCCATTGAGGCTCGTCACTTCAGCAGCATCTGTGACATTATGGAGAAAGCCATGGTGAATGGAGATACGTGTATCATCCGCTGCATCTTGGTTGTGTTTCAGGTCAGTCTTAACTTTAGCTTGGTTATGTTGTG
This sequence comes from Telmatherina bonti, assembly GCF_933228915.1. Taxonomy (NCBI): domain Eukaryota; kingdom Metazoa; phylum Chordata; class Actinopteri; order Atheriniformes; family Telmatherinidae; genus Telmatherina; species Telmatherina bonti. Next base: position 25,131,500 of record NC_136611.1, on the reverse strand, counting down.
TGGAAATTAACTCAATCATTTCCACTAATTTTGAGGTAATTCATTTATTTATTTATTTTTACCCTAACCAGGTGGTTTTCAGGTTTTTCAATCCTCAGTCGGAACAGAATAGGGAGAGTGTACGTCGTTCAGGCCTACTCTTGTGGCAGTTACTCATGGCTCCAGTGGATCAGATAGGAACAGAGATTCAGAAAGAAGTGTGCCTGGCCATTAGGTATGTCATATTTTCCACATAAAATCCACATACACTACAGTATATCATGCACAGTATAAGAAGCAGGTAATGGTGAGATGTGTTCGTCTATAATCACAGTTTCATAAACCTCTACCGCTTTTCTGTCTCTGTAGCTCAGGCCTGAATACTTTGTATCAGGGGGAGGCTGAACTCAACAAACTTCTGAAACTGGTTCTAACTGAAGGTGCCTATTGGAGAAACTAGATATTTTATGTGACTGGCACTTCTGTTGTTTATACCTCATGTGCTGAATTTTGTGCTGAATAGGTGAAAGAAACAGTGGTTTGTCTCAACTTCGGGATGTCATCCTTACCAACCTGGCAGATCACCTGCAGAAGAATAGATTTGGGAGTGAAGAAGATGACCACTACATGTACGTGACAGTCTTGCCCCATGAGTATTACAACTTAGTTAAAACAAAAACAACAGAAAACCTTTTCTTTGAGATGTGAGCTTATTTAAGTGATATGATTATTGCTCCTTTACAGACTAAATGATGAACTGCTGCACTGTATCCTTAAGACTGTAGTCCGGGAATCCTGCCTCCTCATCACCAAATGTCAGACTGTTGCCAGAGATGACTTCCAGAAGCTGCTCTCCACTGTGCCAGTATGGCTATCTGTTCAGCAGCGTCACCTGTGCTGCACAAGTTTTGATAGATTGCACACTTTTCCAATTTAAATGTTTGTCCCTCTTTTAAGGTGGTCTCACCTAGCCTGCGCTACCTCATGGCTGTTCAAAATCACCTCCTCAGTAATACCATTCTTATCCATCCAGATGATAACGAGGACAGTGACAGCTCCCTACAAGGGGAAACAATGAAGGTACAGGTAAACATCCCCTTTAACTACCCCTTACCTTTGTGCATGTTCAGTTTGTGTTTCTATCAATGAAAAACAAACCCATTCAAAATAAGTACTGGTTAATGAAAGTTCTGCAAGTGTACTAATTTTGTGCACTTTACCAGTTGAGTGCTGCAGTTAGCATTGCTCTATATTTTAAGTATAATCTGCTTCTTAATATAACTAATTATGGTTAATGGAAGATAATGCCTTCACATCTTTTTAGTAACCGCTAAACCTTTAAACATGTGTTGACTTATAATTTTTCCATATTGCATGACTATAATGACTGAAAACCTCTGAGGCAGTGTTACGTAAGTGTGGGCCTATTTTGTTGCTTTGGTTTCAGGAACTGCAAAGCAGCATCCTGTCCTTAGCAACTAAAATCCTGGTGGGATGTGATGAAGTGCTGGAGACCCTGCAGCAAGTGACCACAGCTCTGATTAACAGCGAAATACTTGATAGGGAAAACAGGTGAGGCTTTCATTTAAAATTTTCTTCAAGTAGTTGCATATATATTACAGTGTTGCATGTGCAGTTTAGAAGCCAGTTTGCTGTGTCGACTTCATTGTCAGTCTGTCTTTTCTAAACCTGGTTGAAGCTCAATTTTTTTATTTATTTGTTTTTTGTTTGCTTTAATTAATAAAATGCTCCACAAGGAATTATGCTTAGTGCTATATTTTAAATCGCTTTATCAGGTTTCCCTTTGCTTAATTGTTGGTTGTTTTTTTTTGGTCTTTTTTAGACTTTTTTTAAATTTTTTTTTATTTACCATATTGCAAACATTTCCCTTTTTCCCTTTTATACTCTTGTTGTCTAGGTTAAAGGGTCTGGAACAGGTTACCAAGGCCACTATGCTTGGGCACCTGCTGCCTGTCTTGCTCACTTCTCTGATGCATCCCAACCTGCAGACCCTCACTCTTGCTGATGCTCTCATGCCTCAGCTGGTCCAGCTGGTGCTGTATACTAGCCAGGTCTGACATTTGTCATTATAAAAGACAGTTCTTGCATCACAGAAGTCAGACATATTTGATTATAAAAAGACTGGGGTTTTTATTTTAAATGTTTGTATTCCAGACCGCCCTTTTACTAAAGACTCAGTCGCCAATTTTTACTGACGAGCCTCTACCAGCGGGTGGATCTTTAGGGCAAGGAGCGAAGGCGTATACTCTGGATGACAAGTGAGTTTTGGAATGTTAAAAATTAATTCACAGTTTATATTTGGCCTTTAATCCATCTCGTGTACAAGTAAAATGTGAAACCACTTTTATAAAACATGTTCATTTGTATGCTTAAAATAAGAATCCTTGATGAACGTGAGGAGCCAGGTTTCCTAACTGGTCTAAAGATTCCAGCTCCGTGGGCTGCTGGAAAAACAGTAGAGACAGTACATCCTGTGAGGGATAACTACAAGTTCAAGGAGACGGTACACATCCCAGGAGCCCGCTGCCTATACCTCCGCTTCGACTCTCGCTGCTCCTCACAGTATGACTATGATAAGGTAAAGGCTCTCTTCTTGCACCAACCCCCCCATACAGTAAGTGATAATTAATAAGTAAGTGTTTTGGCATAACAAAGCTCTGATGTGGAATTTGTTGTTTGATATTTTAGTTGGTTATCTATGCTGGCCCAAACACCAACAGTCGTAAAGTTGCAGAGTATGGAGGTAACACTCTGGGGTATGGCAGTCGTAGTGTTTTGGGCACAGGATGGCCCAAAGACCTTGTTAAGGTAGCTAAAGCTGTTTTGAAAAATATGTATAACAAATTTTTCTGTTTTAACAGAGCCATTTTTACACCTGTTGTCCTGTTTTTTAGGTTGAAGGAGACACTGTTACTTTTTCTTTTGAGATGCGAAGTGGACGTGAGCACAACACCCCTGACAAAGCCATGTGGGGGTTCTCTTGCACTGTCAGAGCACAGGTGAAAAAGTTGATGTCCTTTCACGTCTCTAATATCTGCATTCCCAAATAATTTAGAACTTACTGGCAGTATGAATACTAATTTTGCACGCGCTATTTGTTTTTGTTGACAGGAGTCCTCCGAGGATGTCTCTGGAGGCCTCCCCTTTCTTGCAGACCTTGCACTGGGTCTGTCAGTGCTGGCTTGCTCAATGCTCCGCATCCTGTATAATGGGCCAGAGGTGACAAGAGAAGAGGAAGCGTGCCAGGATTTACTCTGCTCAAAGTTGCTGCAAAGGTGACGTAGCTCAATAAAAGCTCCACAAATGCTCTTCGATCATATTAACAATTCAAGTGATAAAAAAAACTGAAAAATGATACAGTTTTACATGTAATACAATGTTTTAATTTGTTTGCTAAGATACATCAGTTGATTTTGTTTTTCTCTCTCTCTAGGTGTCAGTGGCAAGTGGAAGCGAATGGAGCAATTTCTCCTGCGCTCACACCTAGCCCTTCACCCCTGCCGCTTACCATTGAGGAAGACCGGGAGTTCACCTATCCCGCAGATGTGCTCATCCCACCTCCAGGTCTGATGCCTGGTACATACTTTGACTTGCCCCGTATCCGCCTTCCACCAGGGATCATGAGTAGATTGAGAGAAGTGTCTGGAAGGGCTCGACCACAGTTCCGTCCTAGCATCAAGTAAGAGGCTGATTCTGATACATTAAAAGGTGCTATGCATATATCATGACCATGTTGTTAAGGACTGATTAAGGACTCTAAGCACAACTACCGATACTTTGTAAGAGGAAATGTAGCTTAAAATAACATGCACTTAATGATGTTGAAGTCTTGATCATTTTGATAAAGTTGACATTGTATACTTACAAACAAAAAAAAGGATTCTGCTGTTCTGAGCTATTGTATCCAACAGTCATTTATCAGATGCTTTTCTCTAAAACAACTTGTGTCTGAGAGGGAAAATAACTCAAAACAAGAAGTCAAACAGTTGGGGACGTCTTCAAAAAGACTCAGGTCAGACTGTTGCAAGTCCAGTTGGACACAGGTGTTGCCATGCAGTTTTTTTTGTTCCATTTCCTCCCTGATGAATGATGCCTTGAGGCCTTCTTCATATTATAAATTTTTGGTTTATTCAGAAACTCAATTCTCCCGTCTGTACCTCTTTTTATATACAGTCTATGGTCTGTACTAAACAAACTGAACTGATTTTTATATTCTAATAGAAGGACTGACTAAAGTTTTTTATCTCTATGAATGAAACTTCACATTAGTATATTCTTTAGAAGGAGAGTAACTTATTCAGTATATTCTGATTTGGGACATCTAGATAAGCAATAAAAATAAAAAAAAATTGATGTCTCTGGAATTGCATTTCACTGCTTCCATCTTTTACAGTTGAGTGTTTATAAAACTATGTTGTTAATAACACAAAGAAGTAAATTTTGCAATAGGTTTATATTTTATTTGACTTTTTTTGTACAAATGAATTTGGTCATAGTCAACCATTTGAGCTTATGGTGCTATAGCTAATTTTACAACACAGTTGGTGAAAATAGCTTTCTTTTTTTTTTCTTTTTTTTTTTTTTATACTACATGTTTGTTCTGCCACAAGCACGAGCCATGTGGGATGCCAGCTTATACTGCATAAAAGTACAAATAGAATATCTTTCCTTTTTATTTACAGCATCTATCACGGATTCGTCTTTGTTGTTCTTAATATTACATTTTTTTAAACGTTTTTCTTTTCAAAGGCATTTTTAACTTTTAAACTCTGTTTTTATCAGGGAGGTCATACGGCCAGATGTCATGGAAGAGGTTATTGTATCCTGCGTCATAAAACATCTGAGTCTGCTGGATTCTCTTCAGTCACTCGTCAACTACCAGTACCGCGAAGATCATGCAGAGGAGTATGACTTGGTCTGTAAGATTATGGCTGAGACATTCAAGAAGATAAATGCAATGGAGCGTCAGCTGCAAGTAAGCTTGTTATATGCAACATGTTTGAAAAAACAGTGTGTCTTAAACTGGGTTTGTCTTGAGTTGTTGAAAACACAATATATGTTGTGGGTAATTATAGGTTTTTGTACATTTTTTAAAAGATATTTGGTAAAATAAATGTTAAAATAAAATAAGGTTATGGCTGACCAGATGACCTGATTTTTTTTCAAGGAAGAAAAAAAAGTTGAGGCCACCAACCCAAACAGAACAAGCCGTAGATTAACTCACCTGGTTTTCTTTCAGAGTGTGGCAGAATTGGAGCAGAAGTGGCAGAATGAGGTGGAGGAGGCTCAGCAAGGAAAACTGGAGAACAACACACCTTTTTTTCATGACTACCACTTCTTTGAGGTACATTGCTCCATATATGCCAGTAACTGGTTTTTAAGAGACTGTGCCATTTCAGATACCGTTTTATTTGTGATTGTTGATAGAACTATTTTTCTTTCTTTTGCCAGAACAAAATGAAAGAGTTGGAGTTACTCTGCTCCTTGAAGGAAATCCCATTTGATTTCAGTGACTTGGAAAATGTTGTCCTTGCACTGAGGCAAGTAACAGAAAGTTATCTTATTATTTCAGGTTCATCTGTACTCTTAACATAATACATCTGCACTAACAGGGAGAAGTTCTTTCATGAAGTGAACACCTCACACATCAGAAGCATCACCCCACTTGCCAAAACTAAAACACTGGTAAAAAGCCTGATGAACCGCTCTGAGTTGCTTCTCCATGTTACCATCGCTCCACATTGCAGAAGCCTAACAAACACACCTTCTGGAACATCAGGTCCAGGTACATACCTTTTTTTTGTTGTTGTGGTTATGCGAGAAACCTTATTGTTCAGTTGGGCAAGGATAAAAGACTAAACCTGTGGTCACTACAATGGACATAACAAAATGTCATTTGTCAATTATTAAGTATTGAATATTTTATCAGGTTCTAATTACCCAGTAATTTATTTTTTACTCATTTTCCTCATTTTTATCCCAGCTTCTAAGTCTGTATCAGATGCCAAAACTGTGATCCCCCTGGTCAAACAGCCAGTCTTCCTGCGTAGCATGTCTGCACCTTCTGACTTGGAAATGATTGCTAACCAAGACTTGGAGTTTACACATGCTTCACAAAGGTACTTCTTTATTTTTATTTGATAAACTGCATGGTTTAAAAAGGGAAGATGACAGGTTGAAAAATTGTGTTGTTGTTTACTTACTTGTCTTTCTCTTTATTTTTAGAAGGCGGCACCATCCGACCAGTCATCGCAGCAGCTCCTTTACCCTTCTGCAGTCTCTGGCTATCGAGGACAGCCGGGACAAGCCAACATACAGTGTGCTGTTGGGGCAGCTCTTTGCTTTTATTGGGACTACACCTGATCAGGCTGTGAGTTGTCAATGGACCACTCACTCTTTTGATTTGTTTGGTTTTTCTTGTGCAGTAATTGGTACCACAGCTGCATGAGAATAAGTTGGTTAAGTTTCTTTGGTCTATCTTACATCTGTAACAGGTGTCGAGCAGCAGCTTTCTCTCTGCTGCACAGACGCGTTGGAGACGAGGCAGCACGCGGAAGCAGGCACTTGTTCATATGAGGGAATTGCTCACTGCTGCTGTTAGAGTGGGTGGCGTCACACATCTGGTGGGGCCTGTCACTATGGTGCTGCAAGGTGGTCCAAGGTAAATAGAAAAGGCTCAATACCAAGCAATAGTCCAGACTTCCTATGAATGTGTCCACATTCTACTGAGTTACTCAGGAGGTTTATTAATTTATTTAGTCATATTTAAGTACAGTAAACTTCTTAAATAGTGGTTCCTCTCTATCAATACCTGTGTGCAGGATTGAGGAGCTGACCTGTGGTGGAATGGTAGAACAGGTTCAGGACGCCTTTGGAGAGACCATGACGTCTGTAGTGTCACTATGTGCTCGCTACCCCATTGCTTGTGCCAACAGTATTGGCTTGCTTTGCACAATCCCCTACACCAGGCAAGTGCATCCATCTTTAGTTATCTGCTCTGTGATATTCCTGTACTGCTAAAACTGTTTGTTTAGCCTAACTTTTAAATCTATGTTGTCATAGGAGTGAGGAACAGTGCCTTGTTCGGAGTGGTCTTGTTCAGCTTTTGGATAGCTTGTGTAGTTTAAGTGGCCAGAGAGAATGTAGCTCAAATGAGAAGCAGACCAAGAAGCAGAGGGTGGCCACCATGGCTTGGGCTGCCTTTCAGGTGCTAGCCAATCGGTGCATTGAGTGGGAAAAAGTGGAAGGTATGAGGTGTTTGTACTCTCTCTGAACATATGTGAATGGCATTCAAATGGGAATGCACCGGTGTTAATCTAGACAACCATTATGTCATAATAATAAGTATTCATTGATTCTTCTTTTTAAAGGTGGTTCTACAGATGCAGTTCATTCTGGCTTGGCAAGGCAGGTGTCCAGTCTGCTGACCAATCACCTGGCTAGAGCAACAGAGTGCTGTGGGAATCAGGCAGCTGGTAATGATGCTTTACAGGATGTGCTCAGTCTGCTTAATGATCTTTCCAGGTAAAGCTTTTGTTTACTTATTTATTTTTTTTCAAGTCATTTTTATATTCATTTCAGGTATATGGATGTACATTTATATTCTATTTGAATACTTATTTTCCCTTTTTCATTCTTCCTAGGAGCCACATAGGGAAAGCAATTCTGAGCCAGCCTGCTTGTGTTTCTAAGCTCTTGTCTCTGCTGCTTGATCAGCGACCATCTCCAAAGTTAGTGCTCATCATCCTGCAGCTGTGCCGAGCTGCCCTGCCTCTCATGAGTGTGGAGGACTGTGGTAATGTGGCTCTGCCTTCATGGAGCTACTCTATTAACACCTTAGAAGCAGAGCAACAAGATGCCAGTGACCCAGCCTCACGCATTGCTGCATTGCTGCTAGCAAAGCTGGCAGACTATGTAGTACCAGGTTTGTTTCTCCTGCAATACTAAAGATGTAATTGTCAAAAACATGCTTAACAGAATACTCTTGAGGCTAGCATTTCTTGTTGACTTTTGATGTTTACAAGATTGTTTCTTTTCCAGGCTGTCAGACCCTTCTCTCCCCCAGTGCCTCTGAGCCAGATACAAGTCTGTCTCGAGCCAGTTCGAAAGGAGCTCTCAAGTCAGATGAGGTTGGAGAGGAGGCGGAGGCAGTTGATGGCAAGCTGTCAATTTTTATTCACAAGAGGGAGGATCAATCATCTCATGAGGTTCTGCAGCCACTTCTCAGGTACATTTCCCCCCCGATGTATTAATTTTAAGTGATTTTTTTTTTTCTAAATTTGACTTGAGTTTTCTTACACTGTCTTCAAAATGTAGCAGCTCTGAGGGCCGTCCCTTTCGACTTGGCACAGGAGCAAACATGGAAAAGGTGGTGAAGATGGACAGAGATATGACAAAGGTAAGGTATTCTGAATATAAAAAACTAGTGTTCTTTTTCCTCCCATTCTTACCTCTGTCCTACCGTAAACTCTCACCAGAATGGAAACTGTGAGGTGATTACAGAAGAGGCATCTGCTGCCCTACGGAAGGCCAACAAGTGGGCTCAATCTGGGCTCATAGTGAGTGTTGGTCCACCTGTGGAAACTCTGGCTCAAGAGACTGCAGGGAGCATTACTGCTGGTGACAAGAAGAAAACTGCACAGACTGCTGTTTGTAGGGACCGAAATGCTGAGTTGGCCAGGTACTGTTTGTTTGATGTATTGATTTGAAGCATGGCTTAACATTTCAATGTTTGAAGTGGTTCTCACTCCTCAGTCCTTTTTAATCCAATAAACAAAAATATACATTTTTTTGGGTGAATATGTATGTGTGGCATTCGGGGTTCAGCGATCTTAATAGTGAATCTAAAATCTCCTCCTAAAATCTGTGTTTAATAGATCAGACCCAGTCCGGCCATTTATCAGCGGTCATGTTGCCAACAGCATGGCTGCAGAGGTTATTGCATTGCTGCATAGTCTTCTCACTGCTCCAGAATCCAACACGGCACAAATCTGGACGAGCACTGTTGAAAAAGTAAAGTCCCATTACAGTTTTTCTTTCACAGCAGTCATCTTACTTTTTATTGGAAATTGACACCACAACGTTCTGTAGATACTATAATTTTAGATCATTAAAAATTATTCAAAATTAATTTTTATAAGGTTAGATTTTATTTATCAATTCATAATGCTTGCCATGTCCCTAATGCTTCATTTGTCTTTACGATAGGTCCTTTCCCGTGCCCTGATGTTCATCCCTCAGCTAGGGAAGTACGCTGAGAGTATCTTGGAGAATGGCAGCAGCAGTGGCAGAAAACTGGCTAAACTGCAGGCTATTGGCAGACAGGCTGTTGCTGCACTCTGTGCACTTGGAGGCTTCAAAGAAACCATTAAAATTGGTTCTGAGGTCCAGGTTAGTAAAATAACACAAAGAAAATACTTTACTTGTGTAGTAACATTCTTTGCTACACTTTTATCTTTGATCAAAATGCATCAGAATGGAGTAAACTTTCCAAAAATATCATCAACATGTTAATTGACACATTTACTGATTTTTCATCTCTACACTTTAGGTTATAGGTAAAGGAGTGTTGGGCAGTGTGGGTATAGTTATGTCCATAAATGAGCAGGAGGGCATTGCTACTGTTAAGTTTCCTTCCTGTGAGTATAGGAGGGCTTGCAAAGCCTCAGACACCCTCACAGTCCCAATATCACGTCTCTGCACTCCAAGATCTGAGGTAAGGATTACAGCCACATTACAATTATTTATTTTTCTGGAAAATAGCAACCCAAATAAATTTGTCCCACTTTTGTCTCCCGTCCCTCAACAGGCTCTCCCCCTTTACAAGTTATCAATCACAGAAAAGGTGGTACAAGCAGTGCAGTCTATGCTTCTGCCACAAGAGGGCAGTCTCTCCATTCATACTTCTCTGCCAGCAACAGGAGATGGCTCCAGCCCAGTCATGGCTGCAGTGCGGCTGCTAGCTGAAATCAGAACTAGGTTTGTAAACACCACTGCAGATAAACTTGCCTTAGTTTGGGAAATCCCTTTCAAACTTAGAAAATGTAGCCAGTTAATCCTCTTAGTGGCTATGAATGCTGTTATGTTATGCTACAAACCACAAGGTTTGTCCTGTTCCTTTATTTTCTCAGGGCTTGTTTGGTGATGGCACAACTGCTGGAGGATAGCTCCTTCTGTGAAGAGTTCATACAGCAATGTCCAGCTGCTGTGGAGGTTCTCAACCTAGTTGCTCAGGAGTGCAGCCCTGGTGAGCATGTCAGGTCATATGAGCAGCCAGAAGTTGTCAGCACAGTTCAATGTTTGTATGAAACAGTTTTCTGTCCTTTGCAGGAGAACGTCTCAGCATGGTTGAGGCTCAGTGTGAAAGAGTAAGGATGCTGTACAGGGACTGTGCTAGGCCACCACCTCCACCACTGCAGACAGACAGGCGGCAGGTAAAAATGACTACCTTTGAACTTCAAACTTGCAAACACATAATATCCCCACTTGTGTATTTCCAACTCCGTTTTTTTTATTCAGAGAAGTTACCACATCATTGAAGAAAGTGGGGAAACATTTTGCCAGTCTGGTTGCAGAGCCAGAGGAATTTTAGCTAGCTATATTCATTTTAAACATGTTTGAAAACAGTCTTGACATGTGTTTTTAAATGTTTTCACTGATGACTGAAGACAATCGCAGTATGAACTTGCTTTACTTTTTCAAGTCCATGCTTTAATACAGTCGACAGTCAAATTTTCCTTTTTTTTTTCTTGTTCCTTCAATGTGCCTGCCATGCCAGCCCAAAGAAATCACCTGGTGCCCATCCAGAGTTTTCCCTCCAGTCCGTGCTTGTATGTTTTCATCCCACCTCACTTCTGTCACCTTCTTGGCTGATCCAAGCGCTGGAGGAGGACTGCCCCGGGGAACTTTCATCTATGCCACCTCTCCTGTACCTATTCAGGTGTGCACATTATGGTGGATGTAACTCCTGCATTTATACTGGTAGTTTCTGCTTTTTCTAACAAATGTTCGGAGAAACCCAGCTTGCTCAGTGTGATCCTCTTTGACCCCCTAGGCGCCATCCTTTTACTGGGAGATTGAAATTGTCTCCTATGGAGACTCTGAGGAGGACAGTGGCCCAATTGTGTCATTTGGTTTTGCAACAGAGGCAGAGAAGAGAGATGGAGCATGGACTAACCCTGTTGGCACATGTCTGTTTCACAAGTATGTTCACTACTATATGAAATCTGAGAAACTTCAAAATTCCTTTTTTTTCCCTCTTATGGTTGGTTCCTGGCTCTATTGTAGATGGCCATATTTTTCTTTTTATCTTTTTTATTGTGTGGTTGTTTCTTGTCTGTCAGTAATGGTAGAGCAGTGCATTATAATGGCTCCAGTTTGCTGCAGTGGAAGAGTGTCAGGCTGGATGTGGCTCTACTCCCTGGTGAGATACTTGAATTTTGTGTGTTTATGTGGATATGGTTAAATTGGTCTATTTATACAAAGTAGACATTTATAATGGATTTTCATTTAACTCTTTAGCCAGATACGTACATAGCTGGTTGTTTTTTTCATAAATTACTTTTCCTGGTGCGTTCCACTGCCATAAGCCAATGTTTACATTGTGTGATGATTGCCATGATTTATTTATAACTATTCATATTCTGGAAATGCAGGTGACGTTGCTGGAATTGGATGGGAACGTTTTGAGGGTACTCCTCCACCACCTGGTCAGGCCCCTAAAGGCAGAGTCTACTTTACATACTGTGGCCAGCGACTTGGCCCTGTTCTTGATGATGTAGCAGGTGGAATGTGGCCCCTGATACACATTCAGAAGAAGGTCAGTTTCTACTCAAAATGCACTTTTCTAACTCTTGTGAAGCTAAAAGTTCATTCGGAACATCTGTTATTTATACAACCAGTTAAAAGATTGGATGCACTTTTCCATTGAATCTAATAGGAAAGTGTGTCCTAACTTTTGACTGGCAGTGTACATCATATTTGTTTTGTTTATTACCATTTCTTTGTAGAACTCAAAAATCCGTGCCAACTTTGGAAACCGGCCTTTTGCGTATGCAGAAGGCCAAGCACACAGGAATGCTGCTGACTTGTGTGTAGACCTTGCAGAGGAAATAAGTGCAAATTTTGAAGCACTTCCCTTTGCCATGGCCTCAGACAGCGATAATGATGCAGGTGCAAGTGTTACTTCAGACTCCGGTTCTCATGGACCGCCTTGTAGGATTGCCGCTGTTGCAGTTGCTCAGCAACGTACGTCTTTCACATCAATCTCTATTTCAATCTTTTTCCTTTTTTGCTGCTTCTACAAGTTAAGTACATTCTTAATTTTCTCTTCCTGGTTGAAACACAGAGTACAACAGTGACCTATCCTGCTACTACAAAGTGGAGCTGAGCTATGAGAACCTTGTCACTTCTGGTCCTGACCCTCATCCCCCACCTATTGCAGACGATGAGAGTGATGATGAGGATGACGATGATGTCCCAAGAGTAAGTAAAAGAACCACTTCTTCAGTATGGCCAGAAAAAAGATTCTTTGTATTTTGTGATGAATTTTGTTTTGGGTTTCAAAGGAGGATCACTACGCTCTTCTGGTGAAGGCCTGGGAGACAAAAGTGTTCCCTACAATTCGTAGGCGTTTCCGTAATGAGGCAGAGAGGAAATCTGGCTTGGACCAAATCAAGGGAGCTCTGCAGCTGGGTAAAAATATCTCTGCAGTATAATTAGGAGGTTTGGTATAACAGCAAATTTCCATCACAAAGCATTTCATTTATGTTTTCAACATTATTAAATTAAACCAAGGAATAAATAGCATCACAAGGTTCAGTAATGACTCTACTTAGGTGACATCAATCAGAATATGTATAATTTTTTTTTTTTAATTGGAACAGTGAATCATAAGTCATATATGCAACATAAAATGTGGTGAAACAGTAATAATATAGTTGCATTCAGGCTCATCTAACAAGGAATTCTGAGTCCTTCAATTTGTCGTGGCAAACACCAGAAAATTGTGAAACATTCAAATTGTAGTGAAAATGAATTAAAACGGCTAATGTTGATGACTCTTTAATATCTGAGTTAATTAAATAAATCAACTCAAGCATGTTCATTCAGGGGATTTGCTTGTTACCTGTTTATCTGCAACAATATTTCTATGCTTTGTGTCCCTGCAAACAGGCATGGTTGACATTGCTAGGCAGACAGTGGAGTTCCTGTATGAAGAGAATGGTGGCATTCCTCGTGATCTCTACCTCCCTACTATTGAGGATATTAAAGATGAGGCCAATAAATTCACCATTGACAAAGTTCGCAAAGGTACCAAAGTAAATTTCGTTACAAGATAAAAACCAAACCTTTTAAGAATTTATTCTGTTGTACAGAATATGCTGTACTTTAGAATATTTGTCACTTGTTACTAAATGGATAGTTAGTTATTATTGCAGATCACATTTGCTAAATGATTGTGATGTGTGAATTAACTGATTTTCATTATAACCTACTTTTTCAACACAGGGTTGACTGTGGTCATCCGCTGTCCTGACAGCAATAATACTAACAGCACCACAGGGGGTACAGCATTGCCCAAATTTGCAATCCGAGGCATGTTAAAGACTTTTGGTTTGCATGGGGTGGTCCTAGATGTTGACTCTGTGAGTACAGTCTCTTGTGATTCACTTTTTTTTTTTGTTTGTTTTTTACATCACAATTTATTTCTCTGTGAACTAACTTGTTTGTTTTTATCTGTTAAGGTAAATGAGCTGGTGCAAGTGGAGACATACCTGCGCAGTGAAGGTGTACTGGTCAGATACTGGTATCCTATCGAGATGCTGGAACGGCCACCTGCTGGATCTCGACGCACTGCTGCTAATGGCTTAGTCTCATTGGACAGTAGCAACATTCAGATCCACAGGTACTGAATCCATTTGGTATGAACATTTTATATCTGAATCCTAAACCTGGCTTCAAAATCAGTTTGTATCTTTTGTATCAGGGAACTTCTTCGCTGTGAAAGTGCGCTGGCCCGCTTGTACTGCCGTATGGCCTTGCTCAACATCTTTGCCCCCAAAAATCCCCACACATTCACTCGTCTCTTTCATATACCTGCTATCCGCGACATCACCTTGGAACACCTGCAGCTTCTCTCCAACCAGCTGCTGGCTCCACCTTTGCCTGGTGAGTATAAATAAATCTTTTAAATGGAAATCTCATTGTCGTGTAACTTCTGTGTCCTGTACTAAATTTACTCATTTTGTTTTTAATGCAGATGGCACTATTAGTTCTAGTTCTGTTCTGTTGGCTCAGTCGGTGCTTCACAACCTCGAGGGCCAAAGCTGCTCTCCCACAGACCTGTTTTATCAGGGAAATGCTCAACCCATCCGTGAGTGGTTAACAGTGGCCATCACCCGTGCCTTGCATCAAGGAGAAGAGAGTTTGCTGGAGCTCACAAAGCAGATCTGCTGCTTCCTCCAGGTTAGTTCTGCTCATCCAAGCTTGCTATAACACTTTTGTTTTTGGTTGCAAGCTGGCAAACTTCTCTTAAAACTTTGGTCAATTTATCAGAATGCACCCGAACAGTTTACATCTGAGGAGTTCCCTGTGACAGAGTCGAAGGTCAGCATGGATGTGAGTTTTCCAGGTGCTGCATTTGTGATCGTGTCCTGCAAAGAAAGCCAGTTAGGCTGCCGCAAAGAGTAAGCTACATCTCGTGTTGTAGATCAGGAATTATAAATTCTAAATCTTTCATGTCAATTTATTTTTTAAAATTTTATTTTAATATTATCATGTGTCCTACCCTCCATTAGCTCAAGCCTGTACAAAGCTCCATGGGCTCGAGTCATGGTGTATGGCCTCGGTCACAAAGTGCGCAGAAATGGACAGCTAAATCTGATGGAGGCTGTGTGTTATCCTCTGGATGCCTCACCTACCAACACAGGCCTTACTCCCCCTCCCACCACCAATCAGTATCCCTCAGTTATCATTCCCACTGATAAAGTACACATCAAACTGGGTGAGTATCTATATCCCAAAGGAACCTGGTTGGAGCAACTATGTCTTATTATTTTTACAAGAGGGGAAAAAAAATAAAAGTTTTCACCCCATTAAGTCCACATCTATTAGTGTCCCTTGGTCTTTAATTGCAGGGGTGTCGCCTCCACCTGGTGCTGTGTTGGTGTTGCACTCCTTGCCACTAGAGTTCCCTCTGGCCATGGCATTTGCTGAACAGTTGTTGACATGGAAACTGGGAGAGAGCAGTGAGCGATCAGAGGATGAACTGGACACTGTTCCCTCATCAGTGCTGCTGCAGGTGGTTGAGCTACTAGGTAGGATGTGCTTCTTTTATTTACACAATTTCTAAAGTGCTAGTTAGGCATTAGTTTGCCTTACTTTTAATTAAAAAATAGTATAATATGACACAATAAGCTTACTGGCACATTCAATAGTGCCTATTGTTAAACTGGAAATTCTAAAACATTTTTTATATAACTTTGGTATGCATTACAAATAAAAACTTTTTTATTGACCAAAAATAAGGTTTCTGAGCTTGATGAACCTACATGTTTGTTTATAGCCAGAAGATTTACAAGTCAAAACAATTCGATAGCTACTAAGATGAATGATACACGAAGAAAACTTTCTCATAATCCCATATTTTCCTAGTTCATTTAAAATGTCTTTCATGTTTTTAGGTGGTTTGCTCTGGACCACAGATCTGGCCCCCTCCATCAAAGAACTCATCTTTCACTTGTTAGCTGAACTTTTGCGGAAGATCCATCATTTGGAGCAGCGCAAGAGCCCCGCTGGACTTTCCAGCTCAATTGCTCTTCTACTAAATCCCTGCCTCGCAGTTCTCATGGCTCTCCAGACAGAACTCCGAAAGTTGTATGACAGAGAAACTCAGGGATGGACTACTGGAGGGACTGGAGCAGGGGGGTCTTCATCTGGGGGTGTTGCATTGGCACTTGGGGCAGAGCAGAGCCGGTTCTCCACCTACTTCCATGCCCTAATGGAGGTATGTCTGGCTGTGGCAGAGGTGACGCTTCCTCTCAATGTTGGCAGCTCTTCAGTGGGAGCGCTGTCCTCCACCAGTGCCCCTAACCTTAGTGACTCTTCATCGTCATCATCATCCTCCCCAGGCCAGACCCCACAGAGCCCAAGTCTGCTATCCAAACGTAAGAAAGTGAAGATGAAGCGTGAGAGAGCAGCAGCAGCAGTAGCAGCAGTGGTCTCTGGGAAAAGAGGTAGTGGAGGAGCAAGGCTGTCAGAGAGTGACAGTGCCCTGCTCAATATGGCAGGTAGTAAACCCGAGGACATGCTGTGGTTCCACCGCTGCCTCACTCTCCTCATGATCTTACGACATCTCGCTAATAAAGACCCACAGGGTTTAAGTGTAACCAGTGATGCAGTGACAGATGCCTGCCAGGCACTGGTGGGTCCCACTGCCCATAGTCGCCTGCTGGTGCTCTCAGGCATTCCCACGCACCTGGAGGAGGCTGTTGTTCGAAATGCTATCCGCAGGGCTTGCAATGCGCACGGTGGGCTCTTCAAAGATGAAGTCTTCATCCCACTGCAGGAAGAGGACCCTAAGAAGAAAACAGGAGCTGCTGTCTCAAGCCCTCAGGATGGCAAAGTGGGCCCTGAACCTGAGCGGACCCTCCCCAACACTGGGGGTCCTGAGAGTCCTGACAGCTCCAGCAGTGTTACCCCAGCTATGAGCGTGAGTGCTTCAGCTTCCACTAGCCAGACCTCCATCTGCAGTTCCTCACAGGGGGTCTCCCGTACTGCTAGTGAACTTTCTGTTGATCAAGAGCTTTTAGCGGTTCCACCTCTCACCCCTGCTGCTGCTGCATCTGCTGTTATGTACCCTCAACAGGGTCCTCAAGACCCTCAGACGGTTTCTAGTCAGGAGAGTCTAGATACTTCTCTGTGCAGCACTGGAAGCTTGGGAAGCCTTGGTAGCTTGGGAGAGCCTCTGGACAGTGCAGAAACACCATATGCTTCAGATGGAGCCTCCATTCACACAGTCACCTCATTGGACAGCAATGCAATCGTGGCCAGGCCCATCAAAGGCTATGCTGTTATAGAGGTAGGTTGATTGAAAGAACTGTGAATCTTTCAAATCTTTGATATTGATTCAGGGAAGTTAATCAAAAAAACATTGAAACTTGTTCTCTCTTAAACAGGTTAGGTCTCGCGCCAAGGTAGAAAAGATTCGTGCGAGTCTTTTCAACAGCAGTGACCTGATTGGCTTATCCAGTCTGGGAGGTGAAGAAGAGCTAATGGAGCTGACCAATGAGGAGATTCTCACTGCTTCAAGTGTGAACCAAAGCTTGTTTGACACACAGGGAAGTTCTGCACTTGAAGACTACTTCATGGAAAAATCAATCAAAGGTTCTTATGAGATAATTACAACTTTTTTACAATGTCCTTATTCCATCAAAAGCAAAGTCTAAAATAATCTCTTATTTTAAGGTGACAAGCTCGTACCTGGAGCTCGAGATGTCCTCACGGATATTTTTAAGAGCTGTGTGCACTCAGAGCAGATGCTCAGCCTCACACCGACCAAACCTGTTAAAGTGTCCGAAATTTACCTCAGCAAGGAGCAGATAAACTCTCAGACCCCTGGAAACCTGTTGCACACCTTCTTCACTAATGTTCGACCTCCCAAGAAAGTCCTTGAAGACCAACTTACTCAGGTTTGAGAGATGTGATATACTGTGAAAGCTGAGCATTCTTACATCTGCCATCTGATTTGCTTCTAAAAAGTTGCTTTGTATGCATTAGTGGAAATATTGGAATTTTAACACTATAGTTAGTAAATTTGGAGTCTAACTCCTATTTCCTGTTTTGCAGACAATTTTCAAATCATTTTCCAAATGTTTTACCTTATATAACCTGTTTGTATACCAACATGTAAATGCTAATTTTCCTTCAGATTCTCAGAAAGTATGGAACTCCCAAACCAAACAAGAACAAGTATACCAAGGCAGGAAAAGAGCAACATCAAGGGAAGGTAGTGAGTACTAAGAGACCAATAACCAAACCTCCCACTAAGGAAAAGTCTGTGCTGAACAGTGTAAGGTGAGCATTTCTGGGACATGACTTCAGGAGCAGGCAAGTGCATGAATACACTGACAGGATTACTGAATCTCTGTTTTTATCTCCTGCTCCTGCCAGGACTGCACTGAGTGAGAAGAAAACAGTCCTAAAGCCAAAATCTCCTGAGAAATCTCGACCTGATGAAAAAGATGTAGAGAAATCTCCTGCTAAAAAAACTGAAGGTTGGCAAAAAAAAAAAAAAAAAAGCAAATCCCAAAATCTTTGGCACACATCATTGAATACATTTTCTAGCAGCTGGGATAGGCTTCAGCATCACATAACCTGCAATGAAATAAGAGGGTATAGAAAATTGTTGGATGCTGGTAAAGTTTATTAATCAAGACTCAAACTGCACAGGAACACAGAACTTTACAAGACAGTTCTCAATTTTGAAGAACTTTAAGAAAACCAGGATGTTTTTTGGATTTTTTCAGGCACAGCTTGATATGATGGTTTTATACCACATGAGAATAAAAGTAACTCATTTTCTCATTTTTCGCAGTTCCAGAGGAGAAGTACCTGACACTCGAAGGCTTCCATAAATTTGCTGTTGATCGTGCTAAGCAGGATGTCCGCAGCGTGTGGAGGGCCATTTTGGCTTGTGGCTATGACCTGCACTTTGAAAGGTGAGACTTGGAGAGTCATGCTCTAAAAGCAGTACTAGCCAGTGCACATTTTACATCTAACTATAAAAATCAATAAGAAATATTTTTGGATGCTTAATGGGAAATCACAAGACTGTACATTCACTGTATAAAACTCTGAGTAAATGTCACAGCTCTTCATCTTATAATGTCTGTCCCTCTGTACTAGGTGTACCTGTATAGATACTCGCCATGCTCAGAAAGCCTGCAGGAAGTGGAGCTTGGAAATGGATGTAGCATTGGTACAGTACATCAACAGGCTGTGTCGTCACCTGGCAATCACACCAACCAGACTGCATCCCCATGAAGTGTACCTGGACCCAAGTGATGCTCCTGATCCACGTGTGGCCTGTCTGCTCAGTGAGTGAAGTAATTGGAATCACATAAAGCATGATTTTTCTGACTTTCTAATGTAACATGTAGTGTATTTGTTGTGGTTAACATGTAAAACGTTTGTGTGTTTATGTTTACAGATGTGCCTGTGGAGAGCTTGCGCTTGCGCTTTGCTTTGCTGCAGTCCCTCAACAACACCCTGGAGAGTTTCTTCTTGCCATTGGTGGAGCTGAGGCAGACACACACATATCAGAACAGTATTGCAGCCTTGTTGTGTGAGGCCAAAGGTAAGCAGGATCTCAGCACATACCTTGCATGGACAAAACTATCTTTGTGCATTAACTTGTAACTAAATGCAAGTGTGTTCAGCTATACAACAATCTTTATTATAAAAGACTCACCATTTCTGCTGTCACCTCTGGAAACAGGTCTAATCTTCTATGACACAAAGGTCACTGTAATGAACAGAGTGCTGAATGCCACAGTGCAGCGCACAGCTGATCATGCTGCTCCTGAGATTACACTTGATCCTCTAGAGATTGTTGGAGGTAGGCTTTTTTCACCTGTTCATTTCTTTTTTTGTTTGTTTTTTTTCCCACTTTCACAACAATTATACAACATCTCAGCAAGTTTTCATAATATGTATGTGGCATTCAATCCTTAGGGGAGATCCGGTCATCAGAGAACACATATTTCTGCCAGGCGGCACGTCAGCTGTCTTGTGTACCATCATCCCAGCTCTGTGTGAAACTGGCAAGTGGAGGAGACCCAACTTATGCCTTTAACATTCGCTTCACTGGAGAAGAAGTCCATGGCACAAGTTAGAATTTCTCCTTCACATCTTTATATTTTAAGTTATTTATTTAGCTTCCAGTCTGTACTGTCTCAATATCTATTGCTTGATTCCAAGATTATCTTCACCCTCAAACCTAACTGTGGCTGTGATGAGAAATGATTTTAAAATCCTTTTAGTAATTTTTAAATGTCTTAATGGTCTTGGACCTTCTTATTTATCTGAAATCCTTTTAAGATATGAGCCCTCACGGACTCTGAGGTCCTCTGGTACCGGCCTATCACATGTTCCAAAAGTAAGAACCAAAACCTACGCAGAGGCCTCTTTCTATCATTATGGTCCCTGTCTGTGGAACAGCCTGCTGGAGAACCTCAGGGCTGCAGAGACTAGTGATGTTTTTAAAAAGAGGCTCAAGTTTTGTTATTTCAGTGTTTTCCTCAAGGGGATCCTTCACGCTGCGGGCTATGCCGACTCATTTTGCCAGGTAGTTGCCATAGGGACGGCTATTTACAGGTTGGCCCTTGCATTGCAGCCATTTGGTTGTGGTGCGGATCTAAGCCAGCCCTGAGTCATGGCCGTTCCAGTGGTGACATGCTCTCTGGTTTTGGCTGAGCTGGCCCCTGGTGTGAAAGGATCCCCGGGATATTGTTCCCTCACAGTTTGCCGAGTCAGATGTTTATTATTTTATTATTATGATTATTATTATTGGTTAAAGAGACAGAAGATTACTTATAGAGTTTTGCCATGCAACATGAGATTGGGGGTGTGTTCAGTATGTGTGTGTGTGTGTGAATGATTATGTGTCTAACTGTTTTACTTGTTGTTTTAATATTGTTTACACTACTTTATGTATGAAAGGTGCCATACAAATAAATTTTGATTTGATTTGATGAATATGTTGTTTATCCAGGTGGCTCTTTCAGACACTTCCTATGGCAGGTGTGTAAGGAGCTGCAGAGCTCTGCGCTTTCCCTGCTGCTTCCCTGTCCCAGTGCAGCAGCCAATCGAAATAAGGTAATTTTTTTTTTTTCCTTTGCTACATTTGTTCTTTCTAACAAGGCTTGCCGTACTTATTATAATCTGAGCGTGTCTCTTATTGCCTAAGATGTCAGCATCACTCCCAAATTTTGAAAACCAACTTTCCATTGTTTGTGTTAATTATTTCCAGATGAATTTCCATTACACATTACAAAAACCAGTAGTGGAGTCTTTCCAAGAACCCTGTTTATCTTATTTCCTTTGTTGTTTGCAGGGGAAGTACATCCTAACTCCCTGCCCTATCAGCTATGCAGAAGAGCAGTTGTTGCACTTCTTTGGTCAACTGTTAGGCATAGCCATCCGTGCAGATGTGCCTCTTCCTTTAGACTTGCTTGGGTCTTTCTGGAAGGGCCTGGTGGGTGAGCCTCTCGATCCAGAGCAGGATTTGCAGGAAGCTGACATGCTGACCTACAACTTTGTCAAGAAATTCGAAAATGTAAGAAAATAATGTTATGTATTCTATCACTGTGTCAACTCATTTATATTTATAACCCTCATATAATGTGCTGTTGGTATTTTCTATCATTTTTATTTTGACCCATCAGTGCTGTCTTTTATTCCTGCTTGTACAGTGGAAATAATATTTGTATGACTTGTACACGGTACAAGTAGTGGTTTTTACACAGTACAAATATTTATACTTGGTGACTTCAACCATACCATAACATGTAGATATTTGTAGCACATTACGTTACCATACAAATCAGTGTCAACACATTTGTAATCATAATAGCAAGTGCAAGAATGCCATTTGAGGTCCATCATATGTCTTTCCCAATTGTTAGTGTTGTTCTACTAACCTTAAAAGGATCTATCCAATGCTGCAGGTGACAGATGAAAGTGATCTGGAGGCCTTGTGTGCTGAAATTTCCTCCCAGCATCATTCAGGTGAAAGCCCAGACTCCCCCAGCAGGCCCTGCTGTACTTTTACCTATGTGACTATGACTGGAGAAGATGTGGAGCTTTGTGATGGAGGACGAAGCTTAACTGTCAGGTATTTGGACCAAATCTGATTTGTTTGTTTTGTTTTCTGGAGATGCTACCAAAACTGTTACATGAAAGCCACAACGCATCCCAATTCTAATTTGTTTCCAATGTGTGAACTTGTATGCGTGCGTCAAGCTGGGAGAACAAGGATGTGTATGCACGGGCAGTACGGAGCCTTCGTATGAGGGAGCTGCAGAACTTGGAGTGTATGACAGCAGTGCGAGCAGGGCTCAGTTCCATCATCCCCCTGCAGCTTCTAACAATGCTCAGCCCTCTTGAGATTGAGCTGCGCACCTGTGGTCTGCCCTACATCAACTTGGAATTCCTCAAGGTGAAGCACTGGTTTGTGTAAAATTGCATCTCAAGATCTGTTTAACCACAGTGCAGAACTTGTAGATATCTCCTACCCTCACATAAACCTGTTTGGTGCAAATTCTTAGCAGCTCTGCCAGTGGAAGCTCTAATGAAATGCCTCTATCTGTTCAGTTCAGTGAAGCTTTATTTGTATTCCGCTAATCCACAAGAAATTCCCCTCAATGCACATCATCAGTCAGATGTTGTCTAATTAAAATAAATTCACATCAGTACAAATCATATTAATTGTGTTACGTTCAGTTAAAGGGGTCCTATTATGGTATTTGGAGTTTTCTGAGCTTTCTACAGTGTTGAATCCTCATCAGACATGTGAACAGCACTGTTTTTTATCACCTAAACACATGTTTGAATTTGAGTTTGAGTTCCAGCACGCTCTCCGTTCGGTTTCCATGTTGACGAAAAACGCGTTGTTTTAGAGAGTTTTTTTCTACGTCGAAATCCTTGTGACGTCCTGGGGGATAAGGTTCGGTGATTGGTTACCTTCTACTGGTTAACAAGGGCATGTACAAATACATCAGGCGGGTGGAAAATGTCGAATAAAGTTATTTCGAACGATGGCTGGTGAGTTTACCAAAGAGAGACATCCTGCTGCATTCGTTGCTGTGGGTTGCGGTTTTCCACTTCGTTTTCAGGGTCTGATTCTGGTTCCAACATGTAGGGCTGTATGCTATGTGTTGACATTGTATTTTTTTTTTTTTTTTAATTGAGTTCATATTAGCCTAATCCTTCTGTTTATGAGATGTTGCAATGACGGCGAAAGCAGGTGCGGTGTGCGCTCTCGATGTAGCGCGGTGGCGGGAGGCGGGGCTTAATGCGGAAGAGTCTCAGTCCACTCATTGTGCCCAAAGGCTGATCTAACAGCCTACGGAGAGGGCCGGTCTGAAGTAAATAAAGCGATTTGTGACAATAACTCGATCAATCCCAGCCCTTCTGGGCTCAGAAATATAAGTAAATTAGCCTGAAATGCACATTATTCCACTTTAACATAATTTTGATGATAAATGCTTAGACCTCACACTCTTTCGTATCAGTAAGATATGATTTCAGAATTCCTATCATTCTCTTTGTTGGTAGGCTCACACCATGTATCAGGTTGGCCTGATGGAGACCGACCAGCACATTGAGTTCTTTTGGACTGCCCTGGAGATGTTCACTCAGGAAGAGCTCTGCAAGTTTATAAAGTTTGCATGCAACCAGGAACGCATCCCGTTCACTTGCCCCTGCAAGGATGGGGGGCCAGACACTGCCCACGTTCCCCCATACCCCATGAAAATTGCCCCTCCTGATGGAGCTGCAGGTATTGGTTAACAAGCTCTCACCAGGGCTTGGATTATGTTTGAGCACAGCTATCTCAATGTAACTTGGTGCAGAAACTACTGACATTCAGTTATAAAAACAGCTCATCTTGTCTTGTACCTTGAGGGAAACTACGAACATATTTAAAGTTGTTTTTGTAAATTGATTTTTATAAAGTGGAGAGACGCTGAATTGTTCCATCTTAGAAGACACTTTTTTTTCCCTCAAATAATTCACATTTCTACATGTAAACTTGATTTGTTTTACAAAACTTCAGTCTGTCTGAACTTGATGAGACATAGATGTGAGTTAGTGCAGATGAAATTGTAACAGACTTCCATGTGTTATACTACATGTCTGTAAATATTTCCAAATGTAAACATACATCACTAATTCTTTTACTGTGACAATGAAGGCAAAACTGATTTTTCTACACTTTCCTGTTCCCTTTCCAGGTCAGCCAGACTTGCGCTACATTCGAGTGGAGACTTGTATGTTTATGGTAAAACTTCCCCAGTACACTTCTTTGGATGTGATGCTGGAGAAACTGCGCTATGCCATCCACTACCGCGAGGACCCTCTCAGCGGCTAAGAAGACTTGACAACCCAACATTCCCAATCTGTACCCAACACCTTACCCATCTGTTAAACCCGTACTTCCCTTTACGCTCCATTCTTCTGGACTTTCCTCAGAGACAGTCCAGTATGTGCTCTGCTGCACCAATAAGCCACATTTATTAAAGAAGAATTTAATTTCTGGTGGCAATTAATGTTTTGTTCATCCTTCGATTTTTCTTCCAGTTTACACAAACCCTGCTGTGTGCTTATGCTTGACAGATATACTTTTAGGGAATTCAGGGACAATCTGAATCAGGACTGGCATTGCTAACAAGTCTGATCCAGTTGCACTGAGTTGTGAGGATGGCATTAAGTTAAACAACTGTGAGATATTTTTTTTTTTGCCTTTACCCTTGATTTTCTTTTAATAAAGGGTTTGATAAGGTTCAGTAATAAATATGAATTTAACAGCTTAATGGGATCACTTCAGATCAGCATTTTGCAGTTGCATGTTCAATTGCTGAACTTTTTAGTATTATGAGAGTGATTTTCAGCTAAACTTGCTTTTTAAGTCCCTGGAATTGGCTTTGCCCATGGAGGCAAACATTTCCACTCCTAGTGCTTATCCAGCTGCCTCCCTCTCTTCCCCCTTTTATAGGGGTGATGTTCTCAACCACACCTTTGCTGTAAGGTCCTCTATTGAGAGGACTTTGCTGGTTGTGTGTTATAAGAAAACCCAAATGATTTTCATATGAAAACCGATGTTTGAGTAGGACATACGATTACTCAAATGAAAAAGGAAATATGTGGTTTTTGACCACATTAGCTAGAAGCAGGCAGATGTAAAGGAGTACTGTACAGGATGTCATGTAGTTTTAATGCCTGTTTAAAAAGGAAAAAAAAAGACCTGCTAATGGACAAACTAACGTATTGCCTATATAAACAGAGTACATTTTATCAAAGTCTCTGAAGAGAGGGTATTTAAGTCATGTAAAAATCATATTACTATTAGTTTTCTGAATTAATTTAATTTTTTTTCTTTTATATCGGAGTGGCTGTGGCAGCATGGTAGGATAGGTGGTCTGAACGATAACTGAGGCCTGCTAGTTCAGATATACTTGCTTTTCAGGATTGTGAAACCTGTGTGGCTTTGTGAAAATGGGATGGAGATCTCATGAGCTGCTCTGCTGCATTGTGTGCTACTGAGTGTGCATCCATCCCACCGGCTCTCCATCTCCCCATCGCATACAATCTACATGCATACACTGGGGGAGTGTTGGTGGAAAATCTTCAGTTCTGCCTTTTCATAGTTTTCCTTGAATGAAAGATGAACAGATTTCCCATAACCAAATGTTTAGCTGTGTAAAAATGAATTAGAAAACATGTAAATAGACAAGTTATGTTTGATTGCGGGTTTTACTTGCTTCTCACTTCACCTTATGATTTTGTTTTTAGTTTGCACTACTCTTCCAAGATAAGATTCTAAAATGAGCAAGATAGGTGATGTCTGTTGGATGTCCAGTTTGTTTTTCTTTTTTTTTTCTTTTTTTTTTAAATGAATTTTGGAAATACCAATACTCTTATCACCATTGTCTTGTACTCAGATGGATTCAATTTCTTCTACTCATGGTGAAACATGTTTTCTTGTGTGAGTAAAATTGCCATTTTGCTTGGATAGAACTGAAAAAAACAACAGAATTGAAATTTGGCAAATCAAATGGCTGAATTGCTTGCAAGTTCGGATTCAGTTGTTTTGAAGGGTGATACCGCTGCTAACAAGGATGCTCTCTCTCCAACTTTCTCCTCCTATTCAGGAGGGGTACATAAGGATATAAGGACATATCCATAAAAAGAGGTGTGGCGATAAAATGTGTGCTGTACATTTACTTGATATTTATTATAATTATTTATGGTTGCATTAACTTAACTTTTACTGTCTTACCTCTGCACATCAGAAACGTAACCTATCTAAAATGGATTATACAGATGTAAAAAATCAAAGGCATTTGAGATATCTGTGTCATAATAAAGAAATGTCTTCATGTACAAACGCTGTTTCAGTGGTGCGGCTCATTATTCATTTTGACCAAAACAATGTTTTTCTGATTAGTTTCGTGCTTCTGAGAAAACCAGACTTGTAATGGATGTTTTTCAGACTACTGTTCTCACAAACAGAGCAGATGTCACATGCCTGTACAGATGACTTACTGTATGTTTAGGTTGGTGGATGATCACCATGAAGCATGTTTTGTTTCTTAGAACATTTTTTTATGCAAGGACCCATGAGTGAGCGGGTTTACATCATCGACTGTAATAACTGTAAGAAACCTAAGAGCATCTGCCTATAATAAGCAACCACTTGTATCTGGCAGAATCCGCAAAAACATTAAATATCCCCCATTTAAAAAAAAAAAAAAGTTAAACGCTGACTCTAAAGAATGAATACTTTATTAACTGTAATGACAGTGAGCTTAAATTATGCAGTTTAAATGGAGTCAGTGGTGGTGGTTTTGGCCAACAAGGTCATTAGATGATGTATCAGATGCTACCTATAAAAATTAATATGAAATTAGGTTTTTTTTCTTTCTTTTGTTTTTTGCTGTTGTTTGCCATATGGCAGACTCTAATCACCACCAAAGCCTGATTCCCTTAATATTTATTTTACAGAAAGTATATGTTTTATAAATAAATATACATTTAAAGAATTAAAACGGCATATAGAGGGTTAGAGGTCTTAAAATTGTATAATTTTTGGTAGTTTAGTCAAATGTAATAAAATCATTACTGTGCGATCACTGTCAAATGTCAATCCCTCTGAAATGTATTATTTGTAAAATATTTCCCTTTTTTTGTTAGTTATGAAGCAGCCTTTTTTAATTATATTATTCAAACTGGCATTTTAGTTACTAAAATCCTAAATATTATGGCATTTTTGAGCAGAAAAAAACGTTTAAATTGTTTGGGGGTAAAAAAAAAAAAAAAAAAAAAGCCAAAAAAATATATTAATGTATGGACACTTTTGGCCGTGAAGGTCACCATAGGGTACAAAATATCAGGAGGGCACAAGGGTTAAAGAACAGCTAGTGCTGAGCCAGGCCAGTTCTAGCTGGATCTGCTGTCATGTTCCTCTCAGAGGTTACTTAGTTTCTTCAGATCCTTTGCAGTTTGTCCTTTATTACACAAGAAACTCATTAAATTCAGTGTCTGAAGTTGCTGTTGTATATCTCTGAACAGAGTCTACACTACACTTGGACACTCTGCTGTTGAGTAACAGCATTGTTAGAATATTGTGTTAAAATATCAGATCCTTTTTTAGCTGAATTTTCCTGTCTTTTAAAGTAATATATCCATTTCAAAACAAAATCTAAATTATTAGAACAAACTCCAGGATCTCTGATACGTTGACTTGTTGGTTTCGAAAGAATGGACTGATCTTCAAACACAGCTGCCTCCTCTATTTCTGATGCAACGCTCCTCCACCCACCCTTCTCTGGAGACTGTCCAATGGGCAGCTTAGACAAGGACCACATCCATAACAACCCACGCAACTAACACATTAAGAAGAGAATTTTAAAGATGTGGAGACGTCTTCTCTGGTGACAAGACATGCGACCAGCTCATCAACATGTTCACCAACCTTAAATTTAACGTGGCTAGAAGACAGTTGTGTAAATACAGTCACCTCAGGTGGTGTGCTGATGCTTTTTGTTATTCTATGCTTTGATAAAGGTTGTGAGCCAGCTAAAGCCTTTGGAAGTCAAAGTTGTCATTCTGAATGATGAATGACCAAATATTTAGGAGAATTTACAATTAATTGTGGAATTTCATCTTTATAAATGTCCTGTTATTATAAGAAATCTCAAAGTGTTTCACAAGGCCAGATTCCATCCTTCCATTTTCTGCTACTAGTGAAATCAAAGTGATATCTGCAGCATATTCTTAAATTATAATGTACCATTTAAGCCTTTTTTGTTTAATACAGATACAACATAGATGATAGTTTAAATGATGAGTTTTATTCATACCAGTAATAACCAGTATTACGCCAATTAAAAACTTTTTTTAAAAGATTATTTAGATCAAACGGTCACATCCTGAGCTGAGTATTTTACAGTGTCGACAAATTAGTCTGGTATTATTTGAATAAGACTTCATGTTTATTAATATGGTCCAGCCTGTTGCTATTGAACAAAATATAAGACAACACTAAAAGATATGACGCTCTCACACACATAGACAGACTTTACTGAGATGATTTAAGTTTATGTTGAGCAGAAGTGGTGTCTTTTTATACTAAGTCAGAGAAATAAGTACAAGGCAGAGAAATAGAACTAATATAATTTATTTCTTTTGAAAACATGAAAATAGAAAAGCAGAACAACAATGTAGAACCTTTTACTAAGCACAACTATAAGTGCAAACTCAGTGTGCTGATGTTCCCTTTTACTTTAAAAAAAAAAAAAAAAAAACACTTTAAATGGAGGGTTGCTTATACAAAAATGGCCTCTACTATATTTCTTTTTTTTCCTCCTTCACTTTTGGAAATCATTTTTTAAAAAAGAAGATTCCCCACACACCCGTATTCTCGTCAGTCTTGGAGCTCATTAAGGTTTCTGTCTGGAATGATTTAGTCTGTGGAGCACACCAGTAACAAGGTTTAAGGACTTGGCCAGTTAATGAAGAAAGAGAAAAAAAAAGGTCAGGGGGACATGAGGTAGACACTAGATAATGCTAAGCTGTGTTTTTAGCATCTTTAGCTGCTCCATGCTGATGTTATTTCCACCGCACACCACAGCCACCACCGGGCCCAGATGCCATGCCAGCTTGCCCTCATTCTGTAGCCTTTTGATAATGTCACTGTACACAGCTGCCAGAGCAGCCCCACAGGCAGGCTCCACCAGGATCTTCTCATCATCTGTAAAAAAAAAAAAAAAAAGGGAATACCAGGAGAGATCAGTTTCATGGCTGACTGCTGTTACTTCAGAACTGTGGCTCAGGAGCAGTACTCACCTACAAAGCGCTCCACTGCTTTTACAGCCTCCTGGTCCGTGACAACTTCTGAGAAAACCGTGTGCTTGACAACCCCTCAAGGTAAGCTCAGATAACGTACCTTCTATCTGACATACCACCTCATTCAGCCTCTGCAACTGTTCTTTGTATGGATGACAGCCCATGATAAGACAGGCACTACTATCAGTCATACACACACTCGTCATCTCCTGACGACTTAGATTTCTGCACACTGACATGTACATAGTAATGTCAGCCTGTCTCACCAGATCAGGGGATCATCAAAGGGAGAGATGAATATCCAACCAGGGTTGTTTGCCACAAGCTGCTGTCCATATTCAATGCTTTCATTTAGAGCCT
The DNA here is from genome assembly GCF_933228915.1 of Telmatherina bonti. Taxonomy (NCBI): domain Eukaryota; kingdom Metazoa; phylum Chordata; class Actinopteri; order Atheriniformes; family Telmatherinidae; genus Telmatherina; species Telmatherina bonti. The sequence continues at coordinate 25,102,013 of NC_136611.1, read as the reverse complement.
GAAGACAACAAGATGCTGCTTCATTTAATCTGCAGAGTTACACCTTACTTTTGTTGGATCTCTAAATTTGTCCATGGATCTTTTAAAGTACTAGATTATTGCAATCAGCATTAATCTTTCAATTTTGGGGATTTCATTTTGTTATTTTTGTGAATGAAAACACAGGAGGTTAATCAGTTTGCTGAAATATAAATAAGTTGTCATTTGCTTACATCCATTTGTAGTAAAAATGATGTTGTTTAATATATGATAAATTAAAAAAAAACTCTCAAAAGATTTCCAACCTTGCCATGGATGACAACAGTAGCTCCCTCATCTTTCAGTCTTTCGACCATTGGGCTTGGTGTGACACTTGGAACCACAATGGTCGCAGGTACCCCGAGCTGGCGAGCAGAATAAGCAGCTGCCATGCCAGCATTTCCTCCTGTGGAAATCAAAGCTGTCAAACTGACACATCTGAACACAGCAACACCGTCAAGAAAATGTGGAAGCTATTTAATTTTCTTCTCACCTGAACAGCAGACAAATTGCTTACAACCTCGCTCTGCCCACTAAAAACACACACCGACACACAAACTCAGTTAACACAAATTCACAGTGAGTTTTAAGTGGGTGAGCTCAGACCGAAGCACACCCACTTTTAGAATGGTTTTACATCATTGCAGTCATGTTTTTAACAGTAACATCCTCTAGCACAGAAAAGACAAATCACATCCAACTACTTACAGTTTTACAGAGGTGACCAATGCCTCTGATCTTAAATGATCCTGTTGGCTGAGATGACTCCAGCTTGATATAAACAGATGTCCCAGCCACCTTGGTCAGAGCAACACTCTGTCTCACTGGAGTGGCCACATGAAGAGGTTGTTGGGTTTTCATCTTTTTGCTGGATGGACAGGGATGAGATATGTTGTTTTGTTTTTGTTTTTTTTAGGAGCCTGAAGTCACTTAGTTTAAAACAACAAACTGATTCAAGAAAGATTTGTAAATGTGAATACACAGCAAGAATGATTAAAACTTCAGAGATTGCATGTCCCAGAATGTTGTTTTTTTTTTCCCTGCTCAGTGATTACTGGGAGCATGCTTTAACTTACCAGACTCAGATAGTAGACAAGGAAACAATCCTGACTGGATCCCAGTGATTTTATTCTTAAGCCTCTTGCTAGCCAAAGTAATTTATACCTGCTTTTGTGTGGGCTTGCCATAGGAGGCACAACTGCGGACCAATCAGCTGTCACCACTCTGACATCAGACCCCTCCCAGTGACCATGAGGATGGAACAGACCAAAGATCAGAGTAATTACTCAATTAATTTCACCACATTTCATCAAGCTTTGAGCTGTTTTTGAGGATGTGTCAGGAGCTAATGTAAACTTGCAGTTTGTTGCTTGTTCCTTTACTGGTGTGACTTACAGTCAGGACGGATTGTTACTAAATGACACAAAAAACTCCAGTTTCCACGGATAAGAGCGAATTTTAAAATGGTTTTAAAAGTGAAAAGCATTTAACACTTTTTTTTTTATGCACTATGATATCACAGTTTTCTATTGCTATTGCGTCATTTCAAACAATCCATGACATTTTTACTCATTCATCTGCATGTTGTCCCACCACTAAAGGAACTGTGTGCGCAGCTGCATGACCAAAAGAGTCGCGACTATTTTAGCACCAATCTCCAGCTTCCAAAAGCGGGTTCAGAGTGGACGGCTCAAACCTGAATGATCCGGTGCTCAGGCTCAGGGGCAGCCAGACACAAGGCTGGAAAATGGCAACTGGGCGGGATGCGTGTGTAATATATATATATACACACACACACACACACACACATATATATATATATATATATATATATATATATATATATATATATATATATATATATATATATATATATATATATATATATATATATATATATATATATATATATATATATGTGTGTGTGTGTGTGTGTGTGTGTGTGTTAAGAGTTCAGGCCCAATTAAAAAAAAAATCATATGTAAATTGTCATCGATGTGTCCAGATGCAAGTGATATCACTTAGTAAAAAAGAAAGAGTGAGAGACAAGCTCATGGACATATATACATATATCTTTATTATGTCTATGTTCAAGCTATAGTTAACACAGCTGATGGTGAACTGCACCAGTGTAGCATAGCTAACCTTAGCTGAGCTGCTGGGTAATGTAGGTACATGTGTAGGGACGTTTGTAATTGTAAAAGCAGCATCACAGGGGGTTTAGAAGGGGGATACTTAATGCTGACTGAAAAAGAAGTGGGTATACCTCTTGTACCCATGTATACACTGCACCACTGGCTGCAGGTGAAACGGCATCATTGTGGGTGCCTGATATAATAACATTGCTTTCATTTAGGTTTTTCCTTCAGGAATATTCTTGAATGTTTCTTTTGAATAAGGTTATGGGTGGTTTTCTGTTTCAAAGTCAGCAAATAATTCTATGTTAGGTGTTTGGGGGGGCTGAGTGTTGCTTTATGTAGGATTATTACACCATCTGCTGGTGAGGATCTGATCACAGAAAATATTCAAAAATTTGAATTTGAATTTGAAAGCATCATTGACTGTTGACATTGGTTTAATTTATTTCCTAATGCCATTGACAAAAATCATTGTTGTTGACTTATGCCAGATATATGTATGTAGTTTATAGGGGTGGGAAAATTGAATAAAATTTTTTGCTTTACAGTTTTAAAATCAGTTTATTTTTTGTTAAAAAAATTTTTTTTCAGTCAACAAAAACACTCCATTGTAAAATATTTGTCATTTTTTATTGTTTTTATTGATCTTTTTTACTTCTACTTCTTCTTGGAAAGCAGCAGCAGAATGAGGGTCTGACTACTGTATTGTTTTTTTCCTCATTGAAATCAAGAAAAATGGCAGCAAAAAAAATTGTGTACATTTTTTTTGTCTTTAATCTACAAAAATCAGCATTATCAAACAATTGTGAGAACTGCAATTTAAATCGAACTGGCATCCAAAAAATCAGAATCGAATTGAATTGGGACGTAAGCATATCATCACAGATTAGTAGTTTATTATGTTTGTTTATTGTTATATGAATAAAAAAAATGTGAGATTGATCTCAAAGGAGCCACTTGTCCTTTAAGATACAATGCAAAGAATTTTTCCAGAATCTTGAGACTTGCATCTCTTTTGTATAAGACAATAAGGGTGTTGTTAAAATGCTACTACAGGGATGCAAATGATTTCTCAAGGAGCATTGGGGATAAATAACATTGTACTAGTATTTCAGTCAAGTGAGAATGATTAACATGATGAGTCATAACTGAGTATGGATAATCTCATTTTGGGTATATATTAGGTATATTGGAGCAGCCAGTTGTGCATATATTCATGTGACATTACCAGTTTCTGAATTATTTTGAGTGTGTTTTGTGGTTTGTTTATGCTACGACATTGTAAATGTCCCTTGTTCCAATCAAAGAGGGACAGAGGCACATATGTTGCAAAATAAAGTTACTAGAGGCATACTACTGAAAGTACCAATCATTGTTTTGCCAGAAAGTTGTATATGGGGGTCAAATGGTGTATTTTCATTCCTGCTCTATACTGTTAAAGATAACAGCGGTTGGAGCCTTCCTTCTACCATAGTGCAAGAAGTTGGGGAGGTTTACACCTTGTACAGAATGAAAGGCTGACACGAGGCTGACATAAACAGACATGCATAAACACTCTTCAATCAGCCCTCCATGGACCCTGGTAGGAGCCCACCAAGAGCACAATCCATGGAGATGGAGGGGCTCTTTGAAAACATGCAGACTCTTGACAAGGTCAGCTAAGAAATGTCATCTAAAAACATTAAGATGACCTCTGTTTTTATGATCCCAAGCTTATTTAACCAGTTTTTCAACGTGCTTTAATACGTGGTCAATAGTCAGATTTATGAACAGTGTTTATTCATGACTACCCCCCCTTCACTCTTAACTCCCACAGACCTTCCTGCTTCTGTGTGCACAGCAGCACTAAAAAAAAAATCCGCTATGGCAACAGAGGGAAAAAAAGACAGGAGAAGAGAAAAAAAAAAGAAAAAAAAAGGAAAAGATTTGACAACATGGCGCACTTTCCTTGAGGAAAGTTTCTCCTGAACGACACACAGCGCAGTTTTCTGGACTTCGTCGCGTCTTAACGGCTCTCGCGCTGGAAAGTTAACTTTTTTTGCGCTAAGTTGGACGACTTCTCGATGCACAAAAAGTCGCCACAAAGACCGCAAAGAGTGTGATGGGATGAGAGCGATAACCGTCGCACAAACCAACGCAGTGAGACAGGATGGAGAAACAAGCCACTCTGAAAGAAAAGGTAAACAGCTTTCCAGAACACATTTTCTGACGTGACCTGTCACCTTTTGCGTACTTGCTGGCATTTTATTCCTCTGCGTTTCTCTTTTTTTCTTTTACCCCCGCGTGCTGGGCAGGAAATACCAAATGACCATTCCTGCTAAAACCTCGTAAAAAAAACAAAACAAAAAAAAACCCCTCTATCGATTTTCCAGTCATGCATTTTGAGCTGCAAAGAGAAAATGTGGGCTCTCCTGGAGCACACGACAACCAGCATAAATGCAACTCTTTTTGTTTGCCAGTGGAAGATCATACAGACCAGGCCACATTCATTTAGTCTTGCATGAAGAAGCCTGCACTGCTAATAATGTAGCAGAAAGTTGGTCTGCACTGCCACGAGGAAATCCACATAATCCCTCCTCAACAAAACTGCTAATATGTACAATCCAGGCTATATTTGTCTTTGGAGAACAGAGTGAATCTCTGTCTCTGTCTCCTTATGATCACGTTGGTAAGAGTGCATTGGTGCAGGCTCTCATTATCTCTCCACCCTTCCTGCTGAGTGCTACCCACACACAGGAGGCAACCCCCAGATTCCTGAAGGAAAAGGTGAAAAGCTGCATGCTCATGAGCCTTGAAAGCTCTAATCTATAATAGATGCTTCTCCTGACACTTCTTTGGGTGCAAACCTTTGCCTGTTGGCATGGGTGACAGCTGTGGTGTGGGTGTCATCCTTTGCTACCTTGTTTGTCTCTTACTAAGAGGTGGGGTGCTTCTCTGTTGCACTGTTTTAAATCCTCTCCATACACACAGAACACAGGTGATTACAGCATTATTTTCATTTTGCCAATCCTCTGGACGTGTAAAACGTAACCCCTTTCCAACAGAAAATATGTTTCAGTTTCTGTTAATGATAGAGGAGCAAGGCAAGGTGGTAAAGATTAAGGGTAAAGAGTACACAGAAACTGATGGTTGATACTGTATTTTAGCTTGATGTTGAATCTACTTGATACCCAAAGCCCTCATTTTGGCTGCTTCTCCTCTGTGGGCCTCTGGAAGTAATTACCAAGCCTGCCCTATCCCAGAATTCAGCTGGAGGAGGTGTGGTGAGAAAGAGGCATGGTGGAAGCTGGTCTAAGAAGCACACAGCCTGACATGGATTTCATAATTCAGCATTTAGCAAAAAAAAGCTTTCACTATTTACTGTTCACAAAGGACACCTAACTACTGTCATAAGTCAGTAATTACTGTTTATTTGCAGGAACTGGTAGACTAGTCCATGTAACTGTTCTTCTTACTGCTTGATTAAGGAGTGGGAGACATTGAGACTTAATGCCACAACGCAGAAGACTTGGTCTAAACCAGGAACTGCATTGATCAGTGTGGTAAGGCTGTCTGAGCTTGTATATGTCCAAGTGAATAAAAGGTAAATGTGTCAGTGGGTTTGTGTCATGTTAAAATATTCGTAGTACAGCAACATGAAAACAGAACAACGGACCGAACCCTTTCCTGTTTTTCTTTTGCAGCAGATAAAAACATTGATTTGGTGATGAAGGAAGATCACAGGTGGAGCAAACAGCACAAACACTGACTTAGCTAGTTTGCTTTCTCAGTGAATTTCAGGAATAACATGCCTGTATATTTTTGGTTGGTCTGTGGGAGATGAGTGAATTTGGCAAACATGCTTTGTCATACGCTTTTTTTTTTTCCCCCAAAAACACTCTGCTCCTGCTTTCATTAACATTCCCTCACACTTCCGCTGCGTGTTCCAACTGCTGTTGTCCTGCCAATGGACAGCAGACATTTTGGCATGTCAAAGCAACCCAAACACACACAGAAAAAAAAAAAAAAGTCTATCAAGCACAGGTTTTACAGGCATCCCAGTGCACATGTTGGCTCACCGTCATGGAAGCTTGATGGAACAGAGCCCTTGTTAATGAAATTAGTTTCACCTGTGCAGCTGTGTGAAAGCCCTACAGAATGCCTTAAACTGTCGAGTTTATTCATTCAGAGTGCTTACAGCTCTTCCTCCGTTTCTCCAGCTTTCAATCTTCGGCTCCCGTGCAGCCGGCAGACCTGTCCGGTGTGTTGCCGGGGACGACGGCGTCAGGTGTGGTCTCAGCAAAGCAGAGTTCATGGAGAAGGTGCAGCAGAGCAACGAGGCGTGCCAGCGAGGCGACTTTCAGGCAGCTGTCCGCTTGTACAGCGATGCCTTGCAAGCCGACCCGCAGAACTGTATCCTGTTTAGTAACCGTTCAGCAGCTTTTCTCAAACTGGGCCAACACCAGGCGGCTCTGGGTGATGCTGAAAAAGCTTGCGAGCTTAATCCCAAATGGCCAAAGGTAAGTGTGCCTTCAAAGACTCAAACTCTGAATGAGCTGATTTTGTAAATATTGTTCTGCAAAAGATAAACAATATGAATTAGTGACTGACTCACTAATAAGGTATTACTGATGGGAATCATCATTTTTGGGCCTAAATCCAGTTTGGAAGCTTTGATGTCCATATCACTGCAAAATCTGAACGTCATTGAAACGTATTTTGATAGATCAAAATGAGGCTGAGCTTATTTGAAGGTGTGTCATGTGTGCTTTTGGTGCACGCATTGCTGTTAAAAGCTACAATTTAGTCAATATATGCGCAAATAATACAATTGATAATCAAATAATATGAGTTGTATTAGATTTGTTGCATGAGATGTGACTTTGTGTTTGTTTTTTCCTAAGAATGAGTTCATTTATCTTCGTTCAAAGCGTTTCCAATTCCAGTCACATTTTCACATCTCAGCTGCATTCTCATGGCTGCTGATCAATGCAAACTTTTCAGGGGGCTTGTCTTTGATCTTGTCCAGGCCATAAGCACTAACCTGTAATAGATTTCACATTACTCAGCCACAGAGACCACTAGCAGACCAATTCCTCTCAGTGATAGAAATGCATTGATTTCATGATTTAGCATGGAGGGATACTTTTGTCTTTAAAGAGAGAGATTGATGATAATGTGGTAGAGTGCTATTGACGATAATTTGTCGCTTCCAATGATGCATCAGAGGCCACCTCTTCATTGATCTGGGGTCATGTACCTACAGATGCTCAGGTAGGTTTCCTCGTCTGAGAAAATGTGTCATTACAACAGAAACTGAGCTACGGTCACTTTGAGTTTCCTGCAATGATAATGTTGCCTCACAAATAGAATGATCGTCCACTACAAATCTAATACTTCTGTTTTCCCTTTCTCCATTTTATTTCTTCAAATTCGTGTTGCTATACATGTACAAATGTCTTCAAGTTTATGTTTTTTCTCTGTGACATATTCTACAGTATGGTTACATCTATGCAGAACTGCATTTGTGTGTGATATCATAACCCTCTGAGGCAGTGTGACCAAACTGTAATTGGAAATCACTGCCAAAATCATTCTTCTCTTCTTTATATGCTATCCAAGCACAATGAAGTCTTTGTGGTCTGACTGGGGGATGGTTGGCTTAATCTCGGCTGTGTAGCTCCGCTTATTCTTGGTTGCACTGCCTGTCTTCTTTGACTCTCATGCTCAAGTTTGTTGTTATCATTCCTAGTGTCAATGTACAGCATAACCCCCCCTGTTTTACTCTGCAACATAAGGCAGAGGGATTAAAATGTCTGCGGTATTGACATTTTCACTGATTTTTATGTTTCAGATTAAGTTTCCAGAGTCTCCACTAGGGGTCACTCTGGTCAAACAGGAGGGTTTGGTTTGTGTCTGAGAGAAATGCATTCAACCAATTTAATTTCCAAGATGCTTTTTCTCTACATTTAGGGGAGCCAAAAGAAACTAAATAAGTGGTGTGACTGGCTTTTATCTTTATGGTCGAAAAGTACTTATATGTGTATCATTATTTCAGAAGAAGAGTCTAAGTTCACAAAAAAATCTGACTTCTCTTTTCATTTTTCCTCAATATGCAGTTTTGTGTTTTCATATCCATTATATATGATTTATAAGAACAAAGTGTATTACAACTTGTATTCAGTCAGAGCTTCCTTGCAGAATCAATTAGTAATGGTGGTCTCGCTTTTTGGCCTCTGGGAAAGAGAGGCTTGGTGTTTCGCAGTCCATCTGCCATGCCTGGATGTTTGATGAAGGAACAGGGATTAAATCACAGGAGTGTGCTGGCATTCAGATCCTGTGTGAGTACATAATATCATCAATCATACCTCCGTATGACTGCACTTCTGCATTGGCCCATCAACCAGTGACAGGCGTGGTGTTGCTGCCCCAAGCACCAGCGAGCAGCCCACCCTCCTGGAGCCCACAGCCAGCCTGCGAAGGAACTCCCTGTCTAATCTGTCAGTTTTCCCCGCTTTAACTGCCAGAGAACACACTCTGAAACAAGCAAAAAAATGTGTGGTTAAATGACCCAAGACAGCTTTAGGCCCTTTGTGCCTCTCCCTCTTACTGAATATAAAAAGCTTAAATGAGAACAGAATAGAGTGCCATTTTGTGGACAAGGACGCATTTCAGTCTGTTCACATTTAGTTTTCTGTGACCCAGTGCGGGGTGCAAACTGGGATAAAATGGGAGGATAGACAACATTCTCTCCCTGTGTTGCATTAATTTTGATGCACAAGAATAATGGCACTATTGCAATCTCTTGTACTTAAGCTTCCTGGGAGATGTATGTGTCCTTTATCCTTGATGGGAAATATTGCAGCATCAATTTGTACTGAGTAGTTTGTAATCCTTTGGTGTACCTCAAGTGCCTTTTAGGTCCACATGAGTGACTGAGACGGCAGCACTGAATTCCAGTCTATTCTGCTCCTCCATCTGGTCCCTCCCTCTCAAGGCTGCTGTTCCAGTGACATGTTAAACAAACAGCCCTTTCTGCTATCACTCTCATTCTCCAGCTTGAGCACTGACAGGAGAGTTTCCAGGGAACCAAGAACTGGCGCTGCAGTGTCAGGGGAAACAGTGCTATCATTTGCATAGCTTCTGATTATGGGTTATGATGGTGCTTATCAGGGGTATTCTGTCTCCTCAAATGTTTATTGCAGAAGTTTCAGATGACACCCACTTATCATGATGGTTAAGCATTATCAACCCCTCCAATCTTTAGATGACGATGTAACACATTTTTTTCAGCGCTAAGCCATTATCTGGAAATGTTTTACTGTTTCACCACCATAAAATATCCATTTACATCCCAGTGGAGTGGCCCTGGGTTTAACCGACACAATGAGTGTTTGCGCTGGAAAAGGTCACAAATGCTGTGTGCTGAAATGGGACTTTAATTACTGCAGCACCATATCCAGTGATTGTGTAATGGGTGAATGCTGACACCCTGATGTGGCATAAAGCTTCTGTTTCCCTCAGTGATGACACTGGATTTCTGCTGCTGCTGTATGAGAAATAGGAGAGCAATGTTTTGTTTGATTTGAAGAGATTTGCTATTTTGAGATGCTCGCTATGTTAAACCAGCTCTCATCTGTTTTAAGTTTGTGTAAAGAAGAGAGAATTATTTTTATATGGCTAATTAATTCTGATGACTTGTTTCCTTTCTTCAAATCATGTGAAATATTTTCTGCATAATTTATCTGAACATTTACACAACTATGATAATGTAGACACATGTCTTTAGATGAGTGAGCAAATTTTTGGTGAGCTATAATATTGAAAAATAAATGTAAGCTTAGTCATGAAGCTGCAGCAGGTCAGGGAAAATGTTATTACAATGTGCATAACGCGGCCTTGAATTTGCCTCCACTTCAAACGCTTATTGATGAAAAGTAATGTAAAAGCTAAAAGCTAAAGCTGCAACCACATGCCTAAATGGTTTGCAGAGAATTCTGAATGGCTGGCCATGAGGTTTGTTCCCTATAATCACAAGACCCTCACAAATGTATGCTCAAATTCTAATCTTGAAGTGCACATGCACCACAATCCAATGGTCAGTTATATACACAGTAGGCCACTGTTACTAGTACGTTAGGGGCTGTAATGGCTTTAGCCTTATGTCCAAGAAAACTTTAGCACACAGAGGTGCTTGAAATTGAACCACCAATGTCACAAGTAATGGTGTTTTTAATATGTGTAATATAAAGTAAGGACATCCAGTACAACTGTGTTTTTGTTACTGAACAGCACATATTAGCTATATTAGCCTTAGGGACTGCCCTAGAAGGTATTTGGGTACTTATCATGAGTTTTTTTTCTTTAATAAACTACTGCGTAGTTTTGATGAAATCAAAGTACAAAAACAAAAAAAACCCAATACAAAACAAAATAAAGAAGTGTTGTATGTGACTGAACTTGTTACATGGTTGAAAGCGCTGTGCATAATTGCGCCACCCCCTCCTACTTTTTAAGAGGACTTTGCAGCTTGTTAAAGGAAACACTTGAGAGCGATGTTTGCTCTGATGTGGAAATGCTCATATTAGTTGTATTTCACTCCCGCTGCCTGCAGTAGTTTAATGGACGCTAGTTAGGAATATGGAGCAGTGAGGGTTTTGGTGTAGTTGTAGTTTAAAGATACAATCTTAGGAATCAAATGATAAACTTAATGTATTTTACTTTAGTTTAATTTAACACATAATAAAACGCCCACATTGCAATCATAAATTAATTAAAGAAAGAAAAACATCCATGTGCAGTATCTATCAATCAAAATGAAGCATAAATGTTGAACTCTGAAGTGAACGCTGAGCTCACAGTATGTATCAGTGAATATTTATGATATCCCATGTTACATATTTATGATTATGCTGAGCTGGTTTGATTTGGAGGAAGTGAGTGCAGATGACATCAACCTGCAAACATGCCCGTAGTTATGAATGATCACTTCTCACATGTAAGTCGCTTTGGATTAAAGCGTCTGCCAAATGACTGTAGAACAACTATAAAATATAAATGCCTGCAGCTACTTATGATAATACTAAAAAGGGAGCAGGGACTCATCAGGATGCAGGCAAAGAAGACTTCTCAGCATGTTGCCTTTTCACACGGTGTGTATTGACTTTTGCTAGTTTGTGAAGATGATTAAGTTATGGCAAAAAAGAGGCAGCATCACCAGCATCTGTTCCAAGTTCCTGCAAAGCTGACTGGGTAACATTTAACAATTGTAATTGTCACAAGTAATTAGTGATGTTAGTGAAGTTCTCAGGGAGGCTGCAGCATATGAAACTGGGTAGTGCTGCTGCTATGAAAGAGTTGTGTCAGTAGGGTTAGTATGAATGAAAGACACTTACAGTAATTACCTTTATGTGCAGAAAATATGAAGGTAATGACAAATTAAGCTCCTCCCACACTGATAACAATGTTCAAACCCAGACATATCCACATTGACAACAAATGTTTTTAATGACCTTTCAAATCTTTCTTTGCCACAATTTATTTGTCTTTGTGACATAAAACCAAATTATTGGTTATCTATCTATCTATCTATCTATCTATCTATCTATCTATCTATCTATCTATCTATCTATCTATCTATCTATCTATCTATCTATCTATCTATCTATCTATCTATCTGTCTGTCTGTCTGTCTGTCTGTCTGTCTGTTTGTCTGTCTATCTCATGCATATGCTGTATGTATATAATAGAAAAACACTTCCTGACAGTTTCACCCCTCCCACTGCCTCTCGGTTATTTTCCACCACAGCTCCAGTGTTCACCGTGGAGGAGTAGAGTCATGAACCACTAATGAGAGGGTTCCGTTTACTTCTACCGAGCTGAGGCTTGACCTAATGAACAAATCAAATGAATGGCATTTAATTATAGGCCAGTGAGACCAGCATGGACAGAGGGTTGGCGCTATTGGGCACAAACCTGAAATTATTTGTCTGGAAAATCTGTGAAATGAGCGGGAGCAGTTAAATTCTGACTTTTTCCTTTCGAAGGCCTCTGTGGTTTAGCAGTAAGGCACACATGCTCTGACCATGATGGAGGAAAAATGACCACACACACACACACACACACACACACACACACACACACACACACACACACACACACACACACACACACACACACACACACACACACAGGTCCTCTGTTTTGATTTCAACACCACTTCCTTGGCAGCTATATTAGTCTTTACACAGATGAGATGGAACTAACCCTGAACTTGTGCTCTTTCATATCCACAACAGAGTTTTGTGTTTGTTCTTCCAATTTCTACTGAAATGACTTGTTTTATTGTTTTGTATACCAAGAATTTGCATATTTTATTGAACAGTTTGAGTTATTACATTCTTATGAACCTTTAACCATTTTCATTAAAATCACTCAAAATTCAGGATCATCATTTAACGCATCACTCACATCATTTTCTTTTACAGCCTGTAAAAGAATCTGCTTCTGAAAATATTGCATGTCTTTTGTTTAGATATTTCACCAGAAATTTGGCCTGAACACTGTTGTGTCGCTACATGCAGATGAAAGATCCGAGCCTAATTGAGTAAATTAAGTAAAAGGCTTTACACAGGCATTCAGTTCAGTTTATGTCAGCTTTACATGTACAGTACCATTTTACAAGAAAGTCATTTCAAGGTTATTCATTAATCGAAGAGAATTTTTTTTTTATTTTTTTTATCATACTTGATGTAAAAGTATATTCATGTCAAGGATAAGCAGTTTGAATATCATCTTACACTCAGATGTTTTCAGTTTTCTTTTTGTAAAAAAAGATATTTATCAAGGTCTGACACCTGTGCCAATTCATATGTGCAGAATTGTGCATTACGCCAATGAAACCATTTATTATTATTAATAATATAATAATAATAATAATAATAATAACAATAATAATCATTATTATTATTATTATTATTATTATTATTATTATTATTATTATTATTATTATTATTATTATTATTATTATTTTTCTTCTTCTTCTTCTTATTGTTATAACAGTAAGCTATGTGAGTGTAGCTACAGCTGCCGATGCTGACAGTAGAGGCAAGGAGGATCAAGTGTCTTGCCCAATGACAGAGTGACAGATGCCCGAGGAAGTGGGAATTCCTCCACATGTATTTCGGTCATTGTGTGAACTGCTGTACTGAACTGCAGGGCTGAATAATTTATTCATTCCCAATGCAGCCGTGGGCTGTAGGACCCAGATTCAAGTATCTGGGTCCTCCAGCCCAGTTATAGTATATATTTTATATTTATAGTACCTATCTATTTTATATTTATATTACCTATCATTTTATCTAATATTTATATGTTATATTTATATTTCATATTTATATGTCAGGTTAACTGGTCCCTCAAAATTCTCCCCAGAAGTGAGTGTGAAGGTTGGCATTTCTCTCTGTGTTGGCCCTGCATTAGACTGGTGACCTGTCCAGGTTTACCCTGCTCCTTGCCTGCTGTTACAGCTATAGACTCCTGCTTCCCCATGACCCTGAAATGGACTAAGTTGTGTAGAAAAGAAATAGATGGATGGATATTTCTTATCACTGATAAATCCCTTAACCATTCAGCAGAGTGCTCTTGAAACAACAAATTACTATTTAAACAACTTTCTGAAAAAAGGAAAGGAAAATAAAAACCAACAAACCTCAACAGATATAAGTTTTATAGACTCTGTCAAGGTGATTTGTCTTGCTTGTTTGCACATGTCAGATATTCACTCGTGGGGTTTTGTAACCTTCTTAATTTGTAATCCAACGCAGTGTTGGATTACAGTACAAAACAGTTTCCCTCCATTCACTTTCATGGAGAACCTGGAAATTGTCATGCATGGTTGTTTTCCGGTGATTTTTAACACATTTCTCTTGCATGTATGGAGTCAGAAAGATGGAAGTTCATGACATACATCCATCCATCCATCCATCTTCTGCCGCTCATCCGGAGTTGGGTCGCGGGGGCAGCAGCCTAAGCAGGGAAGCCCAGACTTCCCTCTCCCCAGCTACATTTGCCAACTCTGCGGGGGGGATCCCGAGGCGTTCCCAGGCCAGCCGAGAGATATAATCCCTCCAGCGTGTCCTGGGTCTTCCCCGGGGTCTCCTCCCAGAGGGACGTGCCTGGAACACCTCACCAGGGAGGCGTCCAGGAGGCATCCTGACCAGATGCCCGAGCCACCTCAACTGGTTCCTCTCGATGCGGAGGAGCAGCGGCTCTACTCTGAGCCCCTCCCGGATGACCGAGCTCCTCACCCTATCTCTAAGGGTGAGCCCGGCCACCCTGCGGAGGAAACCCATTTCAGCCGCCTGTATACGAGATCTCGTTCTTTCGGTCACGACCCACAGCTCATGACCATAGGTGAGGGTAGGAACGTAGATCGACTGGTAAATCGAGAGCTTCGCCTTCTGGCTCAGCTCCTTCTTCACCACGACAGACCGGCGCAGAGCCCGCATTACTGCAGACGCCGCACCGATCCGTCTGTCGATCTCGCGCTCCATCTTTCCCTCACTCGTGAACAAGACCCTGAGATATTTAAACTCCTCCACTTGAGGCAGGACCTGACTCCCGACCCGGAGAGGGCAATCCACCCTATTTCGGCTTAGGACCATGGTCTCAGATTTGGAGGTGCTGATTCTCATCCCAGCCGCTTCACACTCGGCCGCGAATCGCTCAAGTGAGAGCTGGAGATCACGACCAGATGAAGCCAACAGGACCACGTCATCCGCAAAAAGCAGGGACCCAATCCTGAGGCCACCAAGTCGGATCACCTCAACACCTCGGCTGCGCCTAGAAATTCTGTCCATATAAGTTATGAACAGAATCGGTGATAAAGGGCAGCCTTGGCGGAGTCCAACCCTCACGAATCCGACTTATTGTCGGCAATGCGGGCCAAGCTTTGACACCTGTCGTACAGGGGATGGACAGCTTGTACAAGGGGGTCTGGTACCCCATACTCCCGGAGTACCCCCCACAGGAACCCCCGGGGGACACGGTCGAATGCCTTCTCCAGGTCCACAAAACACATGTAGACTGGTTGGGCAAACTCCCATGCCCCCTCCAGGACCCCAAAGAGGGTATAGAGCTGGTCCACTGTTCCGCGACCAGGACGAAAACCACACTGCTCCTCCTCAATCCGGGATTCAACTATCCGGCGGACCCTCCTCTCCAGGACCCCTGAATAGACCTTACCAGGGAGGCTGAGGAGTGTGATTCCCCTGTAATTGGAACACACCCTCCGGTCCCCCTTCTTAAAAAGGGGGACCACCACCCCAGTCTGCCAATCCAGCGGTACTGCCCCTGATGTCCACGCAATGCTGCAGAGGCGTGTCAGCCAGGACAGCCCCACAGCATCCAGAGCCTTAAGGAACTCCGGGCGGATCTCATCCACCCCCGGGGCCTTGCCGCCAAGGAGCTTTTTGACCACCTCAGCGACTTCAGCCCCAGAGATAGGAGAGTCCACCCCTGAGTCCGCCAGCTCTGCTTCCTCATCGGAAGACGTGTTGGTAGGATTGAGGAGGTCTTCGAAGTATTCCTTCCACCAACCCACTACGTCCCGAGTTGAGGTCAGCAGCTCCCCATCTCCACTGTACACAGTATTGATGGAGCACTGCTTCCCCCTCCTGAGCCGCCGGATGGTGGACCAGAATCTCCTCGAAGCCGTCCGGAAGTCTTTCTCCATGGCCTCGCCGAACTTCTCCCATGCCCGAGTTTTTGCCTCGGCAACAGCCGAAGCCGCATGCCGCTTAGCCCGCCGGTACCCATCAGCTGCCTCCAGAGTCCCACAGGCCAAGAAGGCCCGATAGGACTCCTTCTTCAGCTTGACGGCATCCCTCACTGTTGGTGTCCACCAATGAGTCCTGGGATTACCGCCACGACAGGCACCAACGACCTTACAGCCACAGCTCCGGCCGGCCGCCTCAGCAATAGAGGCACGGAACACAGCCCATTCGGACTCAATGTCCCCCGCCTCACTCGGGACATGGTTGAAGCTCTGCTGAAGGTGGGAGTTGAAGCTCGCTCTGACGGGGGACTCAGCCAGGCGTTCCCAGCAGACCCTCACAACACGTTTGGGCCTGTCAGATCTGACCGGCCTCCTCCCCCACCACCTGAGCCAACTCACCACCAGGTGGTGATCAGTTGACAGCTCCGCCCCCCTCTTCACCCGAGTGTCCAAGGCATGTGGCCGCAGGTCCGACGATACGACTACAAAATCGATCATCGAACTGCGGCCCAGGGAATCCTGATGCCAGGTGTACATATGGACACTCTTATGTTGGAACATGGTGTTCGTTATGGACAATCCATGACGAGCACAGAAGTCCAATTACAAAACACCATTTGGGTTCGGAGGAGGGGGACCATGCCTCCCAATCACTCCCCTCCAGGTCTCACTGTCATTGCCCACGTGAGCATTGAAGTCCCCCAGCAGAACAATGGAGTCCCCAGAAGGAGCACCCTCCAGCACTCCCTCCAAGGACTCCAGAAAGGGTGGGTACTCTGAACTGCTGTTCGGTGCATAAGCACAGACAACAGTCAGGACCCGTCCCCCCACCCGGAGGCGGAGGGAAACTACCCTTTCATCCACCGGGGTAAACCCCAACGTGCAGGCACCAAGCTGGGGGCTGATGAGAATGCCCACACCTGCTCGGCGCCTCCCACCATGAGCAACTCCAGAGTGGAAGAAAGTCCAGCCCCTTTCGAGGGTACTGGTTCCAGAGCCCAAGCCATGCGTCGAGGTGAGTCCAACTATATCTAGCCGGAACCGCTCAACCTCGCGCACAAGCTCAGGCTCCTTCCCCACCAGAGAGGTGACATTCCACGTCCCTAGAGCCAGCTTCTGCAGCCGGGGATCGGACCGCCAGGGTCCCCGCCCCTTGCTGCCGCCCAGCTCACACTGCACCCGACCCCTACGGCTCCTCCCGCAGATGGTGAGCCCACGGGAGGTGGGGCCCATGTAACCCTTTCGGGCTGAGCCCGACCGGGCCCCATGGGCGAAGGCCCGGCCACCAGACGCTCGCTCTCGTACCCCACCTCCAGGCCTGGCTCCAGAGGGGGGTCCCGGTAACCCGCGTCCGGGCAAGGGAGCATTCATGCCCAGGTTGGTCGTCATCGTAGAGGTCGATGAGCCGTGCTTGGTCTGGTCCCTCCCCTAGACACCTGTTTGCCATGGGTGACCCTACCAGGGGCATAAAGCCCCCGACAACATAGCTGCTAGGATCTTCGGGACGCACAAACTCTTCCACCACGATAAGGTGACGGCTCATGACATACACTACTCACAAAAAGTTAGGGATATTTGGCTTTCAGGTGAAATTTATGGAAAATGCAATATGTTCATGCTGCAGTGATATAATATCATAAAAGTAAGACATTTAAGTAGAAGGATGCACTACTGATTTCCTCATCTCAAAAAATTCATTCAACACAAAAGGTAACAACAATGGTAATTACACCACAACAAAAAATTTGAACGTCTCAATATCTCGTCATGTGCCCTTGAGCATCAATTACAGCTTGACAACGACGTCTCATGCTGTTCACAAGGCAACTTATTGCCTTCTGAGGCATGGCATCCCACTCTTCTTGAAGGGCAGCCCTCAGGTCATTGAGGTTCTGGGGTGCAGGGTTTCGAGCCTCTACACGACGGCTCAGCTGATCCCACAGGTTTTCAATGGGATTCAGGTCTGGAGAGAGTGCATGCCATCCCATTTGAGGTACACCAGTCTCCAACAGCCGTTCCCTGATGATGCGGCTTCGATGAGCAGGAGCATTGTCGTCCATGAAGATGAAATTAGGCCTGTGCTGTTCATGTAGGGGCACAATCACTGGATTAATGATGTTATTCAGGTAGTATGGGCTTGTCACTGTACCATTCACAAAGTGTAGGGCAGTTCTGTACCAAGTGGACACCCCTGCCCACACTGTAACACCGCCACCACCAAAAGCTCGCCTGGTGACAACAGTGGCTGATGCATAGCGCTCTCCCTGACTTCTCCAACATCGTTGCCGGCCATCATTTCTGCTCAGTGTGAATCGACTTTCATCAGAGAACAGCACTGAGGCCCACTGGTTCCTCGTCCAGCGTAAATGCTCCCTGGCCCATGCAAGACGATGATGCCTGTGCCTGGTGGTGTGGTCAGGTACCCGTGCAGGTCGTCTAGCACGCAGACCACGCTGATGTAAACGGTTTCGAATGGTCTGACGTGACACTTGGGTGCCTCTCACCTCTCTTAAACGTGCCTGGAGTTGAGTGGCATTCATCATCCGGTTTCTCAGGGCAGTGTTCACAATTTAGCGGTCATCAGCACGGGATGTGGCCAAAGGACGTCCACTTCTAGGCCTTTCTGTGACTCTTCCAGTCTCTCGATATCTCTGTTGCAACCTGCTGATGACACTCTGTGACACTCCAAGCTCAGTGGCCACTTCTGTCTGAGAACGTCCTGTTTGAAGCATCGCAATGGCAAGGGACTGTTGTTCCATTGTTAGGTGTCGTCTTGGTCTCATGATGTCAAAATGTGAACAGCATGATGAGGACAACTGTTTAAACACCAGCTCTAATTGAACCAGGACATTTATTGGTCAATTCAAGGATCACACACCTGCCGTGATTTTTGCCGTTAAGCTCCTTGTTAGAGAACAGCAACTTGTGCAAAATTTATTGACACATTTAACAGTTGGACATGTGCATTTAAAAGCTTAGAGAAGATCACATTAAGTTCACCTGTACAGGTTTGAATGCATTTTAGGCTTGTTGTGAAATTTCACCCAAAAGCTGAATATCCCTAACTTTTTGTGAATAGTGTATATGGGAAGTTGCAGTGACTGTACAAAATGGGAAGGATGTGAAGTATTTATTTGTATGAATTTGCGTTAATAGTTGTAATTGCAGCATTGCAAATTCTCAAAGGGATTGTATTTGGACATGTTAGAAAGATGTTGAAAAAATATTTCTTTTTAGAAAGATATTATAAAAACAGCCTTTGATTTCAGTTAACGTCGAAGGCATTGTTTCTAGCCAAGAGAAAACACTGCAGTCCATCTCGCCTGTCAAACATTTGAAACACAGCTGTGTTATGATTTTTGTACAGGTGGCAGGAAGTTCAAAATATTTTTGGGAAATCCTGAAGGTAAATGTCAGAATCTCAAGTGAGAATGGGACAATGGCAAACTTGAATACACAAGTTGTTCCACCAAACAATGTCTAAACAATAATAAAGTCAATATTTTAGTTTGGATTGACAAAGTGGAGTCCTGATATTATTGCAGCGTACATGTGGAAGGACACAGACCAACATCCAGAGCTAATAGCGCAGTATCCGGAGAGTTGGGCTAAAATTCCTTTCAGCTGATAATCAAGGCTGATCAACCAGAAATGTTGAGGTGCAAATATTCCTGCCCACCAGTTTAAATCATTTGTTTTATTCACAATAATTATGTTTGACTAATAGAAATTTAATCCACAACTTTGAAGCTTTTTTTCAGCTTTATTCAGTTCCAAAGACTCATTCCAAATCCTGCTTTTATTGCGTTGTTGTGAAGTGTCAAGTGGCGTTTCTTCTCGGCCACCCAGGCGCCAGAAACAGCAGGCTAATGTACATAAAAAGTGAAAATTAGCATATCTTTTCTTTTTTACAACATACCATTGACTCCTAAGTATATCTTTTTGGTTCATGTGCTGAATCCCCGCAAGTTCTTAAAGAATAGGCTTTCAGATTTTTAGTGCAGCTTTTCACGATGATGTAATTCGATTTGATGTGTGGGTGATGACCTCCCTCTCACCCCACAGATGTCTGTCTCTGGACTGTCCGGGGGGCGTGAATGAGTCAGAGCTGGGAAACTGATGTCATCCTGATGATAATCCGTCAGGCTTAAAGATACACCATCAACACCTATGAGCCGGCACACGGACATTTTTGGACAAAATTTGTCCTCTAAAAATACTCTATACAAATTCACTGTCAGTGCTCTGTGTGGGAGGTGTTTTCTGGCTCATTGGTTTAAGTTTAAGTTTAAACATGTGCTGGGTTTTCTTCTTATTTATTTATTTATTTATTTATTTTACCTTTTATTTGTCCTACAATGTAGCAGACAAGATGTTTAGAATATAAAAAGTAGGGGTCTCTTTGTCCCAAAAGAAATAAATCATGTCAAAGACTAGGTAAGCACCTCATTCAAGAAACTTTCAGCGACTTTAAAAGACCGTCTGTAGTCTCTAAGTGCTATTTCCTTTCCGAATATACAAACTGATTACTAGCTTAATAGCTTCTTGCTTGCTATTACATGAGATGAAATGTCAAAAGAGCCTGAGAAAGCAAGCTCATTGCCATGCTCACAGCATAATGTTCTGTTACTGATAGTGGATCAGCTTTACAAGCTTGAGGAAATGAGGAAAGCAATTGCACCCTCTCCTAGCACATAACCTCTTGGGTTATACACATGCTCCTATTTTTTTCCTCACAGGGGTTCATCTTGCTGTCAGCCTCATATTGTGCAGGCCCCTCCCACAAGGGAACTGAGGAAGATTTAGGCCCGAGACCTGGATGTCTCCAGATTTAGCACCGCCTGGCTCTGCTGCAGGGAGGAAGCACTCCCACTGGGGGAATGAGAGAAGAGCAGAGTACCCATTAGTATACACTACATAAGCATGGCAAGATGAATTGTGGTTTTTGTTTTTGTGATCTGCTTCCTGATGCTGTTGTCTTCACCTTTGAGCCTCCTCTGACGAGTGTTCCTATTTTTTTGTGTCAGTTTCCGCAGCTGTGTCGGGCTCATATTACTATGCAGATGAATGAAAACTCATTTAGTAGATACATAATATTACCAGTGTATTATTATATCTTTCATATTTTAAAGAGGTGCAAGGTTTGGTCTGGGCTTAGTGGAAAGAGTTTCACTCTGAGCTTGTGGTCTGTTTCATGTAGCACCTTTTCATGATGTAAGGGAATGAGTCATATTCCCTGTTCCTCCCTGGGAAATACAACAGAAGGAATAACTATGCCACTAATTATCTTTTTATTTGGCTTACTAGAATTTTTTTGATAGTTTTTATTGTTTGATAGCAGTGGTAAAATAGTAATACGAGTAGTGGAGAATCTGTCAATAAATTACATGTTGCGCGAAGAGAAAGGCGTAAAATTATGTGCCAAACCTTCTCTGTGCCACTTTTGTGCTCATCTCCTGTTGTGTTATCATTTATTTTTTGAAGCTTCCAGATGGCTTGTGGCAAAAAAAAACCCCACTTTCTTGACTTAATTTGAATTATTTTTTAATATTTGTGTTTATTTCTGTTAAAATAGAAATGAGTAATTACAAGATCCGCCTCCCTCTCAGCCCCGTGGCTTGAAACATGGTTCATGGTTTTCTCCCTGATGGAGCAGAGCAGCTGGAAAAATGATGTTCCTTTGAGACATACATGATACGTTTGAGCATTTCTCTGTAGCACCATTGCAGGTCAGATGATTGCTGGGTATCTTCAACAGAAGTACTAGAGTGAAAAGGTTTTGCTCATTATTGCAATTGCAAATAGCTAGCCCATAGTACTCTGCACCTCATAGTATGCACAATTTAAACTGTCACTCTGCATTAATAGAATAATGATATGTCTACTTAAATCAATCCTTGCTTTATTCAGAAGCAATCACTTAGTCTGTCACTAGAAAACAAAGTAATATTTGTCAGTGTTGCTCATACGGAACCAGGACATGAAATCTAATCAGGCTTTAGTTTAAGCATGACCTAATTTTGCCCAGTACTTGTGAGTGCTGCGTGGTCATGATTTTTCTGCAATTACAGACTTAACTGGCATGCTCAATATGATTAATGAAAGATGATTGGTTATAAATAATGCTTGCTCGGAAAGCAGTTGGGAAGAAAGAATGCAATATGTACAATATTGTGTCAGGTTGACTCTTGGATAATCTCAGATTTTATGATGAGGCGGTGAGCAGGGCCATTTAATATTCAAATTCAGCCTGGTAAATGATAAATCTTCTTTTTCTATCTAAATTTAATGCTGTGTAATGGCCTTCAGTTGGATTCATTCATCTAAAGTGCTCCTTCTAGATCTCAAGCGTCATTTTTAGGGAGCTAAATTACTCATTTGTGCCAGGTTATTGCAATTAGATGTTTGAAAGCTTGCACAGCTATGTGTTACCTTGATACTTACCACTAATTCTTTTTCTCCATAATGAGTTTGACAAGGAAACAACAGCAGCAGGCGTAGCAGCAAAATGGAAGTGCCTGGGGAGATATATTAACTAAAAAACCAGGGATTGCAGGTGGTGTATTTATGTGTGCAAAGCTGAAAAATGACTTCACTGTTAATGGATACAGTCTCTGTTTTTGACCAGAGGCTTAGCTGTTTGCAGTCAGGTGTTAAAAATGATTTCACATCCAAACTAGAGCGACTGGCTGTTTTAATGACCTAGACAAGTAAATGAAACTTTTTTTAAAAAACATTTGTGATCCAATCAGAATTTAGTAAATTTCTGCACTTAAAACTTAAATATATTTTCCATCTTATAATATAAGAAAAGTCCAAATTAAACAAAAATGTTATTCTCGGTCATTTGATCAAAGTATTGTGTGAACAGAAGCTTGGCTTGCACTATTTGCTGTGATTCCCTTGTTCTGCAGTAACATAGTTTCTAGAAACCACTGGTCAGTCATGTCAACTCTGGGATGCTGGTGTATTTTTTGCACAAAATGCTTTCTTCAATTCCTTTGGCATTATTTAATTGGGTTAAGGTCAAGACTGACTTGTGGCTCTTTTCCATGAGTATCAGCTTGTCTCATCTTAACTTGCCTCGGCTCGGTTTGTAGGGTTTCCCACTAGGCTTTTGCACCAGTTTACCGGTACTTTTTTTTGTAACTCCTCAGCCCAGGTTCTAAGTGAACCGGTTCAGATTGTGTGTGACGTCGCGGGACTGCATGCCGCTATTTGTCAGGGGCGCGGCCAATCAGAGGTCAGGAAGTGCCATCACTGGAAGAGCGACTTCAACTCGCAAGCTGTTTACATTGCGTGACAAGCAATGGCACAACAAAAGTCTGTTCCGAGGTCCAACATTGAGGTGGAGACATTTCTTTGCTTGGGTGCTGAGAAAAGGATACAGAGGAAACTAGATGGAGTGACACGAAATGAAAAAATCTATCAAGAACTTTCCAACTCAATGGCTACGGGTTGCTAAGGAGTTTTCAGCAGTGTCGAGAGAAGCTGAAAAATCTCAAATTTGACCATCGGCAGGTCAAGGACCACAATGGTCGGAGTGGATCAAACAGACGAGACTGGAAGTGTTTCCAATGGATCAAATTTATGGTCAGCGACCGGCGAGCTGCAGACCAAGTAGCAGATTGCCTCTAGGTCCTGTGTTGTTATAGAGCTTGTTGTGCACAACACTGACGTGACACAGTGATTTCACACAAACCCCACCCATTTTTAGAGCTGGTACTAAATTGTAATGGGAAAAAAACCAGACCAAGCTGAGACAAGTTGACACGAGTTAAGTTGATACAAGCTGATACTAATGGAAAAGAGGCTTCTGTCATGTAAAATTGGACCTTTGTGCTTCAGTAACTGCTTTTTCTTTGACAGACTCTCATTGATTGGGCTGTTGACATTCTCTCCATCGTTTCTTGGTACAATACACAGTTGTTCTGTTTGTGATTGCTGGCTCTCTGTTAGGACTGCCACAATTAGTCAATTAGTCATTGACTATTAAAAAAATAGATGACCAATTTAATAACCGTCTGCTTGTTTATTTTTTAAGCTTTTCTTTTCTTTCAAACTGCCAAAGTGCCTTGCACGGCCTTTCTGTCTTAGCCATATTCTGATTGGTTTAGTTTTATATATGGACCACGTGTGGTACATAAATGATCCCCCTACATCTGTTTTTATCTGTGGAGGATTTCTCCACATAACCAAAGTCTAAAAACGAAACAAAATTTATAGACATCTCCTGGACATGCGTCCTGGGTCGGACTGGCTGAATAAGCTTTTGCTGGTTTAGTTGCTTTAAATGGCCGTATTTCTTGATTCTTAAAATAAGAATCAAGAAATACAAGGGGATCATTACATCTACAAAAGTTCCCCTTGGCAAAATAAATTTGCTCAGCAGAACACAGCATCCAGAACATCAGTCTGCTTGCTTAAATGCTGGACAAGACAAAAAAAAAAAAAAAAATAAATAAATGGCCGTAGGCGCAGCAATAGTGCGACTGAGTAAGCTGGCGAATCCAGCTACAGCAGAAATGTTCTGCTCTTAAACACTCCTGGTGTGACAGGGTGCCATGTGAAAAGCTTCCGCTCTGTGGAGCTTCCACGTTCACTGAACCGAACCTGTCAGTGAACCCTACATGTGGCTTTTGCTATCATGGCGAGTAAACCTTCATTTTTTAACATTTTGCATGACCAAAACCACTTCAAAACCACCCAAAATGTTTGTACAACATTATGAATCATATTTGGATTTTCATCTATTGATTTTAATGGCTTAAGAAAGTCTAACATTATATTCTTACTGAACATTGCAGTGCATGATGTAATTCACCATTTGTACTCTATGTTGCTCCTTTTCAGCCTCTTCTTTTTGCCTCCGTACGCTACGGGCCGACAGAATCTCGCTGGTGTGGGATCCAAAAAGCTGTCAAAACACTACAATGCAACCTTCATTCTTTGCCAAAATAGAGATAAAATGCAATCCAGGAAACAAATCACATCTCAGATCCTGCCCATTTCTGACTAAATTACAGAGATGCCTATTTGTATTGGATTAGTAATATCACAGGACCTCGGAGTTCAGCAAAATCTACAAGGTAATTTTTTAATTAAAAGTTGCATGTGATCCCAAGGTAAAAGTAATCCTGTCAGAATGCAACTTTACACACGCACACATGCGCAGCATCGTGGTGAGCTGGCAACAGAGCTCGAGACTTTGGGAGTAGTTTGTAACTGCACACGCAATGCAAAATCTGGCATTTCATACGTCTCCATGCATCTTTACTCTGTGCTGAAGCTGCGACATGCCTGTTTGCAGACGGATGGATGTGGGAGTGCAGTCGGTCTGCTGTGAAGGGGAGAAGCTAAACTACAGAGAAAATCACCTGCAGACACCTAAAAACTGCTGTAACCATTTACGTTCAATGTTTGCATGATAACCATTTTATATTTTATCCTATTTAAAACTTCTCGAGATACATAGAGTAAATTCGATATTAAACAGCCTTAAACTGAGTAGATCAGGTTTAACCGTCAAGATATCAAACTGTCTTTTTTAATAACTAATAATTAATAAATGTATGCCAGTCTTCATTATCTTGAGCAGATCAAGTTTGACCAATCCCATTGCTCCTGCAAGTCCAACCCGCAGATATAAAAGTCACACGTATGATCCTGTTTATAGACTGTTCAGACGTGCTGGTAATTCTATATGACTCTCGCCTTGTTTTTAATAAACTTAATTGGATTTCCTTATCTGGATCATTATTAGAAGTTATTATTTATTTTTTCCACCTCACACTTTACAGCACGACCAGCTATACTGTCCTTGTTCCATACAGTGTATGAGAATTCCATACAGTAGTTTCCATACTTTCTCATTGATGTTGATGCTGGTTCTGACGGCATAATTATTCTTGCGTCACTCTTCTCTTTCTGTTTTCTTTTATTTCTTTCATTATTTGTAGCCAGACATCAAGGATTGTGCTGATTAGATTAGTAGCTATGTTTCCCACAGATTTTTTCACACAATTTATATAGATTTATTTTTACCTTGATGAAGGGAGCATTGTGCTGGAAATGAATGACAATATACTTCATTCAGCGCAGTCATTGTAAAACTAAAACTTTATAATAGTGTTTCAATATCCCCAAACCACTACACAAAATGTACTTCAAGTTCACCATTGCAATTGTGTTGAAATAGTCATCTAGTCTTGCTAATGTTTCTTAGTCCGCTGAAAATACTTTCTGTACCCGACAATGTTCCTACCTGAATACCAAGAGTGCAGTACATTGTTTGCTGGGTTGTTTTGATGTTGACAGTAATTGTGGCCCCAAGCTCACATTGTCTGCCATATTCATCTATCAGTTGCTTCCTCACACAAAGAAAATGATTTTAGTGTCAATATTCTGCTCTTGTGTATCTTAAAATATTGCTGCCTTTGAGAGGCGTGAAGAAAAAAAAACTACTTTAGTTGCAGCGTTCAAACCCCGCCGTCATGAAATCCACAATCATGTTTTTTTCAGAGTCATTCAGATCTTGATTGAAGCCTGTTTTTCTTAACCTATTCAGATGCAAAGCAAGTTTGAACTTCTTTTGTGTGCACCTGTTTATGTGGTGATAAATATGCAAATGTTAAGTACCACTTACAGTGAAGTAGCATGTTATTTTCCTGATTTTTTTTAACATTGATCTGTGCATTTATAGAGAATCAGGCATGTCTCAGAAGGAAGGAAATTAAAATAAGCAGGGACACTACTGGTTAACTCTCACCCTTTTCATAATATGATAAATATTTTAGATAAGAAAAATGGCAAACATTTTTCAGTTACAACCCCTGAAATGTCATATGTTCAGTTTCTTACTTTTTGTATTTCCCCAAGTCAAAATCAACAAATCTAAATGGTTGCTCAGCTGGGAGTCTTTTACATGCAAATTACATCAAGAAGGCTGAAAAATCTGTTTAATAGAGCTTAAATATGATCTATTATGACATAGGCCATATCGCCATATCACAATGGATTAGCCAGTGACCACATTTAGATGCTATGAGCTACTTCAGGTAGTTTACTTGGCCCTGTTAAAGCCACATTTTTGGTTCGGAAAAATCCTTTTCATTAGTTGGGATTTTTTCTGATTAAATGCAGTGAATAAATGAAAAAGGAAATAAATGAACCATTAAAAACACAAATAAATGCATAAATAAATACATGCAAATGAGTGTGGGAATTAAGCATTGAACCTTATCCCTCCAGCCCTGGTATTTTTGTTAAAAATACCTCACTTGTATGTGCAAATGCAGGTGTTATTTCGTGTTTCTATTCAGAGATAGATGACAAATTTCCTCTTGGTGAAATGATTTTTTTAATGCACTTGTATCTAAGTACTGTTTTTGTGAACTTTGTGGGACCCTTCAATCATTGCAGCTTTTATTGGGACCAGTAATCCTCACGGGAGGCAAAGCCTGGCCGTAATGAGGCAAAACGTAACTTCTGAGGTCCTGGTTTCGATTAAGGGCTAAGTGTGATTTGGGGTTAGGCTATGGTTAGGATAAGGTTTTTAGGTTTGACTATCCCTAATGAGTAAAGGTTAGCTGAGGAAATGCATGTGTGTGTGTGTGTGTGTGTACAAATTGAAAGTGACTCCATGTTCCAGACATGACCTACTTTAGCAGTTAGTAACAGTTCTGGTAATGTTGGTTCCTTTTCAAGACATAAATTTTGTGCCTATAACAAGTCAAAGGTAACATTGCTACGATGATGATCATTATTGCACTTTTTTCATTTTGTTGTCACGGTGCATAACCATTAAAATTAGATGATGCATCAACATTCACCAAATATTGTGTTGTTTTGATGCTCTTTTAGTTTAAAAACTATTTTTAAAGTTGACATAGTTAGGGGTTTGTCCTTTTGGTTGGCAGGTAGTTTTCAGTGGGCTAACAGTGTGATTTAGCCCGCCTTCTTCTGTTAGCTGGTTAGTTAGCTCCAAGTTAGCTTGGATAGTTCTGAGCTACAGGCATGTCGGAGTTTGTTAGATGTCAATCTTTTATCCTGTCCCTCACAGCCCCCCTCTCAGCCTTACCACTTTGCCCATTTTTGTATTATCCACGTGTAACACTACCAAGATGGCAACAGTGGGAACTGCCCATTGAGATTTAATTCCTCTCTATAGAAACCTCCTGTCCATCTTTTATATGCAGTCTATGCTATTGACTCTTTTTAGACCAGATAGCTGGCGTGTAGACAATCTTTTGGTGATTCAAAATACAATTAAATGAAAGAATTCTGTGACAAATTTGTTTTTTCTTTGAGTTCCATCTATCGTGTATTAAAGAAATCTTTGTACCTATGCCTATGACAAAAATAATTGAAGGTCATACTGTTTTACACAAAAACATATTTATTAAAGAAAAGAACATAAGTATGTGTATGCTGCGTGCAAAAGTGGAAATCAGTTGTGTAAAGTGGTTGCAAGTCAGTGTCTGGACAAACCACAAACCAAGCTGCAGGATGAGAGAGAGTGCAAGCAGGAAGCACCCAGTGTTATATAGACAGGTACGCTACAGCCAGGTGCACTGATGTATGGAAGTGCCCACAGCACACCTACCTACAGATCAAGACAATGATTTAGACCAGGCCGTCACAGTACTTAGAAATAAATATTATTTCATGTTGTCTGGTAAGTGTAAAAAATGTTCTAGTTATAAGTGCCAACAGTTTTCGTCTTATGTTGGCGTTTAAGGCCAACAATGGAAAGTTTGTAAATACATGTTTTCTTTTTATGTAACAATATGAATAACACAGCAGTTTTACTATAATGTAAACTCAGCAATTTTCTTCCACCTGATAAGCCTAGAAATAACTTGGAAATTGAATTATATGCGCTTACCTACTTTCTTTGAGAACTTTTGTTTGTATAAGTGTGTTACTCCCCTGATTTTTGGGAAAATGTTCAATCGGTAATTTCTTTTCACTCCTTCATTGCGTTGTGCTGCTTTTTTGCTGTTTTTTTTGTTTTGTTTTATTGTTTGCTAGGAATTTGACCAAATCTGGGAACAATGGTTTGACTTTAAACCAAAATGTAGCCAGTTTATATTTCTAGTGTTCTAAGCTTGAGAAGGTTAAATCAATGGCACCATAACTACAGACTTTGATTAGTTAATAATTAATTATTGCAGCTTATGATTGATAGACTGATGTTTAAAGGATCACAGACTCACAACAGCAGAAGTACAATTTAAAAATGTTAAAGGCCTTATTTTATAATCACGTACTTGATTGGACAATGCCATGAAACTTACCACTTATCAAAAATGTTTTAGTTGACCAGGTAAGGAATAAAACTGATCCGTAATACATCCACCTTTAGTTTCCTTTGTCTAATGTTGATGACAGTCATATTCTTTTCTAAATATGCATTTCATTCTCACTTAAGTCCCTGTAACAAAGGTAGGCTTTGTTGTAATGTATGCCTACTGCTGCAGTTAAAAAATGAGTTTCAGCCTAATTTGAAGAGCTGCAGGAGTACACGTCTCAGATAATTTGGAGAATTGTTGCATCTATAATCATGGATGACTGAGCGTCACCATCTCTGTTTATTATTGATTTATGCTTCCTAATTAGTGCTCGACACCTAACTATGTTGGTTAAATGATGCAAGTTTGTGAAAGCCAATCTGAAAGTTGTGAAAAGAATATTATTAAAGAAACATGATTAGCTTGCTCAAGGCTTGCTACAGTGCCCCCCCCCCCCCCCCCCCCCCCCCCCCACCCACGACCCCCTATAACCACCACTACCACTGCTACCACCAGTGGTCGCTTCTTATATCTTAAAAAGATATAATTAAAGCTGCACCCCATCATAAGAGTGTGCTCCAGTTGATTAAATGGTTATATCAATCAGAGGATTTGACCATTTGTGATTATGTTGCTAAAAATAACCAAGGCATCTTCATTATGTAGTATTTTCACTCTGTGAGAGCGTGGGGGGGGGGGGGGGGGGGGGGGTACTGTCGACAGAAAAAAATAGATAAATTATGTCAAGGCTGCAATGTCAGTTGTTGTCTTTTGCAACTAAATGTCACCATGTTTTCAGCTGCTTGTTCCATAGCATTGCTTTCATTAATTTAAAATTGATTTCACATGCAGTGTCAAAGAAGAACTGTACATGTAAAACCCGCATCTGCTTTTTGGATTTTCTACCACATATGCAGCATTTGGCAGACCCTCTTATTTTGCTGAAACCTGTCCAGTCAGAATTCTTCTATGATAAGACTCAGAGCAGTTTGAACCAGACATGCGATCTTTTCTTTAGCCAGTGTGTGAAATGCCAGATCTGAAAATGGGGTCAGAACCTTCACATTACATGAAGTCCTTGGGAAATTCATATCCAACAATGAACTGAAAACAGGACGCTGGTTAGGAAGTTTGTCAACAAAGCTCGGAAATGACCTCTTGTGAGTCAGGGCTGCAGTTGTAAACGCAGAAATCAAAACACTTTGAGGAAATTTTTACTTTCCACTAGATAACCAAGAGTAATGTAAACACAGAGCATAATGGTGTATGCACTGGCATCTAACACCATACTAAAAAGTAATGAATATTTCAAGACATTCGTTGTTAGTCATGTATGAAAGATATAATAAAGTGTAACAGTCACACAGTTTATGTTCTGTGAGCACACTTCAATGTCAATCTATTAATCTCATATTATCATGGTTTAGATCCCATCTTTTCCTAAATTTATTTACAAATAAACAAACACACAATGAGACACAAATAAGTCGCAGATAAGAATGGCTCTAATTACTTCAATAGTTTCCACTGAATGAGTTATAAATGCAATAAATTACGCATCCAGACTCTGGCATGTTTATTTATGATGCAATCTTCTTTCGATGTCATCTACGTTCTTCATATAATTGCAAATTTGCATCCGCAGTACCACTGCAGCTTTCTTTCCCTTAGCAGCACTTAAGGTGCAGCAGATTCATTTCTGCTATGAGCTTTAACCATCTCATAGTCTGAGGTTTAATATTTTGTTTGGGTCTTTGCTCACAAACGCTCAGCTTTCATTTCAGGCAACACAGGACGGCAAATGTCTGGAAGATGTTATATTACACTGTATGTCATGCAACCATTGCAACACTGTGTATGTTGTATGTGTTCATGTGCTCTTAAGTGCTATTTTTCTGGATGAAGGTGTGGTTCTGTGTGCACACTTTGTTTTCAGCCTTCAAGCTTTAAAACAATCCCAAAACAAATCAAAACAACACAACAGTAATTCTTCTGTACAGTTAATATTATACCAAGAGATTGCACGTATGGCGGTGCACAGCCCCTGGAGAAATAAAAATGTCTTTTTGCTGACATGTTCGATTAATATACAGAGACGGTGGGAGACTGATGGGTCTACGGAGGTTAACACAACCTCCCATGTGGGCTATAGAAACTATAGAGAGGTGTAGCACAGTGTGCATTTTAATACTGCCTTCACACAGCTATGTTGTCTTTGTTTTATTCCTGTTTAAAACTAATATACTGGAGCTGTCTTTGAGGATTGTCAGAACAATGTTCTGCGTTTGTGGTCTAAATCCTGAATACAGGACAGAGCTATGCTCAGCTTCAGCAGTTCTAATAATCCCCTTTCCTTTCACTGCTTTTCAGTCCACAAAGAAGTCTGGCACGGACCAGAAATGTTCAAATAGTGGAAATGTTGTGCCAGATCTGGTCTGTATGATGTTGAAACTATATAATTACAAGTAGGAGTGTATTTGGAATTTTTATTTGTCAAAAAGTGTCAGGACATCTGTAGTTAAATGGTATTTTCAGAACTGTTCCTGTACATAAAGCACCATTAAAGTCCCTGTGATAATTTTGTGACGCTGATGTGATTGCGTTTTACTGCTTTGCTCTACCTGAAGATATCTCATTTGCTGTCAGTGCTGCCAACAACAAGGATGAAGGCTTGTTTCATTCATTTAATTCCTATCATAGTTGATCTAGCCCTTGATAAATTGCAACTTAGTCTTTGATTCCTCTGCCGTCATTGTCTTAGCTACTCTGTTATGGTCACCCGGACCATTTGGTTCCATTTCACAGAGATGATTTTATTACGACAAACAAAATTTAATCCATTTGTGTGTGTGTGTGTGTGTCTTGGAATGCCAAGAAAATACCAGACAGAAATAGAAGACACAGACTTAGGCTTAAGCGGAATGTGATGAATGTATTTTTTTTCTCCTGAGTAGAGTGCTTATTACTGTTGTCCACAATGCCACTGGCCTGGATCTAAAGATGGAAATGTTGACTGTTTTCTATGTTGGTGGTAAGCCTATCACTTTGTTGCTCACTAAAATGTTTCAATAGATTTTGCAGTTTTTGTTTGAAGCCAGTTTGCCTGAAAGCACGGAGGTTCAGGGACCGGAGAACAAAGCGATGAGAATCGTGTTTGTGTACGGCAGTACACATCTCTCTTTTAGTTCTTGGCTGGTGGTTTGCATCTGCACATGTACTTTTTCAGTTTAAGGATATTTATTAATTAAATTATGATCTGAAAATTCTGTTACTAGTCATGTTGCAGAATGATAGACTACCTAAGAAAGCTCACAGCAGCTAATTATGAGGAAAAATGTTTGACAAGACGATGTATTTTTGAAGCGATGAAATTAGCCTCACATGGCCTTTCCATGCCATTGACAAGTTACTATGTGTATAAAACACTTGGCCTTCTGAAATGTTTACATGTGTTGTTTTCCTTTTTCCTTTTAACACAAAACATCCATATACACTTATCTTGGCAAACAACTTAAAAAGAATATGTTACGATTTACTTTGTGTATTGGATGCTTCTTCATCTTCAATTCACTGTAACTGAAACTTTGACCACGCTTCATATGCTATGTACAGCTTTGCAGACTCTTAGAGTTGCCTTTTGTAAAAATGAAACAACATCTAATTATTTCAGACCTCATCAGGGCAAATATATATATACTGCAGATCATTTAAACTGATATTTCTTTTAACATGTGATCCTTTTCATACTAATATAAATCTGTTAAGGCCAAAGCCTTTAGATTTCTGTTTAGAAATACAGGGTAAGTTCAGGGTTTTAATTATGACTGAAACACAGTGGTACTTTGCTGTAGTTACTACTTATTTAAATCCATTTCCTTTCCACATGGGCAATTAGACTTGTGGCAGGAAAAAAGAGGAAGAACACATTTGATATTTATTACACCTAAGCTGATAAGAGCATATTTACCTTATCAGTGCATCTTGATGTGCTCTGATAGGGCTGAAAAAATGTCTGATACAGCTGTCTCAACCTCTGCTTTGATCCTTCCATAGGAAGAGGGGAAGGTGGGTTTCATTGTCTTCTACAAGGCAGGTTTTATTGGATCTGGCAGACTAATAAAGAGTCTGACTTTGGAGTTGAGGTGAGGGGTCAAAGCTGGTGATAAGGGTATAGATGGGGAGGGATTGGGTTTTTGTGTGTCGGTGTATGTCAGACAGTGGGGCTGGAACCTGTCTCATATTCCACCAAGCCTCAGGGGACTGAGGGGAGAACTGGACTGGGATTGTAACAGCCCGGTGCTATGTTCCTGTCACTCACTAAAAACACATCCTGCATTGTAGAAGTCTTAGACTAACGGAAGATGTACAGGAGGGCCGAGGGTGATGATGAAAAATACACGGCTCTGTTATCACTGGAAAAAAAAAAAATCAGATGACATATTATTAGAAAGATGGGGCTGGCTATCAAATTTTATACAGAAAGACATCACTCTTCTATGACAGGGATGAAATGGAGAGCAAATATTGTTCCTTGTTATGTTGCATGGATACCATATGCACTAAATGCTATTTTAGTAAATACACAATGGAAAAAAAAGAGACCACACTTGCATAATATTCAAGTAGCAATGTTTTAGGTCTGAAATAATTCACTTCTGGGGTAACATTTAATGTTCTCATACAGTATGTACAAGATTAGCTAATAATGTAAGAAAGCTAATGTAAGAAAATATATTTCTTGGTAAACAGCTGGAGGAACAGTTGACCATAGGGGTAATTTTCCTCATAATAAAAAGGTAAATTAATCTCAGAATAGCAGTAATTTGTAGTAAACTGCATTTCTTTGTGCGTTGATGAACCCTGTGTGCCTGTGTGTACAGCTATTTACAACCATTCTTGCTTCAATTTATGGTGGAACACTCAGTCTCATTAGCCTCGTGGAATGTGAGATATATTTTCAATGACACAGACTGTACACTCAGTCCTTATTGGGAGCAATATACATATTTCATATAGGTCTCCTGTGGTCTGAATGCTGGTTTGGTTTAGGGGCTTTAGGCATATATAGGGTTGCACTAATTAGGACCTCTCCAGCTTTTGTGCCATTTTCATTCTTGCAGTTCCCCTGATGGCCTTTTCATTTCTAGAAAGCACTACTACATTGTTATGCATTATTCACAACACAGGTGTCAATCTGACCTTTGGCAATATCAGCTCACAACATGGCAAACTCCAGCACAAACCCATTCATCGCAGTGCAACTGCATGTACAAGAAGGTAGCTGTGCAAACAGATGCTCAGGGATTATGAGCCTTCTCATATTTATGTTGTTGTTTGGAGCAAATATCTCTTCGGTCTGGATCCTGACTACTCAATTGAGATTACATTCATGTACACTTCCGAGCATATCCATCAGGTAACACACTTTAAATAATCATTTGGCATTTCACTGTTGTTGTCGTGAAGTTTATAGAACTCCCACAGAGAGATATGGTCATCGCTGACACAGCTGCCCACTTGATTACCATCATTTTCTATATAATTGTTATTGACTAATGAATGACAGAAAATGAATAAGAAAAGCCACAATGTTCTGCCCTTATATCCGCTTTACATGATTTTTCCACTTCCTGTCACCTAAACCTTTCTATGGGAGTACTTACTCTGCTTCCTTAATTTCTGCAGTGAACTGTGTCAGTCAGATGTGACTCTCATGAGATATGTTTTCCTTAATGAACAGCTCACTGTCTTTACCTGTTTTCTCCTTATTAATGTGCCTGTGTCCGGTGCAGAACCATCAGTACAGGAGACTCTAATTTTCACTGATGAGGAATTGCAGGTAGACAACTGAGGAGAAGACAAGGTTGTGATCATTAATGTTTTATAATGTAAACATGCTTCCTGCTCCTTTTTGCTCGTGTGGTGATATTATCTGTGTGTGTTCTGCTTCATGTCATTTTGTAAAGGAATCTAAAACAGTAAAAGTTGTTGATACAAGATAGAAGATAATGCTATGAAAGATTTTATTTGTCATATTTTTCAAAGGGAAGAAATTTTCCCCACCGCCTCCCCTGCCCCGAGCAACCGGAGTCACTGTGAGCTATCCATCACTTTCATGTTGCCCAGCCTGGTCAACAGGGGTCTCTTCTAAGCAGTTACCTGTTAACACAGTTAATGGGGGTCCGTATTTGCATAGGCCTGAGTAAAGAGGGGGACTAGAGGTAGATAGCATACAAGCTGGGCGGAGCCTCTTTTATCGAACAAATGAGACCATTCATCACAGCTTTGTTTGCCTGTATGCTCCTCCTCATGAACAATTAATGTGCTGCAGACATTTTACTGCTTTTCTGCTCTTCCTTTATCTTACCTTCTCCCTCTCTTTGTCTCACTTTTGGGGACTGTCACTGCAGTGCAAACCCCTCCTGCTGATTATAGCAATGAGTCCATTTATTAATTTTGTCTTCTACAGTCTATTGTCTGAAGGTGGCATTGTTTTTTTTCTTTACAGTCAAGTGGTTTCAGCACATAAAGCCTTTTGATTTTTTTTCTATGTCTTAGCTCTGCTCGTGTTTAGTGGCTTATGTGTCTTGTGATCTGCTTCAGGCATTTTCTGGCACTTAAGGTCTCCTTGAAATGGATAACAGCGTTGTTTGCTTCTGCATATTTACACATTTGCAATAACAACAGAAGCTAGAAAAGATGCCCCGTCCCAAAAAGCTCAGTAGGCTGAGATTGTTCTGCATCAAAGGCCTGTACAGAATGAAAAAAAAAATGTGTGTTCCAGTTTGCAGGAGAAATGATCCACCAGTTTTCAGGAAATGGCTCTAAATTTTTGTTGAAAATGTCAAGATACTTCAAGATACTTCTAATTCACACATGGCATTTAGTGTAGGACACACCATATAACAATAATTAAAAGTTAATCTGATTAAATTAAATTTTGGCTTTAACGCTTAGGCCCAGATCTATTACAGGTTTGCATGAGGTTCACAATATCATGTCTGCATCAGTTAGTACCTCTACATCAATGGATATGCAATATGGCTGATTCACATGCTATTCTGTGTGTTTTGGGAGGAGAAAATGTTAATATATATTAATTTAGCACCCAAAATGTGATCTATCAAACACGAGTGATTTTGCCTGTGGAAGCTGCACATACACTTAACATGTTTCAAAAGGACGTGCAGACAGTCTGTGTGCGTAATTGTGCACATGACTGTGGTTATTGTCACAAGAAGGAGACATTGAAACAAACAAGGCAACACACAGAACACGTTTTTTTTAACCCTTGTGAATATTTTTGGCATAAATGAGGATACAATCCTAAAGTCATATCTCTTATTCATCATTGCCATTTCGGAGCTGTTGCAGGAATTCAGGATGGATTTGGAGAAGAATCACTCAAATGACAGATATTGTGCGTCACTGCTATAATCCACCAGATGTGCGGTTTGAGTCCTAAAGGCCATGTGTCGCAGGATGGTCACGGTTACTAGGTTTCCACTGTAGTCATTAACTAAAACCAAACAAGTTTTTTTTTTCAGTAGCTGGATATCTTAGAGTAATTGGAGCAAACGATTGCATCCATGTGCAAAATATCTTGGGTCAGTTCATGATTTTTTTATTTCTTAAAAACAGTCTTCTGTTCTCCAAGTTGCAAGCTGGTGAATTTTGAACAGCTGGCTTGTAGTTGGGTCAGTTTCTGAAATCCTTAGTAAAAATATTTTAGGCCATCAGATACATTCGATACATTCTTTTTTAATGTTGACAGTACATAACCCTACACCCCCTATATGGAGATTTTTCTTTTGTTCACCTTTTAATGTCTTTATACAGTCTTTTTATCCCCTGTTCAATTACTGACAGCATCAACTTTGCCATAAATTTACTCCCAAACAGCGTTTATCTGTGTGGCAGTCAGATTTTTTTGCTGTAGGTCATGTTTTGTCTACAAACACGCCATGCTTCAAACCACAAAACTCGCAAAACCCACATTTAAATAAGGAGTCTCAAACACTTTTGCACCTGCCACCAATTTACACATTCACTCTTAATAAGTCACCTGCAAATGGTGGTCCTGCCTGACCAGCAAACTTCTAGACTGCACACGCAATTTGGGATCTTATTAGATCTGATTCTTAGACTGCAAACTATTTGTTCTTCTTCAAAGACCCAAATATCAGTTAGCATAAAGTGCTGCACTGCTAAGCAAGGTTTATCATGACCGTCATATTTATGCATATGCATCTCCACAGAGATGGCGCTTTTTTTCAGGCAGTTTTGTGTTGCTTATTTTGTTCACAATTTTTATGCATAATCAATAATTTTGGTTGGGAATTTATCAAAGCAATTTTGTTTAAGTGCCTGCTTGCCTTTGGGGGCCAAAGAGGCAGAAGACCACCTGGGAATATATGCCAATATACCCTAAACAAGAGTTGTCAGCATAAATCAGCTGACACTTACCATTAACAAAACACATCCATTAGAATGTTTACAGTCTTTTGTTTAAGCGGGCGATTTAATGCTGTGTACTGGTTTTTACGCTAGAGACCTTTTTGTCATCGCTTCTTTAAATATTAAAGGTAGACATGAGTTATCTCAGCCAACATGCTTGCCATGTTTTGTTCATCGTCTTGGCCAACAGTATCATAAAAGGAGGCTTATGAATAATGAATTATAGCAGCGATAGACAGCGGTTTCCAATTGGACTCTATCTCTTGCAGACTTGATTTACACACATCGTTTAAACCGTCTATTTGCCTTATTTCAATAAATGGTGTTATCAGTTTAAGCTATTTGCACAAGACTTTGATATTGGTAATTAAAGGTTATTCTTGCCCCAAGTAAACCAGTGAATATTACCCAGTGCTAAACAGGAATAAAACATTACTTACTTAACCTATTTTTTAATTGATTTCACATTAAATGTGCACCTTTAATCCAACACCAGATTGCTTGACTTTGAATAAAACATGGATTATTGTTTTTTTTGTGTGAAGCCAGTCAGTAGGCTCTGTCTTAATACTGTGACTCCTTGTAAGTGTGACAGATAAGACCCGTATTATGCTAATTAAAGTTATGGAATTAGTGGATTTGTCAGCATGGTAAAACTACTGGAGTCCAATACAGGCAATGAGTCCTACCTGTTAACACCTGAATTCACATGGTTAAATGAAAATAAATGAAAAGTTTAATGTTATGCACGAATAATGTACTTGTTAGATTCTTTCTTATTACTAGATGTAGAAGTGGTTGTTCTGATCAGGATGGCAGCACCTCCTTCTCAGCCTTACTGAGGAAGGGTGATAAAACATGCAGTCAGAGACCTTGGGAATTCACACACAGCTGTGCCTTTTCTTTTGCACACACTGTTAAACACACTGTGTGAAGATAGAGATCTCGAGATGAAGCATTAACAAACAACTGACACCCATTGCTACAGCTCACTGTTTGAATTTCAACACAAGGAGCATTACGGCATTAAGCTTTATTGATATTTAGACACCGTTTTTGCCATCTGTGCTCAAAGACTAGTGCAGATTATATAAGATTCTTTTTTAGGAGTTGCTGTTTCTCCCCAGCATGATAGAAACTTATATATTGCTTCAGGCATTGCAGTGAAGATGGTGCAGTAATAAAGACAGATTAAAAATCATAGAGTTGTTGCACGAAAGAAAGCAATTGATTTAAATGTCAGGGTGCATCTCCCCCCTCCCCCTGTTCTGCTTTATTGGATATTGTCACTGGGATTGTGTGCAGTGAGTGTTCCTTGGAGACCCAGTCAAGCTTGGAGATCCTTGCAGAGGGCTGGTGTGTAAGGGACTGTGGGAGGAAGGGAGACACAGCGCTAACATCAATAATTCACAACACTATTGCTAGGGAAACAGGATGTGAAGGTATAGGAGTCAGGCCAATGTGAACAACATATATGCACCATGCACACCATGCAAATGAATCTGATCCAAGCCCTGACGTTTATTTTCATAGCGTTTTACAGCAGTGTAAATGTGTTGAGCTCATAGAAATGCCTAATGATTGTATTGATATCAATGAAATTGTTCTTGCCACTTATGTCCCACAAGCAGAGGTTTTAATTTACTACTGTTGAGGCTTCTGGTTTTATAAGCTTTGTCATCAACAGAGGAAGAGGAAGGTATAGGGAGCCTGAGAGAGCACAGGGCTATTTCCCAGGCCTGCTTATTAGATTTCCAATCATAGCCTGTGGTGCAATGGCATTACCACCATAAAACACCTCTTTGCTGTGTAGCCGTCTGGGTAGAAATTGCTGTTGCTTGGTGGAAACTTGAGTGTTTCCCTAACATTGATTTCTGTTAAGATGGGAACGAGGAAAATTGAGTTTAGACTATCATTAAAACAGAAACACGGAGGAATTCATATGAACCGCACACATTAGTTCCAGCTTTTGTAGCCTCTACCACAGGTGCTGAGTGGGCTTTATGAAGCATTCCCTCATGTGTTTTTGGCTGCTCATTTTCTCTGCTAAGAGCTGGTCCCTGTTATGGATATAGGCTTAATCCATTATTGTGCTGATTGCCAGTGTGATTTCTGTGGCACCCTTCCCCAGGCAAGGGTCAATTACAGACCGAGCTGAAAATGCATCAGTTATTCATGGTGAGTTCATGAACAGATGAAGAGTAATAAGTCAGCTGATTACCTTTTTGATAACCAGTAAATTTCATTATGATCTGATTCAATGTTGTGACTGAAAGTGAGATTCAGTTCTCACTTCACAGTTCAACATTAAACTACCTTTATCATACATCCAGAGCGCCAGTGTCAAGCTGCTTTTTCATCTTGCCCCCTCTCCCCATCGACTGTCTCCCTCCCTCTTGCCCCTCCACAATTTTCTCATTAGTGATTAGAGCAGAGTTTCCATTTCCAGGCTATTGACTGTGCTTTTGGAAGCTGAGAGCCCATTACATACGTTGCTCCCACTAATTGTTTCCAGTCATAATGAAGTTCCTTACAGTGCAGGAATGGTAGTTAAGGCTCTTTGGATCATAGACACGTACTGTGTATTACTGTGAATACAATGTTACCGCTGTTTCTTCATATCTTTCACTTCATTATTGTGCTGTAATTGAAAATGTCAAGTGATTTTAGTATCCATTTATAGGTGTGATAATTGCACATACATGGTCTTAAGAAAGCCAGATCTGATCAGTTTTCTTGTCTCTTGCATGTTATTTTGGAGGTTAGATCCAGCAGGGAGGTATGTAGTGTGGCGTCAGTGCAGGTTGTTGGAAGAGCACAAGCCCCTGGAGTCAAGGATTAGATTAGAGCTGTGTTGTGTGACAGAAGTCCCATTTTCTGCCCTTTCTATTAAGGAGAGTTAAAGTATTACCAGTCAATCCTGGCTGTTTGTGGTTTTGGATGGCTCCTTTCCAACTGCAAAAACTGTTTCATTCCGTTAATGGGCACACAATCCATCCATCCATGTTCAAATCACTTGTCCTTTCAGTAGATGTGGTATAAGGGCCAGAGAGTATCCACACAGTTTTATCTGCATTCAAACTTCTCCAGTTCTAATTGGCTGGTACCTTCCCATTAAAACCAGCTTAAGAGCTTAATTGCAACACCTTCAGAGAGTTCAGCAGCAATAGGCGGTCTAACTAGAACCTGTATCAGTGTCCCTGTGTGGACCCTTCATCAGTATGAAATCTTTGGGGTCCTAATTCTGTTTATCTGAGTGTTAAACTAAGGCAGCTGGGCTTGCTTGAGTTTATAAAAGACATTTCACCTCTAACCCAAAAGACTTCTTTGTTCTGACCATTGGAGACTCGTACAAATTAAAATTCTTTTGAGGGGTTAGGTACATATTTGTTTTGCAGTTTTGGGATCCAGATAATATTTCATCTCCATTCAAAAGACAGTAAAGGCACATTGTGTCAATACACGTTATCCACTTTAAAAAATGTAAAAATGTAATATTATGCCTACAGCACTGAGCATGTGCAGCATTGCACATTCGGTCACTTTGGCCATTAAACAGAAGAAAACACATCAAAGACCACTATTGTGCTAGAACATTTTACATGAAAGGATGACAAGACAAAGTCAGTGTGTGCATCCAAATGCTTCGAGTACTATGTTGTTGTATGATGGTGCACTTGATTAAAGTAGCTTAAACCATAAAGGGTTGTGCATGAACATGTGGAGCTTTTGTAGTTTTACACTTGTAAAAGCACAGCAACCCTGTCTAAAAATGAATCGTCCTTTATTACTAGTTTTACTAGACTTCATAGTTAACTAAAATTTGTTGTTGCAAATATTTTCATAATAGAAGAGGAGATACTATGAAGTAAGTGAAAATAAACATGCACAGTTTAAATGTACATGGTCGTTTCATTAGAATTTTTTCAAATCATTTAAGAGAAATTAAATTTTTAAAACATTTTAAATGCAATTTTAGATTAATTTTGGATTAATTATCCATTTAAAAAAAACAAAAAAAACCAAAAAAACCTTTGACATTTGACCATACCCGTCAAGTTCTGGATTTTAAAATAAGGGAAACTCTCTGGCAACCACAGTCGTATGTTTATTTTTTGCAGGGGCAGGGGGGTTTGTTTCCTTATATTGGTTTATTTTTTTTCCCTTATCAAAAGCTGGGAAATTTACGGGAAAATAATGCAGGAAAAATGCAGGAAAAATGGGTAAAAAACGGGAGTTTCCCAGCCAAAACGGGATACTTGACAGGTCGGCCTTTGACTGTCATTAGGTTCAGTTTTGGAAAAGTTTATGAATAGATCTGTGTTGAAGAGAAAATCTCATTTCCAAAGGATTTCATTAAGTCCCAATAAAATGTTTCACCTACAAACAATAAAGATTCCCTTTTGGGATTAATAAAGTGTCATTCAGTTAATGAGATGCCAATTTTGAATTTGGATTTGAAGCATTTTTAAAATTTTATGCCTTGTTGGAGGTCAAAATGTTGGACCTGTCATTTTAACCGGCAGATGACAGATTTGTCATTTTCCCAAAACACTTGACATATACCATGTGACTACTCACACATTAGGCTGTCTGACTTGTGGGTATTCGGTCATGCATGGGGACAACATGTTCAACCACTCAGAGCAAGAGGCTCCATGTTGTTCAGACACAGAGTCTTAGCATGGCAGTATGACAGGCACGATGAAATGGAGAGTGATGACACCGCTACAAAGCAGAGGTCTGGTTGAGATGACCCTTAAACATGGTAAAACACACTTTGCTCCAGTCAAGTGTAAAAAAAAAAGTTTTATTACTCTATCTCAGTCTTCTGGGGAATGACTCACCCCCTACGCTACTCAGTGTTGTACCTGCATCATCAATAAAGTGTCATGGCCTTAGTTCCTATCACATCTCTCTTTTGCTGCAACACATTGGAGCAAGACATGCTATATGACTGCTGCATAGCAACATGATACACCATGTTATGGTGTAAGAACCTCATAAATTTATAGTACACATATTAGATAGCCATTTCACAGCTTGACTTGGCCCCAGGGTTGGAGTAGGGGAACAGCTGGAGTGTTTCACTGGTCCTCCAGTGATTAAACAGACCATATTGTCTTGGAAATGGTCAGTGTCTCATTCTCATTCATCCTGGTCTTCCCCTGTGCTTTGCTTCTCC
Organism: Telmatherina bonti; assembly: GCF_933228915.1. Taxonomy (NCBI): domain Eukaryota; kingdom Metazoa; phylum Chordata; class Actinopteri; order Atheriniformes; family Telmatherinidae; genus Telmatherina; species Telmatherina bonti. Next base: position 25,059,167 of record NC_136611.1, on the reverse strand, counting down.
TCATTTCTCTTCTATATACAGCTTTATGCATTCCTGCAAGAACGATGAACTGGTATATCTACTCTATCACAAGTAAATAGCTAAACCAATGAATTATTGAATACTGGGCTGAAGTCCGCCCCTCCTGAAACCCATTTTGTTCTTTTACTTAAAGCTTTCAGTAGCAGAGCTCCTTTCAGTGTGTGTCTGTATTTATGCATGTTCCTGAACTTGGAGAGCTCATCTGCATGTGCTCTTGATTCTCAGTAATCTGAATGATGCAGATTCCTTGGCTTCGCCTTGTTTGGAATACACTTGAGTTTAGTTCACCCGAGCACAGGCACTTCAGCTTTCAGGCACCCTGGGGAATTTATGACCACAAGCAGCAGCATTTCTTTTGTTTCTGTGAAATTTCCACCATAAGGGGAAGGAAAATATGTTAATTATACAGATTTAGAGTCAAATTAACAAGCAAATTGTCACAAAATGAAGGCACTTCTGTGAGAAGAAAGCACATGGGATAAAACTTTATTTGCACATGTTAATTTATTTCCAAATAATATAATATATATATTATATATATATATATAATATAACAAATTATATTACCTTTAATGTACTGGTAAAAGTTGAACATAACCAGTTAGGTCTAACTAGAGGAATTCATGCAGAACCAAAACTTGTTGTGCACTTTGTTATGGGCCTATGCTTCTTTTCCACAAATGGGGATTGAAGTTTCAAGGTCCACAAATCCTCTGATGGCTTGTGTCATGCAGCTTAATTATATCTTATATCTGGGTTAAAGTTTCTGAAAAAGATGACTGAGACAAAAAAAATAATAAAACACTGGTAAGGTTGTTAAATGAGAAATGTTCAAGACCCATTTCAAATGTTCTGTGATGTCTATAAAGTACTAATTCCCTAGCAGGACCATTTGTTTGGACTCTAGTTCCTGTGGTTGACATGGATTAAGTCTAATAATCAACCTCCTGAAAGACCCTGGAAAAAGGATTTTGGAAAAGAATCTATGTGATGTAAATGCAGTTTTACTTTTAAACATTTCTGCATTACGCACACTTTCCATGCACACACTCGTCACTCCCCGTAAGATCACCATCTGTAGTTGTTTGCAATGTACTGACCTCACATCTGTATTAAGTTTAAATGCTCTGCACTTTGTTCGCATTACTTGATATCAGTATTTGAGCTGCTACCCTTATTTTAGCACTTCACAATGCTAACCTTGTTATCCTTTGCTATAATTTCAGCCCAGTATTTTGTGTGAAATGCTCTAAGTACTATAGTTAAAATACACAACAAAAAGACCAAGGATTGGCAAATCTATACATCACAATATATGTATAAGCATGGTAGAACAGAAAATATGAATCACAGGGGATACTAAATCATTTATCTAAACTCTATCTAGCAACTTAGCTTTTTATTTTAGCCATTTTGAGCAGATAGCTACAGACCATACAAAAAGTTAATGAAACTGCTGAAGAAGAGGGATGAGAAAAACTTAGAGACAGCTCTGCGACATTCTGTTGCTGTATTGCAAAATTGCATCTGTAAGATTTTGTGAACTTCCTCTCTGATGGTTTCCAACATTTTTCACATTTTCCTGCATTTAGATGACACATCATCAAGTCAGTCAGTTTTTGAGACCCATTCCTAAGCAGGAGTTTATGTTGGTCAGTAATGATATGAAATGGTTGCATCTCTGGTCATGGATTTGCATTTTGTTGGTAAATTTGTGCTTTATGTAAATTTAACTCCCCAGGGCATTTAAAGCCTTCCCTGCTGTGGTCATGGATTTTTCAAGTAGCATTTTAAACTTATAATTTGTCATCTGAATAAGCATAGGTGATGTCTCTTTACTATCCAAGTATACTGGCAGAGTGGATTGGTTGCTTAGTTATGATCAGAGGTGAAACTGGTATTTGTCATGCATGTGTGTGTGTGTGTGTGTGTGTGTGTGGTTAGGGGTTTGTTCTCAGGGTTGCCAAGGCTGTATGTGGTTGAGTGAAAATATTTCTACATCCAAAGGCTAACATCTGAGGGGAAAACAGTTTTAACATGTTGAAGTGTAGACCTGTGCACATAAGCCATAACAAGCTTTGCTTTGTGATGAAATCTTCTGCTTCAAATGTGGGCAAAACAAACACATGACCCCAAAACTCTTGTTTATGTGCATGCTCTGGTGTATCAGTGCATGAATGAGGATTCCAATAAAATAAGAGAATAGTATGTAGGTCTTTTAATTATGACATTAAACAAGAAGCAATATACACTACAGCCTTAAGATAAACACAGACATTAATGATGTTATAGCTTAGAAATAATCAAACAAGCTTGCATTACTAAGCAATGGTATAATTTGGGCCATTTTAATATTCTGCTTCAACAAGCTAGCTAATAAGAAATGATTGTTTTGCTTAATATAACAGCCAGTGTGTCTAAAGGAGTTTTACATTTTAATAAAGAAAATTTTGAAGAAAAAAAATGGCTCATTATTATTCCGGTCTGTTAAGTTATAAATTAAAAATTGTATATTTTTTGTTAGTTTTTGGGCCACAGCAGGATAATGGATCAGTTTCATCTTATGGGTGTTAGTGAAAATGGTATTTATGTAAATTTTTTTATCAGTCTATGCTAAGAGTTGTGTGTCCGCCCCCTCCTGCTCTACATTCCCATTTAACATACAGCCTGCAACAGTATGATGCACTGTATTACTTGAAAGGAGTGTATAGAATAAATTCAGCTTAAATGCTGCTTGCTGTCATCAAGGCCATTTTATTTGCCGTAAATGTAGAAAATTACACAACTGAATATGAATTTGGAGTAAGAAACTTACAAAAACGTTGAAAGTGCATCTACACGGCTCAGTTAAACTGTGTGAAGAATTACTGTATTTATTTGATGATATGGTTAAAAGGAGATTTTTAAGCATTAACTTAAAAATCTAACTATTCAATTAACTATTGAATTCAGTGTCAAGCTTTACATGTTAATTCCGCAAATGTACTTTCTCGATGTTTTTTGGGGGGATTTTATTTGTTTTTAGTTTTTTGTTTTTTGTCATGCTAGGAGATATATAAAAAAAATAATTTCCAGTGATCTACATCTGAGTTGGTAATGGGTCAAATTACTAGAAACAGTAATAAAAAGGCAGTTATAAAATATGTGTGTTTCAGTCAGGCATAATTTGGACCAAACATGACGTGTTTTTATTGTCTATGAGACCGTCCTCGTTCTAAGCCTGATACTGTTCAATTTAGAAACATTTCTAAGTCTGTGCCAGTGTGTAGCCAGACAGCTTGTCACAAACTGAAGTGGTGTATAAAAGCAAAAGAAGTGGTAATTTTTCTGCTGCTGTAATAATATGGCATTACTACATGTAGCTTCAACTTCAGCTGCAAAGCTCAAGGCTAATTTGAATTCATTAAGTGAACAATATTTTCATACAATCCTTTACTAAGTGACAGTGAGTCCTTCTGCAGGCCTTGGAAGCAACACTTAAAGAGAAAAACCTTTTTAAAAGATAAATTAATCCTGGTTTCTCCCCATGTTCTGTCACAGCTTAGTTCGTCCTTGTTTGCATTGTGTTTATGACATCACTGAGACCCCAAAGCTGGAAAGTGTGAAACTTTAGATCAAGCAGGTATAAAGTACTCTTAGAATTATGTCTTGAGACCGTTTTTGGACTGGAAATTATAATCATCGGACTCCTGAACAGCATTTCAAGGACATTCTTAGCACTGTGAAGCATAACTTTAAAACTAAAATGTTTGGATCTTTTATTTTAGTGATCAGCTGTTAGTCTTGTAAATGCACACTAAAACAGGACAGTATGTGTATGCACTTTCTCGTAAAACAGATGGTGCTGGAAGTTTGCTGATGTTGTGACCTCTTGCAGCGTTGTACGACAAAGCTCATAACTCATAGAAGGCAGTGTGATGCTGTGACTGTTGTACCAAACCTAGATTACATTTTATTTTTAGTTTGATTTAGTTGCTTTCATTTGTTTAAAGATCAATCTGGATTTGAATCTGGATGAGAATTTCAAAGACCAGTGGATGCTTCATCCTATTTTGCAAGTTATCAATATCTAATAGGACTAAAATTGACCCCAAAACAACATTTTTGCTGGCTTTGAAAATTACTTATAGTTTACATTTTTATCTATTTATTTACATAATACTTTTGGAGATTTTTGTAACTATATCTTGTTGCAGGACCAAAATGTTTGCCCTCTTTTGCTGGAAACAGAATTATGCAGGACTAAAATGCAACATGCTGAGGAGGATCAAACAGCTGATGCAAACATGCAGTGTAATTTGGAGCAACTGTAATAATGTACAGTGCACTTTAAGAAGTGTGTTGCATGGAGTAATTCTCTGCGGCTGATATCAGCAAAGACCATTTTGCTCCCTTGATGATGCAACCAGAGAATTGTTTCAGCAATAACGTTACGCTCTCCAGCCTTTTTAGATGGATCATCTTTCTGCTCAGTGTGAAATACAGTTCCACCATATCATCCTGCACTCATGATATAGTCATTTTTGCTGAAATGTTCTTATTTTTAGATGGACAAATTGAATATCTAACAAATAGGGGTTTTTCCTCAAAGCCAGTATCTCATTCAGTGTCAAGCTTTTCATGATGTTGAATTACAGCAGAGTTTCTGTTGAATTGCTAAAATTGTAATATCTGTGCACACCGAGGTATATTATAATATAAAATAACATTCCTCAGTATTTGTGCCATTCATATTCTCAATCTCATTGTCTTTCTCTGCCTATGTATTTCAGAGTAATGCATTGCGACAGCATCTGAAATTCATTATCTGCATAATAAGCACATTATGCATATTATTTTTGCATACATATTAAACTATTTTGCACCAAACACCATACTGCCTACCCCAGCTCCTTTAGCATTTTGCTTCATTTGCATGTGCCTGATATTTGTTTTAGCCTGAGAGAGTGTTGACATGGTGTAATTCAATGCACATGAAGACAGACCCTCTCACATGCCTGCCAGCCTCTCCGTATCCATCCGTCTGTCATGTTAACAACTTTAAATGCAGGCGCTTTGCATCTCTTTCATGGAGGAGTTAGGAGTCGTGCTTTGGTCCCTCTGTGCTGCTGCTGCCCGAAAGCGAAGTAAAACCAGAAGGTCTGTTTAATTATTTAAAATAACAGTGAATTAAATAATAACTGTGCTCTGGATTTTTCATTATCCAGCTTGTGATTTTGATTGGTCAGGGATGTAATGTATTGGCCTCTTAGCCCCACAGACTGTCTAGTGCTACAGGATTTTGATTAGTCATTAAACTGTATTACTCTGATAAATTATTCAAACCTAAACTTTTATTCTAGTCCACCCACTGACAGTACATTATGCCTCACATACACTGTGTTTGATTTTCTGCTCACTTCCTCCTCTAACACAAACTTACCCATTGTTTTTGGCTTCCTGCAACTGGATGCTGGGACCTCAGTGTGTGTTTGCCACCAATTTTACACTCTTTTTCACCCTCTTTCACTTGTTCATTTCACACTGCTTCTCACCTTCCTCCCCTTTTCCACTTATTGTTCAGGCCATGAATGACTTGGCTACCTTATCCACCCTCCTGTTCCTTTACCAGCTGGTATAAAAATAAACAGGGTTGTGGTTTGACAGCGCTGCTCTGCTTGAGTGGGTTGTAGATAGCATAGCACTGCCTGCTGCGCCAGATGCTCAAAATCACGCTGTCCACACTGCAGCCCCCTCGCTTGTTCAGACTGCTTGCAGCTGCCACTGAAAGGCTGGGATTTCATAGACGCTCAGTCGGCATTTCTTCACGGGCAGCATGCACAAAATTATACTACATAACTGCAGTTTCAGCACACCAGAACCCTGCTCAGCACACTATTTTAAAGATGACTCTGGACACATTTGAATAAAATAATGACTGAAGCAACTGCTGGAGCACAGATGGGGGTTTTTTAATGTTTCAATGCTTCAGGAACATGATTCAATCACTAAAACATAGATAAGCTGCAGAAGATCAGTCACTTTTCTTCTTTCACTCAGACATTTGCTCAGCCATATGGTCCTTACTTTTAATTCAGTGCGAACTCCATTGGAGGGGGTCATCTGTGCTTAGCCAGCAATTAATCATGCCACTCATTGTAAACCTGCTTGTGAATAGTAGTGGTTTACAGTGGAATTATGCTCTTTGCTAATTAGTTAGCATTGGCAGTGTCAAGGAGAAATAGTGAACTGGAGTACACGCATGTGACTAAAGTGAGAGGATAAAGGTTGGTAATTCTGTCTTTCAGCCGTCGAGGAAGTCACTCATCTTTCCCAATGCTATCCATTTATTCATTCATACTTTTTTTTTTCTTTGCAGATCTCCTCTTTCCTGTTTGCTTGTCTCCATCCTTTTCTACTCCACCCTTTCTTTTATTGTCACCCAGCCAGCCCTCCGGCTGTGTGCCTCACAGTTGCCATGGTAATGATATAGTTTCTCATCTCTGTAATGTGATGTCTTATTAGCTTTCATTGGGGTGTGTGTCACTATTTTATTTCACGCGCCATTTGGTGAGCTTCGGTCTCCTGTTGAAAAAATCTTGTGCTTCAGAAGTGAGCAGTGAATGTGTTGACAGCACTGTGTAAAAATGCCAGAGTACACATGTGCGAGTCCTGATGGAGAGGATGAGGACAAAATTGAGTGAAGCAGAGTGAGAGATATGAGAGGCAGTGTCTGCCATGCCTATATCACCATTTTATTTATTTAATTTATTTGGTGCACAGTATTAATGTGCAGAAAAGATAAGTTGTAATATGAACTGGAATATGAAAGGCGTGATTGTCCCAGAGTAGTGCCATCTTTCTCTCTGCTCTCAGAGGTTGGCACATCAGGGAGGGGTTTCAGCTGTTACCCAGCAGGAGGCACTGTGTGTGCTTTCAACCATTCACGGAGAGAGAGTACATTGGTTGTTCTACAGCTCCTACTTTAATTCCATGAGTCTGTGTTTTAGTTAGGGTGGAACCAATGTAGTTGATGTTAATGCAGTAGATCTATTTTTAAGCTCTTATAGATGTGCACATAATGTCTAACTCCAACTTAATGTTGTATTTTATTCGTAATGGAGACCTGTGTTTATTGAAAATGTGTCTTTTGGAGTTGCCAGTATGCTGTGTAGTTTTCTCCTCTTTGTGTGTGTGTGTGTGTGTGTGTGCATTTAGAGACAATGGCTTGAATGCCTGCAAGGAAAAGAAAGTGTGGGAAGGGTGCTGCAGTCAATAATTGATCAATATTAGCCCAGATGCTACTGTCAAACACATCAATAGACTTTCTTCAACGGTGGTTTTTATCCCGCAGTGTGTATTAACGCCTGTATGTCAGCCCACAGGGCTTTTAAAATGACCCCCAGCTTAATTTGTCCTGTCTTTGCAGATGTGGCTTCCCCCCAAACGTAGCGTCTTTTGAGAAGTGGCAGTTGTGGACTGTGTGATTGTGACTATTGAACAGGCTATTGGGGTGGTAATTGCACATTGGCAGTTTTGTTAATTTGCAAAAGATTGCTGCAGTTGAATGACGATTCTTTGTTCCTTACTATTTATAATTCAAAAGTACACCATATTTAAGTGGGAGGTGAGTATTAAATGATTTTCAGCAGCCGACTTCACGTCTCTGTTCTTACTTAATGACTGCTCATTATGCCCTGTTTTTTATTTTTATGCAAGATAATTGTTAAAATTTTGAATTGAAAAACTTACACCGTGTATAAAAAACTATTTGATTAAATCTGCAGAATAACCATCAGTTCAGTGAATATGCTTCCGAAGAAATTTTGTCAGTACTCTGATGTCTCTTCATTTTCTCTAGATATTAGACTAGACTTGTAGATGGTGATGAAAAGGGATTTCTTATTTCTTATCTGTTTAACTTTGTGCAAAGCCCCAATAGCCACACCATAAGGTATGATTTACACAGCCTCCACCCCGCAAACTGTGCTGAAATATTGCTTTGAAGTTCCCCAGTAGTTTCTCTTAATAATGCTCTTAGAAACCTTCTTTAGGCTATGTCTTTGAGTAAACAGGTGACAGAAATATTAAAACTCACCATACAGAATGTGTTCTTTGATGAGACCCAAAACAACAGAACACTTGCAGTACAATGAGCATTTGAACTGGTGTTCCTAGAGGTAGATGAACTGGGTGAAGGTTTAAATTTCTTCTCTTGCGCTGCAATTTTTTTGATGTATCCTCAGCAGGCTCATTGAGGAGGGATGATGCGCTTTGGATGGCATCTGTTGTGTTCCCTTCTCCTCTGGGCTCCATGCCAGGCATGTGTTTGTCAGATGGCAGTGTTGCTAAGATGGAGGTTTCTAATATATCCTGACATGTTCACTCTTTATTCTCCTTGACTGGACTATGTGTAGTATTTTAAACCTTTAATGTAAAGACAAATGAAAATAATGAAAAATACTAAATAATTGCTTTTCACAAATAGCTGAGATGATAGCGATAGTATAATTTAAGTAATTTTGGCATAGCATTTATTAACATTTTGGCAATATATACCCAAACCAACTGGCAGAGATGGCTTCAGCAGGTTCACTTATTCAATTATTTTATGAATTTCATTTGTCACTAAAAATAAACTAAACAAAAGAGCAGAACATAAAAACCTAGGACGCTGCTCTTATGATTTGTGTCTATATCACTACTTCATCCTAAGTCATATTAACAAACATGCTACTGCTCACCTACAACAGACCTGAACTTAAGGCAGTTCACATCAACCCTTCTTATTCAAATCCTAGTCTGTTTGAAAATCTGATTACTTTGTAGAGGAGGGAACGTGTGAACGTCCAATCCACCTACAATTGTAGATACTGGTCAGCATCGGTTAACCAAATTCAGGAAACAAACAACATAGGGTAGTTACATGATGTTTTTTAATTTGGAATTAATAAATCAGAATTATATAATTCCGAACAGTTTATCCAATGAGTTTACATGGAAATACTAATTCTGAATTGAGATTTACATGAAACACTTCCTTATGTAATTCCACTTTAGAGTGGCGTGTTGGGTTGGTTGTGATTGGGCAGTAGTGCATGTGATGTATTGACGTCTACTGGAAATAAACAAAGTTCACTCCATACTTCTCGTCTCGTCTTTTTAGTCGTAACTTATAAAAACTACATAATAAGTACCAGTTTTGCCTCTACTGGTTGTAATTTTGAAGTACCAGGTCAACACAAGCATACTACTTCACTTTTTGCAGCAACTGAGAAAGAGAAGGAAAATAGACAACCGAAGACGGGAAGCAAAACAACGTGTGTCATCGGGAAAGGACAAGGTAACGAGCATGCGGAGAACAACCAGAATTAACTTAGAGAGGAATGAAGGTTTACATGACAGAGGAATTAAATAGTTCGGAATTAAAATGCGAATAAACCAGCCACTTACGTCGGAATTACGTTTAATTCCAAATAGACTTTTGAATTAGGAATTAGGTGTTTACATTGTCATTTTTTATCAGTTTAAAGCGGAATTAACTTTTATTCGGAATTAAGGAGGAATTAAAACTTCCATGTAAACGTAGCAAATGTCAATGGCATTGTGGCTTCAAAGCAAAGCATTGTGGGTTTTGTGGCCAGACAAGGAAGAATGTGGTAAAAGTTCAGACAGAAATATGGTCAACCCACATCCGCTAAGATTTGATGCAGCTTTATGAATCGCTCCTATGTGGATATAACAGATGTTGTCTTGCATTAACCAACTGATAAAGAAAGTTTTTTTTTGTCTTGCCTTATTGCAGCATTGCTTTTAGTGAGGATGGGAACATGTTATTCAAACGATCTGATTTGAAGTGCAGTGTAAAAGCAACTGGGCCAAGTGACCAGCAGAGAATTGCAACCTCCAATTAAATTGAGTCCCCAGTCATACCAAACCTATCGGATATAGCTGCGTCTCCTTTACCTCAAGAATGAAACATCACCTTAATATTGCAATAAAAAAAAAAGGTAATTAAAACACCTAAATCTAGACAAACCTGTCAAATATTGTGAAAATATTTTTACGCTCACATGAGGTGGTTTTTCAGAAGTGTCAATGTAGATGTATATCGCAAAAGTGTAACAGTGCTCCAGCAAAATCTGTTACCCATCAGAATCTGTGACCAGAGGGTGCCATTGAACATTTCTTTACATGAGCGTCTTAGAAGATGTATAAGTTCTTGAAAACGCAAAAAAAATAAGAATAAGAAAACCTTTATCTCCCTCATTGGAGAATTTGGAATGTGAGAGAATCATAGTGGGTACAGTAAAGTCACACATTCTGATAGCTATCAGAAATCCTGACTTATGTCACTCTTCTTACATAATATGTGACCCTCACATACCTAGGATCAGTCACCATAGAGATAATATCATATTTTATTATTATAAAACACACTAGCTTGCTACCTGGTACATTTTACAGTTCTTGTAAAATATTGTCCATGGGATAAAATTTTACTAAATACCATTCAATGTAAGCACCTGTTATAGAAATTTGAGAAACATTGTTTTTATTTTGTAAAAAACTATCATGCAAATGCAATTTATAAGGTGTTATTGTGCCAAAAATCACTGCGGGTTGATATGACGTCTTGGTGATTCATTTCCCTTATTAGGGAAAAAAAAAAAAACTAGGTTATTTGACATTAAAAAAATTATAAAAATCTCAAACTACTGGGCTTCCGACTCATTTTGCTGGCACATTGACATTCATTATGAACATTGCCATTGCTGTCCTGCAGTGTCACAAGGCTGACAAACCATACTTTAAAATTTCTTTCCATCCCCAAGCACAACTGATGTGTTTTCCACTGCATGATATGCCATCACACTGGCTACACAATTCAGCAAAGAAACCCAAGTGGTCCTTTTTGGAAGGGAAGGACTAGAAAGGCCGAAAGTGACAACATCTGACTGATTATTAATGGCTGGAGAGAGCTTCGAGATGAGACAGGATGCAAGACGAATGCTGATTTAACCTTGATTTATGGGTGCCAAAGTGCTGGCTGGAGTAGGCTCCAGCTACTCTGCTAAGCTGCACTGGAATAGGTGAGTTTAAAAATGAATGCATGGACTTAAACTTTCTCTGTCACAACAAAGAGTTGTTTCATCTTTGTTTGAAATGAAAGTTTAATATTATTATTTTTAAAATCAATATATAGCCATAAAAACTATTCCCATGGAACGTATGAAGGTAAACACAAAATAAATATGCTAACATATCTTTTGATCTTTGACATGAAACCCTTTAGGGATATTTAGTTTACTCCATTGATCACAGCTTTGCTTCCTGGGCTGAAAATGAAACAGTAAAAAAAAGTGTTTCTACAATTGTTAGAATTTTGTCTAAAATCAGATTAAGCTCTCATACTTCTATAGCTGTTGATATAACTAACATCAACCTAGTTTAATAATTGAACTAAGTCTGACCTTAAAGGGCCCATTCCTATTCATCATTTTATTGACGCTCAGTATTGAATTTTTGGATTGTAAGAAGCTCTTTCACATGGGATTCTCGAGATGCCTCAACAGCGTTATCCAACATAAAATAGAAAGACAAAAACAACACCCTCACACAGAATTCTGAGATCTCTTATATGGAAGTCCAAGGACTTATTCCACCACAAACTCTCTAAAGTTCTCATGTGCAATTTGTAACTGGTTGATAAAGCATCGGCAGCATGCTGTATTGCATCCCTATGTAGAGAGAGCTGGTCATTGTTAGCATCAAGCAGTAGGTTTAGCATTCGGTTGTATGTGTACAAAGATGACAAGGAGCAAGTGAGGGTAGTGAGGTGGAAAACTAGTTTCTCCTGTTAATATGAGCAGATGAAAAACAAAAGCTGCTGCTTCATCTTTAAGCTCAGGTTAAAATAGGAGAGAATACATCTTAGTCTATTTATTTTAAACATTTTGTGTCTCAACACACTGTAGGTTCAAAAAATGGTTAAGTATGCCGTGCCTCACGTAAATAAATTCCTTTGATGTGATGTAAGCAAGGCCAATTCCCTCCAATTTAGAAGATACATTTTATTTCTTAATACACTATGTACGTGTATTAAGGAATATGTATGAGATGGAAACCTTGTTGATTTCTGCTGTGAAAATAGGAATATTAATGTGGAGTTTTTGTAGAGGAACTTGTTGTTGGAACCACCCTCAAGTTGCAATTTGGGGAGCTGCGCATAACTTATTTCCTCAGTCTGTCAGTTCACAGCTTGTTCACAATATGATGCAACATAAAATTATCTGTGTTTGTTATCATGCAGATTTTATTCAAGCCAGGTCAGCAGAGGATAAAGCTGGGTAAATCATGAAATTTTGAGGTTGTCCATTTTTTTGTTAGGGAGAAGCACATTTAGGTCAGGGAGATTTGGGGGTGGTAGAGCAGCTGGAGAGCTTGTTTGGGACTGTCAGACTGCCCTGTGTACCAGCTGGATGGGCTGATAGCGTCACAAAGCCAGTTATCCTCTTTCGAGTACCGCGTGGATCTGCATAGTAAGAAGCCTCCACTGCACCTCTTCCTCTGCTTCATCCAAATCAAACTTAAGGGGGTTGCTCTGCTCCATTACACAACATTGTACATACAATTTATCCACTCTCAGCACTATTCATTCTGACACACTGCACATGTACTGACCATCCAGTCTGAGCTGCAGAAGGTATTTTTCCCTTTAAATTTCTATGAACAGTCTCCTTGCCTGCAGCCCTCCATGTCAGTGCAGTCATGCTCAGCATGTCCAGACTATTTCCACTGAGAGATCCTAGCAGTCACAACTTTCATGCTCAGAAGCAGCCTTTTATGCCTCAGTAACAGCTAATCGCTGTGGACAGATGAAGACCGAATACTTAACACTGACAGCTTTTGCAGCTGGGATTCACTCGTCTGAGTTGACAAGTAATGCAAGTTTGCATTCCCAGATATCAGTGTGTGACAGACAATTGGAGCGTTCCTGTAAAAGCATCGGCTCCCCCACCTCTCTGACTCTTTGTGGCTTACATTTGACTGAAGTTCAGAGGGTTTCTGATAAAGCCAATTTAACCTAAATGCCTGAATCATGAAAACAATTGATGAAAAAAAAAAACCTTTTCATTCCCAAATCCTCTTTTTGCTGAGATGCCATTTACTGCAGTAATCATGCCTCAAGCACCACTTCCTCCGAGGCCCTGTGGTGGAGCACTCTTCCTAAGTGGAAGGTGAAAATGAACATCGCACCTCTCAATTAAAGCCCTGCTGCCAGTTGATACCTTTGATTTTATCGCAGTGTTAATAAATTTTAGTGTTAATGATAATGAGTACATAATCCAGTGTTATTACACTCTGCTTATGGGTGATGTTCAAGTGTGGGTTATGAAGCCAGACAGTGATTTACACTCTGTTGTACAGGTGGGAGATTTATCCTCGCAGTGAAACTGATGAAATATATTTGAATCCTGATAATACATTTTAAATAGGCTGTTATTGGACCTTATTTAAGGAACTATGATTTCTGATCTTCTAAGTTTTTTTTTTAATTCAGTGTGTTATAAACCTGCATTGAGAAAGCATACTTTAAAAAAAAAACCTCACAGATTGCCCTTTGTCAATATTTTTGAGTGTTGCGTCTATGTTCTAGTTTTCAAAAGTTTTTATTTAGTTTAAAAAAGATGGGATTGTTTGCTCTTGTGCATTACATCATGTTGCTTATCTCATTACAGACCACACACTGGGAGTTGTGTGTGTGATGAAAAGACAATAGCTGATTGATGCTTGCAGTGCATCCACACATCTGTTGTGCTCCTAAGGGGGAGTTTTGGGGGCTGCCCAGCCCCTTTTAGAGGTAGTGGGGTGTGGAAAGCTGCAGTTGGGACGCAGTGTGGAAACTGCAGTTCTCAAGCACAGCTTTTCCCAGCGTTACATCATCTCTTGGCCTTTTTCTCCAGCCACATCAAACAGCTCTCAGGAGAAGCCTACTTACAGAAAGGGGCAGTCATTCTCAGGGCCTGTGGTTGATCTACTAGCATTCATGTTCTGGCACCTGTGAACTGCAAATGTGACCCAAAATGGACCTGATGACTGGATATTTTAGAATAAGAAGTATCACATAGTTATTTGAAGTCATTAGCTGACTTGGATTAAAAACACCACAAGGATGACTGTGGCATTGCACCAAACTGAACCAGTCACAGGAGTGCTTTTCTTTTTGTTTTACTTCACATTTTAAGTTATGAAATTAGACTGTGTTTGGGACTTTTCATGAAGCATAAACTGTTGGCTTGATACTTTTTGGTGAGTTGTACTGTGCTTTGTATTATTATTTTATCTCTATATGTGTTACATACGTGTGTATAGCTTGATGCTCATTTATCCAGTGATTTCTGCACCGTTTAGGACCATAACTAGAAGGGCTGTGACAATATGCTTTTGTCCCGATTCGAATCGATTCCGATTTTTTGGGTGCCAATTCAATTTAAATTTCAATTCTCACGATTCTTCGATATTGCTGATTTGTGAAGACTAAAAACAAAATCAAAAAATTTACTAAACTTTTTTTGCTTGTTAATTTTCTTAATTTCAGTTACAATGAAATGACACAGTAGCCAAACCATCATTCTGCTGTTGTAAAGCCCAAGAAGATAAGTAAAAATATAAATAAAAACAATAAAAATGACAAAAATGTTATAATGGATTAGTTCTATTTATTTGAAAAAAAAAAAAATTTTTAACAAAAAAATTGATTTTAAAATTGTGATTTAAAAAAATCACGATATTCAATTTTTTGGATTCGATTTACCAACCCTAATAACGAGAACTCTTGTTTATGTTGTTTCTTACCAGAGCTTGTTAAAGTCAAACAGCAATATGATGATTGACAAGTTGGGTCAAAACCAGAGTGCCAAAAAATAACAGTTTCTTTGAGGGTCACATAAGATTGGCTTTAAAAGTTTTGCAATTAAAATGTTCAACTTTACAATAAAAAGACACATTTAAAGTCTAAAACAAAATGTCAGTTTTGCAAGTTTGCACAATTTACCTTTTAGTATTTGCCTGCTGTGAATGACAAATCTGTACACAATGGTCTTGTACATGACCACTGGCTGTAAAAATCCAAGATTATGGCAAACCACTAGGCAACAGCATGATGAGTCCCTCTTCTACATATTGTAGGGTTACAAATGACCCTCAAGGGGCTTCAGTTTAAAATAAACTGCTTGTTGGATCATTTGGGGTCTAAAATCCTTTTGCCACTTTCTGACACCAAGAACTGGGGCTCAGCCTGGCATGTGCGAGACTGACACTGGGGACCTTTATCATCTTTCGCTCTGGCTCATGCTTCATTTCTCTGCGACAGAAAAGAAAAAAAAAGATAGATCCTTTCAAAATCTGCAGATTTCTTAAAAGGAGTTGAGCATGGCAGTTTAATGAGTGTGACCACTCACACAAATGGCTTTGGTTTTTTTTAGATGTGACGGTGCAACACATCTTATGCACTGGTTTGCTTCAAACAGACTAATCCCATAACACAGCCCCTTATGTTATTTTGTTTTTTTTCCCCCAGGAAGCAGGGCTTTTATTCTGAGCCCTCGCTGCGCTTTTTAGGCCCCCCTCTTCACTTCACCCACTCTGACTTGCATTTGATCATGAATCCAAGTCCTATAGTGTAATTTAATTTAGTTCATTAAATATTCAGCACGTAAGCAATTGTCACAGTAAGCATGCATACAGATATCGAATTTCTGTTGGATGTCAGTCAAAATATTTTAAATAATGTGACATAAGGGCCTGGGGATGTATTCACTTGTGTTTCAGTCAGGTGATGATAGAGCTGTTGTGATGTGATGACTGTTAAATCAAGTCCTGTGAAGGGTTGAGTCACAGAGATGTGTCAGCACAGAGTCCTACTATCTGTTTCTAGTCAGGCTGTACTGTACTCCACAGGGATATTATTGGGGGTTGTGGGAAGCACAGGGTTGTGATGGATGAGGACCAAGCAAGAGAAGGACGAGGCATGAAATAGAATGAGGATGAAGGACAGAGAAGTCCTGGCCGGCCGAGGGAGGGGGAAGGAGAGTGTGAGACAAAGATGAAGAGTCTGAGAGTCTAGGAAGAATGAGGGTCAGAGAGAGACTAACCTACTCTCAAAATTGCTGATGTTTGCTTCTCTGTGCTGCACTGTGGCTTCTCGCTTAAATTTGCATTTACTCAGACAGTATCAGGTGAGTGTGTAAGGTGAGTGTTCTTCAGTTGTCAAACCTGTGAAGGTCAACATTTTAAGTGAAGAAGAGGCTACAAAAGAAAAAAAAAAGTTCAATGTGTTTTTGCTTTTAAAGTCCTTTACTCATTCCTGGAAGAAGTTGAATTCTGTCAAAACCAGAATAATCAGGCCACGTAGTTTTTCCACAAGACTCTTGTTTCTTTATGTATTCCAAAACCTTGGTTCAAGATTATATTTTTTCTCTTTCTTTACAGACCTCTGCTTGTCCTCTGACTGAATATTAAACCTTAAGTCCAGATTGAAAGGTAAACATTTTGCAGCAAATAGTGCAAATAGATTGTTTAAATCACATTTTGGGTGGTTTTCATTACTTAAAAAAATACTGTTATAAAAAATGGAATATAATTTAATTATTAGATCACAATCAGCAGATTTAGAGACCACGTTTTTCTTTATAGCCTGCTCCAATTTGAATATTTGCTTCCGTGTCATGCTCTCCTGTGCTGCAAAAGAGCTAAGGCTGAAAAAAATGACGTCACACTGAGATCGAAAAACTCAGCAGGTGGTGTGATTAGCAATTATTTTTTCCATCTCATTTCAAGACTTTAACAACATCCATGTTCTTTACAGAGTTATAAAAATGTAAATGTAATTACTTTACCCTTCACGTTGAAGCCTGAGTATAAACCTCTCCTTTGTGATTTTTTCCCCAACTTAATTTCTAATGACCTTCCACGTGGTCATCTATACTGGAAGTCCTGCTGGGGATCTGTGATTTACTGCTGAATTGTGGGTAAATAAAGCTTTCGTTCCGGCTGTGAGCTGTCATGATCTGTTTGAGAAATTTGGGATTGTATTCATGCGTGTGCATATGCCTACATATAGTGGTATCTCTCCTTCACACACACACACACACACACACACACACACACACACACACACACACACACACACACACACACACACACACACACATACTGTAAAGGCAAAGACAGACAGATTCATCAGTCATTGAGTCACGCTGAGCGTGGCAGCTTAAAGGAAGCAATGTCCTTTCAGTCTCTCACTGTCCGTCTATTACTCTCTCTCGTCCATTAGTTTATCTGTCTCTCCTCATTCTTCTTCTGTTGTACAACCACTGTCTCGCTTACTGATCATCCTAGTGTGGCCTGACCTTCCTTGGGTTGTCTTTCTGTCTTTAGCTGGCCTGTAGGGGGAGAGAGGCTGGCTGTTATAGGCTAGCCAGATGGCCTGGTCTTGCCTGGGACTACAGCAAAACCCACCAGCCAAACTGGTAGCAGACAGGAGCCCTGTGGGGAGCAGTTTCACCACTACTGCTGCTCCTCCCATGGTCAAAAATGCTAATTAGTCATCTCTAGACAGGTGAAAGGATAGTCCTTGATATACTATTTCAGCTCTTTATTTATTTTCTCTATATTTAGAGTAACTTTGTCACAGGTGATGCTATTTTTTTTGACAGTCGTGTCCACAGGAGGCCAAGCTGAGGGGGGATGAAGATGATTCAAGTGGAAAAGTCAAACTGATGACAAGGAGGTGTGACAGCAGGGGAGGAAGCTGGTGGGACAGAGAGGCAGTATGTGTGAAGAGTTTGATAGGATATGACTGAAATGGTCCCTCTCCTTGGAGTTGAGTCAAACCCCCTACCAATTACTGCTTCTGCTACATAAGATGCCGCGCATTGTCTTGATGCGTATCAATAACATAGATCTGCATTATTTTCCATGATTTATGTACCGTACCTTGACAGAGGCTGTCCCCGTAGTCACTCGTTCATCAGCCATCTCAAATCATAACGTTTGCTTTACAAAAACCTTATTGCAAAAGGGCGACTGGGAGAACAGCTGTTTACTCAGCCTCTTTCAAAACACTGCCTGCATGCAAATGAACTCTTCTTGCTGATAATTCAAAGCAGGGTCTGTTATCTAAGTGGTCATGTTGTTGGAGGACAACTAATCCTGGTGGGGCAGCAACAACACTGCTCTCCTGTAAGGCGAGCTCCTTGTATTTCAGCCCGCGAGTCAGGTGTTGAGATGAAAGAGAGGCCCTGCCTGTGCTACATGGCTAATTTTAGGGATTATCACCTGTTCTACCAATGCACATTAATCCTAATCCTGCTTTAACTCCTTTGATCTAAAGTCAGAGTGATTTAAGGAGTGCACTGACCTAATCCCTTCACAACCACCACCAGAAACTGCAGATGCTTGATCACACAGTTGCTTTAGGCAACACTCTACTGTACTAAACACAACAAGTTGTATTTTTACTATTCCCTTTGTTACTCTGTGTAGGGATGGAGTGATTACCAAATCCTTTTGTGCATCACTCCTTCCTTGCCATATCAAGAGTGTTAATTCCCAGTTGATGGGCCCCTCACAGGATTGGATTAGTAAGGGCAGGAAGAACCGTCACTTGGCATAAATAAGTCTTCAGTATTATGGTGCGATCACTGATGAAAAAAAAAATGTTGACACAAATCCAACAGTATTTACTGTAATCTGGCTTGGAAACAGTTGTACTCTTGTACAAATCTGTATTCCAACAACTACTCCTACAGCTACAAATAACCATGGAGGTAGTTCTATATTTGCAGTCATTTACTATTAATTGTTGTCTGTTCAAAAGATCATCTGTCGTAAATTGCTGCTTTAATGCTTTAATGCGCTTATTATGATTACCAGATTGTGGCGTGTGACTAAAAGTGCGTGTGTGTATGTGTGGGTGTGTAACACATGGATACATTTGATATGAGAGGGAAAGGAAACAGACTGTGGGAGAATTTAGATACATTTGGTGTGGTGATGACGGTGGGAAGAAAGGTAATTGAAAAAGAGAGGCACAAGTTTGGTTTTGGGGTTTTCTAAATGAGGGAGCAGAGGTGGGCGGGTCTGACCGCAGCATGCTTTTTTTAATGTGTGTATGTGCATGTGTGTGGAAGCAGATAGACACAAACACATCTGAGTACATTGTCCTTTTCCATCTCCGTGTTTAGTGTGTTACACTGAGGAGGACCACACAGGATCTCTGCCTCATGTGTTGGAGTATGTGGCAACGCTGTTATTATTGATCCTGCCGCAGACGTCAAACCCCAGCGCCTATGTAACTGCCGGTCTGATTGAAACAATATGCTGGAGCCTGTTTCATCCATGTCCAAAACCACTGAATTATTAAACACAACTCTGGAGCAAAGGTCCCTGGCTTTGCTTAATGTCGTAACACAATCTACTGTTGAGCGCCTGCAGGGGATAAACAAGCCTTTTTTCATTAGCGTGATTGGAAGAAGAAAAAGAAAGAAAAGAAAAATTAGGAGATGGAACTTAAGAGGATAGAAAATATTATAATCATATGTGTTAATCACAATTGATGATGTGACGAATTACTGATTAAAATACAAGAACCAAGAAAAAAAAAAGCTTTTGGTGATGCTTTCCGTAATCACAATCAATTTCTCTGTGAGGCAAAGTGGCCTCTTTGGATACATTGGGATGCAATAAAAATATTAACTCTCCAGAGGTCTTTGTGAAATTGTTTATGAATGAATGCACGATGTTCTGTAAATGTAAGCCATTAATGACTTCAACCCACAAGACTCAAATTAAAGCCAGTTCACACATGAAAAAGCTTGGCACTTCAATCACTCAACTCAGATTATTTTTCAGACAACTACCAAACCATCTCTTTATTGTTAATAAAAAAAAAAACCAAGGGTTGAAACTTATTTATTTGTTTATATATGAAGTGGAGTTGTCCGTAGTAATTATAAGTGGTGTCCTACCAGCACTAGAAAGTGGTCAGAACACTCCATGGGTGAGCTGAAAGTAAAAACGGCTCAGAACAAGGTTATTTTTCCTGGCATAAAACAATAAAACCATCATACATGGGCCAAAATGCCCATTATGGAGATCATACCTGAACTCTCTAAACTAAATTCTCGCTAATTTTACTTCTGCTTTGCTTCATCACAGTTGGCTTTTGCAGAGTCAAAGTTTACAGATTATATGATTAGACAGATGTTTACAGCTGCATCTAAGTGATTCCAAATGAATCATCAAAATCATCCTGACAGCGCTTGTTTATTTTTTTCTTATTTGGTTTATTTCTAGATAAGCCTAAAAGTTTTTTCATTTGTGCTATGTGCCATCTTCACTTATACTACACCAGTTACTCATATACTGATATTAACCCTTTAAGAACCAGAAATCCCAGTTTGTGAATTGTGCAAACTAGAATTTTGCGTGTGAGACTGAACAGCGGTTTGTGGGTGATTTACTACGAGTGATTACATAAATGGGAAACGGTGCAAATGTGTTTGCACCTGCATTTGAGAGTTTTGCGCATTTCGTGGGGTTTGCAGCATGGCGAGTTTGCATGTGCCTTTGCAATTGCACATGTGGCTGTGGTAATAGTAGCAAATGATTGCGCGCATGTGCAAAATATATTGTGTCAGTGCATGATTCTTTGATTTTTGAAAAACAGTCCTCTTTTCTCCAAGTTAAGAACTGGCAAGTTTTTAGACGGATGGCTTGTAGGTGAGTCAGTTTATGTAATATCTTCATGCCACCTCTTTACTTCATCCTCTGTTGGCATTGTTTAATCAACAGCATTAACTTTTTCGTAAATTTGCTCCCATACAGCGTTTATTGTGTGTGGCAGTCACATTTCCTCTACTTTCTCTCCAAACTCACCATGCAGAACCCTAGTTTACATAGGGAGTTCGAAACACATTTGCACCTGCCACCTAGTTATGTAATCATTCTTAGTAAATCACCCGTAAGGTTTAGACCCACTCGCAAAAATCTAGATTGCACACGCAAATTACTACTCGCTGATTGGGATCTTAGTACATCTGGCCCTAAATGTTTAGAAAATAACAGGTTGTGATGTCACCACGCACTATGTAGTCATAAACAAATATGATTTTGTATTTCATAAATGCATGTAGACATGTCAGATCAGATTATTACAATAATCTGATTACTATTTATTACCACTTATAACAATAACTGAGTATATGGTTTTGATTGTCATGTAAATGGGCTCATTGCTTTATAGAAGCAATCTGAAAATGTTTTAATATTCAAGAAAAAATTATGTTAGCGAAATATCTGTAAATAAATCAATATTGAATCAAATCATTTGTAATTTAATCAAATCAGGAAATCAGTGGTGATACCAAGTCCTAACTATTGTATTCTCTCCTAAAACTGGTTTCTTTTAACTGTGCATATTTGATTGTTCCTAAAGCCTGTGCTAAGTTTGGAGAAAGTGTTGGTCTATATGCTGGTCCATGTGTGATCAACTCCAAAGTTACCTGAATCTTATTATGGTCTTATTATGTGGTCTTATTATGTGAATATAAACTTATTTTAATATAAACAAATGGCAACTTTAGTTAGTGTTGTGACTGAAATGTGCTATCCTTCATTATGCAGACTTTTACGATACCTGGAGAAATTTGATGCTGATTTTTTGTTAACAATGTTTCTAGTTTAATGATTTTCCTTTTAGTGAAACAGGCAGTGTGAAAAAACACTAATTTAGTGTGAAATTTATAAAGATAAATTAATTTTACTTATACTGTTGCTGGTCAGCACAGTTACCATGCATGGGCAGGAATAATTTTTAATTCCTGGTTAAATAATGTTTAATAATAATTGTAATAATTGTCCTTTTCAGTTGATCAGACGTTACACCATGCTCTTGTTTGCCTCCATCAGTCTCCAGATGCTTTGCCTTCACTTTGTCACATTAGAGACTTCAGTCATCAAGTCCTGTAACATTTTATTTTAGCTAGTCAGTTTTTTGAAAGGGGAATGAAATCTGCAGCCATGCCACCTTCATACACATGGAAAATCTTTGATGCTTGAGCAGTGACAAAAACTGTATGAATATCAGTCTGTTAAGTCACACAGTGATTTCTGTCCCACTTCAATGACATAAAAGTCAGATAAGATGTGCAATGAGTCTGTTTAGACTGCATCATAAACATCAGATTTGTGTCTGATTAAGGAGAATAAATAAAAGTGGACTGGGTCTGATTTTTGTCATATACAAAGTAATAAAGAAATCAGATGTGGGTCATAGATGTGCAAAAAAGTTGGACTGGACCACCTTTGCCAGCAGTTTGAATGTAGCCAACCTCAATACCTTCTTTCTTATATCCTTTTAGAAACACAGGATAATCCTTTAGGATGACTGTGAGCAACAGTCTTTTAATTTTGTTCTTTCCTTGAAATCTTAATTTAAACATTTTGATAATAAATTAATATTTTCTTTTTCATCCTATTAAATTAATGTGGCATATACCCTGTGTAACAACTCAGAAGATTGTATCAGTATCTAAAGAGCGTTTAAAAAAAAAAAACCCAAAACATTAAATCATTGTGTCTTGATTCTCATTGGAGCGTAGTTATCTTTCCCTAAAACCTAACAAATTTCCCTCCTTTAGCTCAAAATGCTTTCCATCAAACACAGCAACATTATTTTCCCTAGTTGACCATATTCATTCTGTTTCTTTTGTTCATTCCATGTTGTATCATGTCTTCTACTTTTATTGCCTTACCTAGTAGACAGTGGGACGTGGACAACTTTATTTTCATGGTTGCAATACTAGCCAGCGAGTAAAGATTGGGACAGCTACAACAGTGTCTGTTTTGATGACCCATCCAGCCATGCCGAACTGCTCCCTTTGGCTCTGTAACAACATCACACAACTTCCTCCCTTTCTCCCAACAGCTGCTAGATGGCTTTGTCACATGAAGGTAAACAAATACTGTCTTCCACTCAACTGAAAAAAAAAAAATCAGGCTTTTGACTATATTTTTTTCCCTACATAAACAGTCGCTTCTTTTGGTGAAAAATAATCTTTAGTAAGATTTAATAGCAGCAAATTTACTGCGTTCTTCCCTGCATTGATTGATTTATTGATTGATTTTGTTTGAATGTCATGCACATTATTGTGGCTAGTCCATGTGGATTTACAAGACACTATACAATATATATTTAAACAATCCTGTAAACTGCAAGTTGTGTTTGCTAAAGCGATGACGCTACTACCAGAGGAGTTAAAGCCAGGTTCGCTCTTTGGTTTGCGCTGTAATCTGATTTTGTGTGATTTGCAGAGCTGGTTTTCAGTCTCAGTGTGAATGTGATGTTACATGAAATAAGATCATCTGCTTGCACTGCGTATTTTTGCCCCTGTACACTGCTGACCAACACTGGTTGAAATGATAGAGCGATAGGAAGATATAAAACAGTCTTTTTACACTTCAGGAAAGAGTTTCTGACATTCAAATGTAACCCAACACACTAAAGTGTTTATTAAATCACATTGTGAGAAGATAGCCCTGATGCTCCTCGTGTGTTTTGCCTTCACTCTGCCCTGCCATAAATCTTTTCTCAAGATGAAACATTCAATTCCCTGTGGACCAAACCCAGCAAACAAATGTGATTTGGAATGGTTTTCAGCGCCCATAACAGCAGCTTTTGCTTGGGGCACGTTGGGTGGTCAGTGCATGTGACCTTCTCATAGTGGGGCCCCATAACCCCCATCCATCCCTATTAGAGGACACTTATCAGGAACGGCAGCCAGAGTGATACAGCTGGGCTTCCCTGAAGAAAATACTGTAGAGTGCAGGGAACGATTCCCTTGGTGCACTGAGGTGTGCATGTGTGTAGTTCTTCTTTGCAGATAGGACTCTGTGACTCTGAGATATGCACAGGCTCATTAATTAGAGGCTCTCATTATCCCCCCTCAGGCTCCAGACACTTAATCAACACCAAGCCCCAACAAAGACACAAGCATACATGCACTTACACACTCTCCCACACACAAACACTCGCTCATACTCACCCGTCTCACATATTCCAGAGGAGGCTAAATTCTGACACATCATCTCCCAATACAGCTCTGTAAAAAGAAGTGAATGAATGAATGATGATGAGGTTTATTTGTTGTCAGGGATGTACAGCACAACAGAGTGCTGGGTGTCATTGCTGTTTAACACTTTCATTGTTATAATGTTGTTAAGCATTTCCAAACCGATTAATCCAGCTGCCATGTCCATCCATGGACTCAGTCTATGAATTATTGTAAGAAATATTCATATATAATGAAATTAGATGCTTGAAGAAGGTTTAATTAGTATTTTAAGGCTTACATTTGTATTAATCATTTTCCGTGTTGCACTTTGTCATATCTGTTTGGTGTATTTTACCATCACCTCCACAAACATGAACCTTTGAGAACACCAGACAGTGATCCTGTGTACTGTTACAGGTGTATATGTAAATGTATCTGTTCATTTGGCACAGGGGTTCATGTCCTTGTGTTTGTGCAGTTGAATTTATTGCCTTCAGAATCCGGTCCTTGTAATTAAAAGGCTGCTTTTCTCCAAACAGGGTACAGAGAGTGCTCAGAGACACCCCAGAGTCATGACTTCAGAGCGAGAGTCTGTTTGGTAATGAATTACCCTCAGACGTTCAAGAAAGCTTTTGGAGTGCAACTCTTCTTTTTTTTTTTCTTTCTTAACCTTTCTGACAGCTTTTATTTCAGCACAGATGATGCATTCGTTACATCATGTAGTCTAATCAACAGTAAAGCAGACAAATGGATGCAATTGAATGTGCAAATGTGCACCAAAATGTATTTGACGATATCAGATGGTTTTTTGAAGCTCTAATAAAGTGATTTACTCGATGTGTGCAACTAAGGACTACCTGTGTTTATTTCAGCAGAAAATGTGTCCACCTTGGAAAATATAACAGTTGCAGGGCACTTTAGTAGAAACACGATGATTACTTGAAGCAGAGTTGCTACTTTCCTAAACATTTCTTCGTGGTTTTGTTTTGGCATGTGCTTAACACATTGACTGTAATTGTGATGCTTCATATTAATGCAGCCGTCTAAGTTACTGTAAGTCCGAAGCTAATGTTATAATACAGGCTCAGTCGCCAACCTTTGATCAAACCCTACAGAAGAGACATTTTTGAGGGAGTGATTGGCAAGAACAAGAAAAGGAAGCACAAACTTTTAAACAGCTCCAAGTTGTGGAAAATGAAAGAGGGGGTTTCTGTTTCTCTCTGAAGGCTGGAGTCTGATTTCCTGTGTGGCTGTGATTGGGAAAGCAGAGGCACGCACAGGGAGCTCGCTGCTATATGGAGATGCCAGATGACAGGCTTCACTATGAAGAGGCTGTTGCTGAACAGCACACTGGAGAGGCCCTTGATTGGTCCTCAAAAATGCCTTTTACAAAAACAACGTCCCGTGTAAATCTATTTTAGATGTTGGTATTTTAATGTCCGAATGCGGGTGTGTGTTTAAAACAAAACTACAGGCTTTCCTATGTGTGTTTGTGAGACACAGGCAACTAAAGCCTTTAAATAAGTGACCATAGGAATAAAAGCAATGATGTGACGTGTTTAAAAATGCAGTGACTGAAACATGTGACGTTACAAGAACTCTGTTCTCTGTGTGTTTGATCAGTGTCAGCTGTGGGTGTGGAGGTATTGCCAAACATTTTGTTCACGCTCAACCATGTGGATTACCAAGTGGACTCCCAGTGCACAGCAGGAGTTTTTCCATAAGACCATATGTCAGCTTGTCCCCCTCCTCCTATTTGTCTTTTGTCATCTGAGTGACCCCAGGATGCACTGTGTACCATGCTGACCCCTAAGGGACTCCAGCTTATTGACCAGCTCGCAGCTCCATAGAGTCCATCACCTAAACCAATTTAAATAGCCAGCCATTTGTTAAAGCTTTGATATCGACCGAATCCTTAATTCACTTTTCATTCATGATGATATAATAGCTCATGAATGTAACTGTAGCTCACCAGATACTAGGGGTGGGAAAATTGAATGGAAAAATCAAAGATCTGGATTTTTTTGTTTCACAATTTTAAAATCGATTGTTTTTTTTTCAGTGAAATAAAATGAATCTACTATAGTTTTTTGTCATTTTTTATTGGTTTTATTGATCTTTTTACTTGTCTTCTTGGGAATTATAGTAGCAGAATGATGGTCTGGCTACTGTGTTGTTTTCTCCTAACTGAAATCAAGAAAAATTACTAGCATAAAAAGGTTTTATAAATTCTTTTGGGTTTTTAATCGATGAAAATCTGCAATATCAAAGAGTTTTGAGAATCACAATTTAAATCAAATCGGCACCCAAAAAAATCGGAATCGAATTGAGTCGGGACAAAAGCATATTGTCACAGCCCTACCAGATATGTTAGTGTAGTAATACTGACACAGTT
This sequence comes from Telmatherina bonti, assembly GCF_933228915.1. Lineage (NCBI taxonomy): Eukaryota > Metazoa > Chordata > Actinopteri > Atheriniformes > Telmatherinidae > Telmatherina > Telmatherina bonti. The sequence goes on along the minus strand of NC_136611.1, from coordinate 25,032,653 downwards.
TCACTGATTTAATCTTGGTTTTTTTTTCATTTTTCTTCAGCAGTTGAGCTCAGCAGCAGTAGATCTACTTTAACTGATAATAGCTCTCCTGCTATAAAACTATTTTTACTCTTAAACTGCGACACAGAATAAATGATGAGAGGGATTATTGTTACCAGTTCAACCATATCCTCTGCTTTCAGTTCTGTTCAGCACACAAACAGGCTGTTTTTTTTTAAATGTGTCAAAGCATCTGCCAAACGATTGTGTAATAAAAATCTGTAGCAATGTTTTGCGTCTGATGGCAATGCGCAGTAAAATATTGCATAGTATACTGTATCTGACAGCTGCAGGGAGAAACAGGGAAAATGTATACACAGTAAACTGGCTTTATAGGTGTCTCAAGGTCCACTACTTTGTGAAATGTGCTTTTTATGCATGAATTCAATCACTATTTTGACCAAAAAAAAAAAAAAAAAAAAAAAAAGCCCAAAACATAAACTAACCAAGGACAGTGGCTTCTGCTGATAGAGATCAAGGCAACAGGGGATGCTGCAGCAGTGTGGCGTTATATAAGTCTCTTCATCTCATTAAAACCTATTTAAATTGTGAGAAATTTGTGCATTGTAAGACTTTCCAACCTGCTATTTGCAATATCAGCTTTCTGGCTTAAAATACAAGTAATCTTATTTTATTTAACTAGGAAATTAAACTCATGAGATTTGAAGTATTTTTTTTAAAGTCAACACAGGCAACAGCTGTGTGTGTGTGTGTGAGTGTGTTGCTTATATAGAATTCAACATGTTATTAACAAACATAAAATGCAGTTTGGTGCAGATTGCCACCAAATCTCTTGTAATTGTTGTGTTTTTAATTCTGGATCCTGCAGCAGTGACGAAACAGAAGTTAAGGATTCTACAACTTTCACTTTCCATAACCGAACTTAACTTTGACCTTAACACAAATGACACAGATTTCCCTTCAAATCTTCAAACCTCTGGTCAGTGTCCTTTATAAATCTTGATGAATGGAACAGAGCAGCTCGTCGTTAGAATCACGGCTTACACATTTTGTTGGAACCTTTGGAAGTGTCAGCAAACCAGATCACAGTCCGCCTCCTGTCTGGGCGGCACCCTCAACCGGGTGCGTAAATGTGGAGCGCACTTTTTTTTTGGAAAGTGTGAGGCCGGCGGCGCTATGACCCTGGTGCCTTTTGCCTTCTCAGCGCCACTGCTCCAAGTCTGTAAACTGCGAGGCTGGAGGCGCGCAGGGGAGGAAGTCACCAGAGAGCTGTAGTCCAGTTTGTTGCTGTTGCAGGAATCAGGGTTTCCTTCCAGCTCCTCACAGAAATTCCAGGGATTTTTTTCGTATGTACGTGTGTGTGCGTGTGTTTCTATGTACCCCCTCCTTCACACGAATGTAATCTCAGTGCTTGTCGCGCCGTCTCCACCGGGCTCTGACTGTTTCTCCAGTGGTACTTCCAAAAGTGTATTTCGACCACTGGGAAAGGAAATTTGGTCAAAGTGATGAATATTTTTCCGTTTTTGGCACACGTTTCGTCTTCCTTTCGTTTCCTCTGGATCGTGGAGGACAAGTCGGACATAGTTTATTCATACTGTTGGACTAATTGTGTAGCCTAAGAGGGACGACCTCTTTTTGAAAAAGTTCAAGAATATTTTATTTTCCTCTCACACCGTCTGGATTGGTCCCGGAGGCGCCGATTTTGCGTGGGGACGGAGTGGGTTAACGGAGCCACACTTTGGATTTACGCACAGGAACCCTCTATCCAAACATTGCCAGTCATCACTGTGTGTCTGCGATTTATTCTCTGACTTTAACTGTGGATTTAACCGCTGTGTGATTGCGTTGACTGTGCTGTCGCCCCCAGATTGCCGCAAAGCTCAGACTCGCGCACGCACTATCATGCATCGCTTCTTGGAGAAAATCTGCTGCAAAATCGAGGGAAGTCGAGAGGCAGCATGACTTGCGCTCTGGATTTCTTTAAATCTACATTCCATTCTCATATAATATCTTAATGCTGTTCCATTTTGGTTTACAAATATGATGAAATGGCAGCCCCGGAAGAAGGTGAGTGATTGCTTTTTTTTTTTTGTTTGTTTTTGTTTTGGTCATTTTTCAGTTATAACGATTAAGAAAAACCTAGTATCACAACTTGAAAAGAGGAGGCTCGCTCTGTTGGCTACAGATGATACCAATATAGCAGCAATCATAACTCCACTTAATTAAATGATACTTAATTGCACCCAAAGCGGTTAATACCTATATATGTAAGTTTGTCCAGTTTTCCAGTTTGACAATGCTATTCGTGCGCTTTCTCTCCCACTTTGTTGCACTCAGATAATCTGCGGTCACGCATGATTCTGTACATAACTTATCCAGTATTTCTGGCACATTGTTCCTGCATATCATGGGATTTAAAGTTTGTGGTGTGGCTAATGGCTGTGTTTACGCTTTATACTGCTCTGATCTGTATGCTCACGTGTTCTCTAAGTCAATTTAGCATCAGACAGACGGGCCTACATTCTTAATCTGGGCTAATCAAGACATCAGTGATTAATGGAACTGGGAGGGAGCCTCTCGAATCGTGGACACTCAGTCTGCACTGTGGAGCCCAGTGTCTTAATGGAGACTAAGAGTTAGATTAAAGATATAAAATGAAACACACTGCAGTTTATGCTTGTAAAAGTTTCTTGAATGAGAACCGGCACCTTTCTTAAATAAGCTGTTCTTAAGGAGAGCTTATGTTAATAATTACAGATACATTTTCCCCTTCAAGTCTGTTGTTTTTGCTGCCTCCTACTCTGCAATTTTCAAAGCCTTTGGGTATTACAGAATGGAAAATATCTGAAAATCATCTGGGGTCTATAAAAAAAAGGGTAGCACAAAATGTAAGGGCTGGATTTTTACCAGCAGGGGGCACCTATCTGTCAAGAAACTGCCTTGCAGAAGAAGGCTGTAACTGGTCAAGAGTCATAGCGAAACAGAAAAATGCAGGCATGAGTAATGTATTGAGCATTTAACAGCATGGTGGTGATGTTCTGTCTTTTTAACAGCACCATACTGTATTGAGGGCACTAACAATCAATGAAACTGTGTAGCTGCTGTTATTAGGACTAGTTGTAGTAATGTGATATAAGTGACCTACAGTATTAGATTGATGCCTCTGGTGTTTTTTTTTTGTTTTTTTTGCATCAGGTGTCAATAATTTCATCCTGAAAGATGAGATGTAAAATGGGAATTCAAAGTAGGCTGTGTTCTGTTGAATTATCAACGGGAAGCTAATGCTTTGTGGATGTCCTAATGATTCCTACAGCTGTGCAGTCTATCTCCCAGAGTCATCCATGAGACCCCCCTTTGAGGGCTGAAAGCCTTTTCTTTGCTGCAGGAACTGATTGCTAGCCACACTGCAGTGTGCTCAACTTGAAAATATCTTAAATGTTACACTGCCCTTCACTGATTATTTTTCCTGATCTTCACCAAGCGGAACACACCAGATCACCATTTTGGTGGCTCCAATCAAGAAAGAAAATGGTTACTCTCCTGTGTGATGTTGATTAATTAACCTGTTGGCAATGTTGCATGCAGGATGCATATGTATGAGCGTAAGCACTTAAAGCAGAAAACACAGACCCACGGGGCAGTGTTCAATATTTAGAATTACTTGCCATTCACAAAGTGTTCTTCTTTGTTTTGGTGCATGTCTGACATTGTCCCTGTACCTCAATATCTCATTCACTACTGAGGGTGTCCTCTAACTAAGGTACTACAAATAGCAGGCAGGACAATGGAATCCAGAAAATAAAAAAAAAACTTAAAAAACAGCTTTTCTGCTCCACGTTGTAAAGAAAGCAATTTCTTTTGAATGCCATGTCCCCTTTAGAAAATGTAGCCATAGTGATTCACAAGAGAGCCTCAATTTTCCTTCTTCTTGCCTTATCCTTATCAGCTTTTTAATCTTTTTCTATACTACACTTATAGAGCGATAGGAATCAATAGGAGGTGGAGGAGTATTATATTGATTCAGGCTGAGTGTTCAGTCTTCCTCATAATGGATTACACAAATGAGTCAAAATTACAAATGTATAATGTTGAAGAGTGGAGAGCAGGTTCCCTCAATGCTGCTGGCGGCTCGCTCTGTTCGGGAAAACAGAATGGGAGTAGAGAGGGTTGTGTGAACAACTTTCTCTCTGATTTGATGGAGTTTCTCTGAACAGCTGGGCTTATCAAGAAAGACGGTTTTAACATCACAGAAATGTGTTGTGAAGCTAAGATGTGATATTTAGGGTTTTTGATAAGTGTGTAAACAGTGGGCACTGCAGCCCTTTGTGCTTATGCTGCAACTGAGGAAAAGAAGCACAAGAAAATATGTCCAAAGCTCTGCCATGAGGGAGAGGTAACTTGGTGATATAGGTTAGAAATGGCAGCACATTTAGACCACGAGGTTGAAATAATTTTAAAAACTGAGGTTGTTCTGATTGAATTAGGTTTTTGGATGTATGTAGATGTGCCTGGACTTTAATAGTGGATTCCAGTAACTTTAGAAGTTTCATTTTTCTTGTACAAGCATTTCTTTTGCTAAAAATGCTGCTCTTTTCTTTGCTGCTGATGTGTTGTCAAGTCAGGATCATCTCACGCTGTTTTCAGAAGAATTGCTCACAAGCTGTTAATATACTGCATAGACTCATATTACAAAGCTTGGCTCTGCATTCGCAGCTCTGATCATGCCTCGTGGCAGTGTGACCAAGTCAGAAGGAAGTTTCTGTTTGTTTTTGTGGTCATGCCAGATGTTTCTGCTGGTTCCACGCAGTTGACATAAGGTCTTCTCACCTGAGAGGGACAGGAAGGTCTGTTCATGTTTCACTGGTCAGACATACTGGGAGCTCTGACTTTCCATCAGCAGGCGTATTCTTACATCTCTGACCGTGTTCATTGGCTTTTTACCTCTGGGATTTTTCTCATGCTGCTTTTCCTCTGATTTTTTTTTTCTTCATTATTTATGAGCTCACTGATGGGGGGAAAGGGCTATTACCCCCTAGTACTCCATCAGTCCTTGTGACGTTTCATGGCTGGTAGCAGCACAACAGGTTTTGAAATGCATTTACAGCAGGGAAAACCCGTCAGGCTGTGAAGAACAGCGCCGGAAGACACACATCAGAGGAGAGAAGAAAGCTGGCAAATCTGTCGCTGGAGGGAGGAGTGACTAGAGAGAACCTGAGAGTGCAAAGATTGAGATATGTCAGGGAACAAATGGGTGGAGGCTAGATTGTAGGAATGTAGGATATACAGAGATATATAGGTGGATATTACAGGGAAGAATGGAATTGTTGACAAGCTGGAGACACTGATAGAATTTGAGATTGTTGGACTTTGAGTAAAAGAAAATGGAGGATTGGATGCTAGAGAATGAGATGGTGCAGGTGATTTTAGAAGTAGGTAACCCTAGAGAGATGCAACCAGGATAATTAATGACAGGGAGTGATAGCACCTGCTGTTCCTGATGCTGTGCAATATTTACAGCCCAGCATGCCAAGTGGAAGGGGATGTGGTTGCGTGTCCACCCCTTCAGCCCATCCTTCTAGGCTGTGATTAGATAGGGCAGGGGCGAGGGATTGGGTCAGGTAAGGAAGGCAGCGCAGCAGCGCATCTGATATTTATATGCTGTACTCGCTCTGTTAATCCCTGACCACTGCTTCCCTTTGGGAGAGATGGACAGAGATGGAGGACAGAAAGAAAAGCTTCCTGGAAAACTAAGCTTCCCATTCTGTTCCTGTGATGCAGCATTTTGCAGTTTGCACAACCTGCAGAGACGTGCTCGCTAAAGTACTCTTGGGATTCTACTGTCAAAATACAACATAGACAATGGAGACTTTGCCATTTTACCCATTAATCCTTATATCTGGGACCTCTACTGTGAAGGGTGGGATGGATTTTTGGATTGCTTGTAGTCAATCCAAAAATTGATTTATGTGTAGAACAGTCCGTTTGTAATGTTTCCCCCATGCCTCAGAGCCCTCATTTGATTTGCTACACCTTTCCTTTTCCCCTCAGAGCTTCTTATTGAGCAAATGGACCCATGTTTGAGTTTATTGAGGTCATTGTTCCAGGGGTGTGGTCAGCTGCTCTTGGGGCTCAGGAGGTGCCTGCCTCTGGGTGCCTCCGCACTGAATAAAGCAGGCTTGACTTGATGGACCACATCAATTGGAACTTATTTCCTTGTTCTGTGAGGTGGAACAGTCCTCTCCTGGATTTAAGCTCAATTCTTTTCATTCTTTTCATTGGTTAAGCTTCTGTTTTGTGCAGTCAGATGTCCATACACTGCAGACAGACTGTTTCAGACACAAAATAGATAAAACCAGTTTTGAATAAGGACTGTCAGTGGCAATAGAGTTACTTCCCTTCGGCATATGGCCTGAAAAACATGCATACTTTCCCTGTTTCACAACATTTATCAGAGTGCAGCTGCCAAAACCACAGTTCCTACATTCCTCTTTAACGCCACACGGGACCGTTTCCAGTGGGCATTGTATCAGGCCCGGTCCTGCAGCTGTCTCAACCCATGCAGCCTGTGTGTTGTGACAGACATTAGTTTCTAGTGTGTTCTAAAGACCTGTGATCCAGCCTGGATGGAGACATGTGAAGAATACCACTAATACCCCCATGCCTCATACTGATGCCCCTAAATCCCACTAATTCCATCTCTTCTTTTGTCAGAGATGAGATTCATAAGCTCTTCTTTGAAGGCTCAATTTTCCAGGAAAGTGTCCTTAGCTTAGCAGTTCGGCCAGGACTAGCACTTCCATTCTTTGGATTGACAGCTGGCTGGGCACCCCAGTGGACAGTATTTTGTCCAAGAAGATATTACTTATGAATATAAGTATGAAAAAGCCTAACTCACCCATCTCCTGGATCATCATCACCACTGCCCACTTCGAGGATTGGCACATGAAGAAGGGAGCACATTATTAGTTTAGGATTGCTTCTTATTGAGTTTCATGAAGAAACACTACACTTGCTGTGCCATGTTTATGCATTAAATCAGTTCATTAGACGCACAAACACACTGACATCCAGCATAGTGCCTTTCCATGGGTCAAAGAAACCACCAACCTCAGAAGATTGTTTTAGTTCCCCTTGCTTTCACTTTGGCCCAACTGGCCTTGCTTTGCTTGACTTTTCTCGCCACATTGGACATGGTGTGGCTAGCAAAGAAAGGTTTTACTGCTGGCTGTAAAATCCAACAGTAAGGAATGAGAATCCTTGCTTATCACGACCCACTGAGCTTTTTCCATCTCCCTCTTTCCTTCTTGTAAGTTTGGGTATATTTACATGAGAGTTATACTGGGTTATTTATGCCAGCCATATGTTTATAGTTGCTAAGATATGTGGACCGGGAGCACTGCCTTTTTCTCCTCGGTGGGTTTGTCTCCTAAGGGAGACTCATGATTTCAGCTTCCTTAACAAGGCACGCAGACAGGTGGTGACTGACAGGCACATGGAGATGGATTCAGTAATGAGGAGCGCAGAACAAACCTCTGTGGTTCACCCCCTCATGCCTCTTCTCCTCAAATGATCTCATGCCTCATATATTTTATATATTCAACCAAGGTTTCTGTTACAGGCAAATAGAGATACTTCTAGTATCCCTGTACCACTTCTGTTTACTGCAACATTACCTCCTGTTGTGGATATTTTAGTGGTTGTTTGTGTCTTTAAATGAGTACTGTTTTGTCTGCATGTAGCCTACAGCACACCTGTGATTTCTACCTAAATGTGTACCTTTCCCCACCAGCCTCAATACGGCATTACAATTTTCTTGGAAAAAGTAGTTTAAAAAGAGATGTAACGTGTCTGTGGGTCCATGAATGTGTCAACTTGTTTCTCCTGATATATTTCTGCATTCCAAGATGTCCTTTTTTATGTTTGTCTTGAAGTCTCTTGGAAAACGGTTGTTCTGACAGTGAGCGATATCCTGATGTCTGATAGTTGATTGATGGAAACTGCTTTATATTATCATCCATCAGAGATACTGAAATAGTTCCTCCTCTGTCTCTTCTCCAGCTTGTTGTTCACCTCTTCCACGCCTGTCTCTTGATCTGCACTCCTGAGAGTGGGGTCAGAGGCCACATTAGAGTATGTATTGTTCAGCAGTCAAGAGAGAGCTCCACTTACCACTGTGAAATCTCAGGCATCAGCGCTGTCGTTGCTATTTAGAAATACTGCGTGAGGCTGAGTGCTGTTTTAAGGGCCAACCAACCAGATGTGATGTCTGTTTGGGCACCAGGCAAGGTCTTTACCATTTTCAATCTGCCGATTCTTCATCTTATCCAAAGTTGCACTGGTGTGCACTGGTGTGAAGTAGTGAAACTCTGGAGCTCTGTCTTTGGTGTGATAATACATAGCTGAAACGTGTTTGCTGCCTGGTTTGGGTTTTCTCCATGAGGAAATCATGCTGAACATAAATCAAAAACATGTTTAGTACTATGAACGCTGCTCTGTCTTCTGCAATAAAACAACAGATATGTGTCCTCATTCCAGCTGCTCCAGTGAGGGCTGTAAAAAGCAGACAAGATATATAATCACTCATTAGAACAAAACACTCCAACTTGGCACACAACGGCTGCTGTAATGGTTCAGGTGTGAAATTGCTCTCCCCGTTTTCACATGGGAGTATGTGTTAGTCCCTCTTCCTCAGTTTTCTGTGAACAGTGTTATCTTTTTCAATTTATATTCAGCTACTATAGTATTTTCACGACAATATGCTGCACTTTCTTTTTCAAAGTAGAAAAAAGTTTAGCAGCCCCATTAGAGCCAGATAAAATTATGGGTCAACTCAGGTACCGTGGTACTGAATCAAATTACCGAACCTTGCAGAGATTATACTTTACATTCACAGAATGCTTCTCATTTGTCTCTGCGGGGCTGCACAGCTTTTGCAACATTGCCCTGGAGACATCATAGTAACACAGCTCTGCTGGCTGGCATTTGGACATGTGAAATTATCCATGCCTGGTTCTGTCAGTGAACATGACTACATGTGTCCATCAGGCCCTGACCAGCTGCAGCTGCCCTCCACAGGCTCAACATGCCTGCCCTTCAGCATACCAGTGTAGGGGAGTGCAGCTAAACATGCACACAAACTTCTTACCTTGAAGCATTTGGTTTCACTTTCTCCCAGACAACTGGGACATTGTATTATTTATAGCGCAGCGCTCAACGGCTATCAGCCTGAACTCATATTAGCTCCTTGCTCAAATGCTATGCAGCTTCACTGGAGTTAGTTAGAGCAAAGCTGTTGTCGCTTAACGTCAACAGATCTAGTTCCCCATCTTTCTGCCACTCCATCAATCCATTCCTCCATCTCCAGATTGTGCTGCTGCATAGAGCAAACAGAGCTGGGCCTCAGTCGGAGCAGGTGCAGGCAGCTGTGATGATGCCACACAAAAATGGGTACACTCAAGGGAGAACGGTTGGCTCTGCAGTGCTCAGCAAAAAGGAAGAGCAAGATTTGTTTTCAGAAAGAAGAAAAGCTCTGCGCTGGTTGTATTCTTTGGTTGAAGTTAGAGAGCAAGCAGGCATTGAGAATTCAAGCAAGCCTCCATGTGGCAATGTGCTCTTGGTGCTGAATTGAGAATTTATATCTGCTAAAATCCTGTTGGCTGCAAATCAGTTGAAAGTGCTGGATACTTGTTTGCCAGTTGGTGTTAAATGTGTCTGAAAGCTCCATGTTGCAAATCTCATTTGATACATTTGTTTGTCGCTGTTGCTGCGGTTGATGGAATTATGTGTGGTAAACAATAGAGACTGAACAAATCTTATGGCAATCTTTTTTAGTAAACAGAGATCATATCGATGAGGAGTATGAGATTTTAGTTTGACCATCTTTTATCGAGATGGTGCCATGCAGCTGAAAACTCTGAAGGTTCTGCCTGATTTCTTTTACAATGTTGTCAAAGGTAATGTTACATAGAAAAAGAGAGAAAATTGTATGTTTTTCAGGACAGTTTGTATTACAAGCCCTGCAAACCGTTGATACCATAGCAGTGATGGTGACCTGCTTACTTCCAGTACTTGACAGGGTTCATTTATACCGGCAGACGCTGTTACTTTCTCCTTGCCTCTGTTTGCCTTTCTCATTTATAGTAAGACACCGGTGTGTTTCTGCACTGACTTTCCTGCACACAGAGTAAAGGTTTTTTGGTCCTCGACCAAAACCCTTACAATGCTCTGAAAAGGATACTTTTGGAGGTCAAGTGGTGATTGAATGCAAGATAATTTGAGTCGTGAAAGGCAGACAAAAACAGATTTCATCACAAAGAAGACAAAATACCAAATACTAAAGAACAAGGAGGTGCGGGGTACTGGCAGAGTCAACCGCTACACTGCATCCTCATTCTTAGTGTTTGGTTTTGCTTCATTACAGAGCAGATGTTTGCTCACCGTGATGCCTTGTCATTCCACAGCAGAACAAAACTTCTGTCCTTTCCACCTGTATTTAAAAGTTTCACTAGTACGTTCAGAGGGCTTCAACAGCCCCTCTTAATTTTGAATGAAAAGGATCGGAGACAAAAAAAAAACGTCTTGCTCTTTTTGATTTAGTTGTGTCTTTCCTTCTGTCCTCTCTTTTGTTCGAGCTGTGCTTTGTTCAGGAAAATAAAAACAGACTTGACATTTTAAATGTATTTTTAATCAAAGTGAGAGACAGATGTAGTGGCTGTGTGATGAAGCTGTCAGTCTGTCAGACAGCTTTGATGAAAAACTGAGGAATCCTTTATTCCTTCTTCAGGAGTAATCATTAGAAGCTGATGAAAAGTGTTGAACAAGGCTGAAACTGCAAAGTAGTGTGCAACATTTTGATAGCTGATATTGCCTACTGTACGGCACATGTTCATTGTAAACGTAGTTTCAGTCTTGTGAGCAAAGTTTGGCAAAAAGACAGATTGACTTGCAGGTTGGCAGCTAATTAAGTAGTGAATGTGGCAAGCTACACTTTTTCTTTTGACTCTTTTTTTGACTGTTAACACAGCCACTTGTTCCCTTCCCATAAAGAGAAATCTATGTAGTTCTATGTCCTCGTTTCCTGCAGTGAAGGAAACTGTTTCTCCAGCACCGGAACTGCTCCTCCCAGGAGACCCAAACAACAAGAGACACAAGTGTGTTATTTTCCTCCTTCTTGATGCAGCGCATTAAGTGACATAAGTTTTTACTCATAAGTTAATCATGCTCGTCCTTTGTTGTCCCAATCAGAATGCATCTTTAAGTGGTTTCCTGTTTGAGGAATTAATGTCAAACAATCTTGTCTGAGAGCCTGCCTCTTTTTGGCATGTGTGGTTATGAATCCTGGGGGGGGGGGGGGGGGGGGGGGGGGGGGGGTTTATGATAGGATTCAAATCAGAGCTTGTTGAAAGGAAGGGAGTCATGAAACCTGATTAGAATATGGCTTGAGTTAATTAAGTAAGGATTTTTTTCTCATTCCATCTATCTATCTGTAATCTAATTACAGATGGTAGTTTTCCAGTTCCTGTTAAATGAAATGCACTGGTCTCTTGAGGGGTTCCACCCACAGCCTCCGCCCCTTGGTCTCATCCTTTCAAGGCTGTACTGAGGAGTTAACAGATGTGACATCAGAGCAAAGAGAGAGCTTTGTTGGTGTATTGTGTAGCATTATATTCATTCCACTAATTACCCACAAACTGCCTGCATGTCATTCAAATGTGCTGCTTGTGTGTCATCAGTCACTGACAATAGATTAAAATGCATACTTTCCTCGTGAAATTAGATGTCCTCTCATGTGCTGTGTTGCTGTTTGCAAGCAAAATGTGACCTGAAATTGTCCTGTGCTTTTGTTAAAAAGGAGGGCATCGGGACTCTGTATTGTATCTCAACCATAGCGTTACCCTTGGAAATGGTGGGCTACACACCATTTCAGTTATGCCGAAAGTACTTCAAGCATAATTACGAACAGATGGAGGACCTCTCGTATTCTTTGCTGTCGTCCTGCTTTCCACTGCCTTTGTTCTGCCGGCTTCTTTCCAAATTCTTTATATCTCTCCTTTAAACTTCTTTGAGTGTAGTGAACTTCTTCATGCTGACATGCTCTTTTGTTTCTGCTTGTTGAATATCTGAGCAGCTCTTGTCATGGTAGGTGATTGGGAAGATCAAGAGCTGCTCTTCAAGTGCAGTCTCTTTGTATAAGAGAAGTTAACGGCCAAAAATGCAATTCAAGCACTTCTGTCAACCCTCAGAGATGACACTCATATTAGCGCCTACGTCTTGCTTCCCCATGTCTCACATCTTTTTCTCCCTTTTTTCTTTTGTCTAAATCCAAACCCCTCATCTCTCCACATCTACCTCTGCATATTCTCTGTACTCCATCTTTATGTCTGTCTCTTAGGAAGAAACAGCCCTTAGCTGTAAATTGGCCCATTTCTCACATTTCATTTCCAAAAGTTGCGGCAGGTAGAAGTAAGTTCGGGGGCGAGAACCTGCTAGCCCAGCACATTGAGAGAACTGTGAATTCATTACTCTTCCTGGGTCCTTGAAACAAGAGAATGAGAGTTTTTCTCAAATCAGCTGGAAATTTCCGCTCTTGCCGTATTGCATTTCACTGTTTCCAGACTGAAGGAAAAATATCAGGACTTTTCCATTATTCTCCAAATGTGTAAGTCTGTAAAAGCATAAAATTAGATATCTGTGGAGCATAAAATTAATTCTGAGACCTCTACAAAAGGTCAAAGGATATTTTCAAACTAAACCCATGATTAGCTTCTTGTTTGACATACAGTGTTAATGCTTGGTAAGAAGTCAGCCAGTGTGGAATTGGTATGTCCAGTCACACATTATCCAGCTTTGAAGTCTTTTAATTCTGTTGTGACCTACTAAGGATTACAGTTGAATCTCCCATTATTCTCTTGATGCATGTGCATAACATTTAAAAACATTACTGCTTGTGACAAGCTCCGCTGCTTTGGCAGTCTAAGTGTATGCTACAGTCGCTACTATCCGTGCACTTAGATTAGAGCAAGGAGAGTGTATCAGTCAATTACTGTTATATCTCTGTCCTGCCGCAGACTCCCCACTGTCTGTCTGCAGCCCTCCCCTCTGCCAAAAGAGCACCCTCTTTTCTCCACAGTAGCCCAATTTGTCAAGATCACTCATTCAGATTGGTGTCGTTTTGAGTGGGGGCTGGTATCTGCCTTTAGAGAGAAATGATTACGGTAAAAGCAGATGAAAAGGCGAAATGCAGATGATCCTTAAGCTCTTTTTGAGGAGTCGTACCTCCTTTAGCTTTTCTTCACCCCTTTATCTCATGATTCCATTTCTTTTTCATTTAAGGTCTTCTCTGTGTCCCACTGACCTTCCATTTCCCCCTTTATTTCTCTTTGTCTTGATTTTCTTCTTTACTCTTATCTCTTCCCTGTTTCTTTTTTCATACTTCTTTTAGTCCTTTTTCTTCTCTCCACTTGGTAGCAGATTCCTTTTATGAGTGGACGACACAGCAACGACCCCATGTAAATATGTAGGCTAATCTGGGCTTTCAGTAGTTTGTGTACATGAATATTGCATGACTGGTCCTCCTGCGCGAGCCCAGATTAATTCTTAGTCTTTTCCCTTGGTTAATTGAAAACCGTTATAACTAATTCAGTCAGGAGCCGTTCTCCAAAAAGCTCCTTTCTCAGGCTGCAGGGCTCTGATCTTCCCTACTTTCTTTGCCCCTCCCTTCAAACCCAAAGCCTGCTTTTCAAATGGACACCAATCAAAATGCTCCTCTGGAAGAGGCAGAGCGCAGTGTTGGGAAATGAGGTTAAGTGTGCACACTGACCGACCTTCAGTATTGCAACGCCCTCCGTATCAGAATCTGACAGGCTGTGAGAGTGTAGAAAGAGAGGGTTTGGTGGGGAGAGTTGTAATTGGATGAAGCATTTACGATTCTGACCTGTCTATTTTCAGTGCATGAAGGGCCCGAGACGACAACTTCACCTCTGTGGTTTTTTGACAACTGCTTGCTTTTGACCACAATAAACAACATGCATTCATTAGTTACACACTTACTTCCTCGTTCAGTTTGGGTGGTAGATGCCTATAAGACAGCTACGGCATGCAGAATATGTCAGCCCCGACTTCATCATTTTATTCTCTATCCTTTTTTTTTCTTTTTTTTCAGTGCTGATCAAAAATTCAGAAGAGTGTCTGTAGGGTGCTATTTTAAACAGTTCTCTCCTTCTCTATCTGATCTTGCACTCTTACTCTGGGATATGGGGGATTGAGCAGAGTGTGTCGAGACTCTTTGGAAACAAGGTCCTCCATGTTGCCCCTGGTCACAGTCTCCCTTTCAAGCAGCTAATTTTATGCAACCCTCATCATGCCTTCTGAGCAGAGAAAGAGACACAGAGTGATATTATCTTCAGGATGGTGCCAAAATAAGAGAAGGAAATTGAGTGGAAACTTTTGCTCTGCATAAAAGGGAGCAGCAAATAATCATGGGAGAATGTTTTTCTGCCTCAGTCCTCTTTCCTCATTTATAATTTTTCCAAAACCTTACTCATGTCAGTTTGCCTCTCTGTTTCATGTTTTTTATACTGGGAGGTTGGGAGACGGGAGCTTGTGTGCATAAGACATAACAGCTTAGGCACGTATACTATATGTCTGCGTCCCTACATCAAAACAAGCCAGGATAGAACCAGATTGTGCATTCATTTTTATTCTTATTTTATTGCACGGACCAAGTTTTATCTCACTGGGTTTATTTCATTTGTTGCTTCCAGTCTTGGATTTCACATCTGCAACATATTAAAAACAATGTTGTGAAACTAAACTTTTTTAATGAGGTAATAAATGAGGGGTCGGTGTTTTTCTGAGAAAGATGGGCAGAACATCCCCACTTTTTTCAACAAATACAAAAAAATAGCTGAAATTCTTTAAAAACCATTTCTTATAAGGAGTTTGAAAGAGAATGACATATTTCTCCCTCTACAGCGCATATTATTATAAACCCACGGAGATTAAATTTGTTTAAACAGCCTTTAAAAAACTTGAGCGTTTTCTGGAAAATTTAAAATATCCCGTAAACTTTTTATTTTTCAGCACTTGAAGAAACTAGAGCATGAAATGAAAATAAAATAAACTTTTCCACCTTTAGCTTTTATTTCAAATGAACAGCCTTTTCTTTCATTTTGATGTAAGATTCCAGTCTTTAAAAGTTAACCAACATGCTTCAGGTTATAGTGGGTTCAAGGACTGAAGTCATTTCAGTTAACAAGAAAGAGAGTTTGCTGGAGAGTGCAGCAGCTACATTTTGTCAGTCTTTAAGGCACTGAAATAATACCCATCATTTTTAAATTGCTGAGATAACGACATGGGCAAAGTGTTACATTTGAAAATGTGGTCAAGCTTTACAAGTTTTTGACTCAAATGCTACTTAAACCTAAGACTAAGTCTTAAGTTGTTCAGAGGTAGTTTCAACTTCTATGGACTCAGATGTATCTATGGTGGACTATCAATTAAAACTCGATATAATCAGATAAATCAGATTTAAAATCTTATGAAAGCACAAGAAACCCAAGCTGAAACAGACGTTAGAAACTGTTATCAACAATGAGTCCAAATCCAGGCTCTGTGATGGTAAAGGGCTGAATGAGAGTCCTTTGCAAAACTAATTTACTAGTCTTGAATGGAAATATTTATCCTGAAAAATACATGGAATCAGTAGAACATCATATAATCTTTTCAAAGTAAAATATTCTCAAGTACTTCCATGCATTTTTCAACTAAATGTTTTGCACACATTACATGGCATGGCTAGGCACAGATGAAAGACTGGAATACCTGCTGTCTTGGCATGTTTTTAAGAGAGAAATATAAAGCAATGACGATCCCCTTGTTTTGCACATTGAAAGGTATCTGCAGAAAGTACGGAACAAAATATATATTTCTTTTTCTCTGCTGGAATTTGAAGTCATTTTAAGAAGGAATAACAACATTAAAACAGGAAACTTTGCTGTTTAACCTTTCTTTGAAATGGGTTTTATGCCTAAAATGCAGGAATACATTGATGTCACTAACTTAATTTAACAAATGCTTAACAATCTCAGCTTCATACCTTCTACAATAAAAATGAAGTCGAAAGATACACCGTGCACCAAGTTTTTCTGATTTGTTGTGTATACAGTACGCATAGTGTTTTGTGTATGAACAAGAATCCTGTTGTGAGTGTTTAACTAAAATATAGTAATAAGATTTTCAATGTAGCACAATCGATTCTCCCATATTACATTTCTGTCAGATTTTTTCTGCACTCTCTTCTGCCACGGTTAAAGATTGGTTAAAAACAAAATCAGAAAAAAGCGTATTGCATTAGTTTTCCAGCTTGACCTTGAATATGTTCTGATGAGACATCTCTACACACTAGCCACAGTATTTTTCTGAATGCTCAAGCACTTTCTTGTACAAATGTTAAAAACATGCCACTTAGTCCCTCCTTTTCTTTATCCCCATACTTCCCCTCTATTTTTCTACCTCATAACACTGCAGTGCTGGCAGGTTTGTGGTAAAGCCTCAGGAATGGAAATGAGATGTGTGGTGGCACTGTGTCAAAGAGCAGCAGATTGAACATTAGCCTGAATCGGCCAGCAAATGTTTTCAGATTTTTTTTAAAATTCAAATTAGCTGAGAATATTGGCTTGGGAGCCAAGGGTGCAGAGAGATCTCTGCAGTGGACACCTGCTCTATTAACCCCACATGATGTGTTTGGGTGTGATTGCATGAATTATCTCAAGTGCGAGATAAAATTCAGTGTGTTGTTTATGCTCTTCTCGGTGTTTGCACCTGTGACCCAGGAGAGCATTAAATACAGTGAGGAGAAAGTTACATTTAGCTGCTTTTAGAAACTTATTACTTGTTAAATGGGATATGTCTATCTGTCCCATGTTTGTTTTCCCCAAAGCAGAATTTTTCTCTTTTTGTCTTGTTCTCCACCAGTGATTGCAGGTTGGCAGCTAATTAAGTAGTGAATGTGGCAAGCTACACTTTTTCTTTTGACTCTTTTTTTGACTGTTAACACAGCCACTTGTTCCCTTCCCATAAAGGGACGGCTGCTCCAGTCTAACATCAGAGAGGATTATTTATGGTGTGTATGCCTGTCGTTAGTGTTTGACTTATTGCAGGGTCACAGGATGTGGGCGGATTTAGGTGCTACTTTATCACTCTTACCTCATCATTTCTACCCAAGTCACGTCGCACTCTGTCACTGTGCTGGGTCACCTCCTGTATCTGCATCTGTATCTATGTGTGTTAGTTCCTGTGTGTATACATTACACTGTATACTGTTTATGCTCTTGATATCATTCGATACTATTGACTTAGACCACACACATACAACCTCTCTCCTAACATTAAGGACACACAAAATTAGGGCTTAATAATTCACTTTCACCAAGTTCCTCATTGCAGATAAATTGCAGAATAAATAAGGGAGCATTGTGATCTTGTAGATAAACAGATTTTTGGTGAGTTTTTATGACCCAGCAATGATTAAAATGATATCAATCACTATCTGCTTCTGGTCTGAGTGGGCCAACAA
Organism: Telmatherina bonti; assembly: GCF_933228915.1. NCBI lineage: Eukaryota > Metazoa > Chordata > Actinopteri > Atheriniformes > Telmatherinidae > Telmatherina > Telmatherina bonti. Next base: position 25,015,078 of record NC_136611.1, on the reverse strand, counting down.
GAAATAATCATAAATGATGTTATATTAATTCCTGAATTTACCTCCCGTTGATGTCTACTGCAGTTTTTTTTTTTTTTTTTTTATCTTTCTACTGATTATGACTTCTACTGAATTCTACTGAAAACAACTAGCAAGTACCACCAGCCTTTGGTGATGCTAGTTATGCTAGTTATAGTATAGCCTAGTTTATTAGCATCAAATGGAAATGTGTTGCATGTGTTTTTTGTGGTGTTTCCAAATCTACCTTCAGGTTTACTTTCCAGCTAAATGGCTAAATTTCCTGCTGATATAGATCCTCCAAAGTTTTTATTTGCTGTATTGGGGAAGTCAGGCTACTGTAGAAAACATGTGGAGTGCTTTTATTGACTGTAAGTCTGTAATTGCCAACCAACTTTTATGAAATTTGGTTGGTTATAACTCTGGCACATTGTCCATAAAGTTGCCTGTCATTGGGAAACATGTTCACTCATTGTAGGCACATTTGATCTGTTGAAGAGCAGCAATGTGATGTGGAATGCGTAATCTCAAGAATATGTTTCAGTTTCTGCGAGCTTTTCAGATAACTATATTTCTGTAGCTAATGATTATTTTATTAATTAAACATCAGTAGGCATAAGAAGGCATCCATTAAAATATCTTTCTTTCCCTTTATTTCTTTATGTTTTCCTTTTTGAGTTTAAGATACTATGATTAGCAGATACTGACAAGTGAGAAACTCTGGCAGACCTTTTGCATTGTCCACAGAAAACATAGGTCACACTGACAGAAAAAGCGTAGGTTTATAGTGAAGAGATCAAAGTCAATCTCCCGGTTTGTCCACAACTACACAGTAATTTGAATCCTAACCACTGTGGACTACCTCCCAGGTTTTCTTTCTCAAAACAAGCCCTGCAACCCAGTTACGAAGTATTTAAGCAGATTAAGAAACAACACTTCTCAGGTTTTCCAGAGATGAAGAGCCTTGTCATGATAGCTTTTAGTTTTGGTTTTATGCATTTTGATGTTAGTGGCTACTAAACACACAGTGGTTTATTGAGGTCATATCTTTGACCTTTAAGTAGAGCAACAGAGTTTATTAAAAAAAAAAAAAAAGACTAGTGGCAGTCATTTGACAGCAAAGAAGTCATAAGAAGAGCGAAATGCAGCAAACTGTGCTAGCATGGGTCGGCTGCACTGAGGATATGCATATGAAGATGGTACAATTGCTCAACCAGTTGAGCTACATGTTGCTCAATTTCATGTTGCTTGTTTTAATTTCATTTAATTTGTTTTTTCTCACTCTTAATTTAACTTAATTTAACTAATCAAAACATAAGGAAGTCTGTGAGATTTTACAAATCTGGCATTGGACCTACTACCTCTTTGTATTATTGTTAGTGAAGACACAGATGTGTGATAACTGATTTTTCCACTGGGGACAGAAAAAAAACTAAGTGGCATATTGAATAAACAACTGTGTTGTAACGGTGTCATCACAAATCTACTCTTTTGCAGACTTTGATGTCATGTTTTCACAGTGTACAGCACTTTAGGCTCAGCCGTCCCTCCTGTCCTTGGCTGGTGTGTGTGTGTGTGTGTGTGTGTGTGTGTGTGTGTGTGTGTGTGTGTGTGTGTGTGTGTGTGGTGACAGTGGCTGCTCGGTTGTGCTGTTAACCTCAGTGTAAGGCTATGACTGATGTGACTCACAAACCTTCTCCCTGCTTCACATCTCACAGATGATATATGTCTGGGGAGAAATCTACCTTTTTATGTTTGTGTATGTGGCTGCGCTTTGTCTTTGATTTCGACCTAACCTTGATGCATTGTGGTGACTTGTGTTTTTTTCTGTGGGAATTTGTCTTTTTTCATGCGTAAACTAACCAGGAGAGAGCAAATGTCTTCAGCTGTCCGTTGCACGTGCTTCTTAACTAAGTCTCTACTGGCTGGATATCATGTCAGCTGAGTATTAAATGTTTAATGCCAGTGGATGTAGGAGATTGCTTTTTACTTGTCCTGATTAAATATTTAGGGATGTCTGAATGGAGCATTTGACATTGCTAGGTGGTGAGGGACCCTAATCGCAGTGTGAAGTGTCAGGACATAACTGAGTGCCAGCTGTCTATTTGGTTGTTACTATGGTGCCATTGGGACCACGGCTGAGGGAAACTGGTGGTGGACACAGAATGGGATGTGAGAGGGGAGGTTATATTTATCTGTGCCCTTCATTCTGAATAGAGAGCGTTTTTTTCTTTTCTGTTCAGCACATATCTGTCTCTGATTGCTTTGTCCTTTTCACCATAAGGGACAGTAGACAAGGATAAAACTCGATGGCATACATACCTATTTTAGATAGCAGCAGACAGCTGCGAGTCGTTTATCTCTTAGTTTAACTCAATGGAGACCACAGATACGTCCGATATAAGAACTCTGAAGTGGAATATATATTATCCAACACATAGCATTTCTGACTGCAGTAAAGTCCTCCAAAGAAAATGCATCAAAGTTAATTGACTTTCCACCTGAAAAACCCAGTAATTCACAAGGTAAAAAGTCAGGATTGGACTATTATCTTAAATTCAATGAGTCTGTTGCACAGCAAATGGTTTGATCCCTTTACCTGACATCTTAATACTTGCAGTGGGGAAATTTGGCAAAACAGGAGCGATTGATGATAATGCCTTGTAGAGAATGCTAATTTAATAAGTTAAGGGTGAATTTATTAAAATCTGCATCTAGTTCTTTGGCTGCTTGGTAGATTAAACGCCTTCATTTCCTCTGTGGCTTACGTTTATTTTCCACGATTTGGCTTTGGAGCTTTGGCAGCACACAGCATGTCCAATGCACACATGCACTGTGTTGCATTGTCCAATGCTGAAGCAAGCCTGCAGTCGTTTATTTGAATATCTAATCTTGAATAGGTCCTTGTGCAAATGAATGACTATGAATATTATTGAATGCTTCACACATCCATAGATGTTGTGTCTGCAGGATCTGCAGACTTCTTATTGTATATTTAACCTTCCTCTGTGGTGGGACATTATCATCAGGGACCGCTCAAATTTCCTGGTCTGGCCACTGTTTACTGCAAGCACTGAGAGGTGGATCATATCAAAAGCCCATCTTGACATGAGACCCCAGGGATCATCTAAGGAGACACCTGGCCACACCGCAGGCCATTTTACAATGCTGGCTCACACTGGCTGCATTGTTCTGAGAGGCTCCTAACAGAGACATGCACACTAAGATACACTCTGCTGAGAGGACATGATGCATTCTTCTGAGGTTACGACGTACTGAACACTCTGGCACTTTCCCCAGCTCCCACATCCATACTTGCATCCCCAAGGCAAAGCCAATCCAGCAGTGAGTCACCCACAACAACTACAGTCTGCAGCTGGGGAGATAAAGACAAAGGAGGTAAACTTAGTCCAGCTGGAGAGCATTCCCTCTGGTCAGCAGAGAAAGACAAAAGTAAGAGAAAAGCATGTCTGACTTAGCCTGTCTGCTTGACTGGCCTGTTGGACGACCCACAAAGGGACTCAGGGGATTGATCAGAAGAGGAGAGGACCTCCACAGGAATAGCCGGGAGGCAGGAGCAACCTTCTGCTGTACAGCCAGAGCTACTTCTGAAGAGACAAACGCTCAGGGGATGAAAGTAGCTTCTACTGATAGGGTGGCTGTGTGAGCTCAGTAAAGCCGCGCTATGTGCATAGCTGATGCTTGGATTACATTTTGGTATGTGCTCTTGTAGCCTATTCTTCTGTAGTGGTGGGTTGCTTCTGTATTTGCAGGAATTGTCTTAAATCATGCCTCAGCAGATAACTGTTCCTGGAGCTGTCAGTCAAACTGGTCCTGTTGAAGTACAGTAACCCTGACATGACTTTAATGTGTAGTTTTAAAAAGGATCTTCAGAGATCTGTACTGATTATTTATAGGATGACTTGTTGTGGTCTTGCACAAAATAACCAGCTTTTACAACTGTCTGCCCCTGTTGTCTATTGTTAATATTCCAGAGGTTAGCGGTTGGGTTGTAATGGTATTTTTATTGTGCGGTTCTTGTGTTTGGTCTGTTGTCTGTTTGTTGTTCTATTCCTCTCAGGAATGTTGTGGGGTCTCTGCTTTTCATTAGGTGGACTGTCTCAGAGAGCCTGCCCCATGAGTGTTTGGTAGTGTAGGCAATGTTAGTCTTGCTGTAGGTCTCTAATGACAATGTCCTGCATCATAGTTCATTAGTGCTCCTGTGATACCGATGCTCCAGTTCCAGCATTTACAGCGAGGTGAGCACATGGATCTGTCAGGGACAAGCTCACCCAAGAACAGCGTGTTAATCTATCCTCATTTCAGATTGAATCGAAAACAAGATTAGAGTCTTTAATTTGTCTTATTTCACATCTTAGATTAATGTATTTTTCTGTGACCGCACTTAAAATGTCCTCAAACGTGCATCTCTTCAGGCAAAGAGGGATTTTGTGCTCGGTGTTTTGGAAACAGTGCTGGGTGAATCAAGGCAGGATAAGAGTTTAAGGTATAAAGGAGCTCCTATAGGCCCTGTTATGGCTGAATGATTAAGCTGTAATCCGATTGAGCGAGCTTGGGAGGGGTTTGTTGGGCTGCAAAAGGACCTCACAGTCAGACAACCAGTGGGCACACCTACCTGCCACTCTTAGCAATCTCAATGTTCCAGCTGATTACTGAGAGTAATTAAAATTTCTAATTATATCGGATTCACTATGTCACAGGATTTGTAGAAATAGAGATTATTCGTTTGTTTTGATTTGGCTCAATTACCCGCTTGCCTCTTGTGAGAGCTGTAGCTCGTGTAAACTAGTGATGAGCGGTGCCCAGCTCTTTATCTCCACCAGCTCACCACATCTCCCTGCCTTTAACACCTGCAGCTGTCCGCCTGTTGGTTAGTGGTGTCGCGTGACATTGAAGCGATAGAATAAGATTCCTGTGATGAAACGATCGCACACTGGTAACTCTTAATCACAATGAATATTCAGAAGAATCAGTGAACAGATGAGCTGAGTAAAGTATTCAAAGCAGCGTGTAATCGGAATTGTTGAATTTGAGCCGATCAAAGGCATGGAAAACATGATGAGGATTCCTAAATGGTGGAAAGAGATGGAAAAAAAACCCCCTTCAGATTAAGGACAAGAAACTGGTCGTGGAAACATGAGTGGCAGAAGCAATCCTCTAAAGCAATCTACAGCGACCCATCCAACCTTGAAGGAGCCCACAATAGCCCTGGCTCTTCCTTCAGCATTAGCAGTCTTGTGTGGGATGCTGTATAATCTACCTGCCAGATTAAGATGACATGGTCATTGTCTAGAAGAGAGAATTGAATTATGGTGTGTGAAAGGGGTTTAAATGAGATTATGCAGAGAGAAGTCTTCCAGCATGCATGAGATGTGCAAAGTCAGGAGGGTTGGCACTCCGACTATACGCACTCACTGTTATGCACACAACTACATTCTTGCACTTGTACAGTGTGAACTAATTTGCAAACAAAAATTATGCAAATAACAGCAGTTGCACATGCAAATGTCTACGCATACACACTTGACCTACATTCACACCTACACAATTGACCTACATTTACGTGTATGTCAGACTGCAGTGATGCTCACCCTCTCCCAGTCTGTTGCATTCTCATATGATTTCCTCTTATTTTAGTGACAGTGCATCTTTTATTTGTGACTCTGATTTATGCTCACAAGTGTGTTTATAATGCTGGCTCAGCCTCTAACACAAGTATATGGGCTAATCCCTGTGATGAGTGCGATTAGCTTAACCACTCTGCTGCATATTTAGTGCATGTATCTGCTCTGTTTAACCAGAGCTAATCTCCAAGCACCCCCAAACTGATGACTTCTCATGATCCTCCCTCTTCATGTTTACACACAAACTATATCTCCTTTCATGTTTTTCCTCAGGCTTCCTGCCTGCATGTGTGGGTGTGTCTCATATTTTCATACGCAGTTGTTTCTTTTCCAGGTGGCTGATGAGTACCCATGTGTTTGTGAACGGGGTGTTTTCTCATGCTGTTGTTGTGTTAAACTTGGAGTGTGTAGTTCTGCACGTGTCTACCCTGCAGGACATGAGGTACAGCAGCATTCTGTCATTTATCTTCATTGATTATCAAGTGATAGAATGCACAAAGATGAATAAATAATATAGATGGTATCAATTAATCACATTTACCAGATTTGATCCCACCCTTCAGAAGTGCTGCATATATCTATATGCACTTGTGAGTCTGTGCCTGTGTATTAGTTAAGTGTGGATGGATTAGAATTAGCAGATGGACTGCATTAGCCACTGAGGTGCTAGCACAGACAGAGTCAATCTGTTGTACAGGACTGAGACCAGGTTTTGGCACACTGGGGTAGAGCCAGGTCAGGACACCCTGTCTGGGGGTCTGCAGCAACAGCAGGGGGTCTGGATGGAAGCAGGCTGACTAACTATAAGGATATACAGATCAGAAGTGAAAATTTAAAAAATGGGCTGTTCAGTTGCCACCAAAATGCTCATGTTTTAAAGTGTTGAGTAAAGGTAGGAGGCAGCAACAATTTGACATTGAACTGTGTTGGTATACTTTGCCGAGGTGAGAAAAGAGGGCACAAGTAAAACATGAAACAGCAGGAAAAGATAAGTGCAAAAAGGAAAGTACAGAAGAAAAAAACGAGAGAAGGGAGGGCATGTTAGGGAAGCTTACAAAATCCAAAACTGCTTCCAAGTGTTCCAGAGTCAATTAGCGCTCCTTCTGATAAAGCATGTTTTTTCATTTCTCTTTGTTCTCTGTCCTCATGCTTGGTTATCATAGCCTCAAGCTCTCTGCAGGGGGTGGTTGGAGGGCTTTGCTGGGTGATACTTGTGTTGGTGTCAATTATCACATTACCTGCAGAAGTGGCCAAATCTTTCTCTCTCTCTCTCCTTCTTCTTCTGTGTTTCCCAGATTATTCATTCCTCTTTCCATTCTTCCTTTCGACAATTTATGTATGTTCAATACAAGATTTTGTGCCACTGCAGGAGGACAGTTCAGCCAAAGGTTGTGACAACACCAGTTTATTCGTTATTGAAACGCTCTACTATATCTGTTATAATTGCATTTCCATGTGTAATTCCTGTCCATGCTAAGAGCAACATGCTGGCTCTAATCCATGGCCTTCAGAGCAAACAAGTTTGGTTGTTATTCTGTAAACGCTGTCAAGTAGATATAGTAGCACTAAAGCAAGCCAGACTGTGATTCTTGCTCTTCAGGATCCATACGGATCGATGTGAAGTGGCTTAGCTTTCCCAAAGAAAATGACATTGAGATGGCCTCACCAACAGCTACATGGTGAAAATACACAGTTGTTCATCTTTTTAATAAGGATTACATGGTGGTAAGAACTCTGCTGGAGCCATGAAAGACTCAGTGAGAGATATTTAGTAGTTTGTTTTAGTGGTGGTTTAAGAGCATAATGGTGGTGGAATAAAAGGAGGGGGACAGGTACTTGTCTCCAGAGTTTTTAAGCTTTAGAGCAGCCCTGTAATTTAGAACCAGTGCTTCTCAAAAAGAACAAGAAAGTTTAGGGAATGGAGAGTAGAGGAGTCAGAATTCTTTCTTTTTACTGCACCCATTATATGTCATGACTAAAAACTAATCATGTCCTGGAAACTGAGCCTTAGGAAGAGTGCTGAGCTTGTATTTTACTCTGGTTCCCTCCCCCTTCCTGGTTTCTTCAGTCTTTTCCCGTCTGTGTCTCCCTTCCTTTCTCTTGCTTTCACATGGCTTCACTTCTTCATCTCAATCCAGTCTGTAACTCCCTCGTACTCCATCCATATCTGTATTTGCTTTGAGGTCTTGTTTTAGTCCTCCTGCATTGTCTGTTTTCTCTTCCCTCTTTTAGTCTATTTTGCATTTTTCTAGTTTTTTACTGTTTACCACTGAGTCAAAGAACACTGTCACAACTGGATTGTTTGCTCTCAGACAAAGAAGTGGATGTTCAATTAAATGGCCTGTAATTAGAAAGACGACGACGCTGCGCCTCTCACGAGCCATCAGCGACATGGACAACCTTCATTCATGTCCCCATTTTCCTCACCATTCTTCCCCGTTCTCTCTTATCCTCTCTGCGACTCTCAAGGTCTGGTTTTTTTTTTGTTGTTTGTAAGTCTCGCATGCAAAGCTCTGCTACTACTGGCTAAATCATCGCAGAGCCTCTACTATCAACTTTCACAGTCACATGGTCCAAGTCTGCTGTGTGTTAAGATGCTGACTGAACTGGAGACCCCCCTGTCTTATAATTGCATTGGCTTAATAGTACCAAGAATGCTATCTCCTCATGACAGGTGGTCACAAGATGTAGTGGGATAAATCGCTGCATAAATTGCTCACCGTGGTGACACGGCAGTTGTGCTAAAACCGGCGTTTCATGAGAGAAGAAGCGATAAGCAACATATATATGGTAGGAGGAGGCCGCAGGGGACTTAAGCATGACACAGAGAAAGCTGTGAGGTGGAGTCCTGAATTTATTGTGTATAGTTGTCATATTTTAATACAAAAACAAAAAATTCTAGTTCTTTGTTAATGGGTTTTAAGAGTAAGAACAGAGAGGCCCCGGGGACAGACAGCATACAGATTACATGAGTTGTCTATCCTCTGGGGTGGCAAGAATACGCTGTTCCCTATAACATGGTATTTTCATACATATTTGATCCTCTCTTGGCTGTGATTACCACCACCTCCCTCCACTTCCAGTCTGTCCTCCCGTGTGTGTGCGTGTGTATATGTGTCAGGTTGTTTGTGTGTATATATGCACACTTTGTGGCAAGAAGGGCGCCAGCTATATTAGATTTGGCAGAGGCAGCACAATTTGTCTGACATGTTGAGGGAAAAGATTAGAGGGGGAAACACAAAATGTATTCACTATTACATTCTCATCTCACAGCTGTAGCAATCGATTTTTTAAAAGTACACATTGGAACGGCTGGACTGGCGAAAGCTGGGCGGGGAGGTACGGAGAGCTGTTATTATCAGGCCAAAGACTCCAATGCACACGTGTAAAAATTCCGAATGAAAAAAAAGGATAAACAGCAATAATCTGCTTCTGCGGACAGAAGCGTGTCTAAAGTCATTTGGGGGAAGCCGCTGTGTATGAGTTTCTCCAACTGCTCTGGCTCATTGTCCTTTACTACACTGCTCGGCCTAAGCCTGGCCTCTGGGTCAGATTACTCACAAAATGCCTCAAAGCCTTCCCAGGATTCCCCTAGTCTGAGCTTATCATTCTCACACACATTCAGCAACTCTAGTGGAAAGCGAAGGCACTGTCTCTGTGGAGAAGCAACGCTATGCTTGCTGGTTGACCAGATGCTGAACATTAAGTTGAGAAAGATGCATGTATCAGCAATTCACAGCTGATTTGGATCAACCTACAGCAGACAAAAGCCTCTCAATCGAGAAAATATTGAGATATTTCCAAATTCCTCATCTTGATAAACAGATTGCTCATTAAAGCTCCTTCTGCTCATTGCCCATTGATGTGGGTGAACTTTAAATGAAAGCACCAGTCAATGTCAGCCAGTTAAAGTCGTTCGCTGGCAATAAATGGTTTCTTAATGGTTAGTCAATTTTCCCACTTTTGCCTGTAGTCTCATATGAAATGATTAGTGACGCATGGCTGTGTCAGGAGAGGGAACATCAATCAAGCCTGAGACAAAGAGTGGTTGATGACACATGTTTGAAGAGGGAGGCCCATGAGGGTGGTAGGTGGTGTAGCTGTCTTTCAAATTCCAAAGATGCAATTTTTTTTCCCCTTTTCTCTTCTTTTTTCCACAACTTGTAATTATTTATTTCTTATACAACCTCAGAACTCTAAGCTAAATCATCTTTGTTCTTTTTGCTTTTGGTTCTTCTTGGTTTTGCAGTCTCACATCCAAACAGTCAGGTAAACTCATGCCCTCCGGAGCATGTGTCTGTTCTGTAACTGTTGATGTAATGCTGGGGTTGGTTTTATAAGTCCCCTGCTTCATGGGCTGAGCCTCTTTGACGTCAGTTCGTGGCACGCTGTGAACCATGAAGCCTCATGTATCATGTGAGTTTAGGAACAGAGGAGACTCCTCTCACAGCTCTCTTTGATCAGTCAGAAAAACTCCAACCAACTTCTGTCATACTGTGCCAGTGTGTGCGACTTTCACACAGTATTTACCTTGATAGGGAATTGAAACTGACTTGGTAGAGCAATGTGACCCTCCTGGGATTTAGAACAAAGTACTTGTGTTAGTAAACAGATGCATAAACTACATTCTTCTGCACTGTGAGTAATGGATCACACACATTCTCAGCCTGTAAGTGGGGGTGTATAATTTCAGCATCCCTCAAGCTTCCCAAGGCTTTGGTTAAACATTCCGGAAATACCATCCTTTAAATCCACCCTTGGCCACCAAGCCAACAAGTGACCTGCTTTTTCTCTTGAGGTCTTGTGAGATGAATTATTCTGCATTATTTACTATTTTTACTTTTTTCTTTAGTTTTATCTGTCACTTTGTATATTGCTGTCATTTTCCTGGGATTGATCAAACCCCTAAAATCTGATCTGTTTGAATTAAAATTGGATTTTTTTCTCCTGAATGAAATTTGCTAAGCTGTTTTCTACATCTAAGCTGTTTCTAAACAGCTTAGATGTAGCTTGACACTTATGCTTCATAATATGCACAAATCTGTAAAAAATGTAAATGTGCTCAGCGTCTGTCTCCACTGTTTCCCTGCAAGCAGTTGCTCACCATTCATACCATTGACTGTTTGGCTTGTTGGCGAAGATTTATTTATGATTGACAGTGCTGATTCACACAGGAAATCCTGGTTTTGACACATAATTGAACACACTGCAGTGCCAAAATGGAAATGCTTAGTTATGTCATTAGCAGCATATTTTACCCGCAATATGAACTGTACGATTTAAAAATGCTACGTGGACATAAGTAATGTTAAAAACCTTAAAACCTTTTTGTTTTTGCTTTTTTTGTTGGCAGGAGTTGGTTATAGTCAGCCAGTTATATTAGACTGTACATTTGTGTTATTATTGAGATGAATGGATGGATGGATGGATGGATGGATGGATGGATGGATGGATGGATGGATGGATAATTTTGAGCAATAATACAAAGAAGAAACTTAAATGATGAACGGTTAATAAGCATCATTGTAAAGCAGTCTACTACCAAACTGAATATTTACAACTTTGTACTGGTGCCACTGAACACATATTGAACATTTATATATATATATATATATATATATATATATATATATATATATATATATATATATATATATATATATATATATATATACACAATCGAGTTTGATACTTTATTTTATTTAACTTAAAAAGATCATGGGTATTTATATTGTAAAATTAAACAGTTCAGTTATAAATGACATTCTTTAAGGTCAAAGAACTTGTTAAAATATTCAAATTGAATTTCTTGGAAATATATTGGATGGTCAAACCACAAAGTCATTAAGTTGTACATAATTATTAGGCAACTTGATTTATAAAAAAAAAAAAAAAAAAAAAAAAAAAAGGACCTAAATATAAATGGGAAAATTTAAAATGATAAAATACCTTTAAAAAATATGAAATAGTGGAAATAACCAAGCTACTGATGCGAGACCACCATACAATTACACCTGTCACTTTTAACAGAATGCTTGAGAAAGACTCCTTCAGGAGTGAAGGTGCAAATTAAGTGCAAATGAAGCCAGAAAAATTAAATGTGAAGCTGCAGACAACCAGTTATCATTTATCACAGAATTACAAACTTTCTGAAGTGTCAACTCTACAAGGTGTCAAGTGCTTAGAGACAGGACAAAGGTAAAAAGGAAAAAACAAAAGAAACAGACTCATTCAACTGAATAATGATAATTCATAACCTGGTTAATCAAGATTGGGGAAAAAAAGCCATATGAATGATACTTCAGAGGTCTTAAGAGCAGATGAAATGACAGTAACGGCTGGTGGAGGTGGCTACATGACTGGATCACTAATGAAGTCACAATGTTACAAACAATCAGACACCTGCATTGTGGAAGAGATGCTGGTATGACCAAAGTTGTTGTTTTTTTTTCAACTGAAAACTAGCATGTAGGAGAGCCCTTACAGTCCATATGTTGACCAGTCCTGCATCACTTGCATCCTGGTACTGAATGAATAATGGTCAAACTAGCTTTAATTTATGTTAAGTACTTGAAGCCTGTTTCATACCTCATTAAATGCAGATAATACACCTCTATGAAAGAACTTTTGTAATCCTGAGGTTTCCTCTGCAAGTGGCGATCATGCAATTTCAGTTTGGTTTTAATTAGGGTCTGAGCCATACGAAGTATGGCAGGGCCCTATTGTTGTTGAAATGTTTATTATTATTTTCATTCTCGTTCTAAGCACAACTCGCTCAATTTTGATCCCCTCACCCCCCCCTGAAAAGTTGCGAAACTTATGATTGTTTTAACCAAAAGATAAATGCAAAACTTACTTTTCCTTTATGAAGCATTCAAATTTGAGCTTTAGTAACATTTTGAATTGAATTTAAATAGTCATTAATAATATTAATCCAGAGGATTGCTGTTTATTTAATAATTATGTAGATAGTGGATAATGATAAAGAGGGGGAAAAAGAACAATAGATCTTGGTCTGTCCAACAGCCCAATGCAAGACGTCCTCAAGCAACATGTCACACTTTGTATACCTTCGCAGAAATCATAGCATGGTATTACCCTAATGCTAACTCAATTATGCCCCTTCCCTCTTCTGAGCCCCAAGCTTAACCTTATCTTAGATGGCCATGAACCATAACTGATGTAATCATAGCAGTCCCTGTGTAGATGTATTACCAACACATTATCAGACGTAGTAAATCAGTTTATGGATTAATCAAATTTAGCCTCCTCGTCTTACACCCCCCTCCTGCTCACATCTCCACAGTGTGCCTCCTGCAGTGGAATAAACTGAGCGCTCTGCCCATTTTCAAAGCACTCAGGTGTGGCCCCACCTCTGCACTCTGTTAATAAGGCCGTAATGGCTCCATATCTGCTCCCGGGCCAAATGAATTGAATCAGTTCCACAGCGTGGCTAGGAATGTGAAGCTGGTGGCCTGCGTGTCGTATACAAGGCTGCGCTGATGCTCCGACTTTGGCCGAGCACTATCTTGAGTTTTGGGGGAGTCCAGTGAAGAGGTCTTGGCTGATGCCTGAAGGACTTGCCTTCACTTACAACACATGATCTATAGAGCTCAGTGGGACTCTGGCAGCGGCAGGTTTGTTAGAATTTGAAAAAATAAAGTGCTGTTGCTCATCATTCATTTTAATATATGAAGTGAAGATATAGTATCGTAATATTCAAATTTTTATGTCATTACGGTATTTTTTTCAGAGGTAATATATTATATATAAAAAAACACATTTTTATATGGGAACATGAATTTTTCACACATATGGAAATAGAAGTCAGAAATAAAAGCAGCCACTGCCTCTTATCTTTTTGTGTTTTAATGATGAGGCATAGATAGACATAAAGAACACTGGAGGCAGATTTCAGCAGCACACAACCAGTCACCTAATTAAGTATTTCTGTAGCCAAGAGCTTTAGATAATGAACAAAGCATTGTTTGGTGGGAATTGGTTTGACAATGTTTTCTCAGTGTTTCTCCTGAGAAACGTCCCACCCTCTTGATGTAAATACCATTGAGATGAATTTCAGAAAATAAGTGACAGTAATTGCTTTTTCCAGATTACATTTCTAACCTTTGTACCTCATTCTCTCCTCCTTTTTGCAAGCCTGAGGTCTCTTAAGCCCAACTGCACCAAACTGACAACTTAAGTTATTTAAATGAACTTTAAGTTTGCCTTTGCTGGCTATCATACAGCCAGCTGGAACTGATGGGAGAAGTCATCACTCACTGTCAGTGCAGCCCTGCAAAGTGGGTAAATTCCTGATGCTTACTTTACATCCAACAATAATTAATTTCAAGTCTCAGAAGTTCAAGCTGGCATCAGTGTGCCCATTATATGTACAGCGATGATGTGCAACATTCATGCTAAACTATCATAAATACTGCTTTCTTTTTGACGACAACAAAGCGACAAGGATGCTCATGAAGACAAAGCAAAGTGATGGATACAATAAGGCAGAGAGATGTAGGAGTGGGTGAAAAGATAAGCAACTGTGAGGCTGGGGAGGGACTGAGAGGGGAGAGAGCAGGAGAGATGAATAACAGTTTGACAGGTGGAATGAAAAGCTGCAGAGGGCGTTTGGAGCAGTGTGTTAGGGGTGTGTGCAGCGTGTTGTGGTGCAGCACAGTGTTTGGGTCATACATCACGCTAATACAGCAAGAGGACACAGCCTAGCACAGCGCTATGCAGAGCAGGGGAGAGTAATGTGCTGCGCTTGCACACGCTCAATCTGATTGAAACGCACAGCACAAGGGGCTACATTTACTTACCCCCCGCATACACACTTTATAAATCTACTCCCAGCCTATATATATTCTCCAAGATAATCCCTGAAACAAACAAACAAAACAATCCTAAAACATGGGTCCTCCATCGTGGTAAAAAAAAGGCTCTACTGCACCGTGTGCCGGCCAGTTATCTGTTAAAGTGTGGAGCTGCTGTGGCAATACACCATTCCTTTATGTACAGTAAAAGGTGTCAAATAAAAAGGCATTACGTTTTTTCAAGGATAATGATTATTATTGATAATGATGATGAATGATAATGTTTATTATTCATAAATCAAGCAAATATAAGACTAAGTTAGACATTCCTGTACTGTTCATAGTAAATGTCATGCTCATTTCTTTTTCTGTAAATTTTTGTCACACTGGATTATTTCCTATTAATGTGGTGACACTTTAGTGTCAGGGCCCCAAATTGAGGGCGGGAAGCCTTGAAAGTTGCTCAAAAGGAACCAAAAGTTGTCAGTGTTTTAGCTCTCTCAGCACATATTAATAATTTTTCAACAATAAATTATTTAAATTATTATAACCGGCCCTGGGTCTGTGCTCATCTTTCTGTGTACCTTTGATCATTGGACCAAAAGTTTGAGCAATGACTCCCTGGTGCTACTGACATCACCATTATCCAGCCTAGTCTTTCTTCAGTCTTCATAATTACCACTATTGTTGCAGCGCTGCAGAGTAGGGAGGGTGATGAACCTCTGCAAAGATGGTGTTACAGCTCTGTTATCAGGTGTGCAGTCAGAGCAACTCCTGAGCCCGGCAGGTGAAGGCTAATCCCATGTAAGAACACGCAGTCGATAAGCAATTGTCATGCGATATGCATGCAGTGAGTGTGACATAGCAATCCCATCTTTGGGTGTATCTAATTGGCCAAGTGGGTCAGGTCTTGCATCCTGCCACATGTTTACACGCTCATTAGGACGGGAGCTGTGCTGCTTTTGCCTTTGTCACCTTTTCCTACTTGGTGAGGTCTGTTGCGCCCCTCAGAAGGTGATTTAATTAATGTCAAGGACGAGACAGATGATCAAAAAGAAGTGATGACGAGAAGTGTTTAGAGACAACCCATCCAACCTGCGGTGCGTTTTCACTGAAATCACCGATTGTTACCTGGCCCTCATGTGTGGGTGGGCTGTCACAGCGCCTAAAGGTATACCTTGGAGAGAGAACTGGATTCCCTCCACAAATAAGTACATCCTCACCAGGGAGTTAAAAATAGATGGAGGTTGTCTTTAAAAGATGTGGCTTTAGGGATTTTAAAGGGGGGGTGGGTGAGGTTGTGATAGGGGTTAATAAACTGAGATGCTTCGGTGGAGGGCGGCTGGCGTTTTTGATGTTCTGGTCTTGGTTCATGCTCATTTGAGTTCAAGCGGTTGGTTCGCACCAGCTTTCACATAAATTGATATTGGGGTGTAAGGAGGTATAAGAGCCCCCCCCCCCTAGGCAGTGAACTGGTCCTTTGGAGCGTTGCGGTATTTGACAGGGCAACTGTAATTGCCCCTCGGAGACCGGGACGAGTCAAAATGAGCAGTTTTGAAAGGGATTCACTCCCTTGACAATTGAAATGCGGCACGGTGGACCCTAAGAGAGTGAGACAGGGAAAGATACTTATTCATTTTGTGTTAATAACTTTATATCTGTGGAGAAATTACCTCAGATGTCTTTGTAGGTCCTCTGGGGCGAAGAAATCCCTCGCCCTTTTACTGCCATTTCCTCTCAGCATTTTTTTTTTTTTCTTTTTGCAGGATCTCTTTTCATTTATGTCAGCGGTTGTGTATTGAAAAACATGAGTATGAGGCCAAGCCTCAGGGTCCCCTGGGTCCAGCACTGAAGCTCTTTTTCAGCATGTGGTGTGATGTTCAAAGGCTCCTCCAGTTTTAGCTCAGTTGAAAGCCAAGTGTTTTGGGTGATTCACAGTAATGGTTGTGTCCTTTGCCATGCTGGGGCATAAGAGTCGCCCAGGTCATGGGGATAGGAAGGATTTTGGGCGATACTGTTTGAGGATAACTACCCGCCAATATTCACATCTGCTGCTAAGAGATAATAGTCACTTTGTGGCATTTGGATTGAGTCTGTGTGAGGTTTGTGTGGAGGCTGTGATAGATACACCTCTGTAATTGACTGGGGTGTTAGAAACCACTTACTTTTGTTTGTCTGGATTCACTGGATGTCGGTTTATGACTGACGGGAAGAGGCAGCTGCAGAAACAGTGTGGCAGCATCTGCTGTTGTAAACTGTTCCTGTGTGTATGCATGTGTGGTGGTTGGAGGGATGTGCTGTTCAGGTCAAACGGGTCACCGCTAGAGTGATGGGTGTGTTTTTAATGGGTGACCTCACTTTCTCACCCATCAGCTCTGTCTTCCATCTTTCACTTTGGCTTTCTGTTAATAATGGTCATATTTCTTGATATCTCTTGACAAAAAAGAACCCAGAAAACAAAACAAAACAAAAAAAAAGAAAAAAAGAAAGGAAAGTCACTGATGGATTAATCATATGGATTGTAGTTGGTGCTCATATCCTTCTCAGTGTAAAGCAGATATATTTGCATTAATAAGACCAGCCCTTCATGGGTGACTGCATGCAAAAAAGATCCCGCTTTATAAACAATGCTGCAGTGTCCTTCGAGAGAACCCAGTTGTTGACCCATGATGAACTCCTGACCATGGCTGCCACATCCTCCTGACTTGGTTCAGTGACACTTTGAATTGGGACAGACAGACAGCGTGTGGTAGAGACAAACTGACGGTTTGACCGAGACACACTGGAATTTAAAGCGGGGATCTATGGAGCTTATGTTGCCTCCAGAGAAACCTGGTCAAAGAGATAGGTGCTGTTTTCTTTTCATGTTTCAGACAATTGTTTGTTTCACTGGAACTGATTTGTTGTCACAAGCAAATGATATTTTACACACACACACGCACACACACACACACACACACACACACACACACACACACACACACACACACACACACACACATATATGGTAAAAGCATAGAACTAATGCTTTTACTTATACAGCTTATATATACATTTATACATATATATATATATACATATATACATATATATATACATATATATATATATATATATACATATATATACATATATATATATATATATATATATACATATATATATATATATATATATATATATATATATATATATATATATATATATATATATATATATATATAAATATATATGTATAAATGTATATATAAGCTGTATAAGTAAAAGCATTAGTTCTGTAAACATTTTGAGATTTTTTGTAGAGCTTTACTTCCTCCACAAATAATCTGGTTAAGCACCGAAATCTAGTAACAACCATCTGCATATATCAACCCTTTAGGCTGATTATTAGACAATGTGGTTCCTTTATGATTAGCTGGTTCAAATTCTATTGATATTTCCCCGTTTTGGTTATTTAAACCGGTCTTCAAATGTGCTTTATAATGAAAATGAGCATTCCTCTATAAAGACCTTTGTAAGTACCACTTGAAGATCAGGACACACCTACTAATTAAAAATGAATGAACTGGCATGCCCAAATGTCTGTTTAATGCAGTTTGTTTTGTATATTTGCTTTGTATATTAAAATGACCTTCTGAAAATGTCCCTCCTGCTTCCCATCGTCTCTGCTGAATCCCAGGCAGCTCTGCTTTGAAGGGCTTCTCCGTGAGCCTAGTGTTACTCCCCAGAAACTCAAGACAATTAATAATGGGATGTTGAGGGGTTCATCTTGCTTTCCCTTTCACTTACCTCCTCTGTTTGTCCTGGTTTCTGTAGATGAGCAGCAGCCCCCCTTGTTCTCTTCTCAGGCGAAGCTGAGTGCCGCCGCTTCTCTCAACCTGCCAGCTCCAAATTGGCAACCTGACCTTCTTTTTCTTCCTCGAGGCGTCTGCACAAAACCATACTTCTATTATGGGGGAAAATGCAATTAAGAGGTGACATAAACACTGAGCACCTATTGTAGCCATGCCCAGGAAGGAAGGGGAGAGTAAGGCAGCTGCCACAATGACATGCGTGCAGAAGCTGCTCTATTAATTGGTCTCTGCAATGCAGAGTGACACCAGGGTGAACAGTCTTAATAGAGACTGGATGTGACTCGATGTCACTGGAGGAGCCACCTGACAGGAAAGAGGTGTCAAACTTTGTGGCTGATCTCTGACCTTGTGTTTTGACTTGCAAGAGGTAATTACCTGTACTGCTGTTAAACAGGAAGTGCAAAGCAGGGTTGTGCAGTTGAACCTGTGTCTTAAGTGACACAACAAGCTTCCTCTTTGAAATCATAACAAACTTTAAAGTGTTTATTTTCAGTGAAATGGTTTGGATTAAATCAAATTTGTGAAAAATGTCAACACTTACTGTCATAACTTAAAGGAGATACTGTGGCCGTAAGAAGGCAATAATACTAATACAAACATAGTTTGTAAATTCCCCCCTGGGTTAAACACATTTTTGTTTAATTTCATATCAGAAAACATGCATGGGAATTCATGCTGTTTATATTTATTTAAAGAAATTGTTTTGATAAATTTCGGTAAAATGTTGCAGCAGGTTTTGTTCTTATTATTTTCTGCTGTTGTGTTTTTCACCTGCAGGCCCACATATGGATGAGACTTTGCATGCATGGAGTTTAAAACTAAACCAAATCCCGTCTTGTAGCAAAACAGTTTGCAGGTTACATTAGCAGAAGTATGAACTATCTGTATCTGTGGGGTGTTTTTACTATCATTGATAGAATTCATTAGCCTTAATTTTAATGCTTTAATTGACCTTAAAGTACTTGTGAATGCCAGCAAAAAAATACAAAAATTTTGCTTTTGGGTTTATGACACATTATCTTCTGTTTTGTTTGTTTTTTTTCCCTTTCTTTTTTTGATTTGTTATTTGAAATAAGAGTGCCTTGCAGCTTTTCCAATTAGTATCTGGAGCCCATTAAAACAGTGTCTGGGGGAGCGCACTGTTTAATTGCCAGCTGAGGTGTGTGACATTTGGAGCAACACATTGAATCTGGCCCAAAGTCCAAAAGGTGTAGTGAGGGACTGAATAATTACTACGGTTTCTTCAGGCAACGACTTTAATAAGATGACTTAGCGATAGAGGTGCATCATACACATACAGGCAGGGAAGTGCACACACTTGACATGCATGTGTGCACAAAAAGAAGGAACTCTCATTTATGCATGTCATATAGTATGATTTGAACTATTCATGGTCAGCTTGATATTTCTTGTTCTTGGGAAGTTGTGATATTTAGATGTATATGTGTAATACCGAAGAATCTGAAAAAGCAACTTTTCTATAAGGAAGATAAGTCACTGCAATTTTATACAGTTCAGTGTCGCCGTTTTCAGTTCAAAGCTATTTCTTTTTAATCCATGAGACTCTGTGAGACTCATCAGGAGTGATCGATGTGCTTGCTTAGCCTTGTAAACAGCCTGCCGTTCCATCCTGTCTGTGCTTTCTATGTTTGTGTAGTAGATGAGTGGCTGCATGGCCCTGTCCTCCAGGTTGTTTAGTTTTCAGACCCCTGACAGTGAGAATGGAACTCCCTTGGGGAAACATGAAGCACCATAGGTTGAAAGAAATTCTCTCCGAGTACTCCAAAGCTGTCTTCATCTTTTCAAGCTCTGGCGGAAAAATCAGCAGAAAAATAATTCAGTCAAAATGAGTCTAGCTGCACCGAAGAGCATGGACAACCACGCGTTTATCGGGCCCTTTTTTACCCACTTTTTTTTTTTTTTTTTTTTAACACAGGAGAGAAAACAGTTTATATGAGGCCTAACATGATTGGCGGACATAATGGGCCGTCACTGGCTGATTTTAAGAAGTTTATTCATAGAGTAGCACTTGGAGATAGTTTAAGTGCAGGATGTTATCTTAATGCCACAACATGATAAATGATGTGGAGAGAATGGTGTTGGAAAATGCTTAGAAAATGTGTAGCAACCATTTTTTTCCCTCACAGCAAGGACAGAACAACATTACGCACCAAAGAGAAGCAGCACATGGACCCGTGTGCTCGTGTTGCTAGCTGATAAATGCTTTATGAAATAAAGCTGACATGATAACAATGCTAACCCCAGTAAGCATGGAGTTTGATGCTCTAATGTGTGTATTGTTCCTGAGTAAAACTCTTGCAGTGTCATCTAAGGATAAGTTATGAGTCCTGCTTTTAAGGTGGAGGTCCAGAGGGTGTCGGTGTGTGTGTAAGTTATGGCCCAGGTCTCAAGGAGGGCTAACAGCTCAGTAAATGATGGCGGCAGGGTTGGCTACATCAGCTGGGGTCATCACTCCCAGAACATCCTGCGAGGTAATTCACACACCCTGACCATATAGGGAGAGATCTGTGCCTTTTTTTAATTATTTATCACGCCACCTCTATTAAAAATAAAAGAAAATTGATATCACAGAGCAGGAAGAGCCATAATGTTGAAAATGCCTTTAATATTTAGCTTCTGCCAGGTAATTATGCTTTTACAGACCAAATTGCATCCTCCGGGTTTCGCACCACAGAGCTGTGAAGGTAGATCAGCAGGTACGGACAATGTGCTAATTTGAATTTGTTGGTTTCCTGATGTTCATTTGCAAACGGGTGTTGGACTCCTGCATGCTTGGGGTGATCATTAGCACGAGAGAGAGAGACTTAGTATTCTGCTCAGCCAAACCACTGACATACAAGGGTCCCTGGTTTCTGTTTCTATTAGAGTCCAGGCCTGCGGCTGCACAGCCATCACTTCAATGAGTGCTTTCTCTGCACGTGGCCATTTTGCTGCTGCAGCTGCCGCCCTTCTAACTCTCTAGCTTAAGGATAGAAATATAATTCTTGGGAACACCCATGGTCTTCTCATGCCCCACCTCTCTGTCTTTTCTTCTTTACTCCACTCAAGATTTCGCATCCAATTTTCTCATCACCCAGTGACACCCATTCCCTTAAGAGTTGCAGCTACTGTGAGATCACTGGTCCCTTCTGTGGGTGTGCGTATGTGCACTGTTATTGATCAGGGTTGTGTCTTTGTGGCTCTGGGCTCCTGCTGCTGTTATAACTGCAGTGTAGATGGTGGGGGGGTGGGAGTATAGTTCACAGCTTTTGGGCAGCTTGTGTTAGCTTCAGCAATTTACAGTATGCACAAACCTTTTTCTTAGTTTTTTTATATTTGAAATGTGCTAAAATGATGCAGTTGTGTGATGTGACTGTTCGAATATGACAAGAGAGGATATTGTCTTAGCTGTGAGTTATTTCCAGTCAATGTAAAAACGTCGGACGAGGATGTCTGGTTTTATGAGGTCAGGATCACTGCTGGATTTGTCATTCCATTATCCGCTGAGATGAGCAATTACAAAAGGATGAGTGGAAATTTGAGTATACACACACACTGCAATTTTCCTCTGTACAACAAAAGACAGAGAACAGTAAAACTTTTTTTTTATTTTTTTTTTTTATTTTATTTTTTTTAACCTATTTTTATGTCCATAAGCCATAGCTCTTCTTTGCTCAGTGTGTGCATGGGTTTCTTATAATGGATTGCTTTATTGGTCCTTTTAACTGCACGCATGTGGAAGATGGGGACCAGCTTGTGTGTGCTCATCTTACCCCTTCCTCCTACCTCCATCTGCTAATCTTCTGTAGTTTTCCTGAAAGTTCTCCTCTGCCGCCCTGCTCCATCCTTTCTCTGACTTTTTCAGACTTTCATTCAGAAATGTATGCCAGGAAATGCAAACACACTCACACACACACTGCACACACATACACAGGCAGGCTCACTCGGCAGCATTGTGTAGCACTCAAGGCACCACTCCTCTGTGGCCTTAGTGATTAATTACTTTTAACAAAGCAAACAGAGTCTTGCTTGTCTGGATCAATCTCCTCCCCATCTCGGTGTGAACTGCTGTCACCAGTAATTGCCAAACTCTGTGTAGTATGAAAAGAGGTCTACTGTCACCTCTCCCTGGTCCTAATCCATGCCCCTCAGTTTTCTGCGCTTGTGCCCCTGCTCCCCTGGCTCCTCTGTCCTCTTTTTCCTCTTTTATTATATCTTATTTCCCCTCTGTATCTCCAATTTTTTCCTTGTAACTCCCCCCCTGCTTTGGGAGCTGTGACGCCTTTGAATAAAGCTGAGATTGGTAGTCATGTCATCTCATTTTAACCCAACCATTTATAATAGCTGCCGTAAGCTTTTAGAGCTGCACATAAAATGAAGCATCCTGCCTCTTTCTATCCATGCATACTAATTGGGATTGCTCCGCCAAGCTGATCAAACACCATTAATCTATTTGTAGTATATATTTGTTTCTAGATGAGAAAATTAATACATTCCGTTACTACAGCCAGCTGGGTGCGGTGAGCCCCATTGATTGTTGGCATCCACAGTATGACTCATTGCTTGGAGCAAGTATTTTATTTGGCATACTGTGTGTGTGTTTGTGTGTGTTTATATGCATTTATTGGTTGGTTTTCAGAAAGCAGATTACTGTTATTCTGATACAAGTTGCCAGGAGAGTTTCATATAACATATTCACCATCTTAGTTCCACATTTGACCCATCCACAGGTGGAAAGAAAAAGTCTTCAGCTCATTTTATCACTGGACAGTGTGTTGAGCCTCCCAGCATGCACTGAGATAGACATCAAAGCCAGAGAAATGCAGCAAGTGTTATTAGGAAGAGGACACAATTAATGATGTATGGTGATGGCCAAAGAACGCGATGGAACTTGCTGTTTAATGAGCTAACACAAAGACTGTGCAGATGTGTTACACGACTATGCAGCGTTATCAGGGAGAGATACCCGCTTTCTCTAGAGCTGTGCCAATTAGTCCTCCTATGGGAGTTGGCTGTCAGGATTTCAGTCCAAAATAGTGAGTACTTGTTGCTAAAATGTGCATTAGCAGCACAGTGAAGCACTCCACATATTTAGCTTTTCTGTGGGTTTGACATGCCTCTGGTGAAAATGGTTCTTGTGTTCAGCTCAGCTGCATCTGATATTGACCAATAAATCTCCACAGGAAACACCTTTTGAAAACTGCTTTCTTCATTAATCATTAATAAATCCAAACTGGTCCACTCATAATCTCACTTTTCTCAGCTTCTGGTGTTTTTCTCTGGCCTAGCAAAGCGCCTGAGCATGTCATATATATGATAAGTAGAGGAGCCTGTCCGCGTGGGACTCATCACACACTTAAATTGGTGCGGCATGGAGTTCATATTGCAGTGTGGCCGAGGGGGAATTAGCAAGTCTATATATAAACCTATATTGTGAATTAACGTGCATTTATCTGATAATCGCTGGGGAGATCTCTGTGTGCACAAGCGTGGCAGAGCTGTGGGGCTGCAGCCACAACAAGCCCACCATACATATGCTGCTGCTGCAATGGAAGATGGGAAGAAAAAATAGATCATTCACAATAAAAAAATGCTCTGATAGCCTGGATGGCATTGCACAGAATGCAAGGAAGGACTAACGAGAGGCACCCCTGTGCCTCCTGCAAGTGCTAACCTCTATTTCCCTCTTCTTATGTCTGTCCACCTCCTCGTTGTACATGTCTAACTCTTTTGGCTGCACTACTATTGTTTTCCCTCACCCCAACCTCCTCCGTGCCCAGTCCTCTCAACTTCTCAGTGCCTCATCAGTGATTCAGCTTGCCTTTACTTAATCATGTATGATTCCTCACTAGCAGAATCCAACACGCTGAGTCTCACACTTTGCTTTCATTAGAACTCCCCACAACGGTTGAACATGAGTCTTGTGAAGTTTTGCGGGGCAGCTCTGCAGAAGCCACACTGTTGGGCAGCTGTGCAGCTGACTCTTGTTTGATGAAGCAACTTTCCACAAAGGCTGGAGCGCTCTAATGAACCCAACACACGTGCTGACTCTGGCAAAGAGCCGTGCTGTGTGTCTCACTCTAAGGGGGCAATGACTTGGTTTGCTTTGTTTCTCTTTGGGATCTTACATGAGAATTGCTCCAAAAAAACAAGCTCAGAATGCCTCTGATTTGTCTGATATTAGAGATGCCAGTTTGAACTGCTTTCGTTTTGCATATAATCTAAACAGGATGGTTGCATATTTTTAAAACTACCACACTTGTCTCCTACTAAAGAATCAATGTAAGAGTGTCATGCTTTGAAGAGTTGTCGAGGGAGGGTCAGGTGGAAACAAGTACCCATCTTAATGCTTAATGAAGATGCCTGGTTTCTCATATTAAGAGTGTGTCTCTGAGCCAGTGTTTACTAGTAGGTGGGCATTTCTCAGCCATGCTTGAGTTCACTGTCAAAGCCAATTAAAAGAGTCCAAATTAAGATGGAGGACATGGTGCCTTAGGCCAAGAGGTTACAGATCCAGAGCCAGATCTCTAATCAGTGTTGCGCTAAACCTATAAAAGATGCATTTGATCTGAGCTGTTCATAGAAATGATGAATTTCCAAAAATATTAACTTTGGCAACTTATGGTCGCTGTTTTGGGTGGAACAGGTTGGCAAGAGGATTGCGCTTACGTTTTAAAATGGCTTTGATGGTCTTTTTTGATTGAAAAAGTAAACTCTATTTGATGTAAACCTGGAAGGTATTTTCTAATGAACTCCTTTAGTCGAGTTGGAAGGCACTTTGCTGCCTGGAGTTTGCTCTCTTTTTCGGGTTCACCATCTGGCCTTGATTGATTAAAGCTCCTTTAAGTAATTA
This sequence comes from Telmatherina bonti, assembly GCF_933228915.1. Classification (NCBI taxonomy): domain Eukaryota; kingdom Metazoa; phylum Chordata; class Actinopteri; order Atheriniformes; family Telmatherinidae; genus Telmatherina; species Telmatherina bonti. Next base: position 24,989,913 of record NC_136611.1, on the reverse strand, counting down.
ATGCCTACTTTAATTGAGAGTCAGCCCCTGTGGCTGTAGGGATCGTGTGTAATGCTCAGGAAGCACAGTGCCAAGGATGTAGTTGAGAGGGGCATGGAAATCTGTTTAGCACCCTGACCCTCTCAGCCACACATCTAAAGACTCTTAAGATGCTAATAGGAGTGCGAGTATGCTAGCTGCATTCATGTGACAAATCGAGCTATAAATCATAGCGGTGGAGTGTGACATGACTTCTCCAACATTGGAATTAACATGCTTGGAATGAGCTACAGGCATATTGCGATTTTATCTGCTGGGTTATCACTTTTCATTGGTCTGTTTCCTTTGTGAAAACGCTCTGTTGTGGACATGCACGTAGCAGAAAGAAAATTGAATTTCCCCTGCCAAACAGTGCATTGTGACAGGATGTCACTGCACGACCCCACAGCGTGCATCTATTGTGCTGTCTCATGTGTTGTTGATAAATGAACAATATCAGTTTGTTTCCCTTCTGTTTCACTCTGTCACTTTAAACGTGCGCCACAAAGCCTGACCTTCTTTATTGAAGGTTCTCTTTGTCTTTAAATAATTGTTTTTAGAAAACATTAAACCATCTGCTCGTCAGATAATGTGAGACACAGTGAATACAGAGTGGTCAGCATTGATTCCACGTACCTGACTATGACCTTTTCTGATCTAAAGTCCTGCGCTGCCTGCCAGTTTGATAGGAGCCGGCTAATCAATTCCTCGCAGCAGTGAGAGACTTTCACAATGAAATCTCTTCCAGGCAACCTGAAGTTTACCTGGATTTTACTGTCACCACTTGCTGAATAATGCAACATTTACTATTTAATTGCCAGCTCCACGAAGAATGATTAGTTTAATTTACTCTCATTAAAGCCATCTAATCTAATAGGCTAATTAAGGGCTTTGGATGGAACAGCAATCACCAGAGTCTACAAAGCCCTTTGGGACAAATACATCAATGGATCATAAATATTTTATTATGTCTACCTACATGCAGATTGTAAAGTTCCTTCAATTGATTGCACAAGCTCCTAATGCGCACCTTTGTTATGTTTTATGCTGCAAACAACAAGAGTTATCTGAAGTCAGCATATTGGAATAAAGAAAATCCTGAAAATGCAACATTTTTCATTAAAAAATTAAAGAAATAGTCTGTCATGTATTTTCAAACTGACACAACAAACATGCACAGATGAACACATACTTGATCGATGCAGGTCAGGGCTTCTTGCTGGTTTAGGGTTTGGTTTTATTAGATTGGGGGAGATGGTAATAGACAGGCAGCTGTATCATGATTCTGTTGGTGTGACCCTGAGGCCAGAGGTTTATGTTTGACCCAAGGCAATGAACTTAATGCCCCTGCTGCACCCCGGCAAGGACTGACCTCAGACCTCTGCAGTCCTGGGGGGATAAGGATGTGTACCTGCAGGGGCTTGTGTGGAGTTGGATAGAAATTTAGCTTTTAAGTAGGTTTAATTAAGTGGAGTCCCCATCGTGCTTCTTCTGTGGCGGTTTGGGTAGTAGGCCTGAAACAGCAATCATTCCATTTTCCTTTTCTCAGCAGGTCTTCCAGTTAATTTGTCATGGCCGACAGTTATCTCTGGATATTAAATTGAGCACCTGACATTTTGTGTACCCAGTGAATTGACGGTGTCACCTTGAGAAACAAGGTAGCAGAAATGTGCATGGAGGGGCAAAAGTCCGCGTCTGAAACCCTGGTCGTCATATGACATTTCTGGGCCTGGCATGAACAACAACAGTGAAGGTGCAAAGAAACAGGGAAGAAAAGAAGCAATTTTTCCTGTGACGTTATTAGTGCTAATCTAATCCCAGTGTCCTGGTCTGGGTGGAGAGCCGATTCCAAGTAATAAGTGCTTGTTGGAGACAGATGGGTGTTTTTCTGGAGTAGATATTGACGTGTTTTTCCTCAGTTCGTATTTATGTGTGTGTGCAGTGTATTGGTAGCCAGCTGTCCTTACTTGACACACTGATTTTTGATTCTTTTTTGTTACCAGCAGGGACTCTGTTCAAAATCTGTGTTTTGGCACCACTCTCCCTGTGGGTGATCAGAATCCCTCTGCCCTAGGCATATCTTAAACTCCCAACAGCAAAGAAGGGTGTGGTGCTGTCAAAGGGGCGTTTATGTGGCTTCTATTGATTTCCACATTTGAGTGCATCTCTGTTATTGCTGATCACCTATCAGAGCACAGCAAGCAGTGACTACTAGACCCCAGCTAAAGCCATCGCTTTAGGGATAGGCTGACTGGGTTTTGCACATGGAGTTGTGCCCTTTGTGTAAAGAGATATCAGTGTGGATAAGCTTTCACACCTCTTGAGTGTATGGCTAAAAACAGCTTTAGCTGACATAAAGCTGCTGATGGGCAGGTTTAAAGCTTCACTGGTCTTGAGTTATAGCATGGACCAATTTGCCAAGTAATTAGATGTTTTTTTCCCCCAAAGAGATTGATGATTGGCTGAAAAAATACATCAGACTTGATGATTTTGGTCAGAATTCATCCTATTACAAGAGGCTAAATGACAAACTTTGCACACCAACCTATATCAGGTAGCATGCTGAGTGCATGCAGTAGCCCTCCATTGCTCTACGCCAGAAAATACTTATGTGGCTCACTACACAGTCATTTGGTGTAACAGCATAGTCGAAATATTGAATGCTTCCTTTAAGCCTGTTAGACCCACATCTTGAACAAGGAAAAAAACAAGTGCAAACACAGACGTGTTCCCTGGGGCTGAGGGCACCCCTGGGGTTACAGTGTGCTGAAGAGGAGCCTAAGAAGGGGGCAAGGACATATGCTGAGACATTAATCTGCTAATCGAAAAAGAGCCTCCAACAGCTGGTGTTTCGCCAAACTCACAGTCTTAATCTTGTCAACTTTCTGCTCAGCTGCTCTACTGTGAGCCTCATTGTGAACAACAGAGCTGTCAACAGAAGAAAACTGTCCATGTTTCATTGTAAGGGTCTTGTTAGAGAGAAACAGAGCACATGCAAACGTGTGCATGAGCTGTTTTGTGTATATGCATGCATCGGCTTCCTGTAGTGTGTAGCGCAGTGTATTAAAATATTTTTTGCATCATTTCCCCTCTTCCTCCTAAGCATAAAAACATGAATATTTAAAACTACATCAAACAAGCAGTCATGAAATATTAAAATGTTCGAGAAGAAGAAAACCTTTTATCCTCTCTCTTATTTTTAAGTATTTTGTAGCCTCTCTCTCTCTCTCTCTCTCTCTCTCTCTCTCTTTCTCTGCTCAAGCACACACATGAACACACGTGTCAGTGCACATGCGCTTTAGCACTCACTGAATATACCCACAGGTTGGAATGACAAACTGTCCCGCTCTTTACAGGCCTTTGTGGTATCGGCACAGTGCTGCATTAAATATAAGAGGCAAGCGTGCAGGAAGGTTTAGTAATTTGCCCATTAAGTGAATTTCAGGCGCTACAAATCATTAGAAGAGTGTGGTTGTGGATGCCATGTTGTACAAGATGCCCAACAGCTGACGGAAATTTCAAGAGGGGATGTTTTTGTGAAAAATTTAGCTTTCTGAAAAGTGATTCTCTGCCATGCATCCTGTTTATGGAGATGTTTTTGGCTGAATGATCAAGCACCCACTTGTACCATGCAGTTGTATATCTCATGCTGTATGTTGACGAGGCAAAGTTAATCAGTTATTTTTTTTCTCCCCCCACACTGTAATGCTCTCGATCTTTTTTCGCTCAATTTGTCTCTCTGTCTGGCTAAGAGCTAGAGGCTGTGCTAATCACTGAAGCAGCAGCTCTAAGCAGATGCTGCTGTGCTTTTAGAAAAGATCCTGTTAAGCATGAATTAAAGAAATGTGCGGGGGTAAAATCATGCTCTTCCTTCACCTCACATGCTTCATGCCGCTAGCGTAGCCAACTTGTTGGTGTAATTGCTGTAACTTTAACCCTTTGCTATATGCCTATGCCATTGAGAGGGCTTACTTAGATGTGCCAGTCACAGTTTATCTTGTGCCTCTGCAGTATTACTGCCATTATTGTGTTTAATTAGTATTCAGCCACTGTAAAGTAAATTCAATTGAACCATCTGTTTTATAAGCAGCACTGGCTGAAGGCTGAGGTTATTCTGTGTGCATGTCTTTGTGCAAATGCATGATGTAATTTGAAGGCAGTGGGAGATTAATGGAAGCAGAAAATCTTATGGGCTACATAGCACTTTGATTCTGTCATTTTTGTCATGCTGCTCTCATTTTTGCATTTATTCTTGTGCATGGCTTGCAGTGTTTTATTGTATTCTCTGCACACTTGTCAGCTTCATGTGTGACTGGATGGGCTACAATGAAATGATTAAAAGCGATGCCCACTTTTGTTTAAAGAAAACCTTATTTTATCCCTTCACTTCCTTGCCATCTTTGCCTGGTTGCCTCAGTCAGGGTAGTGCGGTTAAAAGAATGAAAGAGAGTGTGCTCATATTATAGGCTAAATCTAATCAAAGGGAGAAGTGCTTTTAAATGTCTTTTGTTCCCTTGGGCAAAACGTTTGTAGGCCTCTCACTTCTAACCAACGTCCTGCCCAAACTCCACCGCTACAAGATGCAATTAATATTGAGCGGGTACCCTGGCCTGTGCTCCCTTCATATAATAACAGTGTTAGAACAAAGGTTAATGCTTTGAATTTAATCTCTGTCCTCGTCATTTTCAATGGAGTTGTAGAGTTTTCATTGGAGAAGGGACTGTTGAGGGGGGTGAGCACCAAGTCTAGAGAGAGATTGGTAGTCAGTGGGGGCTCAGACGGAAGCAAAATTAATTACTGGTCTCTATAAATTCAATGTCATGTCTCATTTTCCTTAATCCTCCCCGCCTTTCTCACTTTCTAGTGGCGTTAACAGAGAGGCTTGGGAAGACTAATGAAAAGGCCTCTTAGATGCTAATGACAAATTAGTCTTCATGTCACTTTTGGAGAGTGTGAGTGGAATGACTGCTGACTCACTGAGGAGGTGGTCAGAAGGCAGTCTGGACCACAGTCGCCCCCCCCCCCCCCCCCCCTACCCTTACACACAAAAGCAAACACGAAAACACCAATAGAGAAGAGGCTAAGCTGCGAAGCATGACAGTTTCTCTGCCTCACACAAAGCTTATTCCTCATGTTCCCCTTTGCCTCACCAATGTAATTGTGTGTTTCGGAGACTCAAACCTACATACGTCTGTTCTCAGAGACAGTTCGCCTTCTCTTTTGGGGATTTAGTGGTTTGGATCATGAATAATGAGCTGAGTCTAGTTCCATCTCTCTTTGCGGCTGTTGTTAGACTGGACCAGAGTCAGGCTCAACAATTCACTTGGATTATTGTCAGATCAGACTACAGACACAAACATACGGAGTCACATGCCTGGATGAAACATCACTTCTTTTCTCTTGTGAGTCCAAGCAGACGTGTTGATGAGAAAAAAAGAAAAAAGAACGCATACTGATGGGGTTAGGATCCCAGAGACAACGTCTGTTTTAGGTTTTAATCTGTAGAATGTACCAAAACATTTTAGTCTCTCACAGAAAGACACAACATGTCACAAGCAGCGCGGACTGTTACGTCTCAGTGGAATTATTCTGCCTAAAAGAACCTGAATGTCTGAGCTCTGTGAAGAAATGACTTCATGAAAAATCTGTTTAATTTTTGCCTTCTGGCGGAAGCTTTTGCACATGACAGGTGCAGATCTGATATAAGGTTATGCAGTCCTGGCCACATGTGATGCTGTTTTAAAGCTGTTTACCCTCACCACATTCTGAGGTGTTTATAGTTCCTGTAGCTACAGTCAGACTTCAGAAAATATAAAATTCTTCTTTACTTTTTCAAATACAGCACATGTAATTCCCGTTCTACTTGTGCTATTTATTCCCACAGCAAACAGTGGAAAAATATCAAAAAGAAAATTAAAACAGTTTCTCCTGAGAAGGCAACCAGCCAGAGTAATATGTGCATTTATGTAGAAGTTATAATCCAATTAACAAGTACAAAAAAAAAACTGTGATCACTCAATAATGGGAATACAAAAGCAGACAAGTGCCATGTTTGGGGAACTGCTCATGTGGAAAAAATGCAAATAGCGTGAAATGAGTGTGTCTGGTAATGTGTTTGAATAAAGTCCCATGCTGTGGCAAGCGACCGGGGCCCCTGATAACTCTGTTCCCTTTTTCTCTCTACAGGCATACTTCCGACAGGGTGTTGCCCTTCAGTACCTTGGTCGCCATGCCGACGCACTGGCCGCCTTTGCCTCCGGGCTGGCCCAAGACCCCAAGAGCCTACAGCTACTTGTGGGCATGGTGGAAGCTGCCATGAAGTCGCCGTTACGAGGTGAGACCTGTTGTAGCTCAGCACAGTGTGTGTTTTAACACCCAGTTAACGTGTATGTCACTGGCTGAGTGCTTCACCGTCTGCACGTGTTTTGTCCTACAGCAGCCTCCCTGATAATCCTCACTCAGTCAGTCAGTCAATAATCGTGTAAGGGTGACTTTACCTGTCAGTTTTTTTTCTTTTTAACCCATTTTGCAGACAGGCCATCTCTCTATCTGTCTATCTTTTTTTTCTTTGTAACTGACTGTTGGTGTCAAGTACCAATCTCTGGACTCTCAGGCATGAACCTTGCAGTTTCAGCATATCTCATTGTCAGTCAGGCTGATCACACACACAGATAGCTTGTTATCTTAATGAGCATCTAACACTAATGGGATTGTGGGTGCCCGCTCCTGTGTAAGCCTTTATCCTAAAGCTGAGAGGGGGTTTTTTTTCATCTAGTGTGTCCAAGCCAAGATTTATTGGAATGCACTATTATGTTTTTTAATGGGCGTCTGCATTGACTTTTATGTCCGTATGAAATCAGAAATGAGCCTCAAAACCACCCAATGGTTTTACTTCCGATGAACAAGACAGAGGATTTATCACTCTTCTGGTCTGCATGGAAGAGTCTGCTGACATTGTCTGACTCACTCCTGCTGTCCTGCATAGTCATCACCTTCTACCAAACTGTACTGAAACAGTATCTGCATAAATGTGATCTTGTTTTATGATCCAAAAAATTACTCAGCTTTTAACTGAGATCAGTAGTTGTGGGGTTTTTTTTGTCTGGCGAGGAGCTATAGTTTAACTGATTTAATGTAGTATTGCACAGAATATTTTCAAGCAGATGCAGAGACAGAGAAAAAACTGCACAGACAGAAAAGAATGGAGGGCCATCTTAGCCACCATGAGCCTTTAAGCCTGTCACTGGAATCAAAACAAAAAAAGGTTTTGGGTATGAGCCCAGACCTGTGCATTGTGGACCAGGATTGGGATTCTCAGTTGGGGATGTCCAACATTTAGCCCAAGCCACTTAATCTCTTAATTGTTTACTCTATTTCCCAGAGTGCAAGGCAACCACCAAAGGACCTAATCCAAGGTGTGTTGAGGGAAGGTAGCTAGGTCAAAGGATTAAGAACAATGATCCTCTCAGAGGGGCTCTTGGCACATGGGGGTGATAATCAATGTTACGCCAGCAAACAGGGAGGATAATCAGCGTTACTCAGCCAAAGTCCCCTGATAAGTGAAAGGTAGGCCAGCGCTGTTTATTCTCCTTCAAGGCGGCAAACTCCCAGGATTCAGTTTGTTGATTGCCTTTCCTGCCTGTCTAAATTTTTTTGGGTGTTGACATAATAAATGCCAAAGAAAATGGAGATAACGCCAAGATCTGGTTATATATTAAATTCTGTCCATTCACTTTGTTTTGGTCGAAAATAACACACACACACACACGCAGACACACTCAAAAACCATTTAATTAACCCTCTAAATATACTTAAGTCTTTTATACTATATCAGCTTGGCAAACACTGCAGTCTTCCTGTGTGTGTACATGGCAAACTCAGTAGTGTTTTTCTGTTGCCAAGAAACGGCTCAATGTATTTCGTTTAAATTGCATTGCTCACGTATCTCAAACATCTCAGCACACCGCAATATTTTCAGTCCTCTAAAAGACGTCGGCTGAAGAGATCCATTTGGTGACATTCAAACCAAAATAAGCAAATCGATAGATTAGGATAGAGGAAGAAAAATAAATAACTTACAAACAATATGGAGCCATATCTCTTTGGGTACTTTACAAGTAGGAAATTATTTGATTTTAAACATGTTAGATTTAATAGGATTTATATTTACTTCTTTTAATATTATTTCTTGTGATGCTGTATCTTGATTCTAATGGACAATTTAACCCAACAAAGGGTTATCATGAAAGGGCAGACTGGTACAATCTCACCCCCTTTCCCTTGTTGTTCTTCTGTCTGTTCTTATTTTCATCTTGTTATTATGTAACTCTGCTACAATTTTCCTTCCTGTGCCAGAATTTGTCTATCACCCAAAGGACTACAGGAAGTCAGCGTGTCACCTTTATAGATTTAAAACTGGGTTTCAGTATGAATATAGACGTGTGTAATATTTTCACCATTTATCCTTGATACAGCTTAGTTTTTCTTTCAGCTGATTTGGATCAGTGAGTTTCGAGGATCCATTAGCTGTTGATTACATGCACTGACTAAAAGGAGGTTGTTTCATGCCATGGCAGTTATTGACCAAGCCTGGATCATTTGCTATTAAAAGACTGCCCTTGAACTACAGAAGCTAGACACTGTGCTCATTAGCACTTGTTCTACTGAAGGTAGCTTTAAACAAAGTGACTTTAATTCTCAACCACTGTCTGCACCACAGTGGCAGTTTTGCAACATGATTTTTACATCATTTAAGATAAATCCAGTGGGGCATTCATCTTTTTTATTTTCATTTCTAAATAAGGGTGAAACAAATGTTCTGCTTTTTGAGTTTGTTCTATGATTACCCAGCCAAAACGGAGGAGCTAAAATAATGAATAAGTATTAAAAATTAGATGTTAAAGATCTAAAAATAAAAAATAGTGTTCTCTGTTCCAAGACACTGGGGGTCCATCTGCTGAGGTCACTGTCAGACAGACCTCTAACTAGCTTAAATTAAGCACTGCAACCCCCAATTTCCACCGGCAGTGTGTATGCAGGCTGGGCCATTTTATTCTGACCTCTGCAGTGTGCCGATTCACACCGGGGTGTGTGAAACACAGAGCGCCAGGGGGTAAAGTCTGCATAACTGCATCTGGCAGATCACAAAATCAAAATCTCTTAATATTTAAGAAATAATAATATAATTATTATTTTAAATATTATATATTTAATATTTTTTAAAGGTATATCACTTAATGGCTCTTTAAACAAAAACAATATATTTATATGCTAATTTGTATGTTGAAATCATTATCCACTCCAAAAACTGCTGCTATCTCAGCCTATGCCTTCTCATTTGCCATCTCTTGTCTTTGTAAAAAGAAATGTGGTGTTAAATAAAATCTTGAGAACCGCAACTTTGATGTTAAACGTCTCGTTGTCCATAATGAAAAAATAAAACAATTAGGATCCCCCAACAATTTGATTTCTAATCTGGTAACAAGATTCATTCATGTGTTGAATGTTCCAAGAAACTACAAGGAGTACCATCAGAATTAGCATCGATAGCCGCTAGCTCGTTTCACATCTTTTTAGCTTTTTGTGTCTCTTCGACACTTTTATTTTTTTATTGGTTGGCAACAATAATTGTGTTTATGTCAGCCAATTACAACACACTTTTTTGGCATGTGAACAGGAACTTAGAACTTTACGTCATCAGGCTTAAAACTGTGCCAGTTCCCTCGAGCAATGATTTGGTGTGGCGACCCCTTCAAAGGGACAAGCCATAAGGGAACAACAAAGGTTAAATTTGTTAAATATCCAGTCAACTTATTCGGAGTCGCATTTTCACAGAAACTTTCTTTTGTTCATTTGCTGCTCAACACCGTTAGTGCTTACTAACATGGCTGAGATGCTTCCAGTTATCTTATTTGATCCCAGAAACCCGTTAAGCCCATCATTAAGGGTCAGCAGGAAGTCTGGAAAATGAAATCCCATTATCACACCAACTGCTAACCCACTAACATTACTGACATGCAAGTCACGTTATCAGTGAGGAAAGTGGAGGATGGTCTATAGTCAGCTTTTAAAACTGTATGAATGGCAGCCGAAGGCTAACACCAACAGCAGTAATCTCTGTAATAGACTATAAAACAAAGGACATACACATTATAACTTTGCATAAATTTGGGATTATCTTTACACCTTATAGCTATTTATCTATAATCCAGTGAAACCAAAGTGTGCTCTGCTGCATACTGTTGGTTATTGCTCAGTCACACTTGTCTGACTTAGGGCACATTCACATCAGCCTTTTTGATTAGAACCTCTGTTCATTTGCGTGAAAAGTCTGCTTCGTTTGGGGAGCTGTGAATGTGCCAAAAAAATTCTGATTCTGACCAAAGAGGCGGACTCGGTCTGCCTACAAACGCAGGTCTCAGACCATTTCAAGCGGACCAAATACAGGAAGCAGACTACAAAAAAGTCACTTCCTGCATTTGGCGTAGCATTGTCTTATGGGTAAATACATAGCCATCGCGTTAACAATCCTCTGCCTCGTCTGTTCAAACTGCAGTCATGCAGTGTATTTCTGCAGTATACTTGCATAAGACAAATTAAAAAACCCAAAACAGCGATAGTTTTAGCTCTGTGTTTAACACGCAACTCCAGTTTGTAAATATTTGACAAATTATGCAGTATGGAAAAACAAGCTTCTTCCTCGCTGATGTGTCAGAGCTGCAAAGTTGACTTTAGTACACACTCAGAACAGCCAAAGGAAGTGTGGCTCTGCTGCATTCACTGGAAATCTGACTGTTGCCTGTTTCTTTCAGGTTGTCATGAGGTGTGGGGTGGGTGGGCAAATCATGCTACAGAATTTTAACCACTGTGAAGCATCCAGAGATTAATATTTTATTTTTCTGATGCACTGCTTAATTCTCATGATCACAGCTCTCTCTCTCTCATTATTATTCTTGTTTTAAGCCTGTTAAACAGCTACCATGTGTGTCTCATACTATGTCTGCAAATTATCTGGAATCAAGCATAAATAATGACATTTCAGTCTCATATTGACAGCTATTCCAGCAAATACAAGTGAAAGCTTAATCTCCACTATAGCTCAGATTTTATGAGCCATAGGAGAGACTAGATGTGGGTTTCCTAAAACAAAAAGATGGAAGTAAGACTTGTACAACTAATCAGATCCGCTTCATCCCTAAAATACTTGTGCGCTTACAAAGCTTCTGACTAAATATCAGCCCCAATACTTTGTGTAATATTCTAGTTTCTGTTGTAGGAATATAATTAAATACAAATAACGATAATTTATTGTGAGTATGTATTAATTCTTTACAATTGTCTACACGGCCGTCTGAACATAATAGGGTTTCACAAGATAAATAAAACACATTCTGAGAAAACAAGGAAAATAGTTACAGTTGGTAAGATGTTTATTGAGGTAAATCACCCAGTATTACATATCTGTTTGTGACAGAATTATTTGATATCTAATATTAATAGATATCTAAATGTAGAATTGGAGTTGATGTCATTAAGTCAGTGGGAGGAAAATGAGGTGTCCACAAATAAGCACAGGAGAGCATGCTGGATAACAGCAAGGAGGAAGACATGCACATAAAAAATACCACTGCAGTCCAACTGCAGTTTGCAAAAAAAAAAAAAAAAAAATCATGTGAACATGCCATGTTGATGTTGGAGAAATGTCTTGTGGGCAGTTCAGACCAAAATAAAGCCTTTTTGGTTTCTAGGAGAAGTATTATGTTTGGAGAAAGGAAAATTCTAGCATGAGAGCCTAGAATATCCCATCTCTGAAGATTGGCGTTGGAATTAATATGGTTTCTATCTGTTTTTGTCACTTGTGGAAGGCTAGTTGTCACTGAGCAATATTCAGCCATATTTCTGCAGAAATATAAATTTGTAAATAGCTATTGACAAACCACTGATGTCACATCCTGAGATACAGGAGGAAAAATGGATCGCACATGTTGTAACTCTTTAGGTTAAAGTAAATGTAAATGTTTTTATGTCAGGAGTTTGAAAGGCTGTGTCTTGGAAATGGTTCGAGATAAAGGCATTCAGGAAATGAGAAAAATGTTAAATATGAACCAGAGTTTGTGATGGGGAAGTGTTTACTTAGATCTTTTGCAGATTGAACAAAAATCAGCAAATAACTGAGAAAGTATTTCATCACCACTACTTTGTGCTGCTCTTTTACATCTACTATCCCTAACAATCCTCATTAGCTCCACAGGATATTTTTCAAACTTAAATATCTTCACTTGACACCCTCCTGTGAAAAAAAGTGTTATGATGGAAGATGTGTCTGTTAGCTCGTGGTAAAAGTGCTAATAGGTTTCCGTCCCCGTTCTACAAATGTAGAATGTTTCATTCAGTTATTTTGCTTAGTGCTACTTCTACAGTTGATAGCATGAAATACAAAACAGAATACATTATATTAAATATCTGCCAGCATCGATGCGGTCGCTACAATAAGGTGTTGCACTAGCCATGTTTTTGAAACAGACTTTTTGATGCATTAGGCAGAGAAAGTTTGCACTGAAATGACTTTTTGTTGTTACCTGTTTGCATTTCTGTCAGGTCTTGTATTTGACATATATCTCAGGGCTCAGTACAAGCTAGCTTCAGCATTTGTTTGCATGTTGGTGTGCAAGTGTAACAGCACACAACGGTGTTGTCATAACTACCTGTTTATGAATGCGGCAATCTTGATACCGCCTTTTTTTGTTAAATAAAAAAAAGACTCACTCACAGTATTTGATTTATGACTCAGCTCTCGGTGTCACTCTGAAGGCAATTACAAGCTATGAATGAATATTATATGCATGCACTGTCTCCATAAGCGCGACATTCTGCCAAGTGCTGGAACAGAAGTGATGCTCTTGAAAGAAACTCATCAGTTTTGCTTTTGTGTGCTTGTATGGGGGATGCATCTCGTGTGCAAGTGTGTGTCTAGATGCATTTCAGAGTTTCTGAAAAGTATTGAGGTTTTTTTTTTTTCACATATTGTTTAGCCAAAGTGCTTCTCTAAAGAAATTCTAAACATTTTTGTTAAGGCATGGGTCTTATAATTGAATGTAAGTCACACACATGACCACATACACCAGTTTGTGAGCTGACTTTTAACATCGTATATATAATCTTCTATTCAATGATTTAAAATAATTAGAAACAACTTAAAATCTTTGGAAATAGAAAAACCATTTAGATTTACTATCCTCCAGCTGGGCTGTGCTCCTACACATTAATGCAAATAAATCAGTAGACACAAAGAGATTCATGTACTTGGTCAAGTCTTTTCCCTTCATGACGTTCTATGCTGGTGTCTAGGAGAGGGTTTTGTAATCTGGAGGGGCTGTGGATCCCCAATCCCACGTGGCCCACCATTGATTTATGTCATGGTGTGCATTTTTAGCTTCTTCAGAGGTCACCTTGTATGTCTCTTTTGCTCTGCATTTCCTCGCTGCAGCTACTGTTGTGCGTGAGCTGCATTTGTTTCTCCATCACTCTTTAAACCCCACTTCAAAACCCTCTCATCATTTCCTCAAACAGCAGTAACAGAGAAGGCGGAAATATGCACTAATCTTGTTCTGTGGTTTGTAAAAAAAAACCCCAACAATTTTCCCACAATTGTCTAAACCTGGGCCATTATTGTGCAGCACCGTTGGAAATTGCCTGAGATTAATCCAGTCATAGTGGGAGACTAAAAAACGCCTCATACAGCATATTGAGTTATTGTCAAGTTGTCAGCGAAAGCTGTCACTCTGTCAAGCTACAGGCTGTGCTTATCGAGGGAAACGAAACACAACAATTTCGGGAGGGAGGCAGAAAATGGATGCAGACAGCAGTGACTTTTTTTTGTCAGTTAGTAAACATTTACCGCAATCTGTGTCATTTATTGCTGTCAGTCTGCACGTCGGCACACACGTGTGCTTGTACGTGTTGCGCAGTCTGTTTTTCTAATATGTCTTACTCATCTTTCCTGCACAGATTCTCTGGAGCCCACCTATCAGCAGCTGCAAAAGATGAAGTTGGACAAAAGTCCCTTTGTGGTGGTGTCTGTGATTGGCCAGGAGCTGCTGACAGCAGGCCACCACACAGCTTCTGTCGTGGTGCTGGAAGCCGCTTTGAAGATCGGTACATGCAGCCTCAAGCTACGTGGCTCCGTCTTCTCGGCCCTCAGCAGCGCCCACTGGTCCCTGGGCAACACAGAGAAAAGCATCGGATACATGCAGCAGGACTTAGAGGTGGCCAAGACCTTAGGTACGGCAACTGGGCTGGGGAGGAGCATATAATTCTGTAGTTTGACTTTAATTATTGTTTTGCTTCTTATTTCTTTAATTTCTGTTAATTCTTAAATTGCATAAGGTTCTAGTGTTGGTTGTACTTCCTGATATGCTTTAGCAAGGAATAATGATAATAATGAAACAAAATAGTGGTTAATATGTTTTGGTTTTGTTTACCACTCCTGGGTCTTGGGTTCAAGCTAAATTATTGCTTTATACAACCGATGTGAGTCTAGTACTCACAGTATCACTTGAATATCAACAATTCAGTGTTATTGCATTCCTTTCTAGTTGGGTATTATAGTTAAGTTCTGCTATATCATAAAAAGAGACCCCCATGAAATGAACTGAAAGAAATTACATCTGTCAATACTTTGATTTAAATCATTGCATTTTTCATGTGTGCCTTTAGATTTGATAACTGACTGAGTCCTCATCAATATGGAAGACACCGGTGTTACATCCCAGATGAGACATTCTGTCATTTTTCAGACGATTTTCTTTTTTCAGCTGCTCTTTGATGGAGGGGTTGTGCTGCTTCACGTTTCTTTTTACAACCCCGAAGGTGTTCTGTTGTTTCAAGTCAGGCGACATACTTGGCAAAGTCAAAGTTTTGACTTTTTTTCTTCTTTAGAAACTTTTGTTTGATTTTTGGCAGTATGCCTTCATGCTTTGAGTTTCCACTGCTCCCGAGCTTCTAAAAACATGAGTCATATTGTCATCTAGGATTTTTAAGTATTTCATGAGCATTCAGAGTGCCATTCATAAAGGTGACGTTAACAACACCTTTTGTACTCATTCAGGTAAATATCATCCCAGTCTGTGCTTCACTGCAGGGACCATTCATTCACTGTGCAGGAATTAGCTGAGCAAATTACAAATTTATCTTAATCTCATCCAGTCAAAAATTGTGTTCCCAATATACAATTATGTTCTTTAGAAAGGCTAAATTTGTTGTTTTTTCCAACAAGAAAAAGTTTGGTTTTTTTTCCTTTTTTAGCCACTGGTCAGTGGTTGATGTGGTCTTCTTCATGCAGTTTGACACAAGAACCTTAACTTCCGCTGATAACCTATCAGTTGTGTCTGAAGCACATTACCATCTGTTTTTCTGAGCTAGATGCTTGTAGCTCTCTGTCTGGGATTATTTTAGGGGGACGGATACAGCAACTCTGGCTGATGATAATGAGGCATGCATTAGACCATCTAATTACTGCAGCTGCTGCCGTGTGTTTCCATTGTTTTCTGATTGGTCACCAATGTTTGTGTTTTATCCATCTGAAGTAAACATTAAGTATTTTCTAAAAATTCCGCTGACTGGTGATTTCCATACGCTGAGACCTGACTTCTGATAATCACAGGTCAACGTATAACCATGTACAAGCACTTACATTGTTTAATAACCCCAGTATTTGGTTTTGTTTAAATGATCACAGTTTGGTGACCCAAGTGTTTTTCATTTTGATTTAATTCCCATTTTTTACAACCATTCCCATTTTTTTTTTTTTTTTTTTTTTTTTTACTAAATGACAATATTACACATTATCTGAATCTTTAATTACCAATGTGAGCTCATAGTAAACCAAAACTTTTTTTTTTCTTTTTTTTGCTCTTTTTCTTAGATAGATAGATAGATAGATAGACAGACAGACAGACAGACAGACAGACAGATAGATAGATAGATAGATAGATAGATAGATAGATAGATAGATAGACAGACAGACAGACAGACAGACAGACAGACAGACAGACAGATAGATAGATAGATAGATAGATAGATAGATAGATAGATATTTCTTTATTTCAGACAAAATAACACAATTTAATTAACAGGTTAAAAAAGTAACAATTAAAGTCTGAAAATGAGCAGGATGAAACTATGGAATGAAAATGAAATTTTCTAGCAGGAATGACCTCCCGTACCTTCCTGTGTCACATTGGACTTGCACGAAACACACTATTGTATTCTCTCTGTGCTGACCTGTTCCCTGTACTTGGCTTTTTTTTTCTATAAGAGGTACATCACATGACTGAAGCATCATCAGTATTTTTGCAGAAGTCTGATGTATGTTGCTTGAAGACAAATGGTGAGACTACATTTCCTTGTGGTATTCCTGTGTTGCTGACCATCCTGTCAGACATAAAATCTTTTAGTCTCATAAACGATCTGTGCTATATTTGCTGGGATAGGGGAGTGGGGGTATTAGTAATGAACATTGATCTGGAAAGAACTTGTTGGAGAACATGTTAAAAACCTGTTTGTTTTCTCTGTCCAGACTTCCATCAGTCTGAGCTTCCTTTACCTTAAAGCCAGGGATCTTTTTAACTCCTGTCTGCACATCCCTGATGTTGTTCTGCTGGAGCTGGCTTTCTTATATTCTCCTGTACTCCTTTTTGTACTCTTTTATCTTTGTTTAAAGCTGTTTTGCATCACCTTCAATAACATCCTCTCTCTTTCCCTGAAGGATTTCTTTTTTTTTTTTACATTAAGCAGCTTTTTCAGGTCACTGGTGATGCAGGACTTGCTGTTGAAAACACCCCTCACTGTTCTTGTGAGGACGATGCTGTTCACACGGAAGTTGGTTTAAGTTGTCACACAGAGTCATGGCATTGGAGCCGTCTCCATGTGGCTCACAGAGGACATTGCTGTCTATCAAAGCACCCTTAGTATCGCCGAGATAGATACCACTGAGTATCCTCAACATCATCAGCTTTTAATAATCTGTTTGATGACTGCTGCCTGCTGAATCAAAGGTGTGCAGGCAGAGGTGAGACGAGCCAGATCATGGTCAGATCTTAATAAAGGGAGGCTGGCTGAAGAGATGTTGGCATTTTTTATATTTGCATTGAAAAATCTTTTTTTTCTCTGGTGGAGCAACTGAAAAATGGTTGGAATGTTGGAAGTGAAGCAGAGAGGGAGATGCTGTTTGAATCTCCAGATATCGCATTCATGTGTTCGGATGTTGTGTTTGCAGCCTAGCAACCGCTGAACGGATGACATTACAAACTGCATCTGTAATGAGACCAGGTAGAATGTAATCTGCTCCTAGAAAAAAAAAGTGTTAAAAGTACGACTAACAGCCTAAATGAAAGACAGCATGTGAGAAAAAGAACTGAAAAGGAAAAGATAAGAATAATATGAAAACAGAGAGGAGTACGGCCCAGCTCCAGTCTTCTTACCCCCACACATTTGACACATGACTGGGCAGAGCAGCTGGAGATAAGGAGCTGTGGTTCTCAGGTGGAGCACAGAGTGCTTGTGCTTTACTTTGGCCCTTTCTGTGAGGCCTGGCTGTCAGGCAGAAATAATAAGGCTTTCCCCTCTCACCCTCGGGAGCATTGAGATCAACACCACCAGCTGTCAGAAAAAGCTGCTCTACTGTGGAGAACTTAGAAGTGCCACTTTCCCTTTTAAGGGCTCAGCAGTATGTCAGTGGCATGGATGTGGTTCATCACATCTCTGTTCAGTTGTGGCAGTGCGAAGACCTGATTTACACAGCAGATGTTTCATACTGTAATCCTCCAGATTGTGTTGTAAATATCATTTGTTGCTGATTTTCTCTTCTGTTCTCATCTCTTCTGGTTTTTTCCTCTTCAGGTGACCAGACAGGGGAATGCCGTGCACATGGGAATCTGGGCTCGGCATTCTTCTCGAAGGGGAACTACCGGGAAGCGCTGACCAACCACCGCAACCAGCTGGTGCTGGCCATGAAGTTAAAGGACAGAGAGGTAAGAGGCTTTACAGCAGTCCTCAGATCTGTTCTGCAAGCCAACTGTCGTCTCAGAGAGAAACGAATTGAAAGCAAAGGTTTTTTTTTCTTTTCTCCTCTCCGTGGGTCTCTTATCATTTGGCTGGTGTGGAATTGTGCTGTGCCCAGGAATTCCTCTGCTTTGTCTGTTTGGAGGGCATCTGAAGGAGGAGTCTGAAGGACACAGACATATTGCTGTTCTTTGTCGATTTAAAAAAAAATGGGTGATAATTTGGTGCAGAGAGGAGAAGATGGTGGTGAAGGAATAGAAACAGGGTAGTTGTAGAAAGGGACGTGATAGTTTTTGCAACTGGTACACCTTATTATCAGTGCAAACCATTAACACAACTAATATGCTGAGTGTTATCTGCCTCTTGTATCAGAAAGTCTGGGACTTTGTAACATACTGTTATACAAAGTAGTTTTCAACAGTTAGACTGTTTGGAGTGAGGAAAAGAAGTTGGACAACCTGATCCACTTTTTCATCGTTGGGTACCCTGTTTCTCTCCTCTCTGTCTTCCATTTCTCTCTGTGTCTCTGCTCAACCTCTGTGGTCATTGTTTGAGGGTGACAGGTGCTTGTTCCAACACAATTCCCGTCACACAAGGAGAAAAATGGCCTCTGTTTCCCCTCCATTCCTTATCCGCTTGCCAGGCTGGTAGGCCTGCTTGTTTGTGTTCCCTGATATCAGGAGACATTTAAACAGTCCAGTCAAATGCAGCACAATGCACCAGGATGAAACAAACTGTTAAAGAATGAGGCCAGAGGTGCCCTTGATATCTCTCACTCCCAAAGAGCAGAAGTATGATTAAGAATCTTCATTATTTAATGAGGTTAGTATTACCGATGTATGAGAAGACATATGGAAGGTGCTTAAAGTCTGGCGTGAGCCATTCCTCTTCCTGCTAACTGTAGCAGCCATTTGCAGGCTAAATATTTATTTAAATGTTTTAAAGTTGCATGCATCTGCTTGTTTTTTGTTTTTTTGTTTTTTTTTATAGAAATGCTTACCAGTACAATGAATTGAAACACTTGTGTGTGATTCTGTGTCATATCAGAGTATCGGCCATTAAGGGCTCATATGCAAACATCTGGCTTGTTAAAAGGAAAAAATAGTGAAATTTCAGCCTATCCATGAATGGAAAATCAACTACTTATGAGAACCGAAGTGTTTCTAGGTCTGGTTGAGGCCATTGAGCAGCACTAATGGTTGCATCATATGCAAAATGATCTGATTGGCTCCACACAGCCCACCCCCCTTCCCACTCTTTCTTCTTGTTCATCTGAAGGCCCCCTAATCAGAGTCATATGTGTGTCACACCACCTGGTCTCCCTCAGAACACACTGGAGCCTGGTGCGTTGCTCATTACGGCCAGCCTGATGTTTTTGTTTCTGATGTGGACTTTTTTTATCTGGCCTTTCTGAAGCTGAGGTCACTTCCAAGGGGCCCGGAGACAGGATGTTGTTTCTGACTGAGTTTCCAGTTTACATCCTACAGTCTACAAACGCTGAGAGGACAGAGAGATGCTTAAGCAGAAAAAAAGGAGCAAAATTTCATGCGCTTCATAAGAAAATTTGTAAGGAATCTGAGCCATATGAGGACTGAAACTTTAATTAGACTCATTGTAAGTTATTAGATTTTCGTACAATAGCTTTCTACATCTAAATACATGATGTGATAAGAGGACCTGGTGGACCGTGAAGGGATCTTAATGTTATTATATCAGGGTAAAAAATCTGGAAGATGAAAGCAGGCAATATCAGAGCTAAATATATTTGCAATTTTGTTTTGTGCGTGTTTGTACATGTAGCTAAACATGTTTGTACGTGTAGCTACACATTTGTCCGTGTAGCTAAACATGTTTGTACGTGTAGCTACACATGTATGTCTGTGTAGCTAAACATGTTTGTACGTCTAGCTACACATGTTTGTCTGTGTAGCTAAACGTGTTTATACGTGTAGCTGCACATGTTTGTCCGTGTAGCTAAACATGTTTGTACGTGTAGCTAAACATGTTTGTTTGTGTACCTAAACATGTTTGTACGTGTAGCTACACATGTTTGTTTGTGTACCTAAACATGTTTGTACGTCTAGCTACACATGTTTGTCCGTGTAGCTAAACATGTGTGTACGTGTAGCTAAACATGTTTGTTCGTGTACCTAAACATGTTCATACATGTAGCTAAACATGTTTATTCGTGTACCGAAACATGTTCGTATGTCTACCGACACATGTTTGTCTGTGTAGCTAAAAATGTTTATACGTGTAGCTGCACATGTTTGTACGTGTAGTTAAACATGTTTGTTCGTGTACCTAAACATGTTTGTACGTGTAGCTAAACATGTTTGTTTGTGTACCTAAACATGTTTGTACGTCTAGCTACACATGTTTGGCCGTGTAGCTAAACATGTTTGTACTTGTAGCTGAACATGTTTGTTTGTGTACCTAAACTTGTTTGTACGTGTAGCTACCGATGTTTGTACGTGTAGCTAAACATATTTGTATGTCTAGCTACACATGTTTGTCCGTGTAGCTAAACATGTTTATATGTGTAGCTACACATGTTTGTCCGTGTAGCTAAACATGTTTATACGTGTAGCTAAACATGTTTGTACGTGTAGCTACCGATGTTTGTACGTGTAGCTAAACATGTTTGTATGTCTAGCTACACATGTTTGTCCGTCTAGCTAAACATGTTTATACGTGTAGCTAAACATGTTTGTACGTGTAGCTTACTCTATTCTGCTTCTGT
Organism: Telmatherina bonti; assembly: GCF_933228915.1. Taxonomy (NCBI): domain Eukaryota; kingdom Metazoa; phylum Chordata; class Actinopteri; order Atheriniformes; family Telmatherinidae; genus Telmatherina; species Telmatherina bonti. The sequence goes on along the minus strand of NC_136611.1, from coordinate 24,969,092 downwards.
CTTTTTCAATTTTTTTCTAATGTTGGCTCATAAAATCAAATTTGACTTACTGCGACATGAGAGCTGTCATGCCTATGGATTATAAAAAGAATATACTCATTGTGCTATTTGCTTACATCGGAGAGATTGTGGCATCTTAAAAGGGGCGTCAAAAAGGTCGAGTAACCAAGCTGATAATCCAAATTTAAAAACGAAAAAAACTTAAGTTGGTGTTTCTTTTACCTTGTTGTGTGCATCTGCTAAAAATAACACTATCATGTATTAATGACAATCAAAACTTTGATTGAACACAAACGCTTCAAGTTTAAACTATACTGGTCTTGTCTGTGACAAAGCAGCTGAGTTGGACTAAAAACAGAGGCAGATGAATGTTCTCTATTTATCAAGAGTCACAATGGTTCTTTTGTTGTTAGAAAAAGCAGTCCAGATTATCTCTTTTCATCTTGTAATAACCTGGAACATCTCTGATGTTGCTCTTTATGGCACAAAGCAACAAAAACAGCAGGCACAGAATCCCTTCCTTTCTCTGAAGCTGACCAGTGCACTCTGTGACTCTAATGTACCATTATGAATCTAGCCAGGACACTTTTGAAACAAGGAGCTGAGGGGAAAAAATGGAAAGAAAAACCAAACAGCGAAGAAGGCCAAACTGTGGAAAAGCTCAAAGAGTGAGTGCTCTGTCATCCACGACTGGGGCTGAGAGCTGCGGTCCAAACCAGTGAGGTCATGGACGAGTGTGAAGTTTGTGTTTTTCTTTAGCTGACTTTTAGAAATATCCTTTGCAGATTTCCAGCGGTCATATGTACCGCGGCTAGAACATCGACTCACCCTCTCGTCTCTCTACTTTTGTTTCCACACCTGGCTTTATCCAAGGCCTGCCAGTGACCATATTTACAAAAGGCCTTCCCTGTAATTGTGAAAACTGTTTAACTAGTTCTTTCCTCTCCGTACTCACTTTCTGCTCCTCTCTGCTCATCTATGACGTTTTCCTCCTAAATTGTAGAAGGAGAAGGAGGTAACCCCTAATTTGGGGTGTGAGTATTTAGGAGAAACTGGGGTGGGTTGGCAGGGGCACACTCTGTAATTACGTCTTGTGTGATGTTAAAAAAAAACTCACCACTGACTTCCCCAACTCCAGGTTGAAATGGAAATCACAATCAAGGAAAAATAAAAAGGTGCAAATTTGATTTTTTTTTTTTTTTTCTTTTTTAATCTCCTAACACCAGTTTCTCTGCCTTTGTTTATCAACAGTTTCTTTCCTTTTCACTCTGTGTGCTGGAAGGAATTTACCCAAACATTGCTGATAACTGAAAGTGACTTACTATTTTGTCATGGGTGTTTATCCTGCTGCTTGTTTTGGGCTGTGTGGATCCTGCCGGACCCTTGCTGTGTAATGAGGCTGAAGTCTGAGAGATGAGCCTCTGAATAAGGGGTGAGGTTGAGGGCTAAGTGTGTGTGTTCCTCTTGTCAGGGTCAGGGTTTGTCAGTGTTTGTCAGCACTCTAGCAGGGGAGGGGATCATTAAGGAGTCATTAGTGTATGGACGTGTGCCTCCGCTGCGTTTCTTGGGGGCAACGCTAATAGAGAATGGCAGAGGGGGATGGAGGTGGGGAGCTGCTTGCCACCTTTGTCTCTCTCTTTTTTTTTTTTTTTTTAAAGTCTCCTCTGCTTTGCTGATTAGGAAGGAGGATTTGAAGAGGATTAGAGGGGCTAATTTAGCTGACATGTTGGTTGGAGGAAGGAAAAGATGGGTGTCCAACTAAATCAAAAGCAACACTTCTCTTGCTCTCTGTGCACACTTCAAAAGGTGAGGTAGTTTGTGAGTGCACTCAGCTGTTTGTCTTACTTTTCTAGCAAAACACTTTAAGCAACAGCACCAAATACAGCAGTACCTGCTTCCCCACCTCCTGCTGTGGCAGACTGGAGCACAGAGCTGGCCTTAGTGCAGCAGCTCCAGCAGCATGTCCAGCCTGCTGTGCCTTAATGATACACAGGCTCTCTTCAGCCCACTGGTTCAGAACTGCTTTACAGCAGCTCGCTTAGCCATGAATCATGAGAGATGGACGGCAGGCTTCAGCCAATGGGCCATGACCAGAACTGGAGAACAAGGCTTGTGTATGTGTGTGTTTTGTTAGCACATTAATGAGAGCACACATCTGTTTTCCCACATTCCAGGGTTTTGTGATGGTATTAATTCATGTTCATCTACATATTTGTCTTAGTGTGTGTAGCGGTGTTGGATTGTAGAACAGGAGGAAAATATTTGTTGGTTTTTGTCCATATAGATGTTTTTCCCACCACTGTTGATATTTGCGTGTTTGGAGCATGTAAAGCCTCATGCAGACTGAGTCAAGCTTCATAAGCATGCACTTCCTGTCTTATGTGTGTATGCAGTTGTGTGTGTGTGTGTGCTGTGCATTTTGCTGCAATGGAGGTGACGCAGCTTTGTGTCTCCCCCAGCGTTGGAAGGCTGTCAGAGAGATGAATGACTGCCGTTATATTGACTACTGCTCTCTGCTGCCTCCTCCTTCCCTCGTTCCTCAGTGCCCCATGCTCTACTTCTCCCTCCCTCCATCCTTCTACATCACCTCCACTTCCTTTCTTTTCTTCGCCTCTATTTTCACCCCATCCCCACCCCTCCGTTCCTCGTTCTTCTAATTTTTTTCTCCTCTCCATCTCCATCTTAGAGCGCATTCATTCCTTCTCCATTTTGTAGAATCTAATCGACCAAGCCATCATATTTTCTGTGAGAGATGCTTTTTTTTTTTAAAAAAAAAAAAAAGAAAAAGCTGACACAACGCACCATTAAAGGATTATTTACCATCATGGTCTTTGGCTTTACAAATTGACTCAGCAAAGCAAAATGCTGTATGGAGTCCTTGATTTACTTATTAAAGCATCAATACAAAAGCATCACAAGTCCGTCTGCCAATGCCACCTTAACAAGACCTTCATCCGAACACTGCACTGAATCTTACTGTTGCATTTGTCTTGAATATTACACCTTGTCCATCTTTTTCTTCCTTGCTGCTTCAATCATTGTCAATGCGGTGGGATAGATTAGACAACAAATAAGCTGTGACTTGTCACATGAGGCTCCTGCTCTTTCTGATGCACTGTTATGATGCACTGTATGATTATAGATGACAGCAACTCACACTTAACATCGTGCTCATCACGGGGAGGAGAGGCGCTCCTTGAGGATTCCTTTGCACCACGTGGCATCGAGCGTATCACAGACATTTTAGTCCATATGAAATTCAAATGTTTGATCGTTAATCTTGCCAAGAAGATGTAATGTCAAATGGGATAAGGGTTAAAGACAGAGTGTGCCAACCTGTCATATTTAGATAACAGGTAAGAGATGGGGGGGGAGCTTCCATTAAAGGGAATTTCATGCCAGTAGAAGCCAACACTCACACTTCCACTTGTGAGTGTGTTTTGAGTGCTCCCTCTGTAGTGTGCGCTTTCTGGAGAGCCTGCAAGTGGTCCGCAGAGGCTGGATAATGTGTTGTTTAAGTCTGTGTGATTAATTCATTATCTGATCACATCTGCATAATCTGTATTACACAGATGCTAAGTCATTTTCATGTAAATTCTGCCAGCGGGGGCAATCTCACAGTTATTCACAGGTGACCAAAAATGCATTGGGGTCCAGACTCGGGGCAGACCTCCCAGTTAAACATGGCACTCTCTGCTCCTCCTCTTCTCTGGCCTTAGTCCAGCCCAGCCCCTCATCTAGTATGGCCAGAGAGCCATTTAAAGCTCTGGAACTGCATCCCTTTACCCAGCCCGATCGATAGTGGAGCTGTCAGCAAGATGAATGGGGGCTTTAGGAAGTCCATTTTAATGAAGGAGAAGGAGCAATGGAAAGAGTGGTACTTGAAAAAGGTGGGAGCAGAAGGAGAAAGGAAGGTCCGCTTGAGGGAAATAGAAAAGAAGGAAGGAGTTGAGATAGAGGCAGTGTTTGTGTTTGTTGAAGATGTGTGTGTAAAATTATGTGTGCTGTGTAATAATGTCTACAGTGACAAAGCCTGGGAAGGGGGTGGATTGGCTTATTTAACTACAGAAAGAAATATTTCTAGCCCGGCAGTGTGAAATGGCTCCTATAGCTACAGTTACTTGTGAGCACAGAAACCTACATTAAAGGACTGAGGGGATTTCATCTGGCCTCCACACCAACACCACATCAAGTCCACTGGCTCATGAATCATGTCAGCACCTCTGTGGTAAAAAGACATTGTTTTGACAAGGGAAAGGCTACCAATCCAAATCAACTCCCCACACAGCTGCCCTCATCCTGCATAGTAGCTTGCGTCAACAGATTTGTGTACATTTGCATTTAAGAGACGTCCTCTTAACTTAGGAGTTTTTGGTTGTTGTTAGTTGTTTGTTTTCAACCTGTTTAGGATTCATTCTGAGCTGATAGCATTTGCCTCGTGTCAGTATGCAGAAAGAACTGCATGTTAATTGATGATTAGCAGCTGAGGTTAGAGGTTAGGCACAGCGGGTGATGTGGGCCAACAAACTTTAGCAGCACATGGACCTGCAGAACTTAATGGAAAAATGACAAGCCTCGATCACTTCGTACAGCTGAGGAAATTATTATGGATTAATTCATATGGCCTAATGCTTGCTTGTAATCAAGCCAGTCAACGTTGCCGGTAGCTTAGTAAAACCCCTGACATCCAGTTGAGATAAGTTGTATCTGGAAAGATATCCAATGATAAATGTTGTAGAGGAAGCAACATGTTTTCTTTTCTCTCCTCATGCTTAACACACATTATTTTCTTGTGCTGCAAGTTTCATAAAATATTATGAAGAATAAAATTGTGAGTTCAATTCAGTTTGTTATGTTTAATATGCAAATGAGACATGACCCTATTTGTAATGCATTGATTTGAATACATTTCCAATTAAAGCACATTTAAATGTATATTTTCAGACATTTTCTCCCCATTAATTTGAATGAGGGCAATTTGTGAAAGAAAAGAGGACAAGTTCCAAAAAAAACCCAGTTTCACTATGTCAAGGTGGGACTGCAAACTAATAAATATTGCATTAGCTTTCTTTTATTATACAGCAAAGAATAGTTTGGTTTTCTTCTCAATGGTTCCTGATATTATCCATTTAAAGTGATCCAAAAGTGAAAGCTAAATGATCAGATAGGTGAGTGTTTCATGTGATTATCCTTCCAGAGATGATTTATGAGTGAACATGTGTATAGTTGGCAGTTTTCTGAGACCTGCTATGAATCTGTTCTTGCTACTTTCCCCCAGTGTAATATATTTTAGTTGTTTTTTTTTCATTTCTCTTTCCAGCTGTCCCTGAAACAGGTTGCATTTAAAAAGGATGTCCCCTCCCTTCTGAGCTTTGCCTTTCTCAGATCTTTAAAGAATGAAGCCAGAGATGGGAACCCGATAAGCCTTCACCACTCCACCATCTGTAAAGTAGAGATGAGCTTGTCCGTAGAGATAAGGTGAAACTCAGATGGTGCAGTGGAGTTTTGGACATGTTCCATGTGTGTTTGGTGAAAGGTTTCTGTATTACAAGGGAACAAGGGGTCTCCCGTGGGGGAGAGGTCAGGGCAACTCCAAATGTTTGATGTTTGCGTTATATGCAGCTGCAACACACACTGGAATGCATTTTTGTTGAGTGAGGACATGGTAGTTTTTTGCAAGACTCCCAGTCATCCCTGACATCACGCCAAAAATGAGAATTATAGCTAAGTTTGGTCAGATTGAGCTTCCTAACAACTCCTGTTCCCTGAGATTTGCTCTCTTCTCATTTTGTCTCCCTCCACTCTCAGCTTTTGTCCAGAGTTACAGCAGTGTCAGCATTCTTGTCCTTGCGGCACACTATCCAGACCTTCCCCAGTCATTCTTGGACGGCAGCCCTGTGTCTGTATGAGGAGGTGGAATGTGTCTTTGTGCAAAGCCCTAAGAGAAAGCAATAAAATGGAGAGAAAATACGAGGCCCCAAGTGAGTGAAATGAAAGTACTCCATCTTTGGAGGGGATGGGATGGAGGCCTATGGGTCCTGCTCGTACTTGACCTTGCAGCACACATGGTATGGTCTCTAAATAACAGTCAAGGCAGACTGGCTACACAGTCTGGCCTCAGCAAGAAAACTCTTGAATGTGCTGTCTTAAACATAGAGAGGGACCAAGTGAAATCAAGATTGTAAAATATTTAGTGGAAGGCCCAGAGGTAAACACTGCACTGGTTCACTTCATTTCAGCCTCTCTCATTTTGAAGTTAGTAGCTTTTGCAGGAGCTGTCAGCAGATTTATTTGCAGCCACTGGTCTTTGCTTGTGGCAAGGTGTGACCATCTCAAGTTTAATCTGTTCTTCTGGGTTGCCGTGCACACACAAACACATTTACTTGGGTATGGTGCTATTTAGTGACTATGTTTTGGTTTCTAAATTGAATAAAGAATTAAGGCTAGTTAATCCATATACAGCATAAACCAACTACAAATCGTTTTATTTTCCCTGATTGAAACTTGATTGCTAATATTCTTTAACATGTAGTCTAATATATTTATTTGATTTTTTTGTTTGTTTTCAGCAGTGACAACTGTTTATTACTATTCTCAAGCTGCACAAAAGACAAACAAGCTCCTAGTGTCAAGTTTGGTTGTCAGTTAGACCACATTTTCATGAGACTTGTACGTTTCCAAGCATGATGGGCAAAAACTCCAACCCCATTACATTCCTTAGAGCAGCTAAGTGCTTTTATACCCTCCTACTTCAGGTAATTACCAGGAACAACCTATGGAATTGACATTACAAAGACTAAGAAGAATGTCCTCATATATAGAAAACAACCTGCAAATTACAACTTGAACAATGAAGATTATATTTTTATTATAAAGTAAAAAATAAATACTAAAAATATTTTTGCTAAAAAAATGCAAATACCAGTTTAAGTTGTCACTTACTAAGGCAGTGTGGTCTGCCCCCCCTCTGCAAACACCTTAACATTTTACTTTGTCCAGTATTTTCACAGAAAAATGTATTTATCTGCGTATTACGTGGAAGTCTGCAGATGTTTGATACACATCTGTATGGACTGGTCAACAGGAAAAGGTTATAGAACGCTAGGTTTCCATTACACCCAAGGTTAAAAATGAAGCTGACATTAGAACACGGTATTAACTAAAAGGGGTTTGGATAAATACGTATTTTTGCAGCTGGACGGAGAAATAACAATGTTGACGTATTTAAGTTGAACAATCTTAAAATCAAGTTGCACACTGAACAAAACATGTTGTTCTCATGCTTGAATTCAGAGGTGACTCTTACATGCATAAATTTTCTGCAAATTAGCCATAATTGGTTCATATTGTGCTTGGTATCAGACTTGCTTTTACAGGCTGCACACAGCTGTTTGTGTGTATTTGTGATTGTGAGGATGAAAAGAGTGTTTGCCCTGATCTGTGTGTGTGTGTGTGAGAGTGTGAGAGTGTGTGTGTGTGTGTGTGGGTGTGTGCGTAATGAGTTGGGCATCTGTGAATAAGTGCATGGGCACGTTCTTGACTTCATCGCCATTCAGAGAGGCTTAGCGTGATTAGAGCATTGTGATCCTCTGAAGAGTTAATGATGAGAGAAGCAGTAGCTCCACAGAGGCCAATCACGCACCAGCTTCTGACAGCATGCAGAGGCTTATCTTGCTCTATGAATTGTGTGTGTGTGTGTGTGTCTGACTTTGTGTGTGTTTGCGTGCAACTGTGTGTGCACAGCATGGGTTTTAATGTGTGGGAACATATATGATGGGATTTCAGCTATCATTTCTCACATGATAATGTTTGTTATCATTCACTGTACCCTGAACACCATTAGAATATGTATGATTCTTTTGTCCGGGTGTTTGACATTTGGAGGTTTATGGCCATACAAAGCGGCATCCATAATCATATAGCTTCATTATACCAGTGTCAGACAGAGATCCTGTACAGGAGGGGCTCTTGGATCCTTTGGGTCTAGTTCAGGGCTACACAACGCGCCGAAGAAGGCCGCTAGCAGTTTCCCCTTCCCCACTCTCCACGGGACTGACTGACAGGCTTAATGACACTGTCGAGGTTGCAGCATGTCTCCAACTCATTTTCGAATGTGATTGAAGTTCGCAGCGGGTAGCTTTTCATCAGTGCTGAGCAGACAAAAGGGACCTTTTCAGTGCTGCCTTTGTCTATTTGTGCAGTTTGAGTGTTTGCACATCTTTGCATGCAACTCTTAGGAGATGCACAAGAGAGAAATCACTTTGTGCTTCTTATCCAGACTGTGCAGGAATCTCCCAGAGATGATGAGTTTTGTAAGGACCTGTCTCAACTGAGCTATTTACTTGTTTATTGCGCACCACAAATAGACGCTTTGTCCTCCATGGTACAAGGAATATTTCATAATTAAGATTTTATGTCAGCGTCCGAATATCATTTTAACCAGGTTGCCTTTCCTCAGTTCGTAAGATATAAGAGAGCTAGACGAGACAATAAATTCAAATTAAAGATTGTCAGCGGTTTAAAGCATATAGGTATAAGTGAATAAGTATATGGAAAGTGTCATGCAAAGAATTTAGATTTGTTTATATTCCAGTGTAAATAGCTGTGTGTGCGTTGGCTATACTGCTCCGCTGACATGCCAAGCCATTTGCTCCTGCAGATGTGGGATGAGTCATATAATAGATGTTAGTGTTGGCAAGGCTTTACTTCTAACCGTCTCCTCCTTCCCACTCCTCCATTTCTGCCTCTCTTTTCTCTGCTTTCTTTTACTTTTATCTTCTGAACTGGTGAGCAGCATTTAGGACGTAGTTATGGCAGTAAATGTCACTACAGAGGTGTGTGGCTGATGTGTGGTTGCACCATCACTGCAGTGGGAAGTAGCCAGTCTAACAGACAAAATATCCACCTTGTTTTCCTATTACTCTTTACTGGTGGAAGAGAATCTCACTGGTGCATGTATGTGTGCTTTCAGTCTGCTGACACTCTTTAGCTCTTCCTTAGAAGTCGTCTCCCCCCCAACCTGGAGAACCATCTTTTAGCCTCAGCTCGTCATCAGTAGGGAGAGTTCAGCAGAGACAAGTATTCCTCCTGCGCTGGCAAATCCCCCGTCTTACATTGCGTGACCTGAGCACAACAAGCATTCCAGAAAAATCAGGCCTTCGAATTCCAACTCAGTCCCTGCAGAGTGTTTGGTAAACATATTTCCCGCTCCACTCTCTGTCTCTTTCCAACTCTGCCTCTTTATTCCCTAAACATTCGCTTCTCCCTGAAACTAACTCAATGTATCTTTCTCCATTAAGATGTGTTGCTCTCTCTCTCTCTTTTTTTTTTCCTTATGGTAATATCACAAAAACAGATGCATGTTTGTTTGTTTGTTTGTTTTGATGTGTATGCAGGGATAGTTGCTGAAACAGAAATCAGCTTTGAGCAAATGCACATCTCTGGCGACTTAATTGAGATGCCAACTTAAGTTGTGGGTGAAGGGCTGCTACATAAGCCAGTCACCCATCCACCCTGACTCCTATTCTGCCAGAGGCGAAAGATACAATCAGGGCCCCTGCTAGCAACTATTTACCCTCTCTGTCAGTCAAAGTCCTGTGGCGTGTGCTCACAGCTGGAGGCGTCACTGGCAGGTGGCCTTGCATGTCCCTGAAAACATGCCTTAAAAGCAGCGATTATTTCCAGATCATCCCTCCCCTGTCTCATCAGCACCACACTCCCCGTTCGAGCCAAGCACACCTTTCATCTCCCATCTGCCGTCGCCTTTCCTTCCCTTTCCGTCTGGTTCTTAGTGGGCCATACTACCTGCAGATGGACATCACCGCTACAGATCTATTGTATCGTCCTGGGAAATTTTAGACATATCTTATTCAACATTTCTGGTTTAGATTCCTGTGGCTTAGCACACGGAGACACACATTTAAAGGAAAAAAAAGAGGCACCGTCACACTGGGAGGCAGCGTTATCTCTTGGTACATGGGAAGAAATTTTTCTAGAATTTGGTTTCCGTTGTGTTGCGCGAAGAGAGCTTCCCATTGTCTTCAGTCTGTGTTGCAGTAGGAGGGGGTTTATGAAAAAACAACAACATGTTTTTCAGCATGTGTGTGCATGTGTATAATGTGTTTATGGATGTTTGTTACAGGCCAGTGCTAAAATCCTTTCTAGTCTTTATCAGGCAAACCAGCTTTGTCCACCTGCAGCTGAAGTATACTGCAGAGCCCAGTGGTGCTGAGCGCATGGCTTAAGTCATGGATAACTTGAAGGAGCCACAGTCTGTGGAGCAGTACGTTACAAAGGTGCTTTGGAGGGATAGTCCTGTCTTTTGATCCCACTAAGCGTGTGTGTTGATGCTGTGTTCTGAAGGCTGCCCAGGCCAAAGTAGCCACCCTCACCAGGCTTGTAATTACATTTTGGGAATAGGAGCATGGAGGGAGGAAGGGATTTAAATAGTTATAGAGCAGGGTCCTTAAACATTCTCAGCTATATGGCATTACTGATTTGTTTGGCTACTACTGCTGAGCATGATGACGAATGCCATTTTAAAGCCCGATTGATCTGGCTTTTTATCATACAGATAGTATGTGAGAGCTTGTTTTGATGGGCACGTTGGGAAATATTCAGCTGTAAATCGTACTACATCTACTCTGCTGAGATTTTATTGAAAGCTCATTTGAAGCTCACATTGTTCAACCACCCAAGCTGTAGAAAGCTTCAGCTGATCTCTGAAAGTGCCATGTTTTTTTTTTTGTCATTTTATTTACTGTCTTCTCATGAGGATACCATTTACTCTGGATCAGCCTTTGTATTTGAGGACCCTGCATCCTAAACTTCAAGACGGGGTTTTTATTAATAAACTTCAGAATAAACATGTAAAATCATTTTCCTAAGGTCAATCATATGTTCCCTTGAAAATATCAATTTTCAGTATGGTGACACATAAACTGCTTGCCAAAGACTCCATACGATACATAACTTAATGTTTTGGGATGTTTGATAAATTGTAGGCTTTAATAATTGAACCAAAATAAAGTAACTAAGTAAGTAAGTAAATAACTGTCATATATCAGCACAACACGTTCTTGTTAATTATTACATCTGCAAAAATGTTGAAAGCCATGATGTTTTTTTGTTCTTTTTTACCTTTTAAATTGAAGCAAATTTTGTCTATTAAGACTAAAACCCAAGTTTGTAATGGACAGGAATTGGAAGAAAGCTTATGCATCAGGGTCACTAATCCAGTCCAGTGTACTAATCAATGTTGTTTATATCGTTACTTGGCACTTAGATTCAGTGATTCTTCTTGCTTAAGGTTCTTTTTATGTCTCTTTTCCAGTCTACAAACCTTCCTTTCCCCACCTGATTTGACCATTTTTAATTTTCTTTAACTTGCTTTTTAATCCAACTAAATAAAAGATAATCATGTAATATCAGTCACAGGCGCAAATACTAAAACCGACAATCCCAACCTGCCTTTCGGTGTCATGGTCACCTCTGCTTCTTTCTTCTTTCTTTTCTTCTTTCTGTTTTTTAACAGGTAAATTTAATTGACTTGCTTCGGTATGTTTGGGTTCATTCAGCAGCTAGGTGCCTTTGCTGAGGAGTCAGTGTTCAGTGTTTTTATCATAGTGGTTGTGTTGACAGCAGCTGCTTGCTGGTGCTGGAAACAGGTGTGATGAGAGAAGCTTTAAGAGATGAAAGGAGATAAAAAGCTTTGTTTTCCATCGTGAATGGCAGCTTTAACATCTTAACATGATCCACTGATTTTAGTGAGCTTAAGTGTCTTGATAGAAATTTGATGTGACTCTTTTCACTCATAAGCAGCATTATCTATTACTGTCACATCATGGCACACAGGTTGATCATGTTAAGTAAGAACATTTTCATTGTATTTAATCTTAAAAAAAAAAAAAAGAAGAAGAAGCAGGTGGGAGTTCAGAAAGCCATCTTGAAGATGTGCATGCCACAACAACAACAGTTTCCAAACATAAAAAGAAAACCTGAGGAGGTAAACTTAGACTATTGATTTAAACACAGGATAACGCCAAATTACAAGGTCTTGTCATCTTCAAACACTGATTTAGATGGCTCTCATTTTTTTTATATCATGAGAGAAAAACACTTAAAAACAAAAGAAGTCTATTTCACAGAAATCTGATGTGGTCTAAGCCCATTAGGCATGAGATGGTTTTCGCTGCAGATGGGTTGAGGAGAGATGCACAAAAGCTCTTTCTCCCTGCGCCGAGAAAGCTGTGAAGTGGGGAAAGCCTGGACATTTGGTTGTCACTCTTCATTTCATTCATTGTGTCAAACTGCTCCAGGCACCAACTCTGGCCATCTTGTATTGATCTGAGTCCTCAGGCCTTAACCCACGTGTTCCCTTACATCTCCTCCTCTTCGTCCCTTTTTCTTTTCCCTTCTTCTTTCCTCCCCTTTTTTATGTACCATTAAAAGATTAAGCTCTGTCTTTCAAGCCTGAACTGTCCAGCTGTGTGGTCTGACAAGACCTCCCACCTTTCAGCTTCCAAAATGCCCGATAATAACCCTGGACTTCTGCGTGGATTGACTGTCCAGCATCCCGCTGAATGCTCTGGCGTGCAAGTGTGGGCTTCCAAGCTATTTTTGGCACTGTATCCTCAGACACTGCAGGAAACCATAATAATAGCTAATTAGCTTTTAATAAATAGATTTTAAATAGGAAGCATCGTCAGATGTTTGGTTGATTTTAAATTCTATATATGCTGCTGATTGCCCCTGCAGTTTGGGTTTTCTTTGTAAAGGTGTTTGACAGGAGAGGAGCCAATGGAAGGAGGATGACTCATTGCAAAAGGCCAGAAGTTGGGACTTAAACCCGAGCTACCTGTATTGAGGAGCTCAAGTCTCAACTTCATCACTTCACTTCAGTCAGTTTTCGTTTACAATCAGCAGCGCATTGCTCCACACTATTATTAGCATTAAGGAAGGAGTTTTTCCCTTTGCCCCTTGCTTGGGGCTTTGCAAAGTGGCAAACCTTGATCTATACCTCAGCACCCCTCCTCAAATGACTTTCAAACACCACTGTGATTTCCCTTTCTGTCACCACAAGGTCTCTTAAGAATTGATTCCCTCCACCAGCAGGCATCACACAGCTCTGCCTGTAGAGATTTGACTTTAGTACAGAAATAAACAGCAGTGCCGTGCAAGCCTTCAAGGCTTTGCTCTGATTTAGAGTACATTAAGATTCATTCACAGTGCCCCACTTCCCCCGTGTGCCACCTCTTCAATTTCCTCCTCAAGCAGACTTTAGATTCATGTGTTTATATCAGAAGGCAGGAGGTGTGTTTTTGCATTTGAACAATGCTGACATCCTGTCACAAGGGACAGACAGTGTATGGTAGGGACGGCGGGGGCTGGGATGCTCAGCTGCTCTGCCCCCTCCCTTTCTTTTCCTGTCTTAACATTAGGCCATTTCTTTAAACACTGTTTTGTCTAGCACATTGTCAGAGAAGGAGCTCGAAATATCAAACCTCTGCACCACATAAAGGGAGTAGTCAAATTCTCCAGCAACACCAGTGGAGACTGTCAGGTTCAATTTCTCTCTGCGCCTCTTGTGCTTCTTCCTTTCAGCTGCCAGTTTGCCACCAACAACTCATGCAATGTGCCCCCCCCCGCCCGCTAAATAAAGAAGGAAAAAAAATCACAGTCTAGACAAGTGATGTCCTCATGCACAAATGCAGGCACCTGGCAGCACAAAGAACAAAACGCTCACATGTCTGTGTATATGGACATCTGAATTACTGCTTACTATATTAGGATCTAAAAGGCATTGCCAGAGCTGTGGTTAGTTTCATTAGTCCAGCTAATGTGATGCTGTATGGATATTAATGTAGCTGCACGCTCATTTCTGAGAGCACAGTAAGTGTAGTTGTGTGAGTGTGGGACCAAAAGTGCAGAAGCTGTAACCAGTGTTCTCGTCTGTGCCTTGACCTTTAGTGACAATCAATCCTTTGTGAACTTGTTCTGTCAAGGCTAAAGGAATTATCAAGCTGCAGGCCCCGTGGCGTCATTTATCTGCAAGCTCCAGGTTACAAAGGTCATGGAGGAACAAGTGGCTCCACTGGTATTTCATCACAGTTAATATATTAGATTAGCTCTCATGGTAGATTGAAGAAAACTGCTTTTTTTGTTTTTGTTTTCTTATGAAACAAACAAAAACTGTTTCTATTTAAAACATTTCTGTTAAAAACCGAAACTGTCTGCAATGCTGAGTTTGGCTGGTGGCAAATATAGCAGCCACATTGGACCGTTTCAGATCTAGTGTGCTGATATTGTGATGTGACTAAACATGGTACACACCAACCAGTGAAGACCTTCTGTCATGTTGGAGACCAAAATTCCTGCAGCTCCAGATTGCTTTGTGAAGCTAAGCTGGCCAATTTGGCATGATCTTGCAAACCAGTGCTGATTTAAGAGGCCAGTTCTGTGGATGAGCTAAAAATCAGAGTACACCTACTAACACAGGTGAGACTAGTTTATTAAAATGACCACCAGACCAATCTGCCAAGACCATTTAGTATCCAGACTATACAACATAAAAATCCATAAGTTTTTCTTTCCCATATCCCAACTCCCTTCTTTAGTAGTTCTTCCGTAGTAGTACTTATAAAAAAAATAAATAAAAAACTGTACCAAATAAATAAATTAAATAAAAATGAATGAATAAATAAATAAACAAACAAATAAATAAAGCTATAATAGGGTTTGGGCCCAACAAAAACTGAGTGTTTTTTTTGGTTTAGGGTTAAATTAAGGGTTTATTTTGGCTTTATTTTAAAATTAAACATTTCTTTATGATTAAAAAAAAAATGATAGTGAAAAAAAATATGTTCCTAAACACATTATGGGAACACAAAATGCTTTATTTGCAAGCGCTGCCTTCTATGACCAAGCGATTTGTGATTATTGGAAAGTTTTGGGTGAGTCTATGTAACATGTACTGTATGCAAATCAGTGTAATGTGCTCTGAAGCAATGGAAGCACAGCTGTGTGTGTCCATGTTTGCCTGCATGTGTGTGTGGAGGAGAGCAATCAGGCACAGCTGTACCTGCCCTCGCATGGCAGAACACAGCATTTGCCAGCTTAAAAAAGCAGAAGGTTTTGATATGGTAGACAGGCAGTCATTTGGCTGCTCTAATGGTGGCTCCCATGGGGTCCATATCTCTGTGCAAACACTAAGCGAGGACAGAGAATGGAGTAGACACCCATAAAACCATACGGATATTTAATCATAACCATCCCTGCCCCCAGCTTACACACCAACATCACCTGTGTATAAACTCCAATTTTGCTCTGATTTATTCAGGTGTGGACCTGCATTTTATGGTTCCACAGTTCTGCAGACATAGCATCTCATAACAGAGTATCTTCAAAGTTTCCTTCACTCCTTCACTAACTAGTGTGTTCAGATGTCGCTGATTATAGCGGAGATGTTTTGTTTTAGTCTGATGTGAATGCATTGCTTCAGGTGAACGCAGATCTGAAGACATTCCTACCTTTGGGATGTCTCCAGTACTCTCTTCTCTCACTTCTCAAAGACAGTTCTTCCTGTAGCCTTTTATGTTGTTGCATCCCCCAACTCCACTCCTCCCACTCACCCTTCTCCCACTGGAATGGGGTTTTCTTCCCTGTCAGCCTGCCCCTGTTCCTGCCTGAGCCTGGCTTGTTAGAGGAGACAGTGGTGCGTGGTCCTTTTCACCTTTCATCCACAATGCCTTTTAATTAGACCACTGTTCCTGTGTGCATGTTTACAGTGGAAAACACTGGTGTGTTCATATCATACACACATTTGCAGCACTAGGAGAGGATTTTTAGTCGCAACAACCATGTTTTTGAAATGATTAGTATTACACTGGCTTGTTTTTTTCTTTAATGGTGAACCAAGGCATTTAATAGTGGAGGATAGAAAATATGACACTAAAAACTGAGTGATGCTTGCTTCTTCTTTTAAATATGTGGGTCTAGTTTTTAGACCCTTATGGGTATTTTTTTTTTCTTAATAAAGATAATATTTGTGTTTCATTAGTATTCAGACCCATCATGTAATATTTTTTTTTAAATCACCCTTGGCATATTTCCTTTCAGAGTTTCTTCCATTCTTCTTTGCAGAAACTCAGCTTAAAATCAGTCGATGGGTAGCATCAGTTTCAAAGCCATTTGCAGCTCTCTCCAGAGATACTCCTCTGTGTGCAGTTTGCCTTGTCAAAGACTTTAGCTGGGCAAACAGATCTAGGAGTCTGCTGGTGGTTACAGACTTATACCATTTTCAAATGAGACAGGCTGTTGTACTTATTGTGTTCCTACAGCGCAGTGCAGGCATCTTTTTATCTATCTTCACCTTAGGTGCTTTACTTGACCCAATGGCTTTGGTTCCTCTCAGAAATATTGCATCAGCTATAAGTCTTTTTACAGATAGGCATGTTCCTTTCCTGATTGGCTTTATTTTATTTTCATTTTTACTTTTATTAAAGTATTCATTCATTCATAAAGTATACACAAGGATATAGACGTTTCACGGCTGGGATATACTTGCTGCTGGCAAGACGTCCATCTATAAATCTATATCATGTTAACACATACACTGAGAACACATAGGCGCCATGATACATACGAGGATGCGTTGCCAGCAGTAAATATATCCCAGGCCTTAGAATCATCTTAAGGATCAATGGTAGAAGTAGGATGCAGCCGCATGTGTAACCTCAACTTGATATTTTACTCATATTTATTCATACTGTCAGTTTTTTCAGTTTGGATTATTTGTGTTGTCAGGTAGGTAAGGTTTAATACAAAAGCCTGAAAGCTAAACATCTGTATGGGTTCATGGAGCAGCGAGGTTGTTCTCACCTATTTAGTGAGAGAGTAAAACCTGCTCACATCCCCTCTTCCAAGAGAGAGATATCCCCCCCCTTTCCCATATAATCCCATTAACAGCACTTTACTGAAGTGAGGTCTACGCTACGCTGTGCTCCTGTGGCGTGCTGTTTGGACAGAGGGTGAAACCCCGGGTGTTTTAACACCTTACATCTCCCAGCCGTCACACATTCTTTCATCGTCTATCTCTTAATTATTGTTTTATGAGAAATCTCACCTCAGTTTTCCCATGATGTGACTGTGCATATTTTATGTATGATACAGCTTTTATTCTTTTTTGTACAATTGCTTTTCACTGTGTTTGCCAGCTTTCTATTATTATTATTATTATTATTATTATTATTATTATTATTATTATTATTATTATTATTATTATCATCATCATCATTATATCACCTCAATTGTCAGGGACTTGCCAGATCCTCCAGAACCAAGCCCACCTCTATAACTACTAGGCAAAAGATCTCTCCATTCAGAAAGATGTTTCACTCCACACCCATGTTATGAGCTGTTCAGTGCCTTTTCCATAAGTTGAACCATAATCCTCCCACTATGATCTCCATGACAACCAGGCTTGTCCCATAATCTGAGCCACTCTATGATGATAGCCTTGGTTGTTTGGAGTACCTCAGACCTCAAAGGTCCGATGTGAAATGAGGAGGATTTTCAAAGGTATAGTCACACAGCTGCAAGGCGAGGCATAACCACAAAGCGGTGAAGCTGTGGGCAGCACTCCTCTGTTCAGGGGTAAGAAATAAAACACACACCAGGGGCTCAGAGTCACAGAACTCACACAGAACCACGAAGCTCTGGCATGAAGAGGAGCTCTACTGCATGACATAAGGGGCTAATTATGCTAAGTATAATGTATTACCTTCAGCATGTGCTACGAAAGCAGCAATTTATCCACTGTGCTACGGAATAAAAACATGCTTAGATCAGGATGATGGAGAAACATTAACAAGGAATTTTAAACCTTTTTTTTTTTTTTTATTATTAAAGAAACAGAATGAAGCATTTCTGATTAACATGTCATCTCAACCCTCCTTCTCTTTTTCTCTTCTCTCTTAGCCAGAACTAATTTACCTTTCATTACCAGACCCTTGGTCCTAAATGTGTAAGATTATAACAGCTAGCAGATACCGACAGTTTATGGGATTAATCAAATAGGAAAAGGGCTGGAACCGGAAAAGGGATGGACATTCAGATCTGACTCTGCAGATGAACCGAGAGGAGTGGGTGTGTGTTAAGTAGGAGGAGTAAGAATCAAGAAGGAAGACAGATTAGTCATAAATTAGAATGAAGTCACTTTGGCAGAAATTTTACATTTTGTTGAAATTCTGTGACATTGGTTGGGAGTCAAAATGACTAGTGGTAGGGATGAAGAGTAGTCACCTCGGCACTGCCAGAGACATACATATGGTCCTGGTCTCCATCCCTAAGCCAAACACAGTGCATCTTCTGTTACTGGCATGGTTGGCTCCTCATTATCTGCCTATCTTGGCTCCCATCTGAGGCAAAACTGCAGCGTTGCAGTTTCACTTTAAAGGGACACTGATCACAAGAGCAACTCATCTCAACTGGAGAATGATTGCACCCTCCCCTTCACATTTCTCCCATCTCCCACTGTGTTTGGTTGAAGACAGACACAGATGAGGAATCTTCTCTGTTTTCTGCTCAGAAAAGTGCAAGTCTGAATTGGAGAGATGGAGCGAAGCTTCAAAAGGCACATGTAATTGAGCAGCTCTAGATAGGCTATCTGGGAACATGAAACAGCAACAGTTGTGACGGAGGGTAATTGCCTCCCCAGGCTCATATAATGCCTTGTCGAGTCTTTAAACTTCAGCAAACTGCTGGAAGTCCTTTTGTCAGCAGGTAATTGGTTCCAGGCATAAGGAACGGTGAGAAATGAGGAAGAGATACGTTTGTATGTGTTTGTACATTCAGAAAAGATGGCTGGAATTAAAAGAGAGGGAGAGAGAGAGAGTTTGTCTTTACAGGTGTTGAGAGTGTCCAAACATACAGATTTTGTCTTAACAATGTCCTTTAATTTTTATATTTCAGAGAGTTCAAAGTAAAGTGTTGCGAGAGAATAATAAACATACCTGCTGTTTACTGGCATATTTGGTTCATTTTTCTATACATGCGTTTTGCATAATAATATTAAACGTGCAAATTTCAAGAAGGCAGCGCTGACGTTTCCTCTTCAAGCTGATGCAAAATAATGCGGGAAAGTTTTAGACCATGTGGCCCTGAAAAGTGCTGTCATAAACATCTTACAGCTGCAGAAGTTCTTCCCACACCATGCTGACTTTTGGCTTTCACAGCCTCCAAGCAAAGCAAGAAGGGTACTACTGTGGCCTTCGTTGTCAGGGAATCTGTCCTCTATGCTGGCCTGCATCCAACCCCCTTCCTGCCTAGAGGATGAAGAGAAAGACCTCCGGAAGGATATGCTTTATTAGTTGGCCCTGCATGATTAATTGAACATCTGTTCGCGCAATGACAACTGACCCCAATTCCCAAATGTTTATCCTCTGTATATACAGTTAATAAGCCTGCAGTGAATGTGTCACATAAGAGGTCAAGACTGCATTTTGCAAGCTCTTTCCATGTCAATATACCCCCCCCTCTCAATTTGCACATCTTGTCAGTGCTCTCAGTGGCTTTTTTTCATAGGTGGACCCTGGTTGTGAAAATGGTAGATTGAGCTGATGAAAACACACAGATTGTTCTGAATGTTTTAGCTTGTCAGCAGTCAGTTGGCTCCCCACAGACCTGGTGTGAAGCTAAAACCTCCCCTCTCTTCCTCCTGATTAGCCGAGTCTTTGTTCAGGCGGCGGTGGCATGCCATGAGGTGTGATTGCACTGGGCAAAGGCACAGCTCTAAAACAAGCCTGCTGCTGTGCTGATCTGCATCACACTTTACCCCCTCCCTGCTAAGCATTGACAAAATCAAATCAGGTTTTGTTTGTTGTTTGGTCTTTGAGCATAAAGCGTCCTAGGAGACTTAAGAATTTAGATTTTTTTTCTTCTTATTTTCATTCGATGCACACCTCTTCTGGGAAAGGGACATTTCAGCGTGGGTTGAGAGTCTGTGATGCACATCTAACAAAATGACTTGCTGTTGATGGAATGCGGGTATAATTAGTGGGAATTTTTCAGATTTCTTTTCATTTGCCTGCACTATATCACCTTGCAGTTTTTCTTACTTATTGACCGCCCTTCTCTCTTTCTGTCTTTCAACAGGCTGCTTCAATGGCACTGAGCAGTTTGGGCCATGTTTATACAGCCATAGGGGACTATCCAAATGCCCTTGCCAGCCACAAGCAGTGTGTCCTGTTGGCCAAGCAGTCCAAGGATCAGCTGTCTGAGGCACGCGAACTGGGAAACATGGGGGCAGTCTACATCGCCATGGGAGACTTTGATAATGCGGTTCAATGTCATGAGCAACATCTAGGCATTGCCAAGGCCTTGGAAAATAAACGAGAGGAAGCCCGGGCATATAGTAACCTGGGCAGTGCCTACCACTACCACCGTAACTTTGACAAGGCCATGTCCTACCATACTCATGTTCTGGAGCTTGCTCAGGAGCTGGAGGAAAGGTCCATTGAAATGAGAGCCTATGCTGGACTGGGTCATGCTGCCCGCTGTATGCAGGACCTGGAGAGGGCCAAGCAGTACCATGAACAGCAACTGTCTATAGCTGAAGGATTGAAGGATAGAGCTGCAGAGGGAAGGGCTTCCTCCAATTTGGGTATGTAAGCAAAATAACAAGTTCTGTTGTAATTTTTAACATCTACACAAGGGGTGGGAGAAAGATGCATTGTGACATGTACGTGGACAATTTGGAATTGATTTAGGCTACAGATGTTGAAAAATATATTTTCAATTAATTAATAGCACATTGTTGACTAACATAAAAGGCTGACCTCAAAAATGTGGAAGTTTGGCGCATGCACATGATTCTGCAGCATGCACTTTAACAGACATCTGACAAGCAGTTGCTGCATTAATACCTGACAGCAAGGATATAATACAGCTCCATGATTTGCTCTTAAGTGGTGAAAACAGAAGTTAATTGATCTATTTTTTCATTTAGATCTTTTTAAAGTTTGATAGATGGAGTTTTCCTCTTTGATGTTTGTCAAGATATATATGAAAAACTGTTACATGTTTCCATTTGGAAAGTAGAAGTAATCAGGTAGTCATACAGGGTTAAAAAAGATGCCTCAATAAAAATGTTCTAATCAAATTATGGGCATCTGAATTCTGAATCTTAATCAAATTTAATCATGATTAACCCTAATGCACATATTTTTTAAAAATGTTTTCAGTAGATCATTTGCTCCCTATGGTAACATGCAATATGTTAAATAAATAGACCATATATGAAAGATGAATGGAGCCTCCAGCGGTTAAAAGTGAAACCAATGCAAAAGTGCATTAAACTGCAGTTCCCCCCTCATCCACTACCATTTTAAAAAGACCAACTTCACGGCAGAAATAAACATGTTTACAGCCTGGTTCAAAAATCCATTTTTGGTTTATAGGTCAGGTTTACCTTCATGACAACTGTGGAGGGGAGTCAATTTTTTTCTAACTCGCCCGTTTAAAAGTAATTTGATCTCGAAATTCAGCATATTTAGGGGCATGTCCTTTTGATTGACAGGTACTCGATCTCCCATTTCACGTAAGAAGAACGTTGAACAACCGCTGTTTTTAGCCGGTTAACAATGTGACTTAGCTTTAGCTTGCTTACCTCTGTTAGCTGGTTAGCTCCTGTTATCTCCAGGTTAGCTCGGTAAGCTCTTGGCTACAGAAAGCTTAGAGTTCACTCGATGTCAATCATCCACCATGATGCTCACAGCCCCCCCCCCTCACAGCCCCCCTAACCCAAGGAACCGCCCACTGAACTTCAATTCAGCTCTTCAGAAACCTATGGGTGACGTCACAGAGGCTCCATCCATCTTTTTATGTACAATCTATGGTTAAATAATAGGTCATTATACAGTTCATTTAGAAATAGGTGGGTAGTATAAAATCTGTTTATCCATTGGCTGTACCTACTTTATTTCTGCAGAGGGTTACTGGGTGATAGCTCATGATCTGGGGCATCAGGTAAGGGTCATGGGTCTACATGGGTCATTAGTTATTCCCAATACTTGAAACTTTCAATTTAATCCCAAACACTCTTGTTTTAAAAATAGCAATGTTTATTTGTTTATAAGATGGGGGTTAGTGCATGATATTGGAGGGTAGGTATCAGCCAGTGGCCTCACCGTGTAATGACGCTTGAAAACTTTAAAGATTAGACAGGGACATTATTTAAATAGTTTACAACCGATGAATTTGACTTCCAAACTAAATAGATTTCACATAAATGTTGACCAGAATACAGTGTTGACTCTACAAAAAGTAAAAGAGGAAATGCATAGTGACATCATAATGTCCCGCAAAAACACTTTTACTGGCGACTTTGACTCAAAATTGAAAGCATGTTACAGTTTAGTTTTACTGATCTGACATTTTACAGAATCATTCAACGATATCTATGTTATAAATTTGGCTGAGCAGTGATTGGCTTTGGGGGTTGAATTTTTTTTCCATTTTGTAAAATAAATGGACATTTCACATTAGATAATAAGAAATCAAAGTTCAGTTTTATGTTCAGTTATTGCTTTCAATAGAGTTAACAAATAGTTTTAGTTGATGCTAATGAGCAGTGACCACCCTTCCAGCCACACAGGACTAATTCAACACCCTTTATATGGGCAATTAGTGGGATCTGATTATGAATTATGATTTAAACACTGCAGGTAAAACTGCTAACAGAACTTGTTGGACTGTGCATGCATGTCTTTTATTTATCTTTGACCACAGCCACTGAAAACTGTGTAAAAGTCAGAACCAGTCAGAGATACAAGAAAACATCTGGTTGTTGGAAAGGAAGAGATCTTGGTGATTGGAAGTGTTAAATCTTATTTGTGCTGAAACACAAGAGTTAAACTGAAAGTTTAGCTCCATTAGACCTTGTGTACTGAGGTGATACAGGGATATGTT
Source organism: Telmatherina bonti (assembly GCF_933228915.1). Lineage (NCBI taxonomy): Eukaryota > Metazoa > Chordata > Actinopteri > Atheriniformes > Telmatherinidae > Telmatherina > Telmatherina bonti. The sequence continues at coordinate 24,946,127 of NC_136611.1, read as the reverse complement.
GATCATACTTCAAATGCAAGGTCCAGCTCGTTCCTTTATTGTTTTGGTGTACAGCATGAGAGCCGCTATTTCCTGCTAGAGTTTTAAGCTTGCCCTCAGCTACATTCCTCTTAATTTAAAATGCACTATCCCTATTTTGATATTATTAATGGTCAGTAAGACCTGAATGTTTCTGCTTCTTTTGATCTGCGGCCATCAGAACTAATGCAGCATGTACTGATGATAAACTGTAATATTATTTACATTAAACTCTGCAGAGGACGCTGAAGATAGTGGAGAAAAACCAGAAATATTGTCATAAAATACCATCATATAGCAAATACTGATTTGCACTTCATAAAATGTACATTTTGTCATGACAAATTTCTAAAAATAAATATGCCAAGTGAAATGTTGTATGAAGATGAATTAAAATATGAATATCCATCCATCCATCCATCCATCTTCTGCCGCTTATCCGGGGTCAGGTCGCGGGGGCAGCAGCCTAAGCAGGGAAGCCCAGACTTCCCTCTCCCCAGCCACATTTGCCAACTCTGCGGGGGGGATCCCGAGGCGTTCCCAGGCCAGCCGAGAGATGTAATCCCTCCAGCGTGTCCTGGGTCTTCCCCGGGGTCTCCTCCCCGAGGGACGTGCCTGGAACACCTCACCAGGGAGGCGTCCAGGAGGCATCCTGACCAGATGCCCGAGCCACCTCAACTGGTTCCTCTCGATGCGAAGGAGCAGCGGCTCTACTCTGAGCCCCTCCCGGATGACTGAGCTCCTCACCCTATCTCTAAGGGAGAGCCCGGCCACCCTGCGGAGGAAACTCATTTCAGCCGCCTGTATACGAGATCTCGTTCTTTCGGTCACGACCCACAGCTCATGACCATAGGTGAGGGTAGGAACGTAGATCGACTGATAAATCGAGAGCTTCGCCTTCTGGCTCAGCTCCTTCTTCACCACGACAGACCGGCGCAGAGCCCGCATTACTGCAGACGCCGCACCGATCCGTCTGTCGATCTCACGCTCCATCCTTCCCTCACTCGTGAACAAGACCCCGAGATATTTAAACTCCTCCACTTGAGGCAGGACCTGACTCCCGACCCGGAGAGGGCAATCCACCCTATTTCGGCTGAGGACCATGGTCTCAGATTTTGAGGTGCTGATTCTCATCCCAGCCGCTTCACACTCGGCCGCGAATCGCTCAAGCGAGAGCTGGAGATCACGACCAGACGAAGCCAACAGGACCACGTAATCCGCAAAAAGCAGGGACCCAATCCTGAGGCCACCAAGTCGGATCCCCTCAACCCCTCGGCTGCGCCTAGAAATTCTGTCCATATAAGTTATGAACAGAATCGGTGATAAAGGGCAGCCTTGGCGGAGTCCAACCCTCACCGGAAACGAATCCGACTTACTACCGGCAATGCGGACCAAGCTCTGACACCTGTCGTACAGGGACCGGACAGCTCGTACAAGGGGGTCCGGTACCCCATACTCCCGGAGTACCCCCCACAGGAGCCCCCGGGGGACACGGTCGAATGCCTTCTCCAGGTCCACAAAGCACATGTAGACTGGTTGGGCAAACTCCCATGCCCCCTCCAGGACCCCAGAGAGGGTATAGAGCTGGTCCACTGTTCCGCGACCAGGACGAAAACCACACTGCTCCTCCTCAATCCGGGATTCGACTATCCGGCGGACCCTCCTCTCCAGGACCCCTGAATAGACCTTACCAGGGAGGCTGAGGAGTGTGATTCCCCTGTAATTGGAACACACCCTCCGGTCCCCCTTCTTAAAAAGGGGGACCACTACCCCAGTCTGCCAATCCAGCGGTACTGCCCCCGATGTCCACGCGATGCTGCAGAGGCGTGTCAGCCAGGACAGCCCCACAGCATCCAGAGCCTTAAGGAACTCTGGGCGGATCTCATCCACCCCCGGGGCCTTGCCGCCAAGGAGCTTTTTGACCACCTCAGCGACTTCAGCCCCAGAGATAGGAGAGTCCACCCCTGAGTCCGCCAGCTCTGCTCCCTCATGGGAAGCCGTGTTGGTAGGATTGAGGAGGTCTTCGAAGTATTCCCTCCACCGACCCACAACGTCCCGAGTTGAGGTCAGCAGCTCCCCATCTCCACTGTACACAGTATTGATGGAGCACTGCTTCCCCCCCCTGAGCCACCGGATGGTGGACCAGAATCTCCTCGAAGCCGTCCGGAAGTCTTTCTCCATGGCCTCGCCGAACTCCTCCCATGCCCGAGTTTTTGCCTCGGCAACGGCCGAAGCCGCATGCCGCTTAGACTGTCGGTACCCATCAGCTGCCTCCGGAGTCCCACAGGCCAAGAAGGCCCGATAGGACTCCTTCTTCAGCTTGACAGCATCCCTCACTGCTGGTGTCCACCAACGAGTCCTGGGATTACCACCACGACAGGCACCAACGACCTTGCAGCCACAGCTCCGGCTGGCCGCCTCAGCAATAGAGGCACGGAACACAGCCCATTCGGACTCAATGTCCCCCGCCTCACCCGGGACATGTTCGAAGCTCTGCTGAAGGTGGGAGTTGAAGCTCGCTCTGACAGGGGACTCAGCCAGACGTTCCCAGCAGACCCTCACAACACGTTTGGGCCTGCCAGCTCTGACCGGCTTCCTTCCCCACCATCTGAGCCAACTCACCACCAGGTGGTGATCAGTTGACAGCTCCGCCCCCCTCTTCACCCGAGTGTCCAAGGCATGTGGCCGCAGGTCCGACGATACGACTACAAAGTCGATCATAAAATATGAATAGAGAAATTCAAATGTAGGATGAAGTTAAAAAATAGCTTGAATCTTGAATTAGAACTTCTACAATCTGGTGTTTTGCTGCTCAATGTGACTAACTCTGAATTAAGAGCAAGGCAGCCTGCTAATGTAATTATGAACTGGAACTTTGGGGAATAAAAGCATCCGCTTGGATTTTCAGTTAATCATGAGATATATTATACTGGGAATTCTTCCATTTTTAGCCCAGTTATTACCACCTATGCTGGATGACTCATGATAGCCATCAAACTGGACTTTAATGGACAACTAAGTGGCATGATAGTTCTTTCCAAATGAATTATTCTCGATCCTAATGTACAAAATTGTGCGAGCAGAGTGGAGGGTTAATCAGGCAAACATAAATTGAGGCTGTCCTTTGACCATCCTAATGGTCATCCATCCCAGGTTGCTTTTAGCTACAACACATTCCTGAACTGAAGTGAACTCTGGGCTGGTAACTAGTTGTCATAAATTAGGCGGTGCAGCAAGAACATTTTATGATTCTTCATTACATGCGTGCTTTATTAGAAGTAGACACTGGATGTCAGGCAGCAAATTTATTCCTACTTTGTATGTAATATGATTGCTGTGAGAGCTCTTTCATTCATCCTAAGCTGCAATATTACAATTCTTCCTGTCACGACAGAATAATGATAGTGTAGCTAATATAGTATCAAAGACCTCCCGCTGGTGACAGACTCCAAGCTGAATAAGTGGGTGGTGGTGATGAAGCCTGTTGCTCCATCCAGACAAACTGGACTGTTCGGTGGATACAATAACACTTATAATGCAAGGGAGCTTGTTGCCCATCTCCATGCCACCTAAACTCCTGGACCCTTATCCCACCTCTTTTACTTTTTGATGCTTCCTTCTCTGGCTCCTTCTGACTCTCTCCTCTTCCCCACTGATTGTAATCTGCAGCTGTCAAGCTCCCAGTAATTGAAAGTGACTTGATAAATTGCTTAATTACCTTTAATAGCTGATTCAAGAGGAGCTGAATAATGAAGATAATGGAGAATGAAGTGGAGGTTGTGAAGCACCAGTCCGTAATCGTCCCATTGTTGTGGTTTTAGTTTGCACCAGAATGGCATGATTTGTTCTGTCATCAGCACCTCCAAGCCAAGTGCAAGAAGATACTAAACTAATAGGATGTTGTTTCTGACTTTTAAAAAAAAAAGCCTTCTTTTGCACCATAAACTAAGAGGCAGCGGATAATCGAGTGAAGCTTAACGAGCTGCGATGAAAGCGGATAACAATGCGGGACAGATGGGAAGAACTTGCAGAAACAAGAAAGAGTAAACTTTTCTTTTGCCCTCTCAGCTTGTCGTTAATGTTGCGTGTAGTGTGTATTGAGTATCAGCTGACATAGCTCCCAGGTACAGTAGTATAGAGATTGCAATGCTTTAATATCTAACCATGATGCCCAGCGGTACCAGCAGCCCTGTGCTCAGCATGCTCTGACCTATAAAGGATATGAAAATGTTGCATTCCAGCCACATTTATTATTCATTAATTGGCTAACTTACCCCCTAGTCAGCAATATTTAATATCTTAGATAGGACTGAGTTTGTTGGTTCTCATATATTCACAAGACAGAATCTGAATGGTATTATTTCCCCCTTGCTTCTCACATCAAAGAGACTTTTTAAAAGTTGGTTTGGAAGGGTTTGTGTTGGAGCTTTGCCTGTTTTGTTTTTTTCTTTTGCTTGCTTTTCTTCTTTCACACTTCCTCGTTTGACCATATGTCTCAAAGAAGTCACTTGAAAGGTTGACTCCATCAGCTGGAGGGGTTTGGGAGACAAAAGTCCTAATTAAGCTTTTTTTTCTCTCTCCCTTTCTTTTATCCAGCATCCCTAGGGAATGCTTTCTGCTGATGTTCACAAAAACAAAAGCAACAGAAAGAAGAAGAAAAAAACAACAAAGAGAAAGGGGGTTCAGAAATGAATGCAGAATCAGAAAATGTGTTCAGAAGAGCTTTGTATTTAGATAATGTCACTGGCATTGTGAAAAAAAAGGAAATAATCACAAATGTGTGTTGATGTAGAATCTAATGTTGGTAATAAGCATTTTGCACATTTATACTTTTTGCATTAGGTAATGACGTTGGGATGCATTAAGAAAATGAGAGGTGCAAAGCTGCTATGACAAGATTTCCAGCTCCTGTACTATATTTGACAATGAGGCTGTTAGAAGATAAGGGTTTAAGATGGATATTTTCCTTGTTTATATTTGTTAGGAGGTAAATAGGAATTCAGGGCTCTTCAGCATCTGATTGCAAAAGGAGATAAAAATATTGGTGTATCTTCTGCAGTGAGGGGTATATAAAGAGGCAGAATCATGACAATGAAAAATATATTCATCATCACAACACGACGGTTATCTGTACATAAATCTAGTACTCTTCCAGTATTTTTTTTAATTAAATTTATTTATCCTTTTTTGTTTTTTTGTTTTTTTTTTTGTTATTTGTAACTGGAACAAACCACAGACAGGGACCAGACTTGCCCGGAGCTCTGCAGAATAGAGATTATTCCGTTTTAGTGTCTAAGCCTCTGGAAATAGAGCTGAGTCTAGATATATTATTAGTCTGAGCAGGAAAGGGAGCATGAGAGGCCTGAGTTTACTGTGGAATTTAGACTCTAAATGTGCAGGCAAGATGATTGACAGACATAGAAAGTGCTTAAAAGATAAACAAAAAATACATTTATTTAAAGTTGACGTCTAAATTTTGCAAACTGGCCACCAGAAAGAAAAAAAAAAAAGCAACAGAATGAACAGTGGCTGAAGAGAAGGTGGACTGTTTGTGAAACTCATGTTATTCTCTTTGAAACATCTTTCCATGCTGGTGGAGCTTCCTAACCTGGCCTCAAATTTCTTTTTGTTGGAAAACTAGCAGATGCTTCATGTCTCCCCTCTCAAGGCCCCCCTTAATCTCCTGACTGGAGACTGAGCCAGAAACTGGACTGGCGTTTCTGTGAAACATAGTCACACTAAGGTGGAGCTCACTGTATTTGGCTATTTGTCCAGTCACTACAGTGCTGTTAAATGAAACAAAAAAGCATTCTGTAGCATTCTTGTTCAGTAAGAAACTGTGCTACTTTTCCCAGCACATCTGCAGATTCAGCATGAAATATGATCTGCTCCTTAACATGCCCGAGATGGTGCAGTGCAACAAAAAGTCAAGACAACATTGTTCTTTAAGCAAGAGGTGGAATCAGATGTCGAGTGTGGGCAGTACTGAGACTGCAAGTTTAGCCGGCTAAAAAGAAAGGTGAAGGTCAGTAGGAGCTGAAAAGAAAGCAGATCAGCTGAAGTGTTCTGTTGTTTTTGTTGGCAGACCACCCACTGAACATTCATCCATTTATCCAGGCCCTGTCCTTTTATAGCTGCCTCCTTCCTGTGTCTCTGTTAGTCAGACTGCAGGAGATGTCTGTGTCTGCAAGTGAGGATTTGGTACTTTAAGCTCAGACTCCTCCAGCTCTGCGCATTTCTGCAGACCACGGGTAGATCTGATATTTGTTGCTTTTGTTTACTCACCTTCACGCTTTCAGTCAACAGATTATAAAATACACTGTTATGGTGTTTAAGATGCACTTAAAGGGGCTATGTTCTGCACATTTCAGTCTAATTTATTTTAATATCCAAGTCCATAAGGGCAAGAAATAATCAAGCATTTTTCACAAACCCCTTCATTCATTTTGTACTGATCCTCTGAGATCAGCCTCAACCAGAAACAAGCAAACAGAGAAAGCTCCGCCCTATGTTCTGCCTGCGGGCTGCGTCTGATTGGTCAACAGCTAGGAGTAGTTATACTGAACAGTAAAGGTGGGCGTGGCTTCCTTCTCAGGAACGTGCACAACCTAGAGAAGATCATAGACATCATATATACGTAGATGCATCACTGAACACTGGAGAGTGAACCAGCGTCGCCGCCATATTGGACGGGTCTCCGCTTTCGAGTTTTGCTGCAGAGTCAACGTAGTTTCCTCACATATCTGTTTTCTGTGGAATAACGTGTTTATACTACACACAAACAAAACACTTTTCTACATAATTGGTTGATAAATAATGTTAACACAGTGAATAATCTACCAAATGCAAATGATAAATTTTACTCCTATGAGGTAGATCTGGAAAAATATATTTATGCTTAACAAAAAGAGTTTTACATGGTAACATAATTACCTCTGCCAAGGAGGTTGTGTTTTTAACTGCCTTTATTTCTTTGTTTGTGAGATAGCTTAAAAAGTTATTGACGGATTTTCATGAAATTTTCAGGACTTGTTGGAAATGTGAAAAGGAAGAAATTATTTAACTCTGGTGGTGATCCAGATCACCATTTGGATCCAGGAACTTTTTAAAGACCTTGGCAGAGGTTTGTGCTCTCCGAGGGTTTTTCTGGGTAACTTTTGAATTGCACAGTTTTGATAAAATATTTTAGTTTCAGATAACTGTATCTCTATATTGATAAATTAATAAATGTCAATAAAAGAAAACATCAACTGTAGTCAAGAAAAAGCCAGCAACTATTCCTGTATTTTCTTCAGCATATGGTTGCAATAACTGGCGAAATATTGAAAGCAGATTGTGTGGAATTACATTTCACAAGGTTGAATAATAATTTATTTGACCAGATAAAAATAGATAGATAAATCCAAATGCATAAATAAACAATCAAACATCTTAGTATCAAATTCATTTATACATTTATTTATTTTGTAGCTACCTTATGTCTTAGTTAAATAGCATTATAACAAATACCTCAGCATAAAAGCACGTCGTTTTTACACGTTTGTTTTACAGTAATGTGTATCATAACAAAATCTCTGCCCTTTGTAAAAAACCAAACTATGAGAAAAATCTGGTTAAAATTTGTGAAATTATTGTTGTGATTGGGCCTACACCTTAAAAATAAATGCATTGGAAGCGTATGGGAGACCCATCCAAGATGGCGGCGCGATGAGATGTCAGCTTGTATGGGCAGCATGATACAATGCGCCGTCTATATGATATATATGGTGTCTATGGAGAAGATGACCAATCACTGAGTCCCGCCCCGAGGACGCCACTAAAATTTTGAAGTAGAAAAAACTCTAAAATCAATTGTTTCAGTCGCCACAGAAACCGAACGTAGAGAGTGCTGGAAAACTCATACATACGTTTAGGTGATACATACGGCGCCGCTCATATGTCTGATGAGTATTCAACACCATAACACTGTAGAAAGCTCAGAAAACTAGAAATAGCATAATTGAACCCCTTTCAATAAGACTGTAATGTAGTTTTATTAACTCAAAATTTCATTTTCATGGAAGTATCTTTTCTGTTATTACAAGATCATTCATGTATCATCTTTGGAAGCTGCATGCGCTCTCAGTATGTTTGTTCTTCTTTTCAGTGATTGCATATTATATTCAAATATATACATTTTTTGCATTTTTTTAGACCTGACTATCAAGTGTAATTTATCATTGCATCAATCCTTTTATAAATTACATCCCGAGTTTATTATTTTGAATGTCAGCCAACTCGAGATGAATCTCAGCTTAAAACTTCCCCTAAACACAGTCAAATATTCTCCAACATTAGTATAAATTATGAGAATGACTGTATACCACATTTCAAGCGGAGAAGGCACAGAGGTCCTTCCTTTGAGCTCAGGCTGCTCATCTCTGCTGTATTCCTAGAATCACCCCCACAGCAGCATTGTTGGTGAAATCTTCTTAGCTTACTGAAAGCAGCAACACTGTGGACCTTCACTACTTGAAGAATGACACGATGATTTACTCGGAGCACACCACCATCCCTCAAAGTCTTCAGAGCAGCATATCCCTCTATGCACAGCCAGCTGTGTAATGAGAAGTGACAACACACTGTCATGCTTTTAATGTCTTTGGTCATGGGGGGATAGATAGGGCTCTGCATAAAGTATTTGAATGCTTTCTTTTTATCAAGCTGTGGGGAAAAAGAAGACTAATTGAGCCATACCACTAATTTTGTTTTGGTCAAGTACATTCACAAAACAGCACAGATATGTATAGAAATCAGAGGTTAGACTGAGTCGGAGTACTGATAGTTTATTTGGGCCATTTTGATTTGGACAGTATCCCACTGGGGCCACATTACCTGCACCATCACTCCTTCTAATTTCTAATGTTGTGCTGCACCAGTATTTACTGTCATGTTTGGAATGGTTTTATTTACTGTTCTGCAGGATACCGCTCCTACAGGCACCATAAATCCTCTTACCATACGGGGGGCATAGAAAGTATTTCCTTGCTTAAAGTGTGGCTCCAGGCATAGCCTCAGGCTTATGGCAATTTTGGCTGCAGCTTCCAAATCCCAACCTGAAACCTGGCCATGCTCCCCCTGCCTCCGTCCAGCTTGTCTGCTTCACCGCTGCGTCCATTGCCGAGCCCAAGATCCAATTTTAGCCTGCAGCATGGAACATGTTTCCTGGTAATACATCAGTAGGCATTATGTCCTCAGTGACATCAGCATCCATTGGGGAAAGCATAACCTTGGGAATGACTTTGTAGCTGTCAGTGTTCCTTCTCCTAGCCTGCTGTGAATCTTAACATGCCTCCAGTCTCCATATATAGATAAAGATGAGGAGTTTGCCCAAGGTGTAAGAAATGCTGGTTTGAATAGACACCTCTCTAGTGAAATATCTGTCATCTTGATTAATTTTATTATTCTTTTTATGAATCTGATCAGTTTTGTCTTCCTCATTTAATTTGCCAATGAATCTCCACCTTTATCAGTTTGCATTTTTCTCTGTTCTCCACATATACTCCATAGTCCTCGCTATTCAGGGTTACAGAATGATGATTACAGGGTCAGTGGCGGTTGTATCACTTTTAACCAGAGAGTGTGACCAAACAGAAACAGCACATCCGGGTTGATTTGTCAGCAGGTCTTTGCTACTTGCTAGATCCTGCTTTGAAGTCATCCAACTAAGTCAGATTTAGTCTAATTAGTCTTTTACTTTATAAGTTATAGATTGATGACATTGATGTAGCTGCACAAAAACCTTATCCTATTGCTACTGGTTGGAATGCGTTGCTCTGTAATTCAGCCAGCCAGCGAGACCATACATGAGCACATCTTCATGTGACTCCGGCAGATGTTTAGGTTGTGTGTTTGGTTTTATACCTGTTGCTTATGTAGGCACATAATGTGGCAGGTTTTGGATGAAAAAAAGGGATAACACACATGTTGGTGACTACAACCATCACCATCCTGTACTCCCCTCAAGACAAAGAGCCTCTTTGTATCCCATGTTCTCACCAACTTTGACTCCAGAACTGCTCTGATCCATGGCTGTTTCCAACATCCTGCTAGGGCATTAGTTCACTCTAATGTAACAATCTGTTTGGTGAATGATAATTCAGTGTGTTTCCCTTGCAGCTGGTTTCTCTGTCTCTATCCAGCTGCACACTCACGTAGTAAACGTTGATATCATCTGTGCATTGAGTATAATTGAAAGCACGGTGAGAGTTCCCTAACAGAGTTTAGTAGGAAATCTTAAAAGAAAGAAGAGCCACATATAGAAGATCCATAATGTAAAGTCTCTTTCCTATCTGCTGTGTATTTCTCAGAGTGCATTAGTATACAAGTGTGGGCACACATTTGTTTGGACACTGAGATGTGTTTGCCAGATGGCCGCTTGGTTGTGGAGTAAAGCTATTACTTTTCACAGGAGAGTATTTTCCAGACAAAATATGCTCAATGTGCTGACTTCTCCATTATTTATAGTTTCTTTACATTTATCTCATGTTTTTCTGAAGCTGTTTGCTGAGTTTTTTATGGACTGCTCTCGTTCTCCACCCTTGTTTTTACTTCCTCTGTCTTTCTTGTTCTTTGCAAAACTGTTTCCACCCATGTGGAAAAGTTGTTGATTTTGGTAAAATCCCTGGAAGAAACAGTCATCAAAGACAGTTAAAGCAATCAAAAGATCCTATTTTGGTGTCGTAGTAACAGTTTGATTGTACTACATTTTAATGACCATCATTCTGTGGGCGAGTGTGTTGTGTAAGCAGAGAACAGATGGCTCAGAGAGCATGTTTAGCAACCAAATGACTTGTTTTTAACTCTCAGCGCTGACAGGGCAGTTAAATTTACTCAGTTCCAATTTTCTCTTGAGTGGGTCTTTAACTTCGTTCTCTTTGTCTCTCTCTCCTTCTCGCAGGCATCATCCACCAAATGAAGGGGGACTATGAGACTGCACTAAAACTCCACAAAACACACCTGGCCATTGCTCAGGAGTTAAATGACTATGCTGCCCAGGGCCGGGCTTATGGTAACATGGGTAATGCCTACAATGCCCTTGGAGCGTTTGATCAGGCTGTTCGCTACCACCGCCAGGAGCTGCAGATCTCCATGGAAGTCAATGATCGGGCCTCACAAGCATCCACCCATGGCAACCTAGCTGTGGCTTACCAAGCCCTGGGTGCCCATGACCGTGCTCTGCAGCATTACCAGAACCACCTCAACATCGCTCGGGAGCTCAGAGATGTCCAGAGTGAAGCACGCGCTCTGGGCAACTTGGGGAACTTCCACTGCTCTCGAGGAGAATTTCCTCAAGCTGTTCCCTACTATGAGCAGTACCTCCGACTGTCTCCTGAACTCCAAGACATGGAGAGTGAAGGTAAAGTTTGTCACAATCTGGGCTATGCCCACTACTGCTTGGGCAACTACCAGGATGCTGTGAAATACTATGAGCAGGACCTAGCTCTGGCCAAGGACCTTCATGACAAACTAAGTCAGGCCAAGGCATACTGTAACCTTGGTTTGGCTTTCAAGGCGCTAGGAGACTTTGCTAAAGCAGAAGAATGCCAGAAATACTTGCTGTCACTGGCCCAATCCCTGAACAATGCTCAGGCTCGCTTCAGAGCTCTAGGGAACCTGGGAGATATATTTGTCTGTAAGAAGGATGTGGCTGGAGCCATTCAGTTTTATGAGCAGCAACTGGCTTTAGCTCATCAGGTGAGGCCACTTATTTATACGTATCTTTTTAAAATATTTATCATGGAAGTAGCAGATACAGTTTCCATATCATTCTGTCTTGTAGCTCTTACTGATAAGGTGAATATTTTCTCATTTCAGGTTAAGGAGAGAAGGATGGAGGCCTGTGCTTATGCTGCCCTAGGGGCCACTTATAGACTTGTTCAAAAATATGACAAAGCTCTTGGTTACCACACCCAAGAGCTGGAGGTGTATCAAGAGCTTGGTGATGTGCCAGGAGAGTGCAAAGCCCATGGCCACCTGGCAGCTGTCTATATGGCCTTAGGAAAGTATGCCATGGCCTTCAAAAGCTATGAGGAGCAGTTGGAGCTGGGTCGACGGTTGAAGGATCCAGTTGTGGAGGCCCAGGTGTATGGAAATATGGGCATCACTAAAATGAATGTCGGGGTGATGGAGGAGGCTATCGGCTACTTGGAGCAGCAGCTGGCTACTTTGCAGCAGCTGAGCGGAAATGAAGCAGTAATGGACCGGGGCAGGGCCTACGGAAATCTGGGAGACTGCTACGAGGCTCTGGGAGACTTTGAGGAAGCCATCAAGTATTATGACCAGTATTTATCAGTGGCGCAGAGCCTCAATCGCATGCAGGACCAGGAGAAAGCATATAGAGGCTTAGGCAATGGGCACAGGTAAGTCTGGAATTTTATTTTAAGTCACTATTTTCTTTTGCTGTAAAGAGGAAAAACTGTCATTAAAGTAATCTGAAGGATGTTGTCGCAGATAGTCGTGTTCACTGGGGTTTTACTTGTAATCAGAGCAGTTTGCATGAGTTATGTGCAGACTATCTAGGAGCACATGCTTAGAGACACCTTTCTAATGAATTTCTAGCTGTGTCAGCAGCAGCCTTGTAGCCCTGTCCTTATCTGTATGCAAAGTAGTTTGGCACAGAGACATCTGAAAGTTGAGGAAGCAAAGTTACTTCCAGACACTTTTATTACATCTTGTGTCTCTTCCTCCTTCTATCTCCTCATGCCTTCAAGAGCTGATAGAAACAAGGGAGTCTACACTGCAAACTAAAACCCGAAAGCCTTCATTTCTGAGATGATTTTTCTTCTTATTTTGCGACACCAGCAAGGCACCATAGCAATCACGCACAGCTGTATTTGTCATGCATGAGTTCAGACTGGAATAATAGACACCGTATATAAACTCTTCTCATCTTCCTGCAGCTCTCAGTCAAGCAAATACATCATCGCACATTAATTAATCTGAGGCCTTTTTATTTTTGTAATGCTCCATTTGAATCATGATCCAGCAATTGTGAGCGTGTCTGAGACATGAATGAAGTCTGTTTGATGCCTTTGAAGGTGAATGAAATACTCAGATAGAAGGAAGGTTGATCCATATCATATTAAATTATGGCAAATAGCTTTAACCTTCATAACCGTAAGTTTCTCTTCAGGTTTGAATGTTCAGCTTTTACAAACCATTTAGCTTATATAATAACTGTTATCAATACTAAAATTGAAAATGAATCTTATACTTGAGATTATGCATGCTTCTGTTTAGGTTTCCTGGAAACACAAGGAAAGCTGTGATAAATTTTGTGTTGTGGATTGAAAGATAGCTCAGCATTAATTCAGTTATTGCAGAAAATGTAAATGATAGGTGTGTTGTTTTGATGTTTCACTCTGTTTTTTATCTGCAGGGCGATGGGGAACCTACAGCAGGCTCTAGTGTGTTTTGAGAAACGGCTTGTTGTGGCACATGAGCTCGGGGAGTGTGGCGGCAAGGCCCAGGCCTACGGTGAACTTGGTGCCCTTCACAGCCAACTGGGAAACTACGAACAGGCCATTTCCTGTTTGGAGCGTCAACTGGCCATCGCCCGTGAGACCCGAGATAGACTACTTGAGGGCGATGCCAGCTGTGGTTTGGGTGCAGTGTATCAGTCAATGGGAGAATATGAGACAGCTCTACAATGCCACCAAAGTGACCTGGAGATTGCTGAAGAAGCAGGCAGCACCACGCGGCAGGCTCGAGCCTACGGCAACCTGGGCCTCACTTACGAGTCGCTGGGAAATTATGAACGGGCGGTGGTGTTCCAGGAACAGCACCTAAGTGTGGCGGCTCAAACTAATGACTTGGCAGCCAAAACTCTGGCCTATGGCAGCTTGGGAAGAACTCACCACGCACTGCAAAACTACTCGCAAGCTGTCATGTACCTGCAGGAAGGTGAGTGCGTCAAGGGGAGCAGGGGAGAGGATTGCTTTTGTTGCCTGAGCTGATAGGCTTAGAGTCTGTGAATTCATGAATATGAAATTCAGAACCTATTTATTGCTAAGCCTTTGCCACACTTTTATTAGGCTGCGTGCATGCGTGTGTTTGTGTGTGTTTGAGCTTTTGTACGTGTGTGTTATTGGTGCACAAGGGGATTTTGTGTGAGTATTATGCATCTGTGTTGTCTTCTGAGCTGTATAGGTATACCAGCATTTGTGTGTATGTCTGTGCAAACGTATCAGAATGCTGCCAAAGTATTTCTCCTGTTTACTGCTAGCTGTTTTTCACACCTCTATATCTGCTTTCTCAGAGGGGTCTTTGCAACGAGCTGCCAAATGAATCTCTTTGCACAGTGGTTGTCAGACTCTTGCTTCTCACGCTTCATTGTCCCCCTACAGATTATGGAGAACTAAAAACCTGCATCTTGGGTTCTCAAAAATTCAATTTTATTAGTGACGGCACAGGAAGTGTTTTTTTGTCATTGAGGATGTGATAAGTGGACCCATGCATGGATGTGAGCTAGGTGTCCACACGACTAGCTTGTCCTGTGGTCAACAACAGACGTCATGCTCAAGCACATCAAGCAACTTAGAACCCAAACCCTGTTTGAATCCAAGAAAATTGGATCTTCTGGAAGAAATGTTTATATATTTCCCCCTGTAGGGGGTGAATGCAAAAAGACAAGAATAAATCTGTCCTGTGTCTCCCCATGTGCTGTTAGAGTGAGCCAGGTCTGCTGTAGTCCATACGCTGCGTCTGGCTTGCTTGTTGAGCTTTAATGGAAACAAAGGCGACAGGCCATTCTGTATCCACCGCGTTGCCCCCCTGCACTGTCCTTGTATTGTTCCTCATTTTTGGCTTTGAAAAAGAACGGGGCTTTCACTGTCCTTGACAGCCAATTATTTCTGGCCAACCTACCCAAACTGAAAAGTTGGCATGTTTTTGTGGTTTTGGTTTTCTTTTTCTTTTTTTTTCAATTTTTTCAACTTCTATTGCTAGTTTTTTCTGCTCTTCATGCTGTGCTGCTTCTTTTTTTTTCTTTCTTTTTTTTGTCTGTGTGTATGTTTCCCAAAAAAGACTAATTTGATGGAGGGATACAGAAGCAGCACTAAACTAGTACAGATACTGTTGAAATCATGTGACCTCCAAATCACTCTGCGGATTTATCTGTATATATATATCTGTGCATCTGGTTGTTTTTCTCTATTGGAAAATAATGTCTGATAATAAGCCTGGGAAGGATAACATAAGAAAAAAAAAAAAAAAAAAAGAGCACTTCCCTGCTGAAAGGCAGAGACTACTTCTGTGGAGTTCACACTTTACCGCCAGTTCTTTTCCTCTTTCATTACTCCTGTTCACTGTTAAACAAATGAGTCAATTTGTACCAAGATCCACCTTTCAGTGATTTACACAATCAGTAGAGTCATTAAATCAGTGTAGACATTGCTGAAAGTAATGATAGCATCATTCTGTGCTAGGTTTATGGATGACTGAAGGAACTGAATGATAAAACCCAAAATAAACTTACACTTTTCTTCAGAATATTGATCACACCTTAAATAGTAAACCAAGATTAGAATGCTGATTTATCATTTAAAAAAAAGACAGAACAATACAGGTCCAAGTTATCTTGTGACAGAAACACAACAGTTTTGGGCTAACCAACATTAACTGGTATGTTTATAATGATAATTTGGTTAGTCTAATCACTGTTCACTTTGATTTTCATCTTATAGTCTTGCAGTTTCCCAGTGGTTTCTGTAGAGGTCATTCCAGGTGGTTCTATGCATCCAAAGTGTCCAACATGTCAATTTAGGAAGAAAATATAGTTGGTGAAGTAAGACTTTAATGAAAATATCTGTCCAGCTGTTGATTGATCATGAAACATTGAAATATTTGTAAAGAATAAAGCTGAAGATGAGAAAAGATAGCCTTGATATTGAAATAATCCTTTCATACAACGCAAAATCATTAAAGACATACTTGAGTTTTCAACTTAGTCAATAGTCTCCCAACTTCTACATCATCCCAGAAAACAGAAACAAAACAGAAAACGTCAATCAAACAGATGGGAAAAGGGCTGTGCCGGAATTATGACTCAGCAATAAACAAGATCCCTTTTGCAGGAGTAATGGGCAGAAACTGCCCTTAACAGCTTTAACACAAACTGTTTAAAAGAGGGTGATAATACATATCTAGGGTAGTACTTACCATACAGGCTGCTGGAAGCGTTCTCCAGGCCCATTTCTTCTTTTGCTATTTTGAAACAGTTAACAGTATAAAAATTAAAATGATTAATTTTGCCGCTGTATTTTAAGGATTGCATTTTAAAAAACTGAAAAACAAAATTTCCTTGCATTCCTAGCAAACTCACACAGACTCCATTACTCCTGCCTTGGCTTAGTTAAGCTGATGGCACCTCTCATAGCAATACTTAATAACTTTGTAGAAACTATTTTCTTCAAGATTATTATAAAACTGATAATGGATGTTATTTGTTTTTAGTATTTCACAATTCATTAGCCAGGGAAAAATGTTTGCACATGTTAGCTCATGCAGGGTATCAACATATGCAATGAAGTCAGTCGGAATGATTCACTTAAACAGGGTTTAATCTATGGCTGTCTGGTTTCACGAGTCAAATACTCCATCTTAACTATCTTTTAGGCTTTAGGTGTTCAAATGAAATGAAAATGAAATGAATTCTGCTCAAGTCTTTTGATGGTCCTAAAATCAGGTGTGTTGAAGCAGGAAAACACCTACAACTTACAGGATAATGGCCACTTGAGAAGTGGAACTGGACATCCCTGATCTAAGATCAGTCCACTATGCATATGACATAGTTACATAACCTCTAAAATCAACTCTACAGCCTACAGCCTCTTATGAGAGCTTTCTGGGTCTGATATTCACATCCCCTTCACACCATTGACAGGCTGTGTAGACATGAAAGCGGAGCCAGGTTTTCTCCTGTACCTTCTTCTCGATCTTTTGTGATTTCTTACTCAACTGTTTGTGGCACATTTCATCTGTACAGTCCAGTTCAACACAAGCATCCTCTTATCCCTGTGAAGTCTGAAAGCGGACACTGTTATCTCCATTCTTCAATGATATTACACACACTGCTCACTATTCCACGTATAGTCAGGTGCATATGTGTGCAGGGTGAGTTGTGTATGTTACGTCTGGGTGTACGGCCTGAGACTGGTGCGTGGGGCTTGGAGGCTGCAGACGATCTCTCACCCAGCCGTCAAGTGGCCTTTAAAGTGTTCTCCAGTTGCTCTTCAGGGTGCAGCCAGCCACGGCCACATCCTCATGTCAGCCGCCGCTACGTGACTGTGCCTGCCGGGCGCACTAAAGGCACACACAGTCAGAGTGACAGACACTGAATGATACAGAGTAAAAGAAGTGAGGGAATGCAGGAGTTCGGCGGGGAAGACAGAGAGGAAAAAAGAGGATGGCAGGCAGGCAAGAGGGGGGAAGACAGAGATCAGCATGAGTCATAATTCACATGTATTATTTCACTGTCAGCTGGAGAATAAAGAAAACATAGAGTTGGTTGACATTCAGGCTTGATCATAAAGAACTATCATGGAGCAGCTTGGAGAAAGAATAGCCTTGTGTGCGTGCACGCATGTGCTCGCTAGTGTACGTGCAGATGAAAGGCTCAGAACTGGAGTTGAGATGAGTGAGGGGTGAGGCTGTCAGAGAATGAAAAGGATAATTTAGATCTGTTTCCTCTCTCTTCCTCCAGCGCCTAATGAGCCCTAAGCAGTGCAGAGTCCCTGCAAGCACTGCCACCACGGTAAAGATGAAACAGGTAGAGAGCAAGAGAGGGGGGGGGCGCAGAGACAGAAGTGGAGAGATGAGAAGAGGAGGTACAGGAGCGCAGAAGATGCATGAGGGAAGAGGGCAGGCAGGCTGAGGGAGGGTGTGTGGAGAGATAAGGAGAGAGGGTAGGCTGTTGCAGGCTCAGCTTCAAAGGCTGCCGACTATGGAGGAGCCATGAAGTCTGTGCCGTCGTGGTGTGCTGGACTTGCGGAATAGGCTGCTTTTTCAGGTCATACTCTCTGTTCTTGGCTTATCTGGTCCCGCCACAGACAGTTTTCCAGGAAAGCAGAGAAAAGCAGACTCAGACTAGGTTGGCTTGGCCCAGTTTCTTCTCCTCTGTTTGACCAAAAGCGTATTTCGACCCCTCCATCACACAGGCGGGTGGAAAGAATAGACTTGCAAATACAGAGTCTGTGTTCAGCGAGACTGTGCATGAGCAGTAGCTTATTGTAAACCGAGGGATGCTTGCTGTGTGTTTAGCACCGTGTGGGTGATGTGTGGACCAGAAGGCTGTCTTTTTTTTTCTTTTTTTTTTTCCCCCTTCATCATTGTCCACTGTGGAGTGGCATTTTCATCTCTGTAATTGGGCAGAACCGAGTGCTCGGCAGGCAGACTGAGGACACATGCAAAGATGTGACACGTGCCTCACTGCCTGAGGGATTGGAAGTGAAAAACAAACTGTGTGCTCACCAGGTGATATGACACAGACACACATACCCAACATACACGCCTAGACCCCCCCCTACACACACGCACACACACACACCTGTAAATGCACGTTTTAGACATCACCTGTCATCCAAGGCAACTCCGAAAGTCCCACAAAGTCTCGACTTTAGCTCCGTGTTTGCGTGCAGTTGATTAATAGCTCATCAGGCTGTTTGCAAATATTTGTTGACAACTTTGTGATATTGTGTGGCTTCCTTTATGCAAGCATTACCCGTGTATTTGTGTTTGCTCAGCTAGTCAATCCTTTGCATTGATTTCTATGCAGCCCGATTAGTGCTCTAACGGTCCCCCCCCCCCCCCCCCCCCCCCCATGCCAAAGCCGTGTGTCTGCTTTAAACCCAGAGCAAGAGCAGCTTCTTACAAACGTGGCCAAATATCCAAACCTGTTCACTGTCAGAACATCAGTACCACGCTATGCTTACATCTGTTACTCTCAAGGATACATAAGAGTCAGTCTGCTCTGAATAATTTTCACTCTCTCATCTGTTCCTGTTTCCTCCCCTTCTGACAGGCCTGCGGCTTGCCGAGCAGCTGGCTCGGCGCGAGGACGAGGCGAAGATCCGCCATCGTCTGGGGCTTTCACTGTGGGCCAGTGGGAATCTGGAGGAGGCCCAACATCAGGTAAAATATCTCCCACCCTCTCCACTTCTTGCCTTGAGTCACCTTGACTCACTTCTCTCCTCTTTTCATCTCCGCTCGTCGATCTGGACTCCTTCCAGCAAATCCACCCCCTTGTAGTTAAAACTGACCTCCAATAAGCCCACATCTGTTGGCAAAGAGATTGGTAAAGCTTACAAATGAGAGGTGGAGGTAGATGTCCAAACACATAAAAGAGTGGGAAATAAGCTTTTAGTAATAACCTGATGGTGAAAAAGAAGAGCCTAGAGGAGTGAAAACATCAGGGGAGGAAAAAAAGAGAGAGATGGTTCTAGCTATTGAACACAGCTGCTAGTAGATGCTGTCATCTCAGCAGACAGACGACAGATGAGTGAACGTTTTTTTTGTATCAGTGTTTATGGTCTCAGGAGCCCCAAAAACCTCTGCATTGCACACATATCCACTCCTTCTCAGCCCACTGCCCACCTGGCAAGCATGGAATATGCCTTTAACATCTATCTTTGCAGTCTGTCCATACACTCAAGATATGATTTTTTTATTTTTTTTTTATTTTGTTGGCTGGTGTATCCACACATAAGTCTGACAGTCAGCCAACAGCAGTGGCTGTCACATGTGCCTGTAGGGAGGTATTTCAGCTGCCTTCATTTTTAAAATCTAGTCCAAAACATTTCTTATTACACAAGCGCACGACTTTCATCTGTGTGACCCAGATAGCTTTTTTTGTTTTTCGGTTCTGCATCATACTTTTCAAAAAGTAACTTTATCTGTTTGCAATTATCTGTAAAAAAAAAAAAAAAAAAAAAAAAAAGCTGGGAAACGAAAGATTGAACCAAGGTGGCGACTGCAGCAGAGCCTGAGCACTCATGATTCATAGTGAGGAATTTGTGTTCAATTAAAGCAAAATATTATTCTAACAAGGCGATGCAACATATTTTCCACTGCACACATGCCTCCCAGTTTAGTCCCGGACCCTCAGAGCTCAGACAGTCTGTGTTAACGTTATGTTATCCTCAATGCAATTAGCTGGGATTCAGTTCTTTACCTGCAGATACCACAGCTATTTTCCAAAAGGGTTTTGACTGTCAGCTCATAGCCTTCAGGGTGACTTGATAGTGGGAAAGGACACTTTTGTCCTCAGAGTATAGATCAAATGGTTATTCATGAGCTGCCCTATCGGTATAAATAACCTTGGTAAATACCTGACCCACTTCATACTGCAAATGTAAAAGCTTGTGTTTAAACTTCTCAAACAGCAATAGGTGCAGAATGGGAGTACTTGACCTCATGTTCCTCATTCTCTGTATTTAAACTTAATTGTACTTTACAACCCAAGCCGTGATCCTGGTTGTTCGCCGTGATAAGCTGATTGACGTGTCTTCATTCTAATCAGCTATTTCAGCAGAGCCTGCTCCCATTGAGAGGCACTCGCATTCATAACTCAGCAAGCGCAAATCAATAAATTCATGCTTCCTTAAATATCAGTGGTCTATTGTAGATTCAGCCTCAGCAGCTGATATCAGGATCACAGATGGTGAGAATCCCCCAGAGAGGTGATTCAGACGAAACCATAAGAGGAACACGTGCATCAAACTTTGCTTACATTACAAACTGGGTATGATATCGACATTCAGTAAACATTCAAGACGAAAGCCATGTTAGAATCTGTAGAACAAGAGAGTGCTGTCTAAATACTGAGCAGCTTCAGCCGTGCAGACACACACACACACACACCACAGCCAACCCAGTCACTGTGGATGCATTTGGGATTGTTTTTCCTTTTCTATGTTCCAGGAAGGGTCAGGCCACAGGAAAGGCAACGTGAGAAATTCATTTAACTCATAAAGGGATGTGTGCAATCCTAACAGACTGAAATGAATCAGCCCATAGTCCTATCCGCGAAATCAGACTAAGACTAGCAGCTCCGTGTCGCAATAATGCTGCAGAACCCACAGGATTTTTGGTGATCTCTCCGCTCCCTCACTCCCTCTGACACACTTTCCTGCATGACCTTGGCTTATACCAGACCAGCTTCAGTTTACATACTGTATAGTGGTGCTCACAAGAAATGTGCACACTCTACCTTTAATCTAGCAAAGCCACAGTGCTGGTAAAATCCATTTAATCCTTACCAGTAACCTTTCCTCTGCTGCAGCTCTTTGTCTTGTACCAGCTATGGTCAAGCAGTGAGTGGTTTACCCTCTCTGCTGGCTCTGGACTGCTGGTGAGTGGCTCTGTAGGAGTCCCAGTCATCCTACAGGCCTGCTATAGGTGTAGAAAATAGGAAATCAATAAAGGCTCACATGAATCAGCATTCCTAGTCAGCTTTGCTTGGCCAGTGTGCGACTTAACCTGCTGCCCCACCTCTCCATTGTCTCCCTCACTCCCTCAAACTGATGTCTGACACTGAGTAGAACAATCCAAAACACAGAGATTCCCCCCCCAACATCAGGTAATGATGAAAAAAACTAGTCCAGTTCCAGGCAAATAGGAGCTGACAAAACGTTTATGTGTGTGTGTGTGTGTGCGATGGTCATTCACCAAACTACTTTACAGCTCTTTCCTTGTTGGGGTGAGAAACAGAAATAAAAGGGTCTTATAAGTGAAACTGGGAGGTGGGATGCTACCATCTAGTGGCCAAAATCCCTTTTGGAAGGCCAGATTATGCACACAAACAACAACTGGCAGACATTTTTTAAGCAGAATGCCATTTAGGTTGTATTTTAAATACTTACATGTGCAGTTTAAATTAAACCCATGGTAGTGGTAATCTTTTGCATCTATTTAGATATCTTGTTCCATCCTCAGACCTCAAAGATCAGCACGGTCACGTTGTAAGTTTGCTTTTTTTTAAAGTCTGGCGATGCTGTTGCTGTTGTTTATCCTCAGCTCTACCGGGCATCAGCTCTGTTTGAGACCATCCGACATGAAGCCCAGCACAGCACAGACTATAAACTCTCTCTCTTTGACCTGCAAACCTCCTGCTACCAGGCTCTCCAAAGGGTCCTCGTCAGCCTTGGTGAGTGGGCGTCTTCATGCTGTTGGATTTCAACTTTACTTTTGCCTCCATACTTTTGCCACTATAACCTTTAGTCATTGACTTCTAAACACCACAGGTCACCATGATGAGGCGCTGGCAGTGGCAGAGCGGGGTCGCACACGAGCCTTTGCTGATCTTTTGGTGGAGAGGCAGACAGGCCAGCAGGACTCAGATCCCTACACACCAGTAACAGTGGAGCACATTTTGGACACTGTCAACAGCCAGAGGGCTTTGGTGCTTTATTTCTCTATGGCTGCAGGCTACCTGTACAGCTGGCTGCTGGCTCCAGGAGCAGGTAATGGTTTGACTTTGTTGAAATGTTTAAATCCCACCCTTACCTCCTGTTTTGTTGCTTCGTTTACTGTGTCATTTTCCGTGACATTAGCATTTAATTTAAATTGTACAAAGTGATAGAAATGTACCTTTTTATTCAGGTTAGCGTTCTTAAACACAGTTCAAAGCATAACAGCTACAGATAAATGCATGCATGTATGTTTGCTCGTTCAAATGAAAGCAGAAAAAGGCACGGTGCCTGGACGTTTGTTTTTAGCTGCCAGGGGGTAGGAAGTCCAGATTTGACACCAAGTGGCCGTGCCACCTGCCACTCCACAGCTAAGATGTGCCCCCTGCCTTGCTTTTCAGCCCAGAAATCATCTGCCAGCGAACCATGATAATTAATAGTGACAGAGATCAAGACCCAGCCAAACAACACTGGGAACATCTTCCCACATATCAACAGGAAAACTCAACCATGTCAAAACATAATCCTTCCTCTTTTCTGTTCAATCTTTTGTTTCTGTTTCTTCCTTTGCTTTGTTTTTTTTGTTTTTTTTTTTTGTTGTTTTTTTTGTCGTATTGTGACGTTGCTTACCATTGGCAAAAGTATATTCTCCTTTTCTGCCTCTTTTGAGGCAGCCCGCACACTTAAGCTCACTGCATGACTGCTGAAGTTCCAGCTTCACAAAGAGAAAAGACAAAAGCTGCAACTACAATACACGTCACATGACTCCCATTGTTCCAACGCTGCTAGCTGTACTCCAGCCACCTTTTACTCTCTGCTATAAAGCAGGAAATGAGAGGCATGACTTGTGCCCCCTCGCCGAAGGGTCCCAACATTTGATCAAAACTAGCTCCCAGGCAACCAGATGAACCTGACCCCCCCAGCATTAGACTCATGCGCAGGAATAAGACAACAGGAACAACAGTGTCGATCTTCAAAGCGTTGCATATCGCCTCAGGCTAAGGAGGGAGCCACTTGCTCACTAATCGTCTGTCTGTCACTTCCTGGCATTCCTTGGCATCCAGCTGGTGCTCAAGCATGGCCAGCTACTGAGTGCAGTCAATAAAAAAAGGCCGACTAAAACCATGATTACTTCATTTGGGTAAATTCTGCAGCATTCAAACCCGAGTGTGCAGCTGCGAGCAAGTGGTGCACATATACCATCTATTCAGATGCAGCTAATATCAAACTTGCATAGGAGGACATGGACTTACAAAGCAGTGACACACCCACAAACACACACACACATACACACACACACACACACACAGTGTGTACTCCTGCACTGAGACTGCTCTGGCGGGCAGCAGATGGCACAGGCGGCCTACTCTTATCTTTTATTGAATATTGTTTGTTTCATTCATTTGGCTCCACAGATGCACTCTACGTGTAGCCATACTCACAGCTCGCTGCTGAAATGATCCAGTATTTCTCCTGTTGCAAGAAAGTAATAGAAGTTTATGAAGGAAAGATGTTTGGAAATGGTTGCATTTATTTTCTGTTATTAAATTTCCCTTTTCATAAACGCTTTAAAGCAGCTAGTCATGTTCAACCCCGTCTTTTCTTTCTCCACAGGCATCCTGAAGTTTCACGAGGTGTACCTGGGCGAGGGTGTGGCAGAAGGAGGGTCAGACTTCCAGGAGGGAGGAGGTGGTGGAGTGGTCAGTGGCTCGTCGCTGGAGCAGCACATTGCCAGTGCTCGGGAAGCTCTGGGAGTAGAGTCCTACTACAGCAGGTGGAATATGTACAATATGTTAAGATATTCTACTGTGCACATTTATTCCTAGAAAATAAACATGTTTCTGCATTAAAGGTGGAGTATGTAAGATTTTTTAATATTTTCTCGAAAAATTAACCAATAAAATAACTACAATCATAATTAGATAGTTTTTTGAACATGTAGGTTCCAGTCTGTTCATATTTGATGCGTCATTAAATTACAAGTTTAATTAATGACAAATGACAAAAAGCACTTTTTTTACTGGTAGGCAAACATTTAAGAAGGGTCTTTGTCATTAATTAAACTTGTAATTTAATAACACATCAAATATGGACAGACTGGAACCTACATCTTTTAAAAAACTATCTAATTATGATTGTAGTTATTTTTTTAGTTAAGTTATTTTGAAATGATTGAAAATCGTACATACTCCACTTTAACTGTATTGATAGGAACTCAGTGAGTGAACAGACATTATAGACTAATGCGCTGCTTATATAGCTAACCAGCCATCAGGTGGAAGTATTGAAGCAATCTGCTTTACCATCTAAGCGGTGGCTCAAACAAAACTGAGGAGTTATTTTATGATGCATCTGTGTGTAAAGAGCATTATTCTGCCCCATTGCACAGTGGGATGACAGGCCTCCACCACCTACTGAAAGCAGTCCACTCTCTTCTTAGTAGAAATAAATGAGATGGAATAATAGCTCTTTGCCTCACTTGAGATGTTGAATCCACCTGACAAACAGCGGACCTGAAGGAAAGGGAAAGAGAAAGAGTTTTACTGACAGTATCAGAAAAGGGGAGAAGGTTGAGAAGCAGGGATAAAATCGATGGGGAGCTGTCAAAGAAACGGAGGCTGGCGAATAAAAACTTAACAGACATCAGGGGAAAGGGGCTGGAGGGAAGATGTAGAGAGATGTGTCGATGTTAAAATCACCCTCTGACGCACGTGGCTCGGCACTGCTTTTGACGCGATGTCTAGTTGGCATTTGATCCATAGTGTCCAGCTGGTCCGCCCAGTGCCAGTCTCCGCCGCCCTGGCAGCTCAGCCCTCCTGCCCCATTACCAGCTCATTTACTACTCCAATGGGAAGTTGCATACACACCACTGCGCCTGGATGGGCACAATATGGCACCACTTACCAGCCCATTCACTATCTGGAGTGCAGACAAAGGGAGGCAGCACTCTAAAATGAGTGGAAACAAAATGAATGGGATGGAGAAAAATGGGGAGAGCACACTGGCATAAAGGGAAAGATAATACAGAAAGTGGAACAAGCTGAATTTTGACTGTAAATCAAGATGTTGGTGAAACCTTTCAATCGTTAAGATTGCACAGAAGTCCTCATCCAATATATCTCCCATTCTTTATGATCAAGTGGTACGTCAATATTTGCGCTGCATCTCCAGGGAATTTATATTAAATTAGATTAAAATTGTAAGGATTTTAAAGAATAACTGGGTTAGCAAAGGATCACGACAGACCCAGAGTTCTCACTCTGCAGCTCTGAGAACAAGAAGCAGACTTTCTGCTCGAGCTAACTTGATGCGGTCGAGCCAGAGAAAGGGCTCAGACATGAAGACAGAAATGTGGGAGAGTGGTGGCGAGTGAATGTGGGGTGGGGGCGGTTGACTCCCCCTGGACTAGATCAGTCTTACCAGCATTATAATGAAAGGATTTAACTATGCTTATCATCAGGGTCTGGGCTCAAGCCTGGGAAATTAGGCCAAGTGCGTGGGTTGAAGAGTGGGTATTTATGGCAGATCTTTAGAGCATGGAGTTGATTTATCTGCAGAGAAACAATGTTAGTCTCTGAATTCTCCAAAAGTGTCCCTTTGTTGGCAGGATTTCTATGACTGCACATGCCTCTAACCCTGTGTCTTTCTGTGCCTGTCAGAGGGTGTTCGAGCAGCGAGACAGAGAGCGAGGCAGGAGATTTGTTGGACCAACAATTTGAGGAGCTCAACAACAAGCTTAACTCAGTCACTGATCCAACAGGCTTCTTGCGAATGGTGTCGAGAAATAACCTGTTCAACAGGTAGGGGATTGTTTCACATCACCTGAATCTTCCTGCATTCATGACAGGAGACTGTCTTAATCTCTAAATACTACTTTGATGCATTTTTCCTTAAAAAAAAAAAGGAGATTAAAATATCTGCTTCAGTAAAGAGATTCGTGGGTTTTGTGCGTCATCTGTGAAAGGACTCTTTCCTTCATTGTTTCGGCAGCACAGAGGCAGCATGTGAATCCTCCTTATTAATAGAATGAGTAGAGCCAAGCTGCTAAAGCCCTTATCAACCCTCTTCTCTGATGGAGCTTTCTGTGTGTGGGTGTGTTCATGTGTGTGCACAGACTTGTGTGTATGTATGTCTTTTTGCCAGACCCTTACACCGATGTTTGCTTTCTCAGTGTTTGTTGTGCAGATTTATGAGATTTCTGTGAGACTGTCAGCAGCCTGTGCTGAGTGTTATTTATTGATTCTGTGCAAAGTATTGATGTAAGTGGTGCTGATTTGTAATGTACACCAATAGAAAGCGCCGATGTGTGTGTACGCATGTGTGTCTGGGTCATATTTCCCTGTCCTCGTCCACAGTTGAGCTGCTCTTTGATGAGAGGGTAATTTCAGCTTTAATTGAGTCTCTGTGCTCATTAAGCCCCTTTAATGGGCTGCCGGTAATAATCCGCTCATTCTTTTGGGCCTCAAAAAACTCTGAATTTAAAGCTGTGCATGCTTAGGAGCCTCTTGTCTGTCTGAAAATGAAGAAAACCTTGTTGTTATTTCCCAACCTACATGTGGAGGTTTGGTGTAGACAATGAGCAGTATGTGCTTTTCAGGGACTTCATTTAACTTCACTTTCTGCTGATGTTTTTAAGCCAACGTGTTGAGATTTGGTATTAGTATTCATTACAATAACAGTATATGAGCTTTAATGGAGTTATTTTGAACTGAAAGAAAGGACAGTAATAAAATAAAACCTGAATTAACTAAGATTTAAAACAGAATGAATTCAGAAACAGGATACTCAGCATTAAAAAAAGTGTTCGCTGCCCTGTTATAGCACTAATCTTCCGAGGAGCTCATAAGGATTACTATGGGAAGGTAATGATGAAAGTCTCTGTTTAATCCTATCAGCGTGTAACTGCATAAATCATATGTGTGATCATCACATAATGAGATTGATTGATGATCTTGATGAAATCACCAGTAAGCACTGATAAAAACAGGACGCCTGCTTTTGCAAGTGTCAAATACCCGCTAAGTTAAGCTAAAGCTTTTTATTTCACTTTGGCAGTGTGAAAAGAGGCTGCCATTGTTTAGCTCTCAGATTCAGTGACCAAACGAAGCTGCCACTGAATGCAGTCTTCACCTTCAGCCTCACGGCTCTCAAGTCTTTTCTACTCACTGTTTCCCTACACTTGACACTCACCTTCTCTTGGCTTTTTCCTTGCCTCCTCTCCCATTCCTCCTGTCAGGCTAACAAACGATTGTTTTGCTTTCCCATGGAGGCTCATGCCAAGACTTCGGAGAGAGACAGAGTGGTGAGAGGCTGGAGGGAAGCCTGTGGCCTGGGGCTACCAGAAGGGCGGGATAGATGTCTGTTGGCTAGTGTCTGGAAGAAACTCTAGCTGGTGGAGCAGATGGACTGCAGTGACAAGTGCAGGCTTTGCCCTACAGGGCCAAGCAAAAGCATTTCAACCCCGGGGCCACCATTAGCACAGTTCTCAGTATGTTGGGTGTCGTTGCTGGAGCAGAGAGCTGTCACTTCTATCGCACAGCAAGCTTACTTCAAAAGAGACTGAGTTTTACCTTGTTTTGGTTTCCTTAAGGTACTCAAAATACTCCTGCTCATTGGCCGGGAATTGGAAACACACACAAACCTGTCTTCCATTGCCTGAATCCCATGAATTTATTTTAGTTTTTTTTAAAAAGAAGAGAAAAAATGAGTTGCTATTCCTTCTCCCCCTATTAAGCTGATTTCTTTTCTGTCTTACATCAGTGTAGCAGTCAGATATCGCCCCCTAGTGGAGTCTTATTTATTTGCATCATCAGCGTCTTCAAATAAAACTAATCTGTTATGTATCTTTTCAATAGAAATGTAGGGTGACCTGACTTTATCTTCCTCAAAATTTGTTCAACTTTGATTTGGCAGGTAACTTATAAAGCTCATTCAGTATTTTGTTTCTCTTCTGCCACTCCAGTCCCATGAGTGCATATCGTAACTGTTTTCTGAAAATGCAGGTAAAATTAACTAATGTTCCCATTTGGAATCATACAATTTCTGTGTAATTTGAAACTCCAGAGAGTAGATAGTTTTTAACAACAAAAAAAAAGAGCAGAAAAACGGAGCTTATTGTAAATGCAGTGTTATGGATATTACTTCAATCTGGCTTGATATCCAAAAACTAAATTATATTATTTTGTGTTTTGTCTGTGCAGAAGTTGCCAGAGTATGACCAGCCTGTTCAGTAACACCATGTCTCCCGCCAAAGATGGTAACTCTTCCCTGCCTCGTCGCTCCAGCAACCTTGGAAAACCTCCACTACGAGCACTTTATGATTTGCTCATTGCTCCTATGGAAGGGGTGAGTGCTACCTCTGTGAGTCATTGCTGGCCTGCATATGTGGTAATATTTAATTGAAGGAAGATAAGAGGAGACCCACTTTGGACAGGAACAGAAACAACAAGCAGCACATATTTTCATATGTTTGGCATGACTAACGCTTGTGTTTGACAGGGGCTGATGCACTCCAGTGGGCCTGTTGGGAGGCACAGGCAACTGGTGATGGTGCTGGAGGGAGAGCTGTATCTCATCCCCTTTGCCTTGCTCAAGGGAAGCTCTTCTAATGAATACCTGTGTGAGCGGTTCAGCCTCATTGCTGTGCCATCCATCCATGGCCTTGGATCCAGTGCAAAGGTTTAACTTCTCTTTCTGATTACATAAAATGATACTACACTTATTTTGGCCAATTAGTTGTGAGATTTTCAATATCTTATAACTGGTTAATAAATGATTACTAAACTGCTGATCATGAACTTTTATGCTGGATTTTAAAATACATTGTTTTGGTTTTAGACTCACTCTCGGCGACCTGGACCAGCACCATGTGGGGGTGTCTCCATGGCAGCAGTAGTAGGAAATCCTAGACTGCCCTCACCTGTAATGGACCGCTGGTTGTGGGGACCAATGCCCTCCGCTGAGGAGGAAGCTCTAATGGTGGCTGAGCTGCTAGGATGTCAACCTCTCGCTGGTTCTTCTGCCACTAAGGAGAGGGTGATGAGTGCCCTCACACAGGCCGAATGTGCCCACTTTGCCACCCACATTTCCTGGAAACTAGCAGCTCTGGTTCTCACCCCAAATCCTGAGGGTGTGCATGGAGGGGCGAGTGCCAGTGTGGGAACTGTGGGCAGAGGTGCAGGTGGGAGGAGAGGCAGTGGTGGGCGAGGCAGGAAGGGCTCCATCGGAAGTGGTTACACTATCCCAGAATCTCTCCACATACAAGATGACAACAGCGATGTGGAGAGTATCTGTGACAGTCCACCTCTTCAAGAGTTCCTGCTCACAGCTGCAGATATACTGGACCTGAGATTACCTGTCAAGCTGGTGGTGCTGGGGTAAGTATATACCTTCAAATATTCATTTTATTTTATTTTATTTTATTTATTTTCTCTTGTTTTTTTGTTTTGTTTTGCTTCCCATTTGATTTATAGGATTTCAAAAGTGATATATAACTTTAAAGACGCATTACATAACTTTCTGACCTAAATTCTCCTGACTCGTTTGATGGCACGGGGACATCTATTATGTGCATTTCTATAGCTGTCCCTCCCCAGCAGCATCCTGAGGTTGAGAAGCTGCACGACACAACCTTTTGTCCTGGACGCCGTTTGACGTCGCAGACGAGCTTTGCTTTATGCGCCACAACACATGCTAGCAAACACAGATAGGCACACCACCAATTTTGAACATACGCCATCACTGATTTAGCAAAAACATGCAACAAGACATTATTGGATGAAGGAAGAAAGGAAAGAAAGAAAGAAGTTGAGCAATCTCTCAGTACCAGTAGAGGCAGGCCGTTCTGTAGTGCTTTTTTAAAGAGTAACATTGTAGTTTGACTAATAACAGGATAACAACAGGAAATCTTGTGTTTAAAACTTATCAAGTCTAATAATGTTTAAAAAGATCATCTGTTAAATATAGATTATGAATGTATGTATGCCTGTACCTTATATATCTCTGTCAGGTCATACCAAGAGTCCAGCAGCAAGGTCACAGCAGATGGCGTTGTGGGATTGACCAGAGCCTTCCTGGCTGCTGGTGCTCAGTGTGTTCTTGTGTCCTTGTGGCCTGTCCCTGTTGCAGCCTCCAAGGTTTTTGTTCATGCCTTTTACTCTGCCCTGCTCAATGGGACCAAGGCTAGTGCAGCTCTGGCAGATGCCATGAAAACTGTCCAGAGCAGCAAGCAGTACTCACATCCCTCCAACTGGGCAGGTTAGAGATGTCAAACATTTTGCATGGATGACACAGTAACATGCTAAAATGATCTTGTAATGAGAGTCATTTTGTATGCATCCAGGGTACATGCTGATCGGCAATGATGTGAAGCTTAATAGCCCTTCGTCCCTGATTGGCCAAGCTTTGGCTGAGATTCTGCAGTACCCCGATCGGGCTCGTGATGCTCTAAGAGTTTTACTTCATCTGGTGAGACATGGACACACACACACAGTAAACATGACATCAGAGGCGTTCAAACATGCTGATGCATCACTGCTCATTACTCTCACAGGTGGAGAAGTCTCTTCAGAGGATACAGAACGGGCAGCGTAATTCTATGTACACATCCCAGCAAAGTGTGGAAAACAAAGTGGGGGGAGTCCCTGGCTGGCAGGCCCTCCTGACAGCGGTGGGCTTCCGTCTGGACTCCGCAGGCACTGGTCTCCCTGCTGCAGTCTTCTTTCCTACTTCTGACCCAGGAGACAGGCTCCAGCAGTGCAGCACTACTTTACAGTCACTACTGGGTATGATGAGAAATAGGTTTCAGCTTTTGATATCAGTGTTTTCAGTTCATGACTTAACTTTATTTACTGGACACAAAACATTTCAGCTTAGAGACAAATGTTCACAAGTGTTAATTCTCCCTGTTATGTATCCTTGTTGACGATTTCAAAGGATTTAGCAGGTAAATTTTAAATTGATTTAGGACCCTGTATAAGCAATTAAGGGTTACTAGCTATTCATGTAAATTAAAATGCAATTTTATATCTTTTGCTGTATATATAGGGGCCACTTCTGACCAATCAGTCACTTACCTGGCATTATTGTGTTACAATAATCTAAGCTCTGAAGTTCCTAAAACTCCTGCCTTATATTAGTATGATTTCGTAGCACTCCAAATTTCACCTGTTTAATCCTGCTTATTTTGAGATATATATATATATATATATATATATATATATATATATATATATATATATATATATATATATACATATATATATATAAAATGTGTCTTTTATGCATAATGTAGAGCCTCCTTTGATCCCATCCCTTAGGTCTGCCACCGCCAGCTCTTCAGGCTTTGTGCAAACTCATAACAGCTTCAGAAGCAGGAGAGCAGCTCATCAATCGGGTAGGCTCCTGCAGCTTTGAACAAACGCTGGATTTTTTTAATTTAATGTGCCATGCAAAGATTTGTTCTGCAACAAATGGCATGCACTATATCGATGAGAAAGTCAGAGAACTAATGAGGCAGGTTCACTTACTTTTCCTTAAAACTTTTCTCTCCTTTACTGCATGCATTATTTGCTAGAGGAGAAATTCAGGGGTGGATCATTATCTAACTTAAGTCACAGACAGGCACTGTAGCAGCTCATGCTGTATCTTAATCTATATTAAAATGCTGCATTGAAACTTAATGAGCTGGGTTTCCAGAGCAAGGTTTTAGCTACAATGTGGGTCCTGTTCTCTTGCACCAGGGCTTGTGACAACAAATCATTAATCTAATGCTGCAGACGTTTATCCGTGTACATGTGTAACGTGCCAATCACACGCTTAGAGAGAAAGACATTACAGTTAGATGATGTTGCTCCTGCCTAAACTATGCATGCTGGTACCACCAGACTCTATGACATATTAAACACTATTGACACATGTTTTTTCCTCACTGACTTGAACCCTGTTATGTGTATGGCTTGTGTGCATGCTATTAAAAGCCTATTCTCTCCTTCTCTGTGCCTAACGTGTGGTCTGAAGGCTGTAAAAAATATGGTGGCAATGGTAAGTGTAAATTCACCTACCTGAATTCCATCACATCTTACCCTGCCTGTCCATCCTACACTTTCTGTCATAAAAAGTATCATTAGTATGCTACATGGCAATTTTAGTTTTGTGCTAATAGTGTTAGGTGTTCATATTTATGAATGTAGATGAGTAAACTTTTTTTTTGTGCAGCCTTGTTCTGTCATTTTCCAATGCTTGTTTTTAAAGTCAAATTATTTAAGAAGGAAGTTAAATATTTAAGGGGAACATTTTAGTGAAAAGTTTCTGAATAGTCGTAGAGATATAACGATGATCTAAAAACTGCCTTAAGGGTGAGGAAGCACGTTTGTACTTTTGGCTCAGTTACATCCAGTTGATAGAGGTGTTTTTGTTTCAAGCCATGTAATCCTCAAAAACATTCAAGCGCTTTTCCAAATCCTGGTTAACCCCCCTTCCCTCCACTCCACCCCCACAAAGTTGCAAATATTTCCTTTTTTCTCTGGGTTTCTTTGCCTCGTGCATCAAACTCATGCATCAGACCCTGAACATGTTGAGTAACATGTGGATAAATACACAATATGTTTTTACAGTAATCCCTCTCACAATGAAGCCATTTTCACTGTGAGCAGCAGGGCTATTTCAGTTCTCGAGTGAACAGAATTAGTTTAATCCCAAAAAATAATAGTAATTCAACTGTGACATTGTATGCTGTTTTTTTGTCCAGCTCCACCAGGTGCTAGTCCAACTCCAGACAGGAGAAAAGGAACAGGACTTCTCCCTCCTTCCCATTCAGGTGTCAATTAGTGTGCAGCTATGGAGACTGCCAGGATGTCATGAATTTCTGGCTGCTCTCGGTAAGTCAAATAAGAAAATAGTAGATTTAGTCTCCTCTACCCTTCTAACCACTCTGTATCAACCAGTTTAATAGTATAAAGATATATCTTCATGCAACTTTTATTTTTAAAGTGGACATTTACAAAGTGGTTTACAAGATAAAATCCAAGCATGAATATAAGCAAACATGCATGCATATGACTATGTGCAGATGTTGAATAAAAATGTAATAGATTTATATTGCACTTTTCAAGGCACACAAAGGTGTTTATGCTGAATTCATTAATCATTAATTCTTCATTCTTACTTGGTAATAGGAAGCTACCTGTGTGATCACAATGCCAATTGGCACCGGCAGCCTCTCCAACCCACCCCAAAACATTCATTCTGTCACAAAGTGATGCCAAGACAGATTGAGTAGGGGAGCAAGATTCCACCCACCAACCTTCCTGTCATTGGACGACCTGCTCTACCTCCTGAGCAATTACCTCCACTTGCGCAACAGCGTGTGTAGTGGAGACAGTCAGATTCATTGGTAACAACTTTTGTCCGTTGCTGTTTCTAGGGTTTGACTTATGTGAGGTGGGCCAAGAAGAAGTGGTGCTGAAGACAGGCAAGCTGGCCAACCGCCGTACCTTACACTTTGCTCTCCAGTCTCTTCTGGCGCTGTTTGGTAAAGATTTTAATTTCGTCAATGGGTATTTAACCTTAAAACAATCCTGCTGTCATTACCCTGTGCCATATTTATGTTTCTCCTCTTCCTTATGTTTTTTAGACTCAACTGAACTGCCCAAGCGCCTGAGTCTGGACAGTTCATCGTCCCTTGAGTCTTTGGCTTCGGCCCAGTCTGTGTCCAACCCCCTGCCAATGGGGTACTCAAGCCTTCCTTTCTCTCCTCCATGCCTGGACAATCAAGCATCTGATGCCATCTCTGTTTATAGCCTCAGCTCTGTAGCCTCCTCCATGAGCTTTGCCTCAAAGTCAGATTGTGATTTCCTCAGTCATCGGCAGCGCTGTGGGGCCACAGCACATTACTCTATCCATAAACATCCACATGTTCCCCGCAGTCGCTCGTCTCCACATGGGGCAGCTGCTGCAGTGGCAGGAGCACGAGGAGATGAAGAGGAATATGAAGGATTTTCCATTATCAGCAGCGAGCCACTGGGAAGTCATTGTGACTCTCTGCCTTTACCACCAGGCCATAGCCAACGGCACCATCGTGGAGGCAGAGGGGTTGGTGGGTCCAACACAGGGGCAGGAAGAGGCTATACTGTCTCAGTCTCATCAAGGGGCAGTGTGAGCACCCCCACATCCCCTATCAAAACATCCCTGGTGCCTAGTCCAAATTCACCATTCCAGAAAGTTGGTAAAGTCAGTAGCTCAGATACAGGGGAATCTGACCAGTCCAGTACCGAGACAGACAGTACTGTCAAGTCTCAGGAGGAAAAAACTGCTCCTCTTGATCCTCAGGAGCTGGCCCAAAAGATTCTGGAGGAGACTCACAGCCATTTGTGTGCTGTGGGTAGTCTTCAGCGGGCTGGGGCAGATGCTGGGACCCCTGGTGGAACATCAACTCGGAGCAGCACATTCCGCTCTTCTGAAACTAGCGCATTCAGTCGTCCCAACAGCAGTGCCAGTGGCCGGGCTCAGTCTTCTCCAAAACCTAAACCTCCTTCTCGCTCTTCTTCCTTGCAGAAGATAAGCTCTGGATACAATAGTCCTGCAGTTTCTGAGTCTTCCCAAAAGGAGGGCAGCCATCCTTCCCCCACTCTGGACAGCCATGCACAGTTCAAAATGAAGTATCCAAGTTCTCCATACAGTGGTCATATTTCTCGTTCCCCAAGTAATGTGTCTCCCAGTTCTGGTCACCAGTCACCAGCTGGTAGTGCTCCATCCCCTGCTCTGTCCTATTCCTCTACAGGCTCTGCCTGTTCTACATCGGCTGATGCGCCAGATTTAGACCGGCTAAGAAGAGGGGTCATTGATGAAAAAGTCCAGGCTATCCACAATCTGAAGACCTTTTGGGCTAATGCTGCAGCTCAACAACAGCAACATCTAGGTCCTGTCAAAGCTGTCCACAGCACTTCTGGACCTCTTGCTTCTGCCAGTAGAGATGTACTGAGTCTCCTTAACCTTTCCCCGCGCCGCTGTTCACCAAATGATGCCCAAGACACCTTGGAGCTGCGGGAGCTGGGACTGCAGTCACTGGATAAGGGTAGCAAGAATTCTTCCAATGGACACCACTGCTCCAACCCTAGAAAGGTGTCTCCTTCACCCACAATATCCACAAGCAGTAGCCCTGGTGCACGTTCCATCCGACTACCTGCTGGCAATGGATACAAATTCTTGTCACCTGGAAGATTTTTTCCCTCTTCTAAATGCTAAAACATTAAAAATGGTTCTGTATGTGTTTATGATATACTTTCCGGTGTGCTGGAGGAGTAGGGCACTTTTTAAGGACCACTACCGGTCCACCAAACTTGATTGACAGTCAGAAAGATTGCTTTGGTTTGTGAACGTGTTCCTTGAAAGGCACATGAATGGTTTAGAGACAGTATTGTGTTTGTGCCCATAAGACTCTGAATGGCAATGAGAAATACTCAACGACCTGATACTGTGTTTGTGTGTAACTGTGTGTCAGGTAAATGTAAAGGCCATTTGGTATTTTTTCTCCCAACACTTTGCCGTTTGTGAGGGCCAAGATGCAACACCTTTGACTGATTTCCTCCATTCTATTTTTGTTTTAAATTTGATTGTTATTGTTATTATTGTTTGTTATTGTTGTTAATATAATAATTAATATTATGTTTTGTAAATTAATTTGTGTTTCACAATCAGTATTAAGCATTTTTATATAATTAAAAAGTGAACAAACCTGTACCATGTAAAGATGGATGGAGTGGTGAGAAAAAAGATTTAATATTTTTTATTGAAATCAAAAGGGCATTTTGCCTGATTTCTTTGTGAATTGAGTGTCTGCTCTGAAGCATGGATTCTTTTGCTATTCAGTGTTAAGTACCATGTATGACTTTTTAGCCCATGATTTTTTGAGATTAAACATGAAAGTTTCACAACAACCATCTGTCATTTATCAGTAAACTGTTTCAATAAAAACATCATGTTTACTTTATTTATTGCTGACTTGAAATTTTTATTTTATTCAGTAACAGCCAGACAAAGACACAGAGATACATGATCAAAGTCTTTATACTGAAGGAGATTTATTTATCAAACTTAATTTAAAGATTTTTTTTTAGCAACAGCAGGCTTGCAATAGGCGGGCTTTAAGCTACAAGAGGCATTTCATTGGTTTATTTTAATGAATTGGCGCGTTCTTCCTACTTCTACAAATCACCGCTCACGTGGGCGGGACGGGGCGCAGCTCTAAGCAGTGGTGACGTCAGTAGCAATCAGCGGGCGCTGCTGGGTCGTGGTGGGCAGAACCAGCAATACAGAAAGTTACGATGGTTCTCATCAAGGAATAGTAAGTTTTTTCCTTCTGTTTACAGTTTTTAGAATTGATAAATACACACACACATATATGTAGTCATTAAAGCTAAGTTGGAAACTACTGTATTATTGTAGTTACAAGTACAGTAAACGGGAAAGTTTTTGTTTTTCTCAGCGTGAAAACTTCATCTTGTCTGTCACACGAGGGAAGGGTGGGATTGCTCTGGCCTACCGGCTTTGACAGCAGCATGGCATTATGTGACAGCTGTTGTTTTTCTATTGTTTATCTTATGTTCATGCTAAATAACTGGCTTGAAACGCACCGTACATGCTGTGTGGCGGTGTTATAATCCCCGGCATGTGTGTTGTCTGGTTTCGTAATGTTGAAATGAGTTGCTAACGCTAACTTAGCTAACCTACAGCGTTACCTGGACGGGAAGTCGCGTTGTCTGAGTTTATGTTATCTTGGCAATATTGACACAAACTCGTGGTAGCGCCAGCTAATCAACAGACCAGTGATTCGTAGAAATCTGTCACTTGACAAACTAAAGTTTGACAGTAAACTAACCTGTTTCTTGGAGCTCTTTCAGCAATAGATTGTTTATGTTAGCTAAATCCTTATACTTAGAATAGGTTTAAAACGTACATGTCAAACAACAGTTCGCATAATCTACACAGTTACAATCGTATGTTTTCCTTTTTCTTCCAAGCAAATAAATTGGTCTCCACTGATATACTAAGTTTGACAAATGTTTACAGATCTTTCAACATAACTTTTCGGTCTACTAACTAACTACTATCAACTCCTTGATTCTCAAGTTAGCTGACCAAACTAATTAAAACATTTTTTTTAATTTTTTTTTTTTTTTTTTTTACTGTTTAACCTTTGTTTCAGTCTTGTACTCACTTCAATCAGCGAGGAATTGTTGA
Organism: Telmatherina bonti; assembly: GCF_933228915.1. Taxonomy (NCBI): domain Eukaryota; kingdom Metazoa; phylum Chordata; class Actinopteri; order Atheriniformes; family Telmatherinidae; genus Telmatherina; species Telmatherina bonti. Next base: position 24,908,427 of record NC_136611.1, on the reverse strand, counting down.
GATTAAGTCATGACATTATAAACACACAAAATACACCCTCCAAAGATTACATCCTGTTGTAAAATTGTTAAATGTCCCTGTCTTAACTCAGCATTAAAAAGCTGTAAAGATGGTGAACTGAAGGAAACTAGAACTGAGAAATGAAAAAAGTTACACATAGTAAAAGCAGTTGTAATAAAGCATCCGGCCGTCTTGCCTGAAGTTAGTGTCCTAGAATAGTCCTGCATTTAATATACACTACTCACAAAAAGTTGGGAATATCCAACTTTTTTATGTGATGTCAGTCTGTATCTGAAATATGCTATAGCCTTTACAGGTGAACTTAATTTGAATTTTTCTCAAATTTGAATGCACATGTACAACTATTCAATTTAGTAAGTATTTATTCCTTATTATACTGTTCTGTAACAGGATTAATATTCTTTATACTTTTCAAATTTTGATATCATGAGACCCAGACAACATCTGACACATGAAAAGTCACAGACATTTTATGTTGTGGTATACACATCACTGATGTAGGCTTTTGTTTCAATTAATTATTTGAGATGATGGGCTTACCATTGCTTGATTCTACTTCAATGCTCATAATATTATATCAGTGTAGTGCAAACTTTTTACTTTTTCTGTGAATTCCTCCAAAAGTTAGAAATGCTTAACTTCATGTGAGTAGTGTACAGGCATTCCTGTTCATTTGAAAAGTTGTATAACCTGTGTATTTTCTTGCTTTCATGTAGTATAAAACATTTCTTTCTTATGGTTGAACTTAGTTTTTTTTAATGAGCTGTCTTCTACTCATTTTGCTAGAAGAAAATATTCCCTATGTGAGTGGGGAGGCAGACTAGCCATTGCATAAATGCATCTTGTAACAGTTGGACAAATTGGGTATTTTCTATTGAGATGTTTAATGAATACGGTTGCGGTTCTCATATAAATTGATCAATATATCAGTGAAGCAGATTATTTACTATTTGTAAATTATTTGCATTGAGCAGTTATTCAGAGACTGGTTATCAAATTCTTAGTGGAAGCATATATGGTCCAAGCTGTGCTGTCAATGTGGCTGCTGTGGAGCAAAATTCACTGCAAAGCCTGTAGAACAGAGGTGCTTCATTAAAGTTGCTTATAATAAGCAGACTAGGCGACTGTTTACCAAAGCAGGACCTCTGTTATTTAACTGTTCTTTCCAGTGTGTAGACAGCGCTTCATGAATGTTGCCTCAGAAAATCAATGGTTTTCAAATTAGATCTGAAAAGGTTTTTGCATATATGTACTGCATGTATGCATAATATGCATGTTTCAGCTTCTTACAAGAAAGATAATACCACGTTTTTGATGTATTTTGTAGGTGACAGTGTTTTGAAAAGATGCAGATAATAAGAGTCAATGGGCAGAAAAGACTTGGATTTCATTTTGAATGACACAGAAATGTAACTCTGTCAACACACAGCTTAGATATGTAAAACCAGATCTGCATAGTTTTTGTTTTTCAAAGCTGCACCATAGTTTTGCTTTCACTGTGTACGTCAGTACCACATAAACTGAATTCCATCCAAGTTCCTGTACAATTTTTTTATTAAAACATACGCGGAGCCAAAATGAGATCACTCAGTGTGTGTACTTTGTGACGGTGGATTGTATTTCAGGATCTGTGTTTTTGTACTGCATTTCCTTATTTGTATTTTGGTCATTCTGTCAAAGAGAACAATTCTGATGTTATCCATACAGTTTGAATATGTCAAATACAGATCAGTTATCACTTCACCATACATCAAGTACTCAGTGGTGTTGTAGCAGTCAGCCTGTTTTAGAGAATAACTTTAGTTTTTATTTAAGCACAGGGCATAAAGTTGTCAGTTCTGGACAAAACCTTCATTTATTAACTACTGCTCATCAGTGCTTAACAGATGATGTGGGAAAACGAGGTCTTAAAAAAACTGTGGCAACTGTGTATTTAGGCTGTAATAAAGCCTTCACTTAGATTTGTGTGATAACTTCCTCTTCCTCTTTTTTGGTTTTGTTTTTCTTTCCTCTTTTCAGTATGCTGTCAACGGTTATCAAGGGGAAACCTCTTGTTCATAAGGGTCAATGATGCAATAACTTTTGCAAGATGTATTGCAACTTGACTAAGATCATAAAACATGTTGCAGTACTTCTAGACTGCAAGGAAGCTTAGTTGGCATTAAGCATAGGCTGCTTTTTCCATTTCGGATCCTAAGTTTTCATCCCAGACGACATCCCTGGCTGGTCTAAGAAGCATGTCATTTTCTAAAATACTACTTTGCATTTCTGCAGTTCATAGTTGTATAAAGTCTTTTTTTCTTGCCTTTTAGTTTTCCACTGGTTAAGTGATGAGTCTTTCTCATTTTGTTGAAGTCAGCAGTTTCAAACAGGCCAGTAGTGTGATCTCCTCTCTCCTCTCTTTCTTTCAACAGAACGTGCTCCTGTGTAGCTTCCTGCTCCTGGCAGTGTTTCTGGTTATTGTTGAGGTTTTTTTGATTTTGATGTTCTGTTGTATATGTGGCAGCATTGTTACTGCTTGTTCTCCACCAGTTTGCCATTGTCTCAGTTTTGAAGAGAGGAAAAATTGTGTTCTTTCAAACATAATGGATTAAAATAAGACAAGTAATTATGAAAGATGAATAATAAGTGCACATGTGTAAACAGACTTCTTTTCATCTCTGCATATCTTCAGTGTGTCTGTGTGATTATTTAACCTTTTTCTCAAGTTGTCGTTCACCTACGACTCCTGCAATGTCTAAACTTGTCTTAATTCTGTGTATATCTGGTGTAACAACTATAATTTGTAGAACTACGAAGTAATCATTTTGGATTTGCAATATTTAAGAACAATTGCTAATACGGAACAGGACCTTTTTTAAGAACTGTGGGTGTCTTACCATGCTTTTCTCTCCTTTGCAGCCGTGTGGTTTTACCCTGTAGCGTTGAGGAGGTGAGTAATCACTTTAAATCTTATACTGTCATAATAATTGGGATTGTAAACTATTGTACTTTATGTATTTTAAATGTTTGAGATTAATTTGGCTGTGCGATTGCACAGAATGGACATTTCAGCAAGTTTTTGTTTACATTTTCTGTAAAGTATTTGCGGTTTTCTTATCAAAGAGGAAAGACTTTCTTTTACTAGTTTCATTGTCTTGTGTTAATGCAAAATGATAATGGAGCTTGATTTCTCATTTGGTCATTTGTGTGAAATGAAAAATAAAGTTTCTGTGTGTTTTTAGATAGCCTAATTGGTACGGTTTTAATGATGTTTTCGAATTCGGAATGAAATAATTCTGAAAAACCATTTTCTGCTTAAAGTGGAACTATTATGTGTATTTCAGGCTAATTTATTTTTATTTCTGAGCCCAGAAGGGCTGGGATTGATCGAGTTATTGCCACAAATCTCTTTATTTACTTCAGACCGGCCCTCTCCGTAGGCTGTCAGATCAGCCTGTGGGCAAAACGAGTGGATTGAGACTCTTCCGCATTAAGCCCCGCCTCCCGCCACTGTGCTACATCGGGAGCGCACACCGCAACTGCTTTCGCCGTCATTGTAACATCTCATGAACAGAAGGGTTAAGCTAATAAGAACTCAATAAAAAATCAAAATACAATGTCAACACATAGCATACAGCCCTACATGTTGGAACCAGAATCAGAGCCTGTAAACAAAGTGGAAAACAGAAACCCACAGCAAAGAATGCAGCAGGATGTCTCTCTTTGGTAAACTCACCAGCCATCGTTGGAAATAACTTTATCCGACGTTTTCCACCCACCTGATGTATTTGTACATGCCTTTGTTAACCAGTAGAAGGTAACCAATCACCGAACCTTATCCCCTGGGACGTCACAAGGATTTCCAAGTAGAAAAAACTCTCTAAAACGACGCGTTTTTTTGTCGCCATGGAAACCAAACGGAGTGCGTGCTGGAACTCAAACTCAAACTCAAACATGCGTTTAAGTGATAAAAAACAGTGCCGTTCACATGTCTGATGAGGATTCAACACTGTAACACTGAAGAAAGCTCAGAAAACTCCAAATACCATAATAGCACCCCTTTAAAGTTTACATGGAAATAATAATTTCAAATGGACTTACATTCTTACTTAATTCCGCTTTAGATCAGTGGTTTGGGAATTGTTTTAATTGGACAGAGGGCAGACGTGACATACTGATGTCTACCGGAAATAATCAATTTTGTTTCCTGCTTGTTGTCTTTGTGATTGTAACATGGAAAACTACACAAGTATCAGTTGCACCATTATTTTGATATAATTTTGAAGTACCAGCTCCACACGAGCATATTACTTCACATTATTTTAGCAACTGAGAAGGAAAAGGAACACAGGAGGCGAAACAATGCGCGGGAAATGTACGTCATCAGGACGGGACATAGTAATAAGCATGTGCAGAATGATCAGAATTAACTTGGAGCAAAATTAACATTTCCATGTCAGAGGAATTTAATCAATTTAGATTTAAATGGGAATAAACCAGTTACTTTGGAACTAAGTTAAATTATGAATAGTCTCTTTCACTCAGGATTAGGTGTTCACATGGTCATCTTCATCAGTTATAAGCGAATTTAACTTTTCTTCAGTACAAAGTAGAAATTAAAAGTCTCATGTATACGTGGCCAATGTCTTGATATACGACCAAGACATTCCTGATATACAACCTGCTGCCTCAGGGCACCCTCATACAGATGGTGTTTGCTCTGCTTTTAACAAACTGATGGATGGGATACCACCTTATATGAAGAGTAGAGTTGAGTAGTTAAAGAATGATCTTGTGTGTGTTTTCTGAAATATTGCTCATTCCTATCTAAATGAGATGAAGAACATGATTGGGTTAAGTAAAGCTGGTAGGTGGATTTAGTATGGACTCAAGAAGTGGTGACTGTACTGCAGTGTGAATCACAACTTCACACAAAACTGGTGTGGGATTTTGTGGGACCATACCAATGATACTATATATCCTTAAATAATCAAAAGGCCTTGACTAAAAGCAACTTGACTTCTTTTCTTTTTCGTACCTAGCGGGTCGTGTGTGTGTCACTGACCCACTATTGTGTAGTTCATTGAAATAGTTGTCACCTGTGTTGTTTACCTGCCTGATCACACATATTGGTGTATATGAATGACTGAAACTCTCTGAAGACAGGAGTGAAGGTTCTGATTCAGGTGTAACAATAAACCAACTCCCTGGTTCAGAGGGAAGCTAATTACAGACATTGCACCCTCTAAGGGCACATTCACACAAACCTTTTTTGATTCGAATCCTACTCGTGAAGTCCATTTGTTTGGCAATGTGAATGTGCAAATAAATTCTGATTCAGATCAAAGAAGCAAACTCGGTCTGCCTTCAGACGCAGTTTGTGGTTTGTTTCAAACGGCCCAAATACTGGAAGTGAAATACAAACCAAAGTGCATTGTGGTTCAGCATCACAGGTAAATGCAACCGAAACACATATGCATGTGGGGGGGTGATAGGCGGCTCCTGATGGGAGAAATGGCTTACAGTCAGATGTGGAAGAATTTAGTCAAAGTTTTGCTAGAACTCTGATCCATCCAGACTACTAGGAATGCAGTCTTGGTCCAGAATGATGTTGCACCCCACAACTGAACCATGTTCATAATCAGACCAAGTCATGCAGACTATCTTGATGTGAATGCACCCTAAGGAACTTTCCTGGGTTTAAAAAAAATACACTTAAACTCCGCACAATCTTGGTATGCAGATGATTTTTGGCCATTTTGTTTTAAACGTATTCGATGCAATGCCACTAAGATGTGACATGCAGCACGGCTATTGAACAACCATTCAGAAGCAATTCTATGAATTCTTTGAATTACATTTTTATTGAATAATAAATAATTTAAGCTTATTTCAGTGACAGTCAGTTTTCCTTCCTATTTATTCCTATGAATAAATTTTAGGACGACTGTATCTGGTAGATATGTGGAACAAATTGTTATAGCTTTTTCTGACTTCCAGTTTAAACTGTTTACGAGCCCAAAAACATGGAGAATACAATATAAAAAACACGTGTAAATTTTTAACGGTGCCTTATTAACTTGTAGTTTGGAATAAGTGACTTTACCTAGCTGACATTTATTTGATTTTCTTCTGTTTTTAAAAGTTTTTATTCTTATTTGTGTTATAGTATCAAGTTGGGCAGCTGTTCTCTGTGGCTGAAGCTAGTAAAAACGAGACAGGTGGTGGTGAAGGCATTGAGGTCCTCAAAAATGAGCCTTATGAAAAGGATGGAGAGAAAGGACAGTATACACACAAAATTTACCATTTAAAAAGGTATGTATATTCTTTGTCATCAGATTGTCAGCCTCCCAAATTACTTTAATGTAATAGCAGAGTACTGCCAGGCAGTGGCAGTGTTGGCTTATTTTTTTTAACATTAATCTTGACCGTATTCCTTCCTGCTACTCTTCCTTTAAAGAAACACAAATAACTGAAGCCTTGTGTTTTTCGTTCTCCTATTGTCTACCTGTAACTATTATCCCTCACCCAACAGTAAAGTCCCAGGGTATGTCAAACTCCTAGCTCCTGAAGGTGCCTTGGTATTCCATGAAAAAGCTTGGAATGCTTACCCCTACTGCAGAACTAGTGAGTCCGCCTCCCTCCATCTCCTCTCTTTGCTTTGCCCTGAAACTCCTCTTTATCTGCCTCTATCAAATGTGTTCATGCTCATCTGTTGGCAAATTTTAAAATTTTGAATTTAGTTTGTATATATTTTTTAATGTTTAATGTATTTTTCTCTCCTTTTCTCCTCGTGCCTAACCTCGATTCAGTTGTGACGGTACGTAGCCATACATCTCTTAAATGATCTAAATAGTCAAAAGGCTTCATTAAGTTAAGGTGTTATCAGATAAGTGTGTTTTTTCTTTTGATTATGTATCCATTTTCTTGTTTTCTAAAGGCATGGGCAAAAGCTTTGAGACACAAATATTAATTATCACAAAGTTTGCTGCTACAGTTTTTCTGGTGACATTTTGCATATGCTCCGGAAAGTTAGGGGGAATGATCAGATTAATCGTTATTAACTAAGTCCCCTTTTTCAATGAAAATCAAGTTACCAAAAAAACAAAAAAACAAAAACATTTCTACCACATATTGGATCGTTGAGAAATTCAAGGAGAGAGACTCAATTATTGTAAAAAAAAAAAAAAGGCTTCAGGATACCAAAAAAGAGTCCAGGATTGTTTCCTAAAGTTATTTATGCTGTAAGATTGGACCATCATAGTCCAGTGTGTTCTTCAATGCAATAGGCTGGTGCAGCTCCATCCACAGTGAAGAAAAGTTTTAGAGAAATGCCCAGTGTAAAGAAGGGCTTCAAAGAAGTTACTTCTCAGTAGGAAAAACATCAGGGACAGACTGGAAATTCTGTTAAAGGTACAGGGACTGCTGAAGACTGGGGTAAAGTAATTTTCTCTAAAGAATCTCTGTTTTGTTTTTTGTTTTTTGTTTTTTTTTTTAAATGAGCTTGTTGAAGACTAGGTGAGTGCTACCATTAGTCCAGGGTCATGCTAATAGTAATGCATCATTTATGTTTCTAGTTTATAAGAATCTAAAAACACTGAAGCAGCAGACTTTGTGAAATTGATATGTTTGTAATTATCAAAACTTTTTAAAATGCTGTATATCTTTATGTACATCTTTTCTTCCCAGAATGAATATATGAAAGAGAATTTCTTTATTAAAATTGAGACATGGCACAAACCAGACCTGGGAACGCAAGATAACGTGAGTACTTCGCCATCTAACCAGGGAAAAAACTCTTATATGATTTATTTGTTTTTTGCTATTGTAACAAATGTTTTTCTTCCTCTTAGGTACACAAGCTAGATAGTTCAACATGGCAGAATGTATTTGTTGTGCCCATTGACATCGCAGACAGAAGCCAAGTGTCTACTGCTGTAAGTAGAAATTCTTTCAGCGCAATCTGTAAATTGGTGCCACCATATGGACAAATCCGATTATTACAACTGATCTGCCTAAAGTTAAATCAGCGCATTTTATTTATAAAGAGCTTAAAACATAGGTTTGAGAGTGGGTTTTTTTTCCTTAATTTTTTTTTTTTTTTTTTTTAATTAAAAATAGCGTTCAGAAAATGACTGATGAAAATGTCAATGCTTAGAACTGTCCTACGTTTAATATTGCATTTGCAATTGCACTTAGCCTATTAACACAGAGTTGTTTAAGTACTTATGTGTGTACTTATGTGAATATTGAGGTAATGATTTTTTTTCACATAACTTAATTTGTGATTACTTTTTTTTTTTTTTTTTTTTTTTTTTTTTTTTTTTTTTTTTTTTTTTTTTTTTTGCTAATTGATTAAAAAAAAAGCCAAAGATGTTCATTTCTCAGTGCTGTAAAACAGAAAAAACACAATTTGTTTGTCCTTCCTGAAAAATTAAAAGCATTTATGTTAGTTAGATTTATTGGCCAATTGTCTAAGTATAAACATCACATTTTGGGGTTTGCTGTTGAAATATACGTAGCAGCTCGGATGAAATGCAAAGAATAATTTTAACTTTTTGCAATCTCATAAATCTCATTTGAAGATGTTACACATTATTGCTTATATTTGACATCCCATTGCCTCATTTCACTGTGGCTCTGTGCATGCAATTAAACATGTGGCTATTTGACCACGAAGCACCGGTTTATGCGTGCGTGCGTGCGTGCGTGCGTGCGTGTGTGTGTGTGTGTGTGTGTGTGTGTGTGTGTGTGTGTGCGTGCGTGCGTGCGTGTTTGTTTGCTGTGGGTAGTTAACGAGGCGGACGTGTTTGCCTTGCTGGAGGAGTGTGTTGTGTCTCAGGGCCCTATCAGCTCTCAGCCTCAGGCATGACTGCAGGGCCTGGGGCGTACCGCCAGCACAGATGAGTTTGTTAGTGTAATTAAAGCTCACAGTGTTGCGTGGGCCTAGACAAATACACACTTGTGCTTTAACACACACTCTTTTAGTTGAGGAGTAGTGCCTCTTCGTGCGCCACATCGATTCACAGCCCTCATTAGTGCAGCACGGTGTATTGTTGCAGCGATGGAGCTCTGAGCATTAAAACAGCCAAATTATTACAACTGTGTGTGTGTTTGTGTGAGGTAGTGTTGGAGAGTGTGTGTTTCCATTCCTTTCCACATGTTTGGCACCCTCCTGTTGGTCAGTAGCCCTGAAAAAGAAGCTTTTAGCTGCAGGCGCGTCATGATTTATTTAAAATTACTGGGCCCTAGAGCCGCTGATGATAATATGAAAGCTGATTCATTTATTTGTATTACCATTTCTCTGCTTGTTTAGAATGACGTCAGCATTGTTGTGCATTGCATGTGCACTCAGCATTCCTGTGTGTTATCCAGATCTTTTCATCATGAGACACCCCCCCCCAATGCTTTAGAGTATATGTAGGTTTGGCAGGACATGACTTTGTGACCTTCATAAATAGGATGAGTGTTTCTGAAGTTGAATTTTGTTACACCAAATTCCTACAGTGCAGCACACACAATTTAATTTACTCCCATCCATGGATACCAACATCACCCATAATCAGTGGCTGTTTGTAGCGTCTGTCCAACATAAATTTTTCTCCATTCCTCATAAGCTGAACTCTGCATCACAGTGTCATAGTGTCTGATGCTTCTGCTTGTCTGTGTAGTTGCTAAGAGAGTGCTGGGAAAACCTAACAAACTGATTTAAAATTTATGTTCAGTGTCCTGTTTGAGGAAACGAGATAGACATCAGGATCTGGACATGCTACAGGGACTTTTCTTAGATTTACTCAAATTCTTGAGCTAATCACCAGATACATTCTGAACCCTGCATACCTGAGCTCAGATGTTAGCAACACATTGTATTTTACATTGTATTAGTTAAACCACAGCTTGTATAATTTGCTTTTATGTGTTATCCTATTAGAGTTTTTCTTTTTTTCTTTGAGCAGGACTACAAGCCAGATGAAGATCCTGCCCAGTTCAAGTCAGTTAAAACTGGCAGAGGACCTCTGGGGCCCACCTGGAAGGTAATACTTATGTGATTGATGGAATTAGATTTATTATGTTCACATAATAGTTTGAACATCATTTACATGGCATGGTATGGGCTACCTGAGATAACCTGTTTTTATTCGTTTCGTTTAGTCTTCGTGCCGCTTATCCGGGGTCGGGTCGGGGGGGCAGCAGCCTAAGCAGGGAAGCTCAGACTTCCCTCTCCCCAGCCACATTTGCCAACTCTGCGGGGGGGATCCTGAGGCGTTCCCAGGCCAGCCGAGAGATATAATCCCTCCAGCGTGTCCTGGGTCTTCCCTGGGGTCTCCTCCCAGAGGGACGTGCCTGGAACACCTCACCAGGGAGGCATCCTAACCAGGTGCCCGAGCCACCTCAACTGGTTCCTCTCAATGCGGAGGAGCAGCGGCTCTACTCTGAGCCCCTCCCGGATGACCGAACTCCTCACCCTATCTCTAAGGGAGAGCGGAGGAAACTCATTTCAGCCGCCTGTATACGAGATCTTGTTCTTTCGGTCACGACCCACAGCTCATGACCATAGGTGAGGGTAGGAACGTAGATCGACTGGTAAATCGAGAGCATTGCCTTCTGGCTCAGATCCTTCTTCACCACGACAGACCGGCGCAGAGTCCGCATTACTGCAGACGCCGCATCGATCCGTTTGTCGATCTCGCGCTCCGTCCTTCCCTCACTCGTGAACAAGACCCCGAGATATTTAAACTCCTCCACTTGAGGCAGGACCTGACTCCCGACCCAGAGAGGGCAAACCACCCTATTCCGGCTGAGGACTATGGTCTCAGATTTGGAGGTGCTGATTCCCATCCCAGCCACTTCACACTCGGCAGCGAATCGCTCAAGTGAGAGCTGGAGATCACGACCAGGTGAAGCCAACAGGACCACGTCATCTGCAAAAAGCAGGGACCCAATCCTGAGGCCACCGAGCCGGATCCCCTCAACACCTCAGCTGCGCCTAGAAATTCTGTCCATATAAGTTATGAACAGAATCGATAAAGGGCAGCCTTGGCGGAGTCCAACCCTCACCGGAAACGAATTCGACTTACTACCGGCAATGCGGACCAAGCTCTGACACCTGTCGTACAGGGACCGGACAGCTCGCACAAGGGGTCCGGTATCCCATACTCCTGGAGTACCCCCCACAGGAGCCCCCGGGGGACACGGTCGAACGGCTTCTCCAGGTCCACAAAGCACATGTAGACTGGTTGGGCAAACTCCCATGCCCCCTCCAGGATCCCAAAGAGGGTATAGAGCTGGTCCACTGTTCCGCGACCAGGACGAAAACCGCACTGCTGCTCCTCAATCCGAGATTCGACTATCCGGCGGGACCTCCTCTCCACGACCCCTGAATAGACCTTACCAGGGATGCTGAGGAATGTGATTCCCCTGTAATTGGAACACACCCTCCGGTCCCCCTTCTTAAAAAGGGGGACCACCACCTCAGTCTGCCAATCCAGCGGCACTGCCCCCGATGTCCACACGATGCTGCAGAGGCGTGTCAGCCAGGACAGCCCCACAGCATCCAGAGCCTTAAGGAACTCTGGGCGGATCTCGTCCACCCCCGGGGCCTTGCCACCAAGGAGCTTTTTGACCACGTCACTGAGGTGGTCCTATCCAGAGATAGGAGAGTCCACCCCTGAGTCCCCCAGCTCTGCTTCCTCATCGGAAGACGTGTTGGTAGGATTGAGGAGGTCTTCGAAGTACTCCCTCCACCGACCCACAATGTCCAGAGTTGAGGTCAACAGCTCCCCATCTCCACTGTACACAGTGTCGATGGAGCAGTGCTTCCCCCTCCTGAGCCGCCGGATGATGGACCAGAATCGCCTCGAAGCCGTCCGGAAGTCTTTCTCCATGGCCTCGCCGAACTCCTCCCATGCCCGAGTTTTTGCCTTGGCAACAGCCGAAGCCGCATGCCGCTTAGACTGTCGGTACCCATCAGCTGCCTCCGGAGTCCCACAGGCCAAGAAGGCCCGATAGGACTCCTTCTTCAGCTTGATGGCATCCCTCACTGCTGGTGTCCACCAACGAGTCCTGGGATTACCGCCACGACAGGCACCAACGACCTTACGGCCACAGCTCTGGCTGGCTGCCTCAGCAATAGAGGCACGGAACACAGCCCATTCGGACTCAATGTCCCCCGCCTCACTCGGGACATGGTTGAAGCTCTGCTGAAGGTGGGAGTTGAAGCTCGCTCTGACAGGGGACTCAGCCAGACGTTCCCAGCAGACCCTCACAACACGTTTGGGCCTGCCAGATCTGCCGGCTTCCTCCCCCACCATCTGAGCCAACTCACCACCAGGTGGTGATCAGTTGACAGCTCCGCCCCCCTCTTCACCCGAGTGTCCAAGGCATGTGGCCGCAGGACCGACGATACGACTACAAAGTCGATCATCGAACTGCGGCCCAGGGAATCCTGATGCCAGGTGTACATATGGACACTCTTATGCTGGAACATGGTGTTCGTTATGGACAATCCATGACAAGCACAGAAGTCCAATAACAAAACACCATTTGGGTTCAGGGGGGGGGGGGGGGGGGGGGGACCATGCCTCCCACTCACTCCCCTCCAGGTCTCACTGTCATTGCCCACGTGAGCATTGAAGGCCCCCAGCAGAACAATGGAGTCCCCAGAAGGAGCACCCTCCAGCACTCCCTCCAAGGACTCCAGAAAGGGTGGATACTCTGAACTGCTGTTCAGCGCATAAGCACAGACAACAGTCAGGGCACATCCCCCACCCAGAGGTGGAGGGAAACTACCCTTTCATTCACTGGGGTAAACCCCAACGTGCAGGCACCAAGCTGGTGGCCGATGAGAATGCCCACACCTGCTCGGCACCTCTCACCATGAGCAACTCCAGAGTGGAAGAAAGTCCAGCCCCACTCGAGGGTACTGGTTCCAGAGCCCAAGCCATGCGTCGAGGTGAGTCCAACTATAGCCGGAACCGCTCAACCTCGCGCACAAGCTCAGGCTCCTTCCCCACCAGAGAGGTGACATTCCACGTCTCTAGAGCCAGCTTCTGCAGCCGGGGATCGGACCGCCAGGGTCCCCGCCCCTGGCTGCCGCCCAGCTCACACTGCACCCGACCCCTACGGCTCCTCCTGCAGATGGTGAGCCCACGGGAGGTACCTGTTTTTATTGTCTTCATGAAATTTCATTCTTCCTGTATTCATCAGTGCCTAAAAAATCATTTTCACACCAACTTCACAGACATTTCTCATGGTCTTAAAGTTTATTTCCTGAAATAAATTTGAAGTTGATCCGCTATCTTGCTACAGCAGAGGTAAATTAAAGTTTGTGCACTGTGTATTTACAATTTCATATTGATCTTTTGTGGAATGGTGGCTTGAAGCTAACCAGTCATAGCAGCGTAGGGTCAGCATGCTTTACTTTGTTTTCAGGAAACACAAGCCATTTTGTGGAAGCTTCACTGGAATTCAGCCAAGATCATTTTGTTTTATGATCATAATTAAAATTTAAGTTAAAATGATATGTTTCGATGCGTTTTACTGGAAATGTGCTCAGTCAAAGGTTGCTTTCTCACAAAAGCAAGTTGAGCTTTAAGCAGGGATTGGGAGGTATGGGAGGTTTAACATAAACAGTAGCAGCATTGTAACTTTGTAGTACTTTGTACTTGCTTCTGTGTTATCTCTGAAATATCATGTTAGTCAGTGTATCTTTTGTTTAAAAAAATTGTTGAAGACAGTTAATGTATTAAAAAAAACAGTAGATGAACTGTATGTCAAACATGTGGAATTTTATCTAGAGCAGACTGTTGTCCACACAAACGAGCCATTGTCAGCTCCAAAGAAGCTCTGGGGCTTAGTGGTTTGGGTGGAAGACAATGTGCCATAACATTGGGAAGAAATAAAACAAAACAGACTTGTTGAAAGTAAAACATGAATATTTTTTGGCTAGTTCTGCCAGAATATTTGCAACGTCTCTTACCAAAGATTAATGTTGGTGCGTTGTGTTGCTGCTTCATGCTGTTGGGAGAGTCCTGTAGGTTTAGATAGATGTGATGGCAAGATGAATGAATGTAACCAAATATAAGGATTGTTTTTCTGAGCAATGAAAAATTGCTGCATAGACGTTAACAGCGTATAGTGGCATACACTGATTATGTGTTTATGGTAGTCATCTGGAACAAAGAAATAAATATCAAGAGCTTATGTTTTTGTTTTCTGTATTTATTTTGGATCAGTTAGTTGACATTTGTTATCATGTTAAAAGTCAGTGTTTGTCAGAGGGTGCCTAAGTCCGGTCTCAAGTCGAGATCTACTATCCAGCAGCTTTTAGATGCATCCCTTCTCCAACACACCTCAATCGAATGAAAGGCTTTTCTCCAGGCTTCTGCTGAGCTGAATGACATGCAGATGAGGAAATTCAGCCATCTGATTCTTGTGTGTTGGAAAAGGGATTCATCTGAAAGTAGCAGGATAGTAGATCTCTAGGACCCGATATGGGTACCCCTGGTGTTGGTAATGAAGAGCAGTCATAGCCTGAGGAATGGCCAAGTGCTGTCCACAATATTTTATGGCTGAACTTTGAAGACTAATCATGTGTCTTGTACCTCTCATCAGCTGAAATAGAAACTTTAAGTTACTGGGTCGAGTAAAAGCACTTTTAGCTGAGTTCCATCTGCCAAACTGTGTGTGGCACAACACAAAGCCAGGCACTGGAAATAATCATGTTGTAGACTTTAATTCAAAAGCTGACAAACACCTCTGTGTGAATACACAAGTATTTTTGGTGAAAATACTTATGCAACAGGCAATTCACCAAGCAGGTTTTTGGACCTTTTGGTGGTGTTTTAGCCTTTACACCCTGCAGCCTGACAAACTGGTCCTGCTTGCTGTCAGAGCACAGAGAATTTCTTTTCTGCAGCAAAGACCTTAAAGTTCACCATGGGAAACTTTCCTCTGCTGCAAGAATTCTCACAGAACAAAGGCAGCCAGCCTGCTTTAAAAAGTATGAATAAAGAGCTTCAACTTTTTATTTTGCGCTTTTAATTAGATCACTTTTCCGTCCGCTGTGGACATAGAAAGAGACGGTTTTTGAAAAGGTAGGGTGGGGATTTGGGGGGGGGGCGAGCAGTTATTTGACAACAGAGGCACAATTTCTGCCAGCTTCTTAGAGCAATAAAACTCTTGTCTATCTCTGCATGCACACATGCTTGCATATCGGTACCCTTTGTATTTCTGAAAACTTCTGCTCCTTTGAGTGGGGCATAGAGAGGGAGAGAAGAAATGTCACCGTAAGTGTTTTGATGTAGAATCCGTTTCATGTGAAGTTCTCCTTTAGCGATGACAACTTTTCTAAACCCACTGCAAATTTAGAAATGTTTCTCATTTCCCTTCTCTTGCACTCCTCCATGATCGTAGCATCAAACAGCAGTGGGATGATGGAGAGTGGCGGGTCTGTGGCATTTTCTCTTGGAATGCCGAGCCAGAATGAAGTGATTAATTAAACAGGTGTTCTCGGAGGGAGAGTATGTGTGTTCTGGGGGTGAGCAGGTCCTAGGTGTTAATAATGTAACCAGCTTTGCACTGCGACGCCCTTATCGCTTCGTGAGCACTGTTTTATCTACCTTCTGTGGCCACAAAGGCTTGCCTGTCGGGAGCGGTGTCACTGTCAGGGTGGAGGCAGAGAAATGGTCCCTTCATCTGGAGTTTATCCACTTTGCTGGAGTTTACCCCCCCCCCCCCCCCCCCCACACACACACACACACACACACACACACACACCCTTCCTCCTCCTCCCTATTCTTCTCTTCTTCAGAGCGAGATGGAGTGCAAGCAGCGATGGATGAATTTAGAAAGTGTGTTGTAGATTAGGGCACTTTTATCTGTGCACAGCACATCTTATTGATAATTATTTTAGCAAGCTCCACACCCAAAGCATTACATATTAATGAATTTTGCCTTTGAATGCACCCAAGATTGGTCTATAATAGTATTCTCTTAGCTTTTTTCCCCTGAACAATTATCTTATTGGAAAGTTTCTATCAAGTTTTGTTTTTTTTTTTTTTCTGCTTATTGAGAGGTTATTGTTGTAAATCTTGTTGTTCTGCTGTTCTTCTCCCAACAGGAAGAGCTGGTGAGTAAAACTGAGTGCCCAAGGATGTGTGCCTACAAACTAGTCACAGTCAAATTTAAGTGGTGGGGACTGCAAACCAAAGTGGAGAACTTCATCCATGAGGTTAGTGACATGGTTCATGCCGAGAATCCAAGTTTGTGAAAATGACAATTATGTAAGAGATAATGTCCAACGAGGTGATCATTGTCAGAGATTAATGGACGACGTTGAGGCAACCGTCCGACACTAAGCTAGTTCTGCACAGTATTCACTGGGACGGTGTTATTGCAATCATTTTATTCTAGTCTTTAGAAGATTGCTGTGAAATTAGCGTAACTGCAGAAGCATAAGGGCAGATAAACACACAGACGCACACATACACACACACACCGCTGCAGGGTGATGTCAGAGCTGCTCTGTCCCTCTTTGAGAGACCTGGAGCTTCATCACAATCTAACTGATTAAATATTATTTAATACCATTGAAACAATATGTTAATATTATCTGCAGTGACTGATTTCCTGGTCTAATACAGTAGTGAGATGGGGAGGAATCAGACTTTTTTTTTTGTATTTCTCCCTTTACTACTCTGGTTATTGTTCAATCGATGCTCTCCATTAATCTGGAAAAATAAAATAACTTAAAGACTGGCAGATCAGAGACATTATTAGTGACCATGGTCCGCTGTCTGACATAGTTAGTCCAGATATTCTCTAACATTTCTTTTGCCATGGTTACCACCTGGCTAGAACTATTGGACTATATGACGGACCTATTTTTTTAACTGGTGTCGTATATCAGTTTTTAACTGACTCCCTTCAGCCAATCGGAATCGAGTATTCAGCCAGACCATAGTATAAGTAAAGGATTAAACGGCAAGGAGTGTGCATTAGACTGTTATAAAGCGCTTTTCTCTCTTTCACCTGTTAAAAGACAGCTTATCTGAACAAGTTGATTAACGCGTTGCTACGATGACACCCCATAACAGAGGGGCACTCACCACTCCACTTCCCTTTCATCAAATGTTTTATTTCGGCCAAAAATATTGAAATTCACCTCACAATCCATGCCACGGCACATTTCTCCCATTCACCTGTTAAAAAACAGCTTATCCAAATCAGCTGATTAACACATTGCTACCGTGACACCCCATAACGGAGGGATATTACAGTGATTTAACTCGCCAAACTATTTGTGCATTTATACAAAAATAAAGAACGCCAGATTTTATTAGAACTATCACTGACCATGGTATAATCCCAACTGTGTGACTGACGAGAACCCTATGATGATTCAGTATAATTGGTTTTAGTCTTCTGTTTGAAATATTGTGTTTTGAAGTGTGTTTTACATCAGCACCAGACAGTTAATCTGATTTAACAACTGGTCTGAATAAGTGAGGTTTATTTAATATTTCCAGCATTTTTTAATAAAACCGGCTGCTGTCTCCCCTCAGCAAGAGAAGAGGATCTTCACTAACTTCCATCGCCAGCTCTTCTGTTGGATCGATAAATGGGTGGAGCTCACCATGGATGATATCCGACGGATGGAGGCAGAGACACAGAGAGAGCTGGATGAGGTGCGCTTCTCTCTGTGTAAAAATTCTTTATAATTAAATCTTGTGCAGATGAAGTGCATGTTGACTCGGGATGGAAATGATGCATAAAACTTTAACTTGTTTGTCTCGGGCACAGCATTCTATTATTATACAACCCCATTTCCAATGAAGTTGTAATTTACATTTTACATTTACATTACAGTTACATAATATTTACATTTTACACAGAATGTAATGATTTGTTCATCCTTTTAAGATTATATTTAGTTGAATACACTGCAAATACAGGATATTTTAATGTCAAAGCTGGTAAACTTTGTTGTTTTTATTATTTTCATTTTAAATGTAATGCTTGCAAGATGTGCCATAAAAGCTGGGACAGGGGCGAGTGTGTTACATCACCTTTCCCTTTAGCACTTTCCAATAATACATTTGGCCAAAATCATTTTGAAAAAAAATTATACTATTAAGTAAACAATGGACTAAACTGCACTTAAGCCTACAATTTTTATCCCAGCACTTCTCCAGTTCTGCATCTCAGGTCTCAAAATAAGTTATTCTTAACAGTGTCTGGTTAAATTGAACATTGTATGCATTTTTAAAGTTATTCCTTTAGTCAAACATTGGAACACTGCAACAGCTCGCAACATTAGCTTGCACTGCTTTTACAAATTTGAGTGATGCAATTTCCAACATCTCTGTCTTAATACTGGTATTTACTGGTGAGAGAACAAAACTGAATGGACATTTTAACACTATTTTTAGTGAACAGTTATGTGAACAACATATAACAATGGCACAACAAAATTTCAAAATGGTGCATTTAAAAAGAACCAAAATAAAAAAACATAAACAAATCTGAATAAAACACAGTCTGACAAAGTTGCAAAACATTTCAAAGCACTGTAACAACAGCCTGGACACTGATCCTTGGCTGCATGGGGGCATCGTGGTTGGCACTGCAGCCTCAGACCAAGAAGGTCGCTGGTTCGGGCCTTAGCCGGGGCAACTTGTAGATCTAGTGACGATGTTAAATGATAATGAGTTTCTGAAGTGTCCCTGAGCATAGATGGTAATGTCCTGAACACAGTGATGTCTGTTTTTTCCTGAGGGATCAAAGGTCACAGGCATGCAGTACTGGTTTTAGGCTTTGCCGGTTATATTTCTCCAAATGCTCTGAATCTTTTGCTGATATTACTGACTATAGATGGCGAAATCCCTTTTTTCTGTAACCGTACATTTAGAAACATCATTCAAATTTTGGACTATTTACTGACACAGCTGTTCAAAGTGGTAAAGCTCACCTCACCTCATCCTTGAATGTGAATGATTGAGTCTTTCGTGGATGCTCCTTTTATACACAAACATGACATGAAAATTAAACTGTTCACCTATAGAAGGTAGCAAAAAGGTTGTTTTTTGAGTCTTCCTCAACTTTTCCAGTTTTTTAGAATGTGTTGCAGCCATCAAAATCAAAATAAGTAAATATTTGCAAAAAAAAAAAAAAAAAAGGTTTATCAGTTTAAGTAATAGTTTCTTGTGTAGAACATTTAATTCAATATAGGTTAAAAAGGATTTGCAAAACATTGTTCGGTTTTTATATTTACATTTTACTCTGTCGCAACTTCATTGGGTTTAGGCTTGTATACTTTCCTAAGTTTCAGACAAACTAATACAACACTTGTACAACCTTATTTTACTGAAATGATTTATTCAAAAGATGTTGGATAAATAGAATAGACAAGAAATTTGCTGGTGTGGTTTAAAGCAGAAAAGCTGGAGTAAATTTAGTGGCTTAATGGTTTCCTGTGGAGTTTAACTTTAGTTAAAGGTTTGGATGTTTATCCCTATACATATGCCTCATGCACATGCAAACATACATGCAGGTTGTTGTTGCTTTTCTACGAACTTCAAGGGTGCAATTAACATTTACACTAAACATAATGAAAACCTTTTTATGTTTAACTCCATGTAAAAACTTTATGTTGTACAGGACAAATGATGTGTGTTAATGAATGTCTTTAGTGGTTTCATAAGTCTGCCTCATTCCACAGGGTTGTTAACCTCCAGTTCTGGGATTTGCTTTCTTTTCTTTTTGTTTTCCTTTGGTGTACAGATGCGAAAGAAGGGTTCGGTGCGAGGTACAAAAGCTACAGAGGAGTAGCCAAGCCAGGTTTAGGTTTGTGTGTTGCTGTGTAAGTGTTTAAAAAGGCCCTTTTTGTTTTTTTTAAGGGCTTTTCCACTAGTTTAGCTTGGGCTGGTTGTGCCATCCTCACCTGTAACGCCTTGAGTTTTCACTGCAGTCTCTGTGATATGACTTTGTTCATAGCAGAGCTGGTTTCTCCTCATACTCTCAGCACCACATTTGTGTAGCTTTGATTCAGAATTCTCTCCAATGGCCTCATTTTTACATTGAGATGTCAGGCTTAATATACTGTTGACTGATCCTTTTTTTTTTTTTCCCCAAAACAATAATCAGTCAGAGCAGTGTGAAGTAATGGTTCATGTAAACCAACAGTTTCCCAGTTTGCTGCCTCATACTGGACGCTCTCTGGCACAGCTTACGGCAGAACACACTTCTTCAGCTGCAAGATCCAATGCAAAAATACATCACTCAACCGGTTGTGGTTGTTTATGGCATGGTACAACTAACCAAAGCTTACAGTGGGGGTGGTGGGGGGGTGACACACCTGTTGGATGCTTTCTGAGTTTTCTGTGTCACCTTTTCTGTCAACATCTGTATAGCTCACTAAATTAACCAGTGACACACAAATGGGACGTACGCTGATTTCAGAGGTGTTTAGTTGAATTAATTCAAATGAACTATTGGTTTATACAAGTGTGTATACTCTTGTCAGATTTACATCTGCCTTTTTATTTGATAATAAGAACAGTAAAAAAAAAATAGAAGGTGGCTTGTAGCTTAAAACGTACACAGAAAATCTTTGTTTCTAAAACCCTGATTATTCCCGCAAATGATTACAAGGCAAAGAAGAAAACTGTTTGCTTCCCTGTGATTTCTGCCTCGCATTCTCTGTAAAACCTTACCACTGCTTAGTTCTTGGAACTCCTCCAAATATCAGTTTGGGAGCTTTTGGCCGTACAAGGAGAACAAGGGAGGAATCTGAACTAGACAGGCCAAAGAGGGCCAGTCTCAAACATTCCTGGCTTACTCCCAACATGCAACATTTTCTGCTTTGCCTTCCTCCTCAGAACATCTCGCCCAATTCGGCATGTGTTTCCCATTTTCCCTTGGAGTAAGTAAACAGGCGGGTACCATCAAAGAGGGCTGGCTAAGGCCTGAACCTCTGAGCTCAAGGGTTAGCAGGGTCACACTTGGACTGTACTGGATGGTGTCTCCACTTTCTGCACTTTACCTGCCAGACACGAATGCACTAGGTGGATAAGGGTCTCTACATTTAGGAGACGATGCAACAGTTCTGTTATGCTGTATGTACAGTAGTCTGGTGTTATATGGGGGTGGCAGGAGAGAGGGAAAGGGTGTGGTGGGCTGCTTCAAGATGACTCCTTTCCTCATTAACATACAAATGGAATTCTGGCGTTGAGAAAGAGTCTGTTTCGTGATTGAGAGGGGAGAAAAAGAGAGGGAGGAAAACGGATGGAGAAGGGAGAGAGAGAGAGAGTAAATCCTCCTGCTATTTCATCAGATCTGTCTATTCCTCTGTTTAGAGCCAGTGTTGGTTTGAAACCGTTTCATTTAAGGTGCTGGGCTATCAGATTCTCAAACTAATTGACTTTCCAAAGTCATCAGCCTCAGGGTGGGAGAATTTGAAAGTGATGCTTTTATCTATCTGGAAGACAAACATGGGGTTTGATAGGGACCATTGGAGCTGATTTTTAAGCAATGCAAGATTTCAGTTTGTTCAAAGCAATTTGTTGTATTTAAAAGGTTGGCAAAGAGAAGTATAACCCTGTTTAATGTTGTCACCAAGTCTCCTGTCTGCAGAAACTACCCACCTATCAAACTTTTCATTGAATGCAAATATCTAGTTAGTCTTTCATCTATTTGACGTTAATCTAACTTGTGTTCTTTTTTTCTTTCTAATTCCCCACAGCTTCGCAAAAAGGGTGCAGTACGAGGAACCAGCGCTGCAGATCAATGAAAAGGCACCAGATTTTAACCACCCACAATGACAGCAGTGATGGAGCCTGCTTTAAAAAAACAAACAAACAAAAGGCTCCATTGATGCCACTTTTTACCTTAACTGATTCATGCTGTGGAGGAGGGAGGACTGCAACCTGCAATCAATAGAGCAGATCCCTGACTCGACCCCAATCATAGACCAGTGAGGATTGATTTCTAGAAACCAGCACGATCCCAGCTGATAAAACGCTGGTTAGTTTTGATCTGTTTAGCAGACAAGGGCCAGCTATCAAGATTATATGAGAGCTAGACTTCAGGAGTGGCGTTAAGGAACAACTTGAAATTTTTGTGAATACAAAAGCAGATTTACCCATTTTCCTCTCCATTGGCAGGTGCTGGACCAAATATTTCCTTTTGTGTATTTTATATCAAATCTTTTGGCTGCCTCGAACGTATTCCTCACAAGGTGATGTCCTGTATGACCTCGCTTTGTCTCCACTTTGGTCTTAACTGTAAACATCGCGGCTCAGTGGTTTGCATTCCCTGGTATGAGACTGTTTGTCATACTCATGTTCCTTCCTGCCACAGCCTCCATTAAGTGATTACTAACACCCTTGGCGCCCAGGCCCATTATAATCCTCCCTCCATCACCCCTCCTTAACCAAAGCACTGCATCTTATTATCACTGACAATCATGCCTGTACAGGTATTCACTTTCATTCCTGCCCCAGTGTAAAACCGCATTCACATGCTTGTGACACATACGTTACAGACATGAGGATAATCGTGTGAATTCATTCTTAGTATTCGCACAGGTGTGGATATTTCTGTGCTGACTTATCTGCCAAACACTCCCGTTGAACAGATCTGTGCAAGCCTGTTCATCTAAAGGATGTCTCAGCCCCCACCCCCCACCCCCACCTCCTGACCTGAAGACATTCGCACGTTATGTACAACACAGCTTTCCCCGTTTTAACAAGCCTTAGAAGAAAAGCTGCACTGAAACCAACCTCACCAAGCCCACCCCAGAGGCCCGTCATCTGGTGCTCAGAGGATAGACCTCCTTTTCTGCTTCATTCCAGTCATGTTTACAGAATTATAATAGCTTTATGACTGCGTTCAACACGTGCATCATACAGTCTGCCTTCTATCCATGGATCTTTTTGGACTCATGTCACCCCTTGTAGCTTTGCTGCAAACCATGGCTCCAGCTACCTCCATGTTTTCTAAGGGTTAACATTAGCTCTTATCTTTGGAGTTGATCTTTATAGAGTAGTCATGATTTTTTTCCGTTGAACTGCATGTTTGTGTGCAGCCAGTGTTCTGCAAAGGGCTGCAGACTAACATCACTGCTTCAGATCAGATGTTGGAGAGATTTGCCATACGAACGACTCTTGACTTTCAGCACTATGGTGCACTTTTCCTCTTTAAGAACCATGTGGCGTCGGTCGACATTGTTCACTGCTAGTGTTACATGTGCAGTATATGTGTTTACTCATCTGCTTGTTTAGTTTTTGTGTTGTACTTGTGTGTCTTAAATTGTACAAAACTAATTGGGATTTGTTTCAAGACATCTTGTCTCTAGACTCTTCCTTCCATACATATATTATTGTTTTAGATATCCTAATGTTTGTATTATCAGTCAGGGGATACCATCTTTTCTTCTGTATCTGACTTGTCCAAATAGTGTAAATGCATATAATGTTTGTGTTCAGCAATTAACATAGGAAACATTCATGACAAAGTTATTTTTTCAAAATGAAATATTCTCAGGTGAGCAATGTGACCCAAAGATTTTTTTCACCTTTGGTGAAAGGTATAAATCTCAATACCATATCCTCTACTTTTGGACCTATAACTTAAGAGTTGCAATACAACCACCCCCGTCCCTCCCTTCCCCTCTCTTTCTCTCAAACTTGATTCTATAAAAATATGTTTTTGGTTTCAGAAAGCAAAAAAATGTCAAATGTTCGACAGTGAAATGTTTTTGCCACCTGTCATGATGATGATGGGAAAAAATGAACAAATTGTAATTTCTTGTCCCTTTTGTTTCCATTCCTGAAAGATTTTGTTCAGCTTTGAAGATCATGCAACATGATGGTGAATGTATGATAATGTGCCTTTTCTCTCTGGAGGTCTTCTGTGTAAGCCTGCATATTGTATCATTAAATTTAGTCTCTATAGTAAATTACAAGCTCTCGTTGTTGCCTTTATTTTACATATTTGGATGCTTATTTTTTTTTAAAAATGTACAAAGTTGGAGCGTGTGGTAGCATGGTGATCAGTAATGTTGCCTTTGAGCAGAAATGTCACAGGTTAAGTCTCAGGCAGGGAGTCAACTAGTTGCATGATAAGAAAAAATGCTCGCAATAAGTTTGCCGGATGTAGTAATTTTCATTTGTCCTTTTATCTACCTTATTTGTTTTTAAAACAATATTAACTAAACATGGCAGTAGAACAAGTTTCCATCTGCACTTAAAACACAATCATCTACTGCAGTTTTCCCAGATGGGGAAAAAAGACCTTAACAAACAGGCTAGCTTCCCGACAGTACGATCACTGGGGTGTTTAACCAACAGATTAAATACAAACAGGACAGAGCAACATGGTGTGCATTCAGACAGCCAGGTTGGTAAAGTGACGCTGCTCTTTAATATTGTTAAAAAGGCGACATTTTGAAAAATGTTGCAAACATTTCACAGCCAGTACGAACTACCTGGATGAACAAACATGTTACAAACGGCAATTCCACAACTTTACACTGACATGAAAAATGATGTACTGAAGGTGATCAAAGACGTACATTTTTACCATTCAACCTTTGGTCAAGTCCAAACATGTCCCCATGTATGAGCTTGACCATAGACTATGTAACTGTGTTACATGGTGTTTAGAGACCATATCTTCCAGATAACAACATTGCCAAAACCCCAGGAGAAATCCTGTTCTGTTTTAGCAGACTGGGGACTGGATGAGTCTAGTGATCCTGATTCTTTTCGTAATTTTAAAGGAACCTGTTGGACTAAGACCCATTCTGAAGAAAAAAAATAAATAAATAAATGAAATTCTGTCCAGCAGTTTCTGTCTCAAGTTGGAAAGAGAGGTAAATGCTGGCAAAAACATAACTCTGGCACCTTCTTGGTAAAAAAAAAAAAAAAAAAAAAAAGAAAAACACATGTATGTTGGGTTAAGTAATCAATCTTTAGCAGCAGAGATGTAAATGTTCATGCTTCTGTTGTTAGTGGTTATGTAATATATATTTTACCTGTCCAAAATGTATCTCGACTTTCATCTAGTGGAACCTGGGATCATGAATGAGATAAACTATGGAAACCAAGTTAAGATTTTCCTTCATTTGCCTGTGATAAATTTCTAATAAGAGGATGTCAACACTAAAATGTCTCATCGCAAAAGTATTTGAGAAAAAGAAACAGTGTTGCAGCCATATTAGGAGAAAAAAAATAGGTTTAAAGCACAAAACTCTCACAGAGAGAATATGCAATAATCTAAATAAGAGTAGTGTAGGTAGTTTAAGACTTGAGCCTGAGGGGATGTGGTCTGACTCTAAAGGTGACCACATTCATGTTTAAGGTTAATGTATGAGCAAAAAGCAGGCTTTAAAATGCTCTTTCTCATATCTCTCTGATGATAGATGTACATAATATATCTTAACACGGTGTTTACGGCTCATAAGCAATTTGTTTCACTATATGATGTTATTCATAATACTCTAAAGATACTTTGCCTCAAATCTTTGAGCAGCTTCATTATGAAGCTTGTAAAACTCACATTTTTGGTGAGTCCTGTATGGACTAGACTTTCAGTGACCTGCAGGTCAGAAGAGTCTCACAATAACAGCGGAATCTGTGGTAAAGAGCAGGAAAAGCCTCAAGCCTGCTGCCTGAGATAGCTGCCTTCTTTTTTTCTTTTTATTGTTTGTGGACGAATGGTCACATGGGTCTTCTGCAAGGAAACCAGTCATTTCTGCCACTGAACACGCAAATAATGCTGTTTCTAAAAGGGGAGATGGGCAGACTCGCCCACACACCTCCTGTTAAGGAGCAGCTCACAGCAGTCTGCAGCAGGCATGCTTCCATCCATCCATGTGTCTCCCTCACAAAGAAGATGAAGGGACATGTCATGAGTGAGCCTTTTGCTTTAGATTCTTCAACAGATGAAGGCGACCAAATGAATCTCAAAGAGGGCTCAAGATGCATCACAGCAGGAGATCCAGGCACGTTACCAAAGAAAGTCTCAGTGTTCAGAGCTGAAAGTGCACTGCGACAGCGACACCGTTGCTTTTATAAGGAAAACTCAGAGAATTCTTAAAGCATTTAAAATAATCTGTGGAACTCTGGAAAAATGTTGCACTCCTATTTCTGCAGTGCAAGGCTCACTAGAAGAAGAGTTTCTGTTTTTGGAGGAAGATTAAACCCCCAGATTGGTGCACATGTACGATGCTTTTGTATGTGACCCTCCCCTTGGGGCCAAATTTGCTCCAGGGCAGCAGGTTTTCTTGGACAGGACAGTTATTTGTGGCTTCCATGGGTTGGCAGTGATGTCACTAGTACTTCCTCATCCTCCAGGCTTGGGTCAAATTTAGCTTCAGAGATTCTCCTGGGCCTTTCTTGTTTTTCTGCATGCGGTGTGGAGCCAAATGATGTGTGTAGCTCTGTGTATGTGTGTGTTGGGGGGGGGGGGGGGGGGGGGGGGGGGGTTGTCGCATCCCTCCCCTAAATACAATAGTGCTTCTCTGGATGACAGATGCTGCTTAACCTGCTCTGACCCAGGGAGTTGTGATGGCTTAGCTGAGTGACAGGTCCATAGAGGACACTCTGAGGCTCTGCTCCTCACTGCCTGAACTGCACAGGACACAGCACCCCTCCAACAAGGGAAGGAACTGTCTCTTTGGGCAACCCCCACTGTAATATATGTCTAGCTGGGGAAAAGCTTCACACCACGAATTAAGGGTAAAAGAGGGCACCCACTGCTGCTATCTTGTCCTATTGAGTGAAATATTGAGACAAATTGAGTACTAAACCACTGCAGCGAAGAGTGGTAATGTGACGGTGCTTGAAAGCTTGCAGACTGTCGATTGTCATGAAGCCGCCTCAGCAGCAGCCCCTCTGGGCTGCGTTCATCCTCACTGGGTGCTATGGAGGACTGGAAACCAAGCCTTTGGTTTTTCATAGAGTATCCCTGTTAGAAGAGACTAGACAGAGTTAGCACAAATCCTATGGGAGAGTTATTAGTGTTGCAGGCAAATACAACAATAATGAGAGTTTTACTTGTTATTAATGCTTATTTTCTGAGATGTTAAAGGTGATTTGTTATAAAGATGGCCCTTATCAGTTTTCATATACAAATCAGGATGTTTATAAGAGCCTTTACAGACTGCAGATGAAATCAGAATAAGAGTGAAATTCACACACTTTCGGGGTAGTTTGTGTTAAATTCTTTGGATATTAAAATCAGATGGTTTTAAGGTGAGGAGGTGGTTCATGGGCATTGTGATCCAGACAGAAACTATGAGCTTGTTTAAGCAGCACGCTGCTCAAGAGCAACAGATTTGAGCACTTTCCAAAACCTTGCCATTCCTCTCCTTGCTTCTCTACCTGCAGCTGCTTCACTCCAAACCTTGTGCAAAACACAAGCGCTGTGCCTCCCTGCCTCCTCACCCTGAGCTTCTTATCAGCTGCAAGAAGTGCATGCCAATGCCTTGTCCTGATGGGGTTCTGGCTCTGCCTTTACATACAAAATCCTCCCCTCTTGGTTCAGAGCTGGACATTACTGTCTGCTCCACTAAGGCAGAAGATTTTGCTTTTCATCGCATTACTTCTTACAAGTATACTGTAAGCTTTGAGGTTTGGCTTCAATAGTGCATTATAAATAAAACTCATTATTATCATTATTATAATTACAAGAACTCAAAAGTAACATAGTTTTACTTTAGATCGATTTTAGATTGTGGATGCAAATTTAAGACTTAGTTGTTCACTGTGTATTCATTCTGTTTAATCTCATATATACCTTTAATATGTTAAAAAAAAAAGGCCCTGCGATGGACTGGCGAGCTGTCCAGGGTGTACCCTGCTTTTCATCCAAAGTCAGCTGGGATAGGCTCCAGCTTCCCCGCGACCCTGCATTGGATTAAGCAGTTAGAACAATGAATGAATGAATGAATGTTAAAAAAGATTCACATATTTCCTCTCAATATCACTATTTACTACAAGCATATTCTTCTTCTTGACATTCAGGACACATTCCTATTTAACATGTTCGGTTCCATTTTTTCCCCCCCAAATTACAATAAAGAACAGCAAGAACTTGTGTTCCTCTCTATGTGGGGTTGTTTTTCTAAAAGCTTCAGTTTGAGCAATTGTCCTCCCAATGCAGAAGCCCACCGCTAGGTGGCACTGTGTCTGTTTGGTAAAAGCCTTCCTGGTTCCCCAACAGGCGCAGAAACCATCCACCAAATTCTCCTGTTCACAATGTGAAGAAAAAGATGGTCTGGCTCTCCTCCTACCAAAGAAAATATTCATATAAATAAAGTATGTTCTGTTCAGTAACTATAGAAACAGTCTGTAATTTACGGCAAATAATTTTCCTACACATTAAGATATGGCATAACACTGACACACTTGGATTAAATGTAGAATTAGATTAATGTTATCATTAATTTCTTTAACACATATGCTACTTAATGTTATGAATCGATGAATAATGTGGAAATAAAGTAAACATGTCCAAATCCATGTAAATGTTGTGATTTCTCAGATATATTGAAGGCACCAAATGATTGAGTTAAAGAGATTAAAGCAACTTTAAAAATAAGCCTAAAAAGTACTAAAGCACAAAACTGAAATATGCCAGGAGGTAATTTGGAATATTAGGCAGGTATTAGTTCAGACCTGACTTTTCTTTTATCTGGACCAATTGTAAGACATGAACATGGCTGTTTTGAATTATTTCACGTCTTATCTAAGGATATAGCCGCACTTAGCCTTCCATAGATAACCTATACTATTGTACACTTACAACTAATTAACCTTTGAAATAAGTTATCCTTATCTGACTCTGCCAAAGTGTTTTATATTTAAAGACTGGAATAGAAAGAGTATGCTATTGATTATCGGAACCAAAGGCCAATATCATCCTCCCGATGTAGTTCAGATGGTCTTTTAAGGAGGATTTCTCTTCTGTTTTTGTTCACACACAAGAGTTCTCACACACACACAAGGGGGGTGTGGTGGTGGGTAATGGGCCACAGAAGTATTAACGCAACCGTAGTTCTGTATTCTGGTTTAGGAAACCCCACCAGTAAGTCTACATGAGCTCCTGTCTTTACACTGTTTTTGCCTGGATGTCATTTCCCAGTCAGAACCTGCTGCACGCACCAGTCTGCTGGTGCTGGGAGGATTATTCTACGTGGATTCCAGCTTTCAGACTGTGGCATTTCATCGGTAGTTGTTTAACACGTCAGATGGAATCAGACACCCAGTCTGCATCTTCTGCTCTGCTGATTCAACAATGTCTTTTTAAGTCTTCTTTTTTTTCTCCTTACACGTAAAACCAATAAATTGTTCTTAAAATGTTGAACTGTGAGTCATCAAGTTATCAACAATCGCTCTGCGTGTTTGTGGAAATGCGTCGCAAGGAAGACAAACAGATGATCAGTGCGTCAAGGTGTTAAAACACTCAAAGGGAGTTTGTTCAATCTGTAAAAAAAATTAAAAATAAAAATCTCTAAAGCATAGTACGTGACAGAAACGTGTAAATTTAGGTTTTTAAGTACTTGAGGACAACAGAGAAAGGGATTTTACTTACTGATGTGTAGGGTTGCAAACCTGTGTTGATGGGAGAAAGATGATTTCTGTTGAAATATTTCTGCACATTACATCCACTTCTAATCCAATACCCGGTTCCTAGGCTTTTTAGGTGAAACCCATTTCCAAAATTTGATTTACACACAAAAATTTCTGATCTCGTTGACTCTCTGGACTACCTTAACAGCATTTGTCCCGCCCCTGAAGCTTCCTTTGGTCCCTGTGATTGGCTGAGGCCCCTTGGATGGAAGTGGCTGCAGAAATGCAAAACTTGTTGCTGGCTCCTCTGGACGCGTTGATCTCACACAGCGCCAGGCGGTAGAGCGGAGTGTGTGTGTATCTGTGAATCGCTCCCAAGCGCGCTCAGATCACACCAGACAGGACTCGGCATACGGAGGGACGCACGCGTTAGGAACGGGACGCACAAAGAGGACTTCTCCACAAAGCGCATGACTGGCCACGGTTGAAGGATGCTGTCAAGCCGCTCGGTGGCTGTGGAGTGCGGGGACTTGCACGCAGTGTTGCTCCGGGTTTGGTTATCATAAACAAACGCTGCGGTTCTTCGGCGCACGGGTTGGAGAGCCGTGCTTGTGGACTTTCCACAGCGCTGGACTTTTTGGCTTCAGGTCTGCTCAGCCGTTTTCAAGACTTCCAAGGACATCGGTGGGCAGTATTTATTCAAAAACAGATTTCCTTCTCCTAAAACCCACAGAGGCAGCTGTGCCCGCACGGCTAAAAACTGACTTCTCTCCCCCCCCCCCGCCCCCCCCCTCCCCCCCCCCTCCACTGCCTTTCTTATTTCCAGTATGGGACCTTATGCAAAAAATGATTTTCGGACACTTGATATTGAGCTGGAATAACGAATTAGATGAGAAACAGCTCCACTTCCCTGCTTGATCCCATCTAATCTTTTACGCGTTCCTTTTGGTTTGCAGGGAGATGATTTAGTGTCACATTCGCGCTGAAGAAATGCGCACAGAATGTCTTAGGTCATTCATGTAGTAAGTTTTGTGGCTATTTTCAATTTTTCTTTAATGAAAGAAAAATAAAAAAAAAGGAAGAGCGGTCACTTGCATGCATTCATGCGGGAGCAGACAAGCGCAGTTTACGTGCGTATTTGGACACCGTCTGTCTCTGCGCTACGCGTCCTTGGAGAAGTTAAAAAAAAAACTCCTTATTGATCAATAGAAATGGAAAGTTAATTAGTGAGTTTTAATATTTAAATTATTCTTAAAATACCCATCACTAGTGTGACACAAACAGTTTTGTGTGCATATTTCCCCCTTTTGCTTTTGGGGACAGACTGAAAAATACAGTGTGCCGATGTCTGGCAAACTGGCCGTCATGTGGGATTGATTGCAGGGGAGTATGTTTGGGCTGGAGCAGTTTGGTTCTCAAATTAATAGCAGAAACCCTGGCCAGTCAGAGAGAAACCTAAACCAACAGAGACTGAACATGGGCTCTCACTATAAAAGCCCAGGCTTTCATGCCGGAGGCCCTCCGGGAGCTGTGGAACCCGGCATGGGCCCCATGAGCGAGCCGCTGGGTATCGGGCTCAGTATGAACATGAACGGGGAGCCGTATGGGGGTTTTCACCCACGGGGACACCCAGACATGCATCCGGGCAGCGGACTTCAACAGCAACAACAGCAGCAAGGACCCATGCATGGATTTTTTAACAACCAGCAACCTCATCAAGGACATCCACACGGCCATCAACCTCACCCCCACCAACATCACCCTCACTTCGGTGGGAATTTTGGAGGCCCAGAGCCAGGGTCATCATGCCTTCATGGTGGCAGGCTAATGGGCTACAGTAACAATGGCATGGGACCACAGCAGGGCTTTGGAGAAGGATTTGATCCTCTTGCTGAGGGACAGGCAGGGGACAGCTTTCCACAGCAGCAGCAGCAGCAGCAGCAGCAGCAACAGCGGCCTGGTAACATACCTGACTTTCAACATCACGGGCCTCCCAGTGGAAACCATGCTGTCCCTGCCCCCTGTCTTCCCTTGGACCAGTCACCCAACAGAGCAGCATCCTTCCATGGTCTTCCTTCTTCTTCATCAAACTCTTCCGAATCTCATGGTTTGGAGCCTCGACGGATGCCCACCCAAGGAGCTGTGGAAGGATTAGACTACAATTTCCCAAATGAGCCCCCATCTGGACATTTTGATGTACCTGTATTTTCCCCATCAGAATCAGAATCTCAGTTACCACATTTTGGGCCAGGAAGGCCAATTCCTGGTGGAAATTTTCCAGGAAACCCTGGCATGCCACGGACACCAGGTATGCAGGGCATTTCTAAGGGACACCAGCCACCACCACCACCACCACCCCAGCAGCCTCAGCATGGAGTGTTTTTTGAGCGTTTTGGAAATGGCCGGAAGGTGCCTGTGGGAATGGAGCCGGGGGTCAACGCAAGGCATCCCCTCATGCAGCAGCAACAACAGGCTAGCATGATAGCCAGACAGAATTCCTGCCCCCCTGGCCTCCCCCGGCCCCCTCAGCCTGAGCCCGGCTCCACTAACCCCAACATTTTGGATGGAGGGGTCTTGATGCCTGGCCAACACAACCAGTTTGAATATCCCATTCACAGACTGGAAAATAGGGGTTTGCACCCCTATGGGGACCCCATGTTTAATATGCAACAGCCAGGTCCTCCTCCCTCTCAACAGCCCCCAAATCAGAGGCTCCAACACTTTGACTCTCCATATATGAACATGGCAAAAAGGCCCAGATTTGATTTTCCTAGTTCACATGGTGGTGAAGGCTGGTGTGGCAGTATGGATAATCACCTCTCCCCGTCTGCCTACCCTGGCCTCCCAGGGGAATTCACCCCTCCTGTGAATGAAGGTTTCGGACCAGGCCCCCTGCAGCATCCAGGGCCGGAGCCACAGTCTCTGCAGCAGCGTCAGAATGCAGCCATGATGATAAAGCAGATGGCCTCTCGCAACCAGCAGCAGCGGATGAGGCAGCCAAGTCTCCAGCAGTTGGGTCACCACGGCGATGTACCCCCAGGTCCAATGGCTCATGGGGGCCCAGTCGGGAGCATGCCTCAGCCTAATTTTGACAGGGAGAATAATGGCAGGATGCCCAACATTGATGGACAAAATCCTCATGTATCTCAGGAGAACTCCTGGTTTCAGGGGTCCCACCCGCCAGGAGAAATGATGTCACGGCGTATGGGTGGAGCGGGTAATGAGTCAGGGCCTCATGACATGGGGCTACAGCAGAATGGGGCTGGAATGATGTTTCGGCCAGGAATTGGTATGCAGGAGCCCATGAGAATAGCAGGAGATGGACATGTGCAGGCCCTTCATTCCCCTGGCATGCACTCACAGTTTAGTGGCAACATGGGCAACGTCTCACAAATGCAGTCTCCAGGAGCCGGAGCAGGACATCCAAATGCACCAGCAGAAAGGCGGCCAGCTGACTTTCCTGCTCCTCCGATGGGGGCTCAGCCACCGTTTCCCTATGGAGGGGCTAACCGCCAGGGCCCGGCCCACAGTGCTCCCCAGGGGGTGAATACCTCACCAGGGAGCTACCCTCCTCAGTCTGAGTTCCCCCCAGGGCAGCGGTCGTCTGTTAGTAAGCTTGGAGCTCTCTCCCTCGGGAACTTCACCAAAACCAGCACTAAAGACAGTGTTTTCGGACAGAGCTGCCTAGCAGCCCTGTCCACGGCCTGCCAGAACATGATCGCTAGCCTAGGGGCCCCAAATCTTAATGTAACATTCAACAAGAAGAACCAAAATGAGGGCAAGAGGAAACTAAGTCAGACAGAGCAGGACATTAATAGCAGCACATCTAATGGGACTGGCAGTGCTGGTCCTGAATATTTTCAGAGCAGCACTTCCCAGAACAGCCAGATGCCTGGCACTGGGAATAGCAACTCTAAGCCTGCAAGTCAAAACCAGACGGTGCAGGGGGAAGCCAGTGCCCTCTCCCCAAACTACAACATGGACGCTACCCCGTGCAGTGAGGGGAAGGCAACAACAGGGAGTGGGAGAGGGAGAGGGAGGAGAAAAAGAGACAGTGGACATGTGAGCCCTGGAATTTTTTTTTCCTCTGATAATGGCAACCCTGTTGTAAGTCCAGGCCAGCACACCCCCTCGGCTGGCGTTGGGGAGAGGGGTGGGGGCACACCCCATGAGAAACACCTCCAGTCACCCTCTTGGGGGAAAGGAACAGACCTGATGTTGGGGGACCAGGCTGACCTTATGTCTTCTTTAGACAGTGGCATTCAAAGTGTTGCCGCCAAGTCTGACAGCAGCTCACCAAGAGTGGACTTTCCTGACGATGTCAGCACCCACTACGGCAACGAGGATGAGGTGTCATCCAGCTCAGATGCAGCGGGGGCCTCTGCCACTAAGCCTAATCGCAGCCCAATGATCATTGGCTCACCTAAAATGCCAAGGAGTGATCATGGATTGCTAAATGGACAAAAGCCCCTCTGTGTGGGCATTAACAATCATGCTACCTCGACACCTGACAGCTACGGACTGAACGCTGGAGTGGGCACAGGGGCCAGTGGGGTCAGCCATCCGGGCACTCCTGGGGTGGAGCAGGTACGCACCCCATCCAGCACCTCTGGCCAGGAAGATATCCATCCTCTGGAAATTCTGCAGGCCCAGATCCAGCTACAGCGACAGCAGTTCAGTATCTCTGAAGACCAGCCCATGGCCATGAAGAATGGCAAAAAGAGCGGCGACTGCCCCACGCAGAACGGAGACAATGAGCTGGCAAGCTGCAGCCCGGATGCTGGGAAGGGCTCAATGGGCACTATTGACCTTGACACCCTCATGGCAGAGCAGCATGCCACCTGGTACGTGCCCAGTGACAAGGCCATGATGGACGGGTCAGAAGACGACAAAACCATGGGACCCTGGGAAAAAAATAAAAGTCAAAACACCAGTAAAGAAGGTAAATGACTTTTCCCTCTATTTTCTTCCTTGTTTTTCCAAGTGCAACTCAGCTCACATCAGTGGTTAGTTTTGCTTGTACAATTAATAGATTTTTATTCATAAAAATGCTATTTATTTGAACCCATAATAGGTAAAGCATGAACTTTTTGTTCATGCTGAAAGCATCTGTCTCTATTTCACTGTTATCTGAATTTAACAGGTTTTGGTCTAATGAATGTAAAAAAAAACAGCTTCATCATTTACATTTTATGAAGCATTAAAACATTTGTTTGTTTTTAATTGTTACATGTAAAAGGATTTAGATGAATGTAAAAACTCTTAGAAATTCCAGGCTAATAACCAAATCAGACTCTGCATTTTCTTTACTAAGTATTAAAGGGGTTTTCATTGTAGCCTACAGGCACTTCAAAAGAACAGCTGAAGAAAAGTAAACATTTCCTGTGGTTCTTTATCTCGGTTTTCAGGGTGAACAACTACATTGAAAAGATTAATAGCTTTCTGAGGATATGCGTTCGCGCAGCGGGGTTTCCTTCGCCTTGTTACGTGTTTGTTTTTGTCATTACCACGGGATAATACCGAGCAGGAGAAAGTGGATTGAGTTTGGATTGGCTAGATGGGAGGTCAAGGATTACTTAAAATGCTTAAACGACAAAAATCAATTGTGGTGTTTATTTATTTTTGAAAAAAATAGGAAATAATTGAAAAGTAAAATATATTCTAAATGGAACCGATCAGTTTATATATATATATATATATTTATATATTTATATGTATGTATATATGTATATATATATATATATATAATTATCAGCTCCACGTTTAAAAAAATTTGAATGAATGTTTTTGATCAGCTAAATCAAATAATTTGAACAAATGAAAGCATTTTATAAGAAGAATGAGAGGTATTTGAGCTGAAGGCAATTGATAGATGTCCATGTAATTTGCAGATACGACTTCATGGCAACTATTTATCTTTGATTGTGACGTTCACATGGCGGCTGCGCATCAGTACAGATCAATAATTTATTTGTCATTTGTTGTTATTATTATTATTATTATTATTATTACTATTATTATTATTATTATTATTGTTATTATTATTATTATTATTATTATTATTATTATTATTATTATTATTATTAATACTATTATTACCATTAATAATAATAATAATAATAATAATAATAATAATATTTTTATTATAATTATTCATGTTTTTAAATTAATAATATTATTAATTGTTTTTAATTCTGCTGTATTTTTTAATACGTTTTATCGAATTGAAAATCTTAAGAGATTTTTTTCCCCTTTTTCTCTTTAACGTATACTCCTTTACCTATAGACTAGTCTTTGCCACAAAGCACGAACACACACAGGCACACACACACACACACACACACACACACACACACACACACACACACACACACACACACACACACATACACACAATATTAAATAGTCATCATGTGTGTGTGTTTTTCCACTAATATTGTGCTAAAGGCCCGTGGCTGTCAAGATATATAAGCACATTTAAATACATTTGTGCAGAACTCCTTTCCGCGACTCCAGCGCGTCTTTGTTCTTATCAGTGCGGGTGCAGAGAGGGGCGGGGGCGCGCATCGCGCGGGCTCTGTCGTTGAGCCACATTGTTTGTGTGAGACTCAGCGCAGGGTGTCGGGTTGTATCACTAATGCCATGTAGAAAGTTCTGAAAGTTCCCATTTAGATCACTCCTTACCACCGCTCCTTCCACTTTTAACGACTTTGTAAATATTAATTCAATCTTGAATGTTTAAAACTTGGACTTTCTCAAATCAATACCTATGATGAGCATACATTTTGAGTAAAAAAAAGATCAACTATTAAAAGCAGTCATCCAAGTTCATTCTCTTGCATCGGTCATTTTGTTTCCTTGAAGGCTGATTGCAAATTTAATAATTTAAAATATGCCAAAAATCATTAAGCGTTTAAAAGCAGAGATATGTTATTCCTCTTCTCTTCTCTTCTCTTGTCTTCTTTTCTTTTCTTTTCTTCTCTTTTCTTTTCTTTTCTTTTCTTTTCTTTTCTTCTCTTTTCTTTTCTTTTCTTTTCTTTTCTTTTCTTTTCTTTTCTTCTCTTCTCTTCTCTTCTCTTCTCTTCTCTTCTCTTCTCTTCTCTTCTCTTCTCTTCTCTTCTCTTCTCTTCTCTTCTCTTCCCTTCCCTTCCCTTCCCTTCCCTTCCCTTCCCTTCCTTTCCCTCCTCTCTCAGCCCTCCCTGCATGGACACAAGGCATGCAGCTCTGGAGCGATCGATAGCTAGTTAGCACAAATCACGGCTCCTGACAGTTTCTCATTTGAGTGCTTCAGACAGCAAAGATGAAAAAAGGGTGGAGGTGTATTTGGGAGGGGAGGGGGATTTTGAGATTGAATCTGATGCTTAGGCTACACAGAGGGGAGCAAAATAACATAATAATTTAAGATAAGTCATAGCCCACAGTGTGGCTCCAGAAGAGCTAACATCCCACAGGCTTGTCTTGATGGAAAAAAAATGTCCACTTGGACTTACTCAGTCTAGTTTAAAGTCCTCAATCTTGTAAACAAAAATGTGCCACAGGCAAGAAAACACCAGTGACGCTCATTTTAAAATAAATCAGGGCAGTTCTTTACTCCATTAACCTTAATAAAATCTTATTTGATCAGAGAAGGAGATCACTCTAATAAGGAAGGAATTCATTTATAAAATCACCGTGATAGAGGAAATTATTCCTGCCACTTGTAGTGGGATGAAATAACATTTTAACAATCAGCTCAAGACCACATCCGCAGTTAATGTCATTTTTTGCAGTCAAAATCACTTTTTTCTTTCTAAAATGAAAGGTAATCTACATTTTCCTGCAAGTAAATACAGCTTCCTGCGTTCCAAAGACGTTTGTCACTGTTTATTTGCCTAATGCTGCAAAGCTGCAAGGATCATTTTCGTTTGTACACCGCCAGTGTTTTCCTGGTGAATATGTTAAATAAATGCACAACTTTACACACAGTGCTTTATTTTACATAAATGAAACTGAAATAAAAACCACTACATGAACTGCTATAATGTGAATTTAAAAAATGTGTTTAGTTGTGATAATCATCTTAGTTTCTAGTTGTTCTCCAGTGACGTGCTTCTTACTCTGTGCTGTAGAAGCAACTAAATGAAAAATGCAGCCGGTAAAGTGCAGACCGGTAGTTAAATGCAAAGATGCGGGGAGAGTGAAAAAGTTGGGGTCAAGGATCAGCTTGCTTTCCATGAAGCACATATATAATCTCAGTTTAACTGTAAACAATGAGTGTGAAGCAGGGAAACGTCAGATCGTTCTGATGTGAGGTGTGCTTATCTCAGTGATTGGGTAAGAGTGACTTAAAGAGCCTAGTAGCATTAGCACTGCGATAGCATTAGGACGCTGTGCAGATGCTCAGTAACTTCCTCTGAATGTTTAAAAGTGTTGACAAGTATTTGATAAAAGTTCAGTGGTGCTTACAGGAACGGTGCTCTCAGTGCTGATGTCTGTTCACTCGGTGCGTCCCAGCTCACCCTCTCTATAGTCCCTCTGCGCCCGTTTAAAGTGATGCGTGTGGCACTAATATCCCCCTTTGGACCCCATATTTGGCCCCTTGTCTCTGTGACATTGTGTAACTACTTTTTTTTTCCAACTAGTTGCTATGAGCCGCCTGCAGAGTCTGGTGTGCTACGGCATCCAACACACCCATACACACTACGGCTGAAGGTGCACGTCAGCTCTCCCTTGTTAAGTGTCAGTGACGATTATTTATCCCTTTTTTTAAGCTTTTCTTTTTTTTTTTTTTTTGCACTTCCTCTTCCCTTCTGATCCATATATCTTAGCCAGAAGCTGACCGTTCGTTTGGAAACTTATGCACAGTCTAGATAACAAGCAACCAGCAGGCATAGGAAGTGATTCAGTTATTTTTACTTCACCCTGTTTTTTTTTGTGACACACACTTGTGTGACTTTCTGTTTTTATCAGCAGTTAAAAGACTTGACAATCAACTTTGTGGAGCGCTTTCACTCATCACATTCACTAATCCGTCCTTAAACAGCTCTAATAATGATCAAATCTCTGTCACTCTGTGACTTTGACAGCTTTGAAAAGAAGGATCTTGCATCTTATCACACCTACTAGAAAGCCCCGAAAGCAGAGTGAGCCATATTGATATTCTACCGCGGAGAACAGTCCTGTGAGACTACCTGCCTTTGACATTTCAGTACAACAACAACACCACAAATCACACTAGTAATTTCTGTTTCCTCTTTTCTTAGAAGAAACAAAGTGATTGGCATGTGCTTGAATGTGGTAAAAACAGCTCTGGGCAGTGTGTGTTCTTTGCCTGTCATTAGAAGGTGTTTCATATTGACTTTTTCAACAGCGCACACACCGCCCAAACTTTCACACAGCACTGTTCTGCAATAATCATCATCATTATGAAAATCAGAGCAATTGAAATTGCTTATATTATGACTAAAGTCATAATTCATCCACCAAAAACTACAAAATGTTGACTTTATGGACAAATTCACCAGATCTACAAAAAAAAAAAAAAAAAAAAAAAACCAAACAAAAAAAACAAAACAAAACCCAGCAAGCCTCACACAGAATTATGAGAAACTTTTATTGAAATGTCTTGATCTGTAATGATGACAGAGAGGGAAACATACTGAATACACACACACACACACACACACACACACACACACACACACACACACACACACACACACACACACACACACACACACAGCATCTCAGTCTGTAAGTGTGTCAGTAGGCGCTGTATGTGACAAAGGGCAGGATCGTTGGCACTGCAACGTGATAGCGTGGATTTGTCAGCTGTACGCATAAAGTTTGATTTATTTAGACTCGGTGTCAGACTCACGGCTTCAGCCTCACGGCTTCAGCCTCCGAGCTCAGGTGTCTCGCTGAGCTGAACACACACTTAATTCTAACGTGCTGAAAATATTTAAGAGTATTTACTGGGCTTGTAAATAGTGCAAGTTTGACTTGCATTTAATGTGCTTGGAATTTAAGTCAGTGTGTGTGTGTGTGTGTGTGTGTGTGTGTGTGTGTGTGTGTGTGTGTGTGTGTGTGTGTTTGTTTTTATGTTCCTTGGCTTTTGCAAGACATTGAGCATTAGTGACAGTCAAAGGAAGCCTGTTAAAAAAAAAAATGCTTGTGACTGATAAAAGCTGGGGGGGGGGGGTGAACAAAGGTGTCAAACCTTTTTGCTTTGCTCCATTTTCAACTCTTTAAAATGGAAGCTCATCCGGTGTTTTGTTTTTCTCTGGGGAAGGGTGTATGAATAAAATGAAACTTGTCTCAGCATGTGGGAAATATTCTACTTGGATGCCGAAAGGAATAAAAAGAGCTGAATTTATCCGGGGAAAGTGAAGGGATCCAAACAGTTGATTGTAGACGTACACGGCAGGTCTCCAAGTGTCCAGTTTGTGCAGAGCGACTGGCACAGTGGTCTGAACTAGACCAAAAAGTGCCTCAGTTTGACACTGAGTTCCTGAAAAGCACCCTGGGTCTGTGTGTTGCTGTGATACAAGTACAGCTTTTAAAATGCATCTGTGTGTGTGTGTGTGTGTATGTGTGTGTTTTAAGAGGTGTGGATGCTGTCATGCTGCCAGCAGCGGTTATGTTATTTGTCATACAGGTAGTCGTCAGACGCTGTTTAATTTGTATTGAGGAATTGACAAATGAGTTATGACACTGGGGCTGTTTCTCCTGGGAGACAGAAGCACAGACTGATGGAGTACAATGGAAGGTAAGAGAAATAGAAAAAAAGTAGTTTCTTTGCAGGCAACATCTGTAGTTTCGCTCATGGTGTGAGTGAACTGGTAATAACTACCACTCGCATCTACAAAGAGAAAAAGATTTGATTTAAAACTTTTTATTTTAAATCAGTTTCATGTATCATTACTATCGTTAATTCTTGCCTGTATGACGTAGTTTTAAACCCAAATTTTAACGATTTAATTTTTGAAATATCCGTGTGAAATGTTGTGTTTAATTTCCCCGATTGAGACGGTTCCATTCAACTCAGCATTTAGTGAAGTTTAAGAAACGAGCCAAATGATTTCCTCCTCTCAGAATAATAGCTGCTGTCATGCGGAGCCTCATCTCCACATTCCTATCCCTGCTATTTTATTTGAGGTTGGTCTTTCCTGAAAAGTCGCAAACACAGAAAATAAAAGTGTGCAGCAGTGTATTGAAACAAAATAGAGACAGTGAAGTAGATCAATATGTCACTGACTTGGATGACATGCTGGACAGGTCCTGGACATAGTTGTGAGTTATGTAGGAGGCAGTAAATCACTTCCCATGTTCAGATTTGTGTCTGGTTTCCTAAGCACTTCTTGTGGCCAAAGGGGGAGGTGTGTGTTTGTGTGTGTGTGTGTGTGTGTGTGTGTGTGTGTGTGTGTGTGTGTGTGTGTGTAAGGGGGGAGAGTTTGAGGGGATGGGAATGTGTGTGTTGTTGGAGGGAAGGTAACAAATGCTGGGGGCAGTGCCTGCCTGGGCAAGTTTTTTTTTTTTTCTCCCTTCATGTTTCAGAGAACAGAGAGGAAATTCAAACCAAAATAACCCCTGTGCCCTTGCCTGAGAAACGTGCCCCCTCACTCCCTCCAGATATCCTCTCTACTCCGAGGGAAAGGTCACACTACGGCAGTTGGGTGGAGCTGAGGGGGTGGGGTTGGAGGGAGCCTCACATCCCCCCACCCATCCAGGTCACGGATACCTGGGACAATACCCCAGTTAGCCCCTGTGCACTTTACCAGTACTTCCCTGGCAACTGGTTTTAACCACCTCAGAAGGCTTTGCCCTGCATGTCCTGTCATTTTGCTGATTTGCTCTGGTTGCATCCTAGAGCTGGGAAATGCAACCTTTTCTCAAATCCTCTTCTTTTTTTTTTTAAAATCAGAACTTTTCTTTACGGATCGTAACGGCTGTTTTGTGCTGACAAAGCCAGAGTCTTCACGCAGGACCCGGGCAGTAGTTGTTATGCGAAAGGAATCTGACCTGATGTCACACACTGTCATAGAAGTGAAGGCCTCTGGGTGTTTTTGTCAGCAAGCGGTGCAATCTGATTGGTCGGGCTTGTGTTCAGAGAGGATGGGGTCACGCCCTCGGGAGCCC
This sequence comes from Telmatherina bonti, assembly GCF_933228915.1. Taxonomy (NCBI): domain Eukaryota; kingdom Metazoa; phylum Chordata; class Actinopteri; order Atheriniformes; family Telmatherinidae; genus Telmatherina; species Telmatherina bonti. The sequence continues at coordinate 24,866,731 of NC_136611.1, read as the reverse complement.
GAGGTTAAAGGTGAAGTGTCGTCATGGAAGTATAGGATTGGGGATAGAAAGGGCACAGGCTGGCTGCATGAGACGCTGGGGCCTGGGAAATAAGTGTGACGAAGGACTCGCACCAAAAAAGGAGCTTTGTAAACCCAAACCTTCTGACGCACACGTTATTTTCATCTTTTCTTGTTCCGTTCAGCTTCCCTTTTTTTTTTTTTTGCAACGCTTATTTCACCCGTATCTGTGTCAGCCTTAAAGGTTACTCAAATCCTCCTCAGCCGCGCCGCCGCTTTTAAGGTTCATTTAAAAATGAATTGCGCAGCGTAACACTTATTATTGAACTTGTAGAAAAGCAGGCTCCAAAGCAGCCTTTGTTTACCTTCCTGTGTTGCTTCGGGTGTGTTCGAGTGTGTGCGGTATGACATGTAAACCCGTGTCAGACCATCAGCTCCCAGACACATTGGTGTCATCCAGACAACTGGAGCTGTGTGCTGTGCTCCCTGCTTTCATGGCATTCAAGCTCCACTCATCTCTGTAAATCGTTTCTGGCTGTGTCTGTGAAACAGCTTCACAACCCTTCTGCTGCTCTCTCTCTGTGTGTGTGTGTGTGTGTGTGTGTGTGTGTGTGTGTGTGTGTGTGTGTGTGTGTGTGTGTGTGTGTATGTGGATAAACGTCATCACCAGGCACCAAATAAAAATATACGACACTTTGGTTGAGAGATATGGTGATTTAAATGCCTCAATTTAAATTCTGTATTTATTTAACACACATCCTTGGTAATCTTTTGTGGCTGTAATGTGTTTAAGGTTATTAAGGTGTATCTTTGGCCCAGCATAGCTGCCTGCATTGTTCCCGTTTCCTTTTTTTTTTTTTTTATTAGGCATTTTCTCTCATACCGGCTACAGCTCAGCACTTGTTTCCCTCAGATGAATAGGCTATTATTGAGATATTACCGTGGATATGAATTCTACGTCAGTCAATGAACAACCATAACCAGATAGATCTTATTGAGAGAGAGAAAAAAACCCTGCTTGTAAAATGTCATGGTGATTTGGGATTTAGACTTGTGTGATTTAAAATTTCACACTGCCGCTTGCAGCTTCGAACAAATCTGCTGGCATGGATCATGCTGATGATTTAAGTGGAGTGTTCTGATTTTTTCACATAAAAATCACGCACTTTGAATCCTCCTCATTATCAAATAACACTAAGGGGTATTTAAACCTTTTCGTGGTCATGTTTTGGGTTTATTTTGCATTTGTTTTGGGTGGACTTCATATATCCTTCTTACGGGACAAAGCATATTGTAAGAAATAGTTATCAGAGCATTTAGAGGTTTATTGTAGACTATGTATATAATGAACATGTAGAGTTTATTCACACATTTGTTCAACTGCTGATATTTTTTTGTGTTTTTAATTGTAAAAAGACAGATATCTTTATATGAATCCATACCTGAACATAAACTTTAGTATTATCCAGGCAATAGAATTAGATGTCGACGTGTTTGCTCGGGATCATTTGAGATATTTGAGATATTTATCGTTTTTGTTATTGTTTTTTTTCCTGCGCCGTCCTTGCTTTGAAGCTGAGTAATGTGTCAAGCTGAGGTTTTGTGTGTGTGTGTGTGTGTGTTTCTGCGTGCACATCAATATGTATGCAGGCTTGTGTGTGTGTGCATGTGGAGCAGCAGCTGAGGGCTGGTGTGAGTATGGCAGCGGCGGCAGTAGTTTGTGTGTTCTGTGTTTTTGGCTGTGTGTGTTGTCAGTTTGCTGTGTGTCAGCAGTGAGCCAGGGGAACGCTTGGCTGCCTATTCAGGCCGGTGCGGACCCTGCTGTGCCCAGCTAGCATGAGCTGCTGGCGGGTGCTTGAGGGCACAGCGCTGGGAAGAGGGAGTGTGAGAGGGGGTGGGGTGGAGAGGGGGGGGGGGGGGGGGGGGGGGGTGTGAAACTGGCAGGGGGTGGGGATCAGCCATGCTGAGGTGTATGACTGTACCCTCTGGCAAATGTGAGATTTTGTCACAGCCACCACCAACACTGCTCTAAATCCTCATTCCTCTCTCTTCCACCCACCACACAGACGACCCCCGCTTACATCGGGTCTGTGGTTCTAGGGATGGGAGACGGAGAGAATTTTAGAGAGCGACAATCACAGAGACAGATGAAACGGAGAACAACGGGAGTCTTGACTGCCTGACCTTTCACCAAATCCCCCCACTTTTCCATTCCAGTGGTCGCACTCCAGACTGACTGGGGGGCAAACCTACCACTGCGCCTGCCTCTCCTGAATGTCCGAGCTGCTAGATCTACACCAGCCTTGATTGGCCTTCCTTCCTCTTGACAGTGTTTTGATAAAACGGTGTCAGAGGAAGTTTTCTGAACGCAGAGAGCGAAAAGACACACAGGATAAAAACACAGCAGAGATGGATTAGCTGAAAGGGCTGCGCACATGCATGAAGCTTTGCCCGATGCTTCTTTCTTCCCTTAGGTGAGCAGCACCCTGACTGAAAGTGTTGTGATGTAGAGCTTCTGTGCCCATACTGTTGTCTATCACAGCCCCCCCCCCATCACCACACCCTCCCCACCCGACACATGTAACTCAGCTGGTCAGAGCCGTTCTCCACCTGTCTCTGCACTCAGACACCAACTTGTCCCTGTTCCTCAAAGCTGTTTGTCCTCACGCGGCTGTCCTGATTTGTTTCAACCAACCACGCAGGGCTGTGAAGTGATGTGTATTGTGTGCTGAGGAGATGGGAGATAAATCGGACTGATATAAACAAAGGATCTCTAACATCTTCACGCATTCCTTCCTCTGTGCTCAGGGCTTGCTTCGAGGCAAAACTCAAAGCACAGGATGTTTCACGAGTGTCGTAACATATAGCCCCACCACCACCTCTTTTCTTGTTACAGTGACTCTCCTTTTTTTTTTTTTTTTTTTTTTTTTACTTTTTGTGTCCTTTTTAAAAAAAAAAACCAAAAAAAAAAAACCCCAAACTTTTTTCTGACTTCTGCCGCACAGTGCAGTCTGTATCTTGTCAGAAAGGTGTGAAAACGTGTGATTCCACAATTATAGGGCTAATGTAAGGTAACATTTCCTGCCTTCGCCACTCTCCTCTGCTAAATTTTACACGATACAAACAATTTCATGTCTGTATGTAAATCCTGCAACTTAGCCATCAGCACTGACTCTGCCTGCTCGCATATACATGTTATTTTTTTTCTCTTTTGGTGTATAATCAGTCTCCGCATAGATTTTCTGGAGACTTTCTGCAGCCATTTAATAGGAAGCTTCATACCTTATTGACACAGGGTCGATACTGTGTCATGGTCATTATACCAGTAAATTGGGCCAAGCGGGGTTAAAGGGCAGTCTTCTCAGCGCCCTTTGACCCTGTGATGGGAGGTCACGCAAGAGTATTGCAGATTTATATGCCTGTCTGGGACCAAAAAAAAAAAAAAAAAGTGTGTATGTGATATGCGTTGTGTATTTTCACATATTTATATCTGGCAATGAGGAGGTGGACTTTGAGGAAAGGAAGCTTTGCTTACAGACTCCTATTTGGGTCTTATTGATAGGGGGGTGGAATGGTGTTGAATTAATTTCACAGTGCAGATTTGGAGTGGGATGTGAAAATGACACTGGTTTAATTAAATGTGTGTATTTTAAATGATTCATCTGCATCAGAGAACGCCAGCTGCTTCAAGTTGTTTTTTTTTTTCATATTCACACAGTCTTAATTAACCTTTTCCTCTCTGTGCTTGTCTGCAGAATCAGAGCTGTCCCAGAGCAAGGCTGGAGCTGCGGCCCCGGGGGCTGGAGGAGGTGGAGGAGGTGGAGGAGGAGGAGGAGGAGGAGGAGGAGGCGGAGGAGGAGGTGGGAGCAGTGGAGGAAACCACCTACAGTGCCTGTCTGTCCACTGCACTGACGAGTTAGGGGAAAGTAAAGGCCGAGGGGGGCCTGTCTCCTCATGGCGCTCGCTCCACTCTGATATCTCAAATCGATTTGGGACGTTTGTGGCGGCACTAACTTGAACACGGGGCAGACCCGGAGGAAGAAGGACAGAGATTCGGAACAGCAGAAGGACAGCCTCACGGACAAAAAAAAAAAAAAAAGATGATGACGAGGATGCAGATGATAACTTGTTCATGAGACAATTTGTCTGTTCAGAGAGAGACATTTATGCCCATAAATGCACACATAAACACAGTTTTACAGACTCACACAAAACACACACACAAATACAGCGTTTTTCTGATACATGCAGTAACATGGAAGAAAACTCCCAATTCTGCTGGACGATTCAACGCGGGTCGGAGTCAGTGAAGGCCACATCTGGAAAACCTCAGATCAGTTTTTTTTTTCTTTTCTTTGTCGTGGGAAAAAAAAGAGAAATGTTAAAGGATGAGAACACAAAGACCGAAGGAGAAATACCAGTTGTCATTGGCTTCGATTGTATACCAGTGTTTTTTATTGTGATGAGACTTTGACTGTACAAATTTTACTCTCTTAGTCATTTCAGTCTGTCTGCTCTCACTTCACTTAGGGCCACACATCTATCTGTACACCATCCATCTGGTGAAGGAAGTTTTACCACTTGCAGCCAAAATTCTTGCCCCAGTAAGCTCAAAGTGCCCAACAAGGTTTTCTGCCCTACATTTAGGAAGGGCCTGCTGGGTCATTAGAGAGGAGGCCTGAACGCCAAGAGGCAGAACTAGAAAGTGACAGGAAGAGGAGTGATTATGCATGAATGTAACTCAGCAGCTTTTTCAATCCATTGTCAAGGCAGTTTTTAACCATTAGTATTTGCTTCTCTTGGTCATGAAAAACCGTCGGACGTTTTCTTCTATTTTGAATTGCTGAGAACTTCTCTTCTTCTTCATCCTCATTTCTTCTCTCCTTTTCCCTTTTCCTGCTTGACATCGTGTGAGCTCAGCCGCTTGTATACAGTTCAGCCAATGGGAACTAAAAAAAAAAAAAAAAGAAAAAAAAAAAAGAGGTGAAGGGTTTGTTTAATAAGGGAATTGAAAAAACAGATTATTGGTATTGCACATGTATAATAAGAGAAAACTTGCTGTGTGTTAGGCAATCTTGTAATCTTTAAATACTTTAAATAAAGCTTCTGTTGAATTTGAACTTCTCAAACAATAGATGGAGGACTGTGACGGCAATTTACAAACCGATTTTTTGTTTTTGTTTCTTTTTTTAATAATATGTAAAGTGCAGTCGTCTGTTTTCCTGCATATTGTATATATCTGTATATGTTTTATTGAGTAACTAAATAACAATAAATATGATGTTAAAGGTGACTGCTCTGTTTCTTTTGTGTTTAAACTCACATGTGTGATAAAGCTAGGACAAGAGCTATCCTTAGCATTCAGTGCACAAATTGTTTCTACTTGACGAATGATCAGTACTGTGCGTTCCCACAGGATCCTGGCTGGATGCTATGTATTCGTCGTGACAGATATGACAGGGCAGTTGTGAGGGATTCACAATACCTGACAAGCATGCTGAAACTTGTGTAAGTTTTAAAGCCCAAAGCAACAACATCAGAAATACTGGGAATATTTTTTCTTAGTGGATTTGACAGTTAAAAAGGGTTATTCCCACTTACAGCAGTTTTATTCATCTTTGCTAGCATTGCTGGTTTTGATTCAGTATGCAAACAATAAGAATTTACATGATATGTTTGGTTCCCAACCCCATCTTGCTACAACTTCTTCCTCTCCTCCTGAATTCTTACATACACACACACCTCCCTTTCTGCTCCCCAGACCCTCTTTGGCTCACCTACTTTTTATTGGCCATCTGCATGGATGCTTAATAATAATCAATAACTCCCCCGTGTGCCAGCTCTGAGGTGGAGACATCAATGCTACCTAACAGGGCTAGTGATCAAGTTCCATCCCTGCCGTCTAAGATACACACACACACACACACAGAAACAGGAGCTCCCTGCAGGACCCTGCCCGTATTATTCAGGTGTGTTTGTGCTTGCTGCTGTACGTGGAGCCTGCTGTGTAAGATTGCACTGCCTGTTGTGTGATGCACAGAGAGCTACAGCGTTAGCAAACAGCAGAGACTGGTTATGTGAGACAGTCATGTCAGTGTCTGTGTATCAAGGGAAGACTGAAAGAAAGTGGGAGACAGCTGGGGAATGAATGCTGATTAAAACTGATTGCTATGGAACCAATGCAGGAGATTATCTGTGCAGTTCAGGGACCAAATCAGTAAAAAAAAAAAAAAAAGTGTTAATCTTCAGACTATGAATACTTTTTGTTTGTGCACACATTATTTTGAATCAAATACATACAACAGACCTAACCTATACTGTCATACAGTCATTAAAGCTGCCACTTCATTATTAGTCACAGGACATACTATACACTAGTTTCACAGTCAGTGGTGACGCTGGTTTAACTGGTGAAGCTCAGTATGAGCTGCATAGATTAAAAGAGATCATTTTTTCATGGGTTTAAGTATTTGTTCACGTGGAAAAAAGTTTGAAGAGCTTCTTTTTTCATGACTGGATGTAGAAGTCAACTTTGTGCTTCAGTTTTGCTCATTCCAAGGGAACAAATTAAGAGTCAGCACTGCTTGTGTGTTGGGAGACTCCTCCTGTAATGACGCACTACCTGCCGGTCCGGTTTGCCCTTTCATTGTGGCAGGACAAGGAGTGCGCTTATTGCCATGGCTTTCTGATGATTGTTCGAACACCAGATCGTTTACCTACAGTACTTGAAGCTCTGGTGACTATTCCACTTTTGCTTACTCAGATACAAATATCCAGCTTCCCCATTACCTGGCCGAGTACAACACTGCAGCTGTAATAGATCTGGATATGACAGTGACTTTCTATTGCTCTATATAGCCAGTTTTCCCTGCCATGGCTGCCGCTCAGCCACATGGCATGCAGGGCAAAGTTGGTTCCTTTGCGTGGCAGCCATATTGGGAGGGAGAATACTGTGTGGTCGCCTGAGAACTTGTGTGTTTCCCAGCCAACGTCCATCTGAAGAATAACAATTTCACTAGCCATGAAGACTATCCATGGAGCCGTGGGGGCCATGGCCAAAAAGCCCGGCCAAACACTGTCCACTCATGCAGTTTTCAATGTACTCCTATAAATACATCTCCTATTTGTATAGAGGCGATATGCATCTTTGGGAAAATACCACAATGTTGACATAAGAGTACCCTCTACCCCCTCATCTCCCCCTTATTTCCCCCCCCCTCTCTGTCCTAACTCTTTCTACCCCTTGCTGAACCTTTCACTGTTTAGGAGAGAGAGAGAGAGAGACTAAGAAAGAAAAAGAGATAGAGAGAAGGAAAGAGGAATGGAGGGAGAGTGGGAGTAAAAGCAATGTCTCTGAGAGGCCTCCACGGTCTTTAAGCCACTATGGTATCCACCAGAGCCCTCACATACACTCAGCCTCTAAAGGGCTTTTGTCCTGTAAAGAGGGGGTTTGGCTAAATTGGGGTGCTTGTGGACTGGCGGGTGGGATTGGGCTGGGAGTAGTATATTTGGCTCCCACGTCTCCATCACTGGAATGGTGAACTTTGTTCTTTTTTTAAAAATTTTGTAAAGCTAGGGAATTGTGAGGTAGGATGTGGAGGGGTACAGCGGGATCTGTTTTTTTTTTTTTCTTTTTTTCTTTTTTAGGGGCGGGGGGGTGGGGGGGGTGGGGGGGGGGTAGGAAATTTTCCAAACAGTGCCTTTTTGCTTTCAAAGAAAGCTCCACTTGTGTAAATGTGCTCTTTGTCCCTTGGCCTATTGTTTGAATAGCATTGTGGACTTTTTGTGGGAAGCTCACAGGGGCCTGGGGGCCTAGGGGGCCAGAGAGACCAAGGATGGGGGGTGTGTGTTTGAATGACTCGAACTCTGGACAACAGAGTTCTGGAGGCCAAGGTATGATTAAGAAATGAGCTTACATACTTACACACATAAACATAAAACTTCACACATGCTTAAAATTGCATCCCAAATTTTGGCTCTAATTCCAATTCTCAGTGCAAAAAGAAATCATGTTAACAAATACCACAGAAAAGCTTGTCTTTCTGAGAACTAGCCCATTGTGGTGCCCTCTTTTACTGACAGAAACAATATGAAAACAGCCCGGCTCCCGGCCCCTATGAAGGGATTTCTTAATAGAGCTGAATGTCTGGAGTCCCTCGCTTCAACCAATTCATGACTTCCATCTGTCCTCACTCTCAAAAGATGCCGGCAGGTGGAAGGGAAGCACAATGCATTTGCATTTTGGAGTTATTTATTCTGGTTTTACAGAGTCCATGGGTCAGTTGTGTTAAGGCTTTGCACATGTAAAATGATAAAGTGTATTAAGAAGTCCAAACATCCGAGAGCTGCACCTTGGAGCTTTCTGATGTACAGCAGAGACAAATGATACACTTCATTTGTGTTCAGCTAAAGTCCATACATAGATGCTCTGTTCAAATTCCATACATGCAATTACACAATAGAGCTGCAATGATACAATATGGCTGCAACAGGTGCATTTTGTTTCTCAGACTATAGGGAGACTTATTTCAAATCCAATGAGGATAATCTAGTGAGGATAAAGTAAGGCCAAGTAAATCTTCCTCTGCCAAGTCAGGCTGGTCTGCCTCCCCTGTCACTTTACTCTGTTTTTCTCCAGTAAATCCCTTTTCAACTTGTACACCAAACCTTCAGCATTCCTACACTTCCCTCCAGTCTCTTAGGATCTCTCCTCTACTGTCATCACAAGATATCCTGTGACCTCTCTTGGCCTAGAAACCCCCAGAGCACCACACAGACTTTCCGCTGGAAGGTGATTGAGCATGGCACCCTGCTCCAACCCTGTCCTGCTTTGTCTGGAGACGTGTGCCTGTGTCAGGAACCACAATTAGTGGGGCGCGTCCCCTACCATTAATCACATAGCTGCCCTGGATCTCTGTATCCCACACAGCCACACTCGCTGTCAACTTCCTCATCATCCTCACCTTCATGTTGGCAGCGTCCTGCCATGGAGCATGGCTATTTAATTTCAAGCTATCAGATGGTTTCGCTCTTTTAAAAGCACAGGCAAATTTTGGTTTCTCCAGGAGGCTTCATTGTCAATTTATGAAGTTTATTTAGAAGATGTGCTGCTTTGATATAAATGCTATTACACTGCTTAGTTGTTGCATGCTTTAACAACCTTACATGAACCTTGCAGCTCATCTAATGCGACGGGACCAATTCATGCATTTTGTAGAGTGTGCTGCAGACAGAAGGCAAACACAAAGCAGACCTCTTGAGGGAATAAAACACTTACAATTCCCTTTTCACCCATAATATGCAGATCAATGTGGTGGCTGGATGTTAAATATTTGTCATCATGTCGATCACACATTGATGATGTGGCTGATAGGAAGGACTGACACAAAGCTGAGCTTGCTTTCCTCGCTCCTAAGGGATGGGGAGGAACAAGAGAAGGAAAGATAAGGGAGATGGAGATTTGTGGCTCTCAGGTGCAGAGACTTTTCTCAAGGGTACTATCTGTTTTTCTTCCTTTTTTTTTTGGCAGATGGGGTGGGAGGTGACCATGAAGGGAAAAAAATGAGGGAACTTATTGGTGGGTGTGAAGAGCTTAGCCAGGGAAAAAAATCTTTACAATATGTTGGTAAGCAGAGCATCTTGTTTGTCAGCCATTCTTTACCTCCTGTCTTTATGAGGCTGTATGACTCTTAACTATATGATGCAGAATTTTAGCTCAACAAAATATATGCTGATGAGCAAACATCTTTGTCTCACACTGTATCCTTCCCTCTCTCTCAGACTTTACTTAATGCATAATGAATTTTTTGCCCAGTCCCTTTCGATCGCTCTCGCTCTGTGTGTCTCTCTCTGTTTTCATCTTGCTTTATAAAAACAGAGGAATGAAAAGCAGCCAGATGGTTGCTCAGGCCTAATATAAAATCAATACACTGACTCCCAAACAACTAAGGGAGTGTAAAAAAAAATAAATAGAAGAGCTGGTAAAAAAAGAAACAGTCAAACACCACAAATGCCAAAATAGACATCTTTGATTCCCCCTTTTTTTTTTCTCAAACCGCTCCCTTTCTTTTCCTCTTCCTCTCCCACACTGTTATTTTTTTTTCTTCAGCAAAAATATATACACACTGACACAGACGCACATAAACGAGCACACAAACATTAAGTCAGTATGCTTCAGGTATCCTTTCTAGCTTTAAGTTGCTCATGGTTGCCCAACTTCTCCACCTGCTGCATCATAATGCACCTCCAGGGCAGGCAACAGGACCTGCTCATGTATGTTTCTGTGGCATTGCAAGCGCAGGAGGATGTCAGTGCATCTCATTGGGCTGCAAATTAAGAGAGAAGAGGAGGGCAAGATGGAGATAGCCTTTGAAAAGAGAGAAGACTGAGGGCCATTGAGAAGTCATTAAGGTAATGATAATTGGTGCAGTGAATAAGCAAAGAGACCAAAGGGGGAGGAGAGTATATGCATGTGTGTGTATGTGTGTCAGTGTGTGCACGGGAGATTTAACTGATGCGAAGAGGTGATATGTGGAGTTAATTTGATTGACAGTTGTGTGTTTGATAGCGACATGGTTGAGCTACAACTGCTCGTGAAGTTTTGGATTGGCCTTTGGTTGTTTTCTGTGGATGAGATGAATAGGAATAAAAAAAACATACAGATAGTGTGTATTGTGTGTGCGAGACAGTCGCTCCGCTGTGTGTGTGTGTGTGAGAGGAGCAGTAAAGCCTGTCCCCTTGTGACTGGGTCTACTTGCTGGGTGACAGATAGCCCAGGGAGAGAGGGGACACCAGGCTGTTTAGCTGATAATTAAGGGAGTTTTATCTTAATTTGAGCTGTTACTCTCTATCCTCTCCTGTGATTTATGAGTTGTTGGCCAGCCCTACTGCCCTGCTCTGCCCCCTTAGCATTGGGAACAAGACAAAGGAACCTCTTCCCACTGTGCACACATCATCCATTCATGCATTACACATGTACAAAGTGTAACTTATCAGCCATGCAAACTGTCAAGCGTCGACACACAAACTGATAATTATACAACTCCCAAGGAATACATTTGCACACGAGATCTTAAAAGAGTGTAAAAGCTCAAAGTGCTCGCGATAAGCGCACCAGACACAAGTGCAGCAGGTCTCTTATTATCGCCATACTCCACTGTTGGGCTACAGCGGTAATGAATCATATGAGAAAAGGGGCTGATTCTATAACCTTTCACCAGCTGGCCAAGTAAAGACATGGTGCAGCGCAGGATTGAGTTCCTGCAAGGTGGAGTGACCGCAGGCGAGCGTTAACTTGATCCTCAGCTGGGCGGGGTGTGAGGTGAAGAGGAAGGGTAGGGGGAGTGGTAGGGGAAGGGAAGGGGAGGGGGGGTCATCCACAGGCAAACAATGTGAACCACTGTTCTCAACCTATCACCCCCCAGGGTCAGAGAGGAAAAGACATGCTAGTGCAACTTTATCTCCTACAGTTGCCTCTCACATAAAGCCTGGGGATTTCTCCAGCGCCCTGGCTCGGATGTTGTTTTTACCCAGATTGTGGGTAGGTCTTTTACACAAGCATGTTTAAGGCTGTGCTATAATAATCCCACAGGTATTTGGCTGGAGGGAGGGACCTTCACACCTCCACAAAACTGGTGCAGGCCAAGAGTGTGGGCATGCAGGTGTGTAAGCCGAGAAGTCATTCTCTCTATCTCTGTCCCTCATACCATGTGTCATTTATTTCTCCAAACCGTTCCAGTTTGTCTACATTCAGGAGATGTTTCTAACTGGTAACACAGCCACGTTTCTTTCAAAGTATTTGGTGTCTCAATAGTTTCAAAAACAAATTTCGATCTAATATATATATTAAGGAATTCAAAGATATTCTGCTTTCTTCGGCCTAACCAGTGTGTGTATAAGGCTATGTGGAATAAGATGTAAATATGATAGATTATTCAGCGCGGAACTGTTTTTTGGGTCACAAACCTGTTTGCGTTTTTAAAGAAGGCCCTCCTGCTTTGCTCTTATCTCCTTTCAAGGGAGCGTGAGGGCACAAAGGAAGTCGAAGCTTCAGCCAAAGACACAGTGTCTTCTCAGGGCATGAAACCTCATCTGGCCCCTCCTCCATCCGTATAGGCTCTTAACTTTCACCCCTGACCTTGTCACACCCTCCTTTGGGTTCCAGCAACAACAAAAGCAGGAGATTAGGGAAATAGACAAGCTAGGAGGGATTACTGTAGCCCTTTTTTCATTTTTGGTTGTGCACACAGTTGACACAATCTGTTAGCAGTACTTCAACTTAATCTGAGTGCGGTTTACTTTTTAATTTGTATGTTTAGCTTTGGTTTGTACATAGATTTAATTGTAGCAAAGTCGGTAGAAATAACAAACACAACCAGTTTCACGTTTGACCAGCAACACTTGGGTTGACAAATGTACATAACCAAAAGTGAAGTAATTTAGTCAAGGGAAATGATGACATTTATGCTACTTTTAGTCAGTTTAGGAAGTGTTTTTGTTGAGGCATCAACCCCAGACAGGAAATGTGGAGTCTGATAGGAAATCTCTGGACTGAATAAGACCAGAAATAGGAAGGTGCTAAAGGCCAGGGGAATATAAAAGGGCAATGATGATCAAACTTTAAAGCCATTTTTAACTAATGTTTTTCAAATTGATGCAATGACAGGGTTGTAATCGTCACTCCAGCTATAATTTCAACATGCTCTTAACCCTTACCCACTGTGAGCAATACTTTTACTGTGATCTCAGAACGATATTGTTAAGTGAATTCATCCTGTGCAAATGTGATGCCCTCATGTTAACATTATTTGACCTGTGACAGACAGAGACGAATAAAAAGTATAAATACTGACAGAACTACCTTTGTGGCAGATCTCACTTTGATATAAAAATGAATATAAGAAATCTTAGCCCTGCGATGGACTGGTGAGCTGTCCAGGGTGTACCCTGCCTGTCGCCCAAAGCCAGCTGGGATAGGCTCCAGCTTCCCCGCAACCCTGAATTGGAATAAGATGTTCAGAAAATGAATGAATGAATGAATGAAATCTTATCTGAAAGAATGAGCATGTGCGATTTAATTAAACTATTAGATGCAAATTGGTGCTTGATTTGTTTAATTATACTTCAGTCCTTCCATACTTCCTTACTCTCTTTTTCCTTTTCCCTTACTACCCAGTTTCATTCTCCAGAATTGCTTCGGTGTCTTAGAATCTGGCATCAAGTCAAAACTGTGTACTCGACCCACTACAAGCACGTCTGCCAACCGTTAAGCCGTTTAGTCTCTAATACCAACAACAAACACTCTTTCTGTTCTTGCCCTGGGCGTAGAATAGTTAGCTGCCTGTGAGTGAGGTCAGATAACTCTATAATCGGACTCTACCCATCTGCCCTCTGCTCTCCCACACTGAGCAGCAGGTTGGAGTCCTCGGCAGGGTACTAAGTGGGACATGGGGACACAGATGCCCACTGACACTGGACCATTCATGGAGCTTAAGCCCCAGCATATCCACACAGTAATCTTGCATTGAGCAAAGGAAATGTGTGCTTGGTTGTGTGTGCAAACTTGTGTGCAGGTTTTAAATGTGTGCTGTTGTTATGAAAATGCATAATTGCGTGGAGAGGTTTGTGAATGCCTGCGTATTTCATGAAGTGCTAGATCAGACGTTTAATTTGCCACAGCCTAGTGAATGTGCAGAGAAGCGTCGCAGTAGACGCGTGCTGTCACCACCCTCTCCGCACCATTTCTGCCGACAATCATTCCTTCTCCTCCTCAAGACTCCCACCCTCATTCACTTTGCTCCTCTTCCACATTCTCAGCCTCAACTCTGCCTCTACCCCATCCCTGCACCCCATGCTGGGGCTAATTTTAGAGCTTCTTCCCTGGATTCCAGCATCCAGCTGGAGCTGTCTCTCTACCTCTGACTAGTGAAGGAGTATCTCTTATAGATGTGCCCCACAGAGTTCTCCAGCGCTCCTCAGGGGCATGTTAAAGGTGTGGTGGAGGGGGGGAGGGTGGAGGAGCAATGTGCAAGTTGGGCAACAGAGACAGGTTAAAAATCCTGTGCTTTTTAACCATGCCAAGGTGCCATGGAAACAAAGAATTTACCTCTCTAATGGCTCCTTTTCGCATTCTTCTTCTTTGTGTTTGTTTTCCTCTTCTCTGCTTATCCTATTCACTGGAAGAGTGGTCTTCTCTACACTAGAGTGCAAGCTCACAGGTGACTGGCTAAGCAGATTCCCTGGTGATCTATTAGCACTTAGTACACCACAGAATGCAGTGAGAACTGTAAAAGACAGCTTTCCGTCAGACATGGGATGTAAACATCACACCAAAAATACAATATACTGTACGTATATATAGATGGTTCTGCATTTAATGCTTCCTAGAAAGGCTAATTCGACCATAGAATGATTACAATGACACATCTTTTAACCAATTTATCTAGAAACAACTAGATGCATAAAAGTAGGAGGGGGATATCCTTGAATTGTCTGTGCTTGCTACAAATGCAAAAGATCAGGAAATAATTGTCAAGAAATTAGATTTGTTTTTGTTTTAATAAAACAAATAATGACAAACTGCAACAAAGTCAGACAATAATAGTTTTAAAAAAAATACAGATGATTTCTTTAGTTTCTGTGTGACAAGACTCAGCAAAATCAAAGGAAATATTTGGACAGGATTTTAGTTGAAATGAACTCTGATGAAAATGTTCATGTGAAATGGATAATGCATGCTCAGGTGTTGAGTAAATTTTATTTTTGTTTTGTGTTCACAAAGACAGAAATGCCTTTCAGGGTTATATTAGTAGAGTGGAGTCAGCCGCAGTTCTTCTTTCCCAGAACTGCTTCTTTTTCATTGTTGCTGCTCTTTACTGGGATTGTATGTTTAATGTTCAGTTGAAATTGAAATAAAACACATGAAAAAAAGAAAAGAAAAGAGAGATTGGAAGTATGTTACCAGCAGAAAAACAACAGTCTCGATGACCGCTGTGCTGCCTATGAAAAGCAACAGCAAAAAGTTACAAAACAAACTGGGCAATGTTTCACTTTGTCGTCCATCCGCCTAGATTTGCTTTCTTGTTGTTGTTTTTGTCCTAGCTTTTGGGCCAAATCCTTACATGTAGGCATTCATTCAGCTGCTCTAACAAGCCTAGTGGGGCATGAGCTGAGCTATCTGTGGGACATGAATCGGACCCGGCCAAGGGCACAAATCACAGAGAGAGAAGAAGAGAGACCCTGACAGCAGAGGGCTGCAGCTCGGCATTCTCCCTCCTCCTCCCCTTTGCTCCTTGGTGGATTTTCTGCTTTCCTGTTCTCTGTACTACCGTTGAGAGCTCTGACTTGGCTTGTTAAAATTAATCTCCATGCACGGCGAGGGACAAGGACAGTTGTTTCTCTTGCCTGGGCTCCTAAGCTGTGCTGGTGAGAGAACTAGAGTACTGGCTTCTGTGTGTGCGTCTTTTTGGACAGAGCTGGGATGTGATTCATCATGTGGTGGTCAGGCGGACTCAACAGGCATAACCACAGCCAGCCACACCAAGCCTTCTGAGACCATGCAGTGCTGCTGGCTGGCTGATGTCTACACAGCATCACTTGAAACACCCCGGGGAGGCTAAAGAGGTCGTGTGTGAAACACACACAAAAGGAAATGCTGGAGGGTGCATGAGCTCAGATATGTGTGTGCGTGCGTTAACTTAATGCGTGTATGTGCATCTGTAGATGATGTCCACAAACGTGCTCGCTTGTGGAATTACGGCTGCAAAGAGCCAGAACACAATATGAAAAGATTCTGAGAAACAGCGGCGGGGGCATGTTGTCGTGCCTTTTTATGTGTTTTTTCCACGACTTGCCTGTGGAATCAGTTTTCCGGACATGGCTGAGGCCTCAGGTTCCTGAGACAGAGTGATGGTGGTTTCTCCATCCCTCCCGCTATCTCTTTTTCCTCTCTCTCCCAATGGATTGAGCTGAAGGACATGTTACCACAACGGTGCACTGGATGAGACAAGCCTGCATTTCTCCCTCCCCTTTTTCTCTTTCCTCCCCCCTCAACCTTACAACTTTTCTCCTTTGCCTCCTCCCTCTTCTTTTTTTTTTTTTTTTTTTAATTCTGTCCCTGCAAACACAAACACATAAACAAACTCAATTAGCTAATGACACTGGCCTGGCCATTGGGTGGTCCTAATTAACGTTTACTAGCTGCCTGATGTCAGCTCTCAAGCTGTGATTAATAACTAGCCCCCTACCAGCACACATACACACATACAAGGAAGGAGTAAGCACAGAGGTGAGGAGTGCTACTTTTTTTAATATTATGATATACAATACAACTGCCTGTGAGTCTGACAAGCAAACATGTGCCGCTTGGCTGCTAACCAAACCTGTTTTTTCTTCCTTTCACGCCCCTCCCTATCCTTCTTCTTCCTCTTTTTTCATACTATACACTCTGAGCAGTCAGAAGATGTAATGTGATCATTAAATCTTCAGTGCTGTAAAACAGATTAAAGCCTGACGGGAGTACGGTGGTGGAGTAGGAAACTCAATCCAAACACACTGAGACCCAGCAGAAAGTGTGTGAACAGGCCCTGTGGAACTGTCGTCAGGAAAAGTGCTGTTTAGCTTGCAAAGGGTTAACGTCTGTCGAGCTCGCAGACTCCCTGTGTGTGACGCACTGTCTCGATGAGGGAAAGTCTAACAGGAAAGGCAGTCTAAAAAAGGTCCCTGTGCAGAAAGAGCCCAAGGTACATTTTCTTTGGCGCTCCTTAGACATTTTTTTTGCACTTCTTTTTTTTTTTTGCTCAACTGTTCAATGTTTTTTAGATTTGCAGATTGCTACATGGTTTCTCTTCTAACTCTTCTTTGGTCGCTACTGTGGGACAATTTATACTTTAAAAAAATGTTTTAATTGACACTTTTTAAAAAATTTTTGTTTAAAAGGAGTTTTTGGCACAAGACTCAACTCTC
Source organism: Telmatherina bonti (assembly GCF_933228915.1). Taxonomy (NCBI): domain Eukaryota; kingdom Metazoa; phylum Chordata; class Actinopteri; order Atheriniformes; family Telmatherinidae; genus Telmatherina; species Telmatherina bonti. The sequence continues at coordinate 24,849,770 of NC_136611.1, read as the reverse complement.
TGATCTGCGCCTCTTGTTAGTTCTTATTAGTTCACCAGAAATTTCTGGTGATAAAACAGCATCTCACCTGACCCAAAGGCACTACGTGTTTCTGTGTGTGTGTGTGTGTGTGTGTGTGTGTGTGTGTGTGTGTGTGTGAATGTGTGTTTGAGTGAATGTAAATGGGGTCAGTCGGGAGGGTGGACACAGCAGTGACAGGGCTTCATATGTTAATATGCTGCACATGTGGCTCTGGCATTGGAGGGCCGGGGTGGTCAGAATGACCCCCTACCCATTTCCACCCCATCCCATTCATCCCCTCTGAATGTGGCTCCCCATTCACACTGCTGTCACAGTGGAGGTGGGGAGAAGGAGGGTGGAGGAGAAGAAGAAAGAGGAGGAGGAGGTGGGCCTGTGGTCACAGAGGGAGAGAGGTGGTATTTCTCTTTTCCTTGGCTCAGAGAGAAGGAAAAACAATTGGTGTGCAAATGGATGCCTCTCCTTATTCCTGCATGATCCCCCTCCTCCGCTCCTGCTTCCCCTCCCTCTTTCCATCCCCTCTTTCTACGGTCTCTGGAGGGTTAGAAAGAGGAGCGCAGTGGGAAGGACGGCCATTGGTTGATCATCTGTGTAAAATTAGAATAAATAAAATCGCAGAGTGTGTATCTTGTGGCTGTGTGTTTGTACTGTCTGTGGTAGCTTCCCTGTCAAAGGAGAAAAGCCCCCAGTGTCCTCTGTAATTTTCATAGGTCAGAACTGACAATGACCACTTTGATAGAGAAGCTGTGGAGATGTAAATCAGCCAATGAAGGGAGACAAAACAACTGTCCTCCCATTGGCCCCTACACCAAACTTTTAAAAAAATAGGGAGGGGGGGAAGATTAGGTTTCAAAGAACAAGTGAGTGTGACACAAGAGAGAAAACATGCAAGAAAGACATCCCTTCTGTCTCTGTTTTGATGATGCTCATCTTTTCAGATCCTCAATGCGGGGGGTGGGAGGGCGGTAGCAAAGGTTGCTAAAGGTGCTAAATGAACTATTTCAATCAGTCTCTGTCATTCCTGGGAAAGTTTGGAGCATCTTCTCTATTGCCTGACACCTGGAGTGGGTCGCTGGAAAGCAGAACAATGACAGTGAGATTGGTGGGTCGTCGGAGCACAGTTCAGCTGAGCTCCAGACGAGGACACGCTCCAGGCCTCCCTTAATCCCATCTCTTCCACAGCCCCGGGGCTGAAAAGACCCTCTGGAGAGGGTGGGAAAGCCTCCAGCAGCAGCAGCAGTCACATTTAGCATATGCCTCTTCAGTCAATGTAAATAGGCTTACTTGGGAAAATCTTTATACAGGATGGAAAATGTTGTGTGTAAGAGACAGGTAGAAGTTTGTTCAGGGTTTTATTTTTCTTATAGATCAAGGTATGAACAGCTTCAGAAAAACAAATAAGAAAAACACAAAAAAAGCAAAAAACAAAGCAAACATGTTTACAACTTAATATGAACAGATTTGGGTCATAATATTGCTATAAACAATGGATTTGTTTCCATTTTGCACATTGAGGAATTCAAAATAATTAATATTAGCAAAAGAAATGCTACATCAGTATGTAGGAAAAGTGTCAGGCCTCAACAACATTTGGGAAGTTTAACAAGCCATGTTTATAAATGCAGCTTTATAACACGGAGGCGACATACGAAAATCACTTGACCGTGTTTAGTTTGCAAACCCACCTCCATTATTGGTTGTGGTCATTGAGTATGGTATGTGAGGAGGGAGAGCTCCGGGGCTGTTCTGAAGCCTCCGAGTGTGAATGAGCAGCAAGGCGGTCAGGCAGGCAGACAGTGGTCAGAGATAAGCAGATGAAATCCCAGGGGATGGCTGGTGGGAGAGAGATTGATCCATCAAAGTCTACAGACAGCCCATGTGACATTTGATTCCAAACTCATGAAAACAACCCATTGAGAAAAGCAAATATGTGAGAAAAGAAATGCTGGTGTTTGCGTGTGTGCGTATGTGTGTGTGTTCACTATTCCAGTAGTTAAATTTGACAATGACTGAAAAACTTAACATAAAAAAAAACACAAAGATTAGTGTAGAGATGATTACATTAGAGAATGGTGAAACAAAGAGTTTTAATGGTTAAAAAAGGGGCAAAAAATACTTTTTGTTTGTATATTCGTACAAAATTTACATCCAATTTAATCAGAACATTTTTATAGTTGATATAACTTATGTATCACTTTCCCATTTATGTTGACCACCGCCATTTGTACCCCAATAGATATATCAGGTACAACACAGGCTTCAGTGTTGCCCACGGAGACTTAGCCGCCCTTGTAGCACATGGGTCCCACCTAATTATTTCTTCATCTTTCTGTATATCAGGAGTGTGTCCTACGACCGGGGATCATCAAATCCACATAAATTCTGAAATGAAAACAGGGAAAAACAATCATAAAACACAAAACATGAAATGAAAACTTCCTAACCTGCAATTCTAAAAATGTAGTCGTGCAATCTGTCTTTTTCTGCACTGGTATTTACTTGAAGTTTGTCTGTTTACTGTTTGCATGCTTTAATACAGCCTGGAAATTGCTATTAGATAATGAACTCAGTTCACTTCCGTCAGTTGCCAAACAGCCTGAGGGTGCAGAGCAGTCAAGTAACAACAACTCCTGGGGATACAGTACAGCTGACAACAAGCACAGATCATCTTGGAAAAGGGCAACACACCTCATTAAAATGTATATCATGGTTGTACAGAGTGATAATTCGGTCGTGGAACCATTCTGTAAATGGTAGAAATTTGTATGAGGCTGTCACAGGGATATAATTTTCTACTATTGATTCCATCTTTATGAGCAAAAACTTTATGAGCTGTTGATTTCAGCAATTGGGTATTATGACTGACCATTTCGCTCATTTAATGGCTCACATATTCACTCTATGGGACCTTGTGAGGGCGCCTGTACTTACTCACTCCTGGCCTCGTTCTGTTGTGGAGGGTAGTTTTACTGGGGATGTGAGCCTGGCAATGGGAAACGCTGTGAGAGAATCTGCTCAGAAACTCCTGTGCTGTGGGAGCTACACATCAAGACACAGAGAGAGCTCTGTTCCACATATCTGGAGAAGAAGAACAGGAAAACGATGGCACTGAGGAGTCATGAAAAAGTGTCTTTGTGTCAGAGGGTTGAAAAACAGCCCATTTAGAGTGGTCTGCCTATTACCCGAACAAAGACAAGGGTCTGTTTCTGAAATCTGCTGCAAAGACTATTTAGTGTGTATACTGTATCAGGAGACAGCAAACAGGATCTTCTTTTTGCGCCCAGCTCTGGCCGTCCCCCATCTTCTTAGAAAAGGACTCATCCTTTCTCTGTATTCCTCCTCTGGGCCCTTTCTGGCCCCCTTTTCTCTTCTCTTCTAAGCTTCCTTGAATACACTAGTTTTCTTCAAGCAAAAGCTGTAACTGTGATCAGCACAAGCACTGATTTAACTAACCTGAAAGTATTGTGTGATCTCTGCTGACCACGTAAACTCCAGTGGTGATTGTTTTGCCCCCTCTCGACATTCTGTCTCAAGTTAGTGCTCCGTCTTGGTTTTATTCTCTCCTGTATCCAGCTTTGAGTTGCTTCAATGCCACTTGTGATTCTCAGATCTTGTAAATCTAACTTGCAGGCATACATGACACTTCTTTGTCATTTTTTTGACACAGACATGTTGTCTTTGAGGCCTCTGGTCATGGTGATTGTGTGGGACACAGCTGTGGCTCTGCACTTGCATTTTCACCACAGGGCAGATTGGTTGTGTTGCACGTAGTTTATTTGTACCCATGAATGATGTAAGATAACATGACTGTTCTATAAGGCACGATAGTTATTTTGTAGGCATGTTGGGTGTGTCAGAACTCATTAAGTTACATGATTGTCGAGAGGTTTAAAATAGATCATTCACACTTTTGAGGTGGTACGTATTTAACACAGGTTTTATGAAAGGCAGAGGAACATTCACTAAAACCAGGCCTTTGTTTTTATGCAGCCACCATTTTTTTTCTGTTCTCTTTATTTGTTTCAGTGCTCATGAAGTCATTCCGTCCAAAAATAAAATAAGAATATTTAGAGCAAAGAAATAGAATAAGGTTACTGGCGAGGGTGCCTTTCAGCTCACAGTTTGAAGTAGCAACTCTCTCGGAAGGGTTTGTGTGTCCTGATGATCCTAGGAGCTATGTTGTTGGGGCTTCAGGGCCCTGCTTGGGTCACCCATGGCAAATAGAGGAGTGTTCGTACTCTTTGCACCGCATGAGGGAGGAAAAAATATTCAAGAAAAGAAAAAGAAGTATTAACTAGGATAAAGCAAGAGTCTACATTGGTGTAATATTTACCAGGAGGAGACAATTCATGAGGGAGAGGAACTTCAAAACGCATGCGGGAGGTTGTAGCTTTGTGCCGGACAGGTATGTTATTTCAATATAACAGTAAAGTTTATTTTAGCATTATGTTACAAATAGGGCAGGGTAGTCCAGCAACTACTTTATCCTCATGTTTGAGTCTGATAATTTACTGTTACTTGCCAAGTAAAACAGCAGAGATGGCTTATTTGTTAGTTAGCTCTCAGTGGAAAACCGTTCTTCACAGAAGTTATGTCAGCAGGCAATCTTGCATTTCTTTTTGCCATGTTTTATGAGAGTTTTTCTTCATCTTTCATGATTTATTTAGGCTGATTTGTCAAAGGGGAGTGGGGGTTGATATTCTTCTTCTAGTCACACAATGACATTAGCTTTTAGCTGTAACTTGGTACCAAATAGCGGAGTGCATACTTGTAACTTATCAGCATAAATCACGAAACAGAATCATACATCATTCTGTACTTCATCCCCTGTCAGGACACTTCAACTAGTGCAAGATGTTGACATTTCCACATTTGTGACTCTTGGTGGCTTCAGTAGTAGAGGTACCAGTGAGCACTACTTGCTTGTTTGCATTCAGTTAGCGCACCACTTACACACTGGGGCGTTAAGCAGCTAAAAGGGAACAAGAGCTGCTAAGCATTATGGGTCAAACTCGCCATATGGGCATCTACTGCAATGTAAACAATTGTTTATTCCATTTATTCATAGTGAGTTGGAACAGGCACTGCTGCTACAGAAAACACACTGAAATGTCAGAGAGGAAATGGTGTTTACATGGACATGCTAACAAATGAAGCTAAAGAACGTTATTTCTGGAAAATCGCCATGATAAAAAATGTGGACCCTTATCAATTCAAACCAAGACAAGAAGCAACAACATGAGAAACAACCACAGAATGCCATGGGAACATCTTTGCCTACCTGGTCTGTGGTTTGAGTACCTACACAGCAGATCAGGTGTGAAACTATAAGTCCTTGCAAGCTCATGTCTAATGTACAAACTGATGGTGCAGGGCCTGCATATGTTTAAACCAGACAATAACAACAATACTGTGATTTGCTCATAGGTATGTGAAGCTAAACTTGAGAGGACCTAGCTGAAGGTCGCTTACATTAGCGATAGCAGACGTTATTTCTAATGCTGATGTTTTGATCTTAAGCACTAACAGGGCGAACTTTTACCACCACTTGCAGCAACAGCATCAGCTATGCAAAGATGTCGTCCAGTGGATCATTTTAAATTTTTTTTGTAAACAGTTACATGCACAAAGTGAGCAAGACTGATAAAACCATCAAAAATCAGAATTTAACATGTCATATTTATAAAAATTACTTCCTTGTTGGTTTACACAAGTTATATAAATATAAAGTATACTTCAGATAGACATTTTGCTTACAGGTGATATAGTGGTTAGCACTGTGTGCTGGTTGGAGCCTTGACTGGGGGGAGGTTCGGACAGGCCTTTCTGTGTGAAGTTTGGATGTTCTCTTCGTGTATCCATGGGTTCACTCTGGCTTCCTCCCACCGTCTAAAGACATGCACGTTATAGGTCATAACGTGCATGTCTTAGGCTTTCTCTAAATTGTCCCTTAGAGTGAGTGTGAGCATGAGACTTGTGATGGACTGATGACCTGTTGCCTGGCAAGCCAGACTCTCTAGCTGTACCAGGGTAGAGTCTGGGGACTCACTCGCATCAATGGATTTCTAGGGCGGGACAAACAAGCGCAGAGTAAACCAATCCGAAAAATGGTGGATGTGATGTCAGTAAAGTGGCAGCCTACAATGTCTGGAAGTGTTCAGTATAGACAATGTAACAGAAGAAAATGAATATAGTGTAAAAACATTTCATATGTGCCTGGTAATTTAAAACAGCATTTACGTCAAAAAGAAGCTAACTCCTAACGTCTGTGCGCCATCTTGAATGTTTTGAAGAATACGTGGTGACGCAAGGCAAGAAGGCAAGAGTCTCCTTCTATCAACCAATCAGAGTGGCTGGTTTCAGACCAATGTAAATCTCTGTGAAGTTGAGGGACTCCAGACTGTATAGAATATATAGAGCACTCAAGTCTGGCGTGTTAGGCTGGGTGACCAGTCCACGGTGTATCCTGCCTCTTGCCCAATGATGGCTGGAGTAGGCCTCAGCTTCCCCAGGAGCCTTAAATGGAACAAGCAGTTAAGAAAATGGATGGATGAATTATTATTATGATTATTATTACTGTTAGGTTGGATATTTGGCAACTTTGTCTCTTCCTCCAAGCAGGAGAGTGGGAAAAAATGACTTAAGATCTCAATTCCCCTTTTCTCTTATGTGAGGTGGTGGAGCAACACAGTGAAGCAAAATCATTTTGCGGTCAAAACTGTCACCAAAACAAACACTTGAACCAATCACATTGGGTTCACAGATACACTAAATGCTACCTGAATTTACGGTAACTGCCAGTATGTTGGAGATGACCCATGATGCACACTGATTACGCAAAATTCCTATTTCCTATTGGGAAAGATGACTGGAAACACTGCTGACACTGTGAATTTCCATATACCAATTAAACAAAAACTATCTTTGGGATGATGGACAAATTTTATTAGACATAGCAGGCACACAGTTTATATTCTGTGGACTTACAGCCGTAAGTATAAATATTTTTATTTAAAAACTTGTTAAATACGTAGATTGAAATCATAACTTGCAGATAATTACAGATTACAGATGATTTGAAATTTCTTTAGGTGTGAATGATATTTCCACTGCTTGTCTTCTGCTGAGTTTCGATCAGTGAAATTTGCCCTTAAAGCGATGAAATTCATATTTTAAAGCTGCTTTGGCATGCACAATGCCCATGTTTGGAGTTGAAAGTGCAGCCCTCAAGGCTCACTGCTAATTGTTAGGCTAAAAATACAAACATAATCTGAACTAAACATTCATTGCACCAAGGACTGATAAGATGGATACACACTTTTGATGTGCTGACCAACTGACCATTGCAGATGTATTCCACCACTGTCAGCACAATTCATAAATATTTTAACATGCCTTATACTTTTCCAATCTTTTGCCTTAGAGGAGGCCTCTAGCCAGGAAAGAATCATCATTAGGTGGTACAAGATATGGGTAATCAATAACTGGGCCTCTGATTGACATGCTAATGTGTTAAAATCTCTCGAAACACTTCCTCAGATCTGACAGTCTTTCAGAAATTTTAAATGCAACCCTTACCGGTACTCTTACCTGTGGGTTTCATTATGTTATTGAATATTTGCCTGTTAAGGAAAGATTGTGTCATGCTCAGCTGTAGCTCCAACTCAAGCAGTACAATTTGTATCTTTCAACAGTCTAATTTTGAAACCTTGGCAAGCCCGTGGAGTGGGAGGACTGGTTGATCTACTCTGGGTCTAAAAGCAGAGCCGTTTGGCCCGCTCTTCATTGGCTTGAATCTGTTTGTTACTGCATGGATCGGTCTAAGGAATGTTAGAAGTCTGCTTGAAATCAAGGTACAGACAGGGAATTATCTAAACAAAGTACAGAACAATCAGGAAGTTAAAGTAAAAAAAAACAAAAAAAACCCCAATATTTTATCCAAGTGAGTATATTCACAAAGATACAATATGGACATGTATTGCTTAGCTTCCGCCTGTATAATGCACTGTTATGGGATGTCACAACCTGTGCAGAATAATCTATATGCAGTTTCTCCCCTCTTCTCTGCTCTGCTCCCTATTATTCACACCCACAACCCCCCCACTTTTTTTATTTTTTTTATTTTTTTTTTATCTTGGTCTTTTCTGCCCGCTTCCCTCACTGTTTGAGGACAGAGAAAGTATAATGAGAGTGAGTAGCAGGGACAACTCATAGCAAAAGAATAAGAGAAGGTTAAAGTGTGAGTTACCTTCCACAGCAACCATAAAGAACACGATGTGCACAAATCTGCTTTGTACTTCACGGAGCTGCCCTTTTTGCTCATAGATTTTCAGATGATGTTGGTGAGGAATCAATGGGACACAGCCAGCACCAGGAATGCAGGTTCTTCCGAGGAAAGCAGCAGTTAGATAGTATTGGGAAATAGATTTTCCTCAGCACTCTTCACCACCCCACCTACGCCTCCCCCCTTCAATACATACAAGTATGAATGATGTAATTTGGGTGGTTGTATAGGTGTGTGCGTCCAGGTGTTCCTCGCATTGAGCATTAACATGCATAACAACAATAATAGAGAATCTCAGTGTTGTTGCATTCCATGCATGTGGAGACATGTGGAAATGGACACACACGCACACACACACACACACACACATGCACACATTTCTTGTATTTTATCCTCTCAGGAATCTGGAGGAAGGTGTCAGGTCCATCTCTGGTCTATCTCTGGTTCTGCAAACAAGTTTGCCTCTCCTCCAGTATTCCCTCCATCTCTCCTGTTCCTCTCCCTCCTCCAGGCTTCACCATTATCTTTTTTCCTTTCTCATCCTCCCTGTCTTCCTCTCTGCCCCCCCAATCCACCCCTCTTGGCCTCCCTATCTCCTCTCTCCTACTCATTTCTCTCCTCTCCCCTCAGACCTCTCTATCTTCACTCACCTCCCTCATCTTTTTGTCTCTGCTTCTCTCTCTCTCTCTCTCTCTCATGTTCCCTCTTCTTTCCCTCCTGTCCTCCTCCAGGTCTCTCTGTCTTCCCTCTCTGCCTCTAATTCTCCCAGTCTGTTTTGCTCCCCCATTGCTTCACTCTGCAACAATAAATTACGCACAAACTCAATGTACATCTCTTTGTTCTCCCTTCTAGATAATTCAATTCATTTTAGCCAGGCTGTGCATTCTGAATGATGAATGCATTGACTATGCAATTAAACAGAGCCATGCATTAAAGCACTCCCAGTAAGCTCCCATACATACCCCGTACAACCAATATTCAAATTTAACTGCAGACAGGCTCAGAAAGAAGGATAATTAACTCATGTTCGTGCGTTTTGTCCTTGTTGTAGTTTAAAATAACTTCTGGTTTTAATTGTTTTAACTGGTTCTTTGATATTCTGAGTGTTGACTTTAAGATGAACAAATGCAGTAAGTGGAACGCCTGTTATTAACACACCTAAGAGGACAAAGGAGGAAAAGCAAAGCCTATTTAACCAGGATAGCGATCTTGTGGCTTCCATCTTACAACGAGGCAGATGGAGAACTGTCTTTGGGGGTTCACGTTGCTTTCTTCAAAGTTGTCACTCGAGAGGTGACCCATCAGTCCTTGTACCCATTGGTAGGTGGCTTCTCCTCTGTCCTCCATCTTCCACTCTGCCCCTGGGCTTCCTGTGGTGTGATTAATGTTTGCTCTACAGCATCCAGTCTGCATATGTTCATATTTGGTTGTCAAGACATGACAGTGTCAATCAGCAGCAGGGACTGGATTAAATGGTGTAAATTGGCACTGGTGGGCAAACTGGTGTCAATGTGTGGAGAGATTGCATAGTTTGTGAGCAGAACTCTCCGGGGGCAGGTTGGAGTGATATGTCGAGATAGTGATCAAGGCCAAGGGCAGAGTAAAGAGGAAAGAAGAGAACTACCTGAGAGTAGAAGGTGACCACACTTCTGGGAGTCTTCATTTCCTTCCCAAGAAGAGAAGAAAGAGATTTACATTGGCACCTGTGCGGCACATTGTCCCGAAGATGAGCACCCACTTTAAATGCTGTGGGATTGTGGGACAGCAGAAGGTGATTAATGGGGCGTGTGTAAACAAAGCCCTTGAAACAAAAGCGAGAGTGTAAAGAATAGAGATAAGGCTCGACTCCAGTCAAGTTTGGCATCATCCTTCTTCCACTAACGACCTCTACTGTCGCCTGGTGATGGCGGGGGCAGTGAGGAAGGAGGGAAGCTCAGAATAGAAAGAAAGAGACTAAAAGAAGACCTGACATGCACATTCATTCTTTAAATGAAAAGAGATAATTGTGAAAGGAACTGACCTGTCTTCATTCTTTGAATAAATAAAAACGCATGACCTGCCTGAAATATGGACAATGCCATTACTGATTTAATTTGAACAGACTACTTGTTATTGTACTCGTTGTGCTTGCCATGAATGCTAAAATGGTTGATGTGACTTAAAAACAGTGCAGGAGAAGATAAACCAAGCCGGCTTTGTTGGAAAAAAAAAGAAAAAAAAAAGAATACACTGCATGCAAAGCAGGTCAGGTAGATATATGTGTCAAACAAGTAATATTACCTTCTGCAGTATTATGCAAAAAATTGAATCTTTTTTAAGCTTTCACTATTAATCTATGGTGGCACTGTGTTCATCCTGTAATGACAGCGATCATAAATAGAACCACTTTGAAGATGAGTTGCACCAGTTCCGCCATCTTTTTTTCTTTCATCAGGTTCTCTGTGGTCAAGTGCAGTAAAGCATGTTTAGTAAGCATGATAAATCATAACAACAGGCTTGGACAGCCAAGAGTTTCATTTGCACTGTTCAATATAATGGTCTCATACAGGTCTTAATCTAGTATATTTGACAAAAGCTAGCCAATTAAACTGATTGATTTCTCGCCATGATGTAAGCATGGAATAATCAACACAGGCGTTTTCTCTGTCAATTTATGAAATAGAGCCTGTCAACCTGTGGCACAGCCCCGTGTTTACATAATGATATAATGGCAGGGAAGGCGTTTGTGTCCTCCCTTCCAAATACTTTAGATAAGACAAGTTAGCCTCCCCACACTTAAGCGAAAACCCCTATCTGTGGGCAGACTGGCTCATTCCAAAAAGCATCTCTCACCACATAGTGAGGAACCTAAATCATCGGAAATGCCATCACACAGTTCATAATGCCCTGGATGCTCTTCTCATGGGGATAATATGTGGAACGTAAAGGAAAGAATTCTGGTGAGGAGGAGAGATTAAAATGAAGAGGTTGAATGAGTCTGGAGCTGCAGCGTTATCATTGATTAAACACAGTCAGGTGTAGTTGCTAGGCTCTTGTCATCTGCCGTCCCTTTAGTGTTGTCGTGTCAACCGTGGTAGGTTCATAAGCGGGTCAAGGAGAGAGAAAAGCAATTATCTTATCACCCACAAGCATAAAAATGCCATATTTGGATTCATACGGTTTTAGGCACAGCGCTGGTGGAAACCTTTTGCTCAGTTTGAACATATTTGAGATACTTTGTATCAGACAGTTGCAAGCACAACCGATGGTGCTTAGAAACATGTCAGCATGTGTTGTGCAAATGCAAGAAAATTCTAATCAGTAAACGTATTTGCCAATTTTTTTTTATACATTTCTTTGACTTGCCCTGTTTCATCATGTTTCCATTAGTTTATATTTAGTCATTTTTTTGTCAGTGTGTCTGAATGTGTCATTGAGCTACATTTGGGCATAGACACGAGCCAGCCAGTAATCCCGTCAACCGTACTCCGCTTGCCTGTCTCCTAGCAACATGCCAAATGCCTGCGGCCGGCTGTTACCTTTCCGTCAGAACCCATGATTTCTCTTGGTTGGAGTGAGGTGACTTTCATGTGTGATGCATGTTTGAGAGCCATCTTCCTCCTCCTCTTTCTCTCCCGCTCCCCCCCTCCCACTGTTTTCCTCTACCGCTATTGGGGTGTAACGTTGAGGATCGGCCCTGCTGTCGAAAAGCATTGGTTCAGATTCCTGTACACTCTACCCCCGACGGCAATGGCTCTTTGAAACAGGGAAGACTTGAAAGAGTGGAATCACAGTGAGTGATCACTGGATGTGCTGTAACAAGAGATATTTCTGAGGGTGCCGTTGGAAGCGAACATGAGGAGTTGAAAGCAAAAGATACAGCAAGAACAGGGAAAATAAAAATAGTAACAAAGAAATGTAAGATATTTTGACAGGACGAGGGAGGAGTGCAAATTGATAAAATAGAGAAATAGTAGATGGCAACTTGTCTGTTATTCCCAAAGAAATAGATGTTGAACTGCACTTGACTGAACCAACACGTGCATTTTAACATAGAGTACGGAAGGACCTGCGCAGGAACGTCTGAGTGTTCTGTGGCAATGGACATTTTCAACACTTCCTTCACACCAAAGAGCCACTTCAATAATTCATCACTCATTCTCTGCGCTGTGCCTCTCCGCAGCTGGCTAATAGTTTTCAACACCCTTTAAACTCTTTCACAAACACACACATATACACCCACACTCCTTGGCTTTCTCTCTCTCTGTCTCACACACACACCCTCACACTCGCTCTCACACACACTATGTATTTCAGTGACATTAAAACTTTTTTTCTCTGAGAATTTACAAAAAAGCAGAAATACAAAAGTAGGCTCACTTCATAGACGGATGCTATTTTTATACATTTTATACAACAACAAACACATCAAAAAAACTGTCTGATGGAAAGTTATTATCACAAATGTGATGCTTTATTTTTTTATGCTTGGCTTGCAGGGATTGGTGAAGTTTAATCAGCAGCCCTTCCTGACCCTATCGTGACCCTTCATATGTCGACTCAGCAGCACACTGCTGCTTACAGTCTGAAAGGGAGGCCTTAGAGGGTTTTCTGGCCTGGCACTGCTCACCACAGTTGGAGAGCTTGAGGTCATCAGTGGTTTTTCTTGGGAGTTGGGAGTGCGTGTTCATATTGGCTTATACGCACATGTTGGATTTTTCATTGTATCAAGCAGGGGGGTTGAGTTTGGAAAGGTTAATTTGGGTTTAAGGGTACTGGGTCGTTGCCAAGTGCACCAACCAATCTCATATACCATTTTCCTTTTGCAGCAGAGTCACAAAAACTACATGCACACATGCACAAGCATGCAACCAGCCCAACCCTACCTCCCCTTGTGGATGCCGCCATTCTCTGAGAACAGTAATTTGTTCAACAGTGACTTCAGCTATGAAACCAGTCCCTACTTGCGGGTCCATGTCACTCTCATAACTCACTTATTTACTGTGCGTGTCGCTAAAAAGTTTATCATACTCTCCAAGACTTCATTACACATCAATAAACTCTTTGATGAAAGAAGAAATGGTTTCCCTGAGACATATAATGATAGGAGAAATAAGTAAATCCTCATATTCCTGCTTCTGTTTTCAAACATGGATAAACCTGTTTAGGCTCAGTAAGTCTAGTCTTATTCAAGAGGCAGAGGGGATATTTGTGGTTTCCTTTCAGTGTTTTAATCGATTGAAAGCCCCCCCCCCCCTTTTTTTTTTTTTAACTCTCACCATCACTTTATATTTGTTGTTGAAACAGTTGCTCCTGATTAAAGTTCAGTCTTCGTCTCTGAAAAAGATGGAGGGTTGGTGGAGGGGCAGCAGAGGCATCAGTGACACAAATAGCTTTTCACTCTTCTTCCCCCCTTTTCGCTTTCTTTCCCTCTTACTTAGACCCTGCCGTTTCCACCCCTTTCCATCTGCAGTCTGACCTCTGCTATTCTTCACTATGATTCCTGTGTGTTCAAAGGCGGCAGGATGTCAGTAATTGGAAGGGATGTGATGGAGCGGGGGGCCCCTCCTTGGGGCTGCAAGGCCCCCAGCACTAGAGAGGTCAGAGAGAGCCTGTCTCACACTGACATGTAGGCTTGGACTGCAGCATCCAGCCACAACAGGCCTGAGGCAGCACGATCAGCAGCAGCTCTGTCAGGAGAGGAGCATGAGAGAAGTGGAAGGATCTGCTGCAGCTGCTGCGGCAGTCAACGTTTCCCTCTTTCTCCTCTTTCTCCTCTTTCTGTCTCCTGTGCTCTACATGCAGGACACAGACTGCGTTTCTACATATGGCTCAGATTTCTGTTTAAGTTATCTTTTCAGATTCTTTGTTGCCTCTCAGCAAAGAGCTAATGTCCCATTCTTATGTACTTTTAAGCACTAATCTGGCTTTTACCTGTTCGCCTTGTGGTCTGTGGGTGCACCTCTAATCAGTGGTGATCAAATTGCTGGGCTACAGGGAGTGCTCCCGGTTGTCTCGCACACAGACATGGCAGAACGATTAGCACACCTCTTCACACAGGCTTAGACCACAGAAGCGTGGAAAGGGCGGCTTAAGAGGCTACTTTAACCACATCAGCTTTAAATAAAGATGTCTGGACTGCATCAACATCAATAAGACCCCACCACCACTGGTCTGAATTGACACCATACACTCCTTCAGTCATTTACATGTATGTTGTATACCTTTCAATATGTACTTACAGGCAGGCAGATGCTTACACATGCAAACACCATGAATATATGTATAAGAAAGTCATGTGTGAAGCGTGTGTGTGAAGTGACATAAATTACATATTACACAAGCACATAGAGTCAGTCTCTGCCTTCAGCATATGTCATCTTCAGCAGTCCGTTTCTTTTGAGGGCTGTCCTGGTGGAGTGCGAGGCTGATTTAGGGAAACACCCAGCTGACACATTAGTCCTGGCTTGCCATGACACAGAGTTGCCACAGCTCTCCCAAAACATTACCTGGGGCTTTTCTGGTGCCATTTGGGATTACCACTGGAACATGTTAACACCACAGTACCCACCCACTGTTTTCCAATAAACACTCCCACCCCACCCAAAGGTCTGGCAGTTCTATGAAGATGTGGCAGTGAATGGCACAGCTGGTGCCGGCCAAAGTTATCATCATCTTAACCCTATAGTGTTTTGTCTACCAATTTTGCCCTGAGCTGAATTGTGTTTTGGAAACCGTTCCTGAGGGGGACATGACCTCCTGCTAGGCTCAAAGCTCAGCACCCTGTCCGATATGCAAACCCCTCCCAGTTTCTTCATATGCCTCCAAAGCTCACCCAAATCTGAGTGACTCCTCCTCTCTGTCTGTCTCCTCATATTTTTTGAGGTTGAGGTCATACATATTGCTGACAAATGACATTTCCACTCCATATATGGAATGGCACACACACACACACACACACACACACACACACACACACACACACACACACACACACACACGCACACACACACACAGTTATATATCAAATACATCTCTCTCTCTCTCTTTATATATATATATATATATATATATATATATATATATATATATATATATATATATATATATATGTATATATGTAACCCACCTAAAAATGGGTTTACTAATAATTTGTATTAATTTTCTGATATGTTTTTGGTTTATTTTGCATTGTAAGTGATGCTAGTTTTATTTTGAAAAAACGAGTTTTATTTTGGTGAAAACAGGAAGTAGCATGCCACAGTTTTCCTCCTGACTTTATATCGCTAATAACGGACTGAACACTGCTTCCGTTTCTCCCATGTGAGCTGGAAAACGAGGAAATGAGGTCTGAAAACCTGCTAATTTCGATGTGAAACTTAGTGGTGATTTAGTACATGCTGTAATTTCACTAAAATTCCGTTTTAGAGGTTGGAGAACCGTTGTGGAAGAACTTTATCTGTCCTGGCTTCTCCAGTAGAAATCCCCTTCTTGGTAAGCTAGTTCTGGCCTGTTCTCCATGATTGTGTACGTGAACAAAAAACCACGTGGTCACTATGCTAGCTCCAGCAGAGTATTTCTTACTTTTTATGTTGTTTTAAAACGTGTACCAAC
The DNA here is from genome assembly GCF_933228915.1 of Telmatherina bonti. Classification (NCBI taxonomy): domain Eukaryota; kingdom Metazoa; phylum Chordata; class Actinopteri; order Atheriniformes; family Telmatherinidae; genus Telmatherina; species Telmatherina bonti. The sequence goes on along the minus strand of NC_136611.1, from coordinate 24,833,875 downwards.
CATTTATTTGATATGTTAACTGGAAACATACTGCTGATTCGTCCTGTATCATTTAAAAAAGTACTGTGAGAATTTTTATTTTGTGAAATGCCTCGTCACTTCCTCTGCATGTGACGGAAGGTTAAAGCCATGCATAGCTTGAGAGAAAATTATAATTTTAAGTTATTTAAAATGGGTAAAAGCAGCAAAGCTGGAATTTATGTTATGTTGGTAATTAGAAAGCAATGTATTTCATTTATTTTATTTTGTAATCTAAAATCCTATGTATAAAGGGATTGAAACAAGATGGATGTACATGAAAATTAGCATGTACATCATGTACAAAAGTTTAGCATGACACTTTAAAGAGCAGCTGATCACTATAAATAAGTGAATTCATTGGTAAAATGTGATCATACCAAGTAATTTCATTGAAATAGTAATTTGTTAAAATGATATATTTTGACAATATAAGACTGTTTGTTATGAAAATGGCTATGTTTACCTATCTGTAAACTACTGTACGTTATTTTCTGAATTGATAAGATAAATTTACTGTTGTACAACACCTAATCAGATACTTTTATGCTAGAACCTGTACTGTAACCTGTTTTGTATACAGGTCAGGTCTTTTTTTTTTTTTGATCCTCCGGGAAAAAAAGTGAAGATCCGGTCCGTGTGTTCTACAAGATTGACCAGCGATTGTTGATGGCGAGCCTTCCAGTCGAACTTTGATCTCCTCCACTTCATTCAGCGGATCGGGTGGTAGGATTTTCTTAGTCCAACTGACTAACACCACAAGAGAGACCTTGGATAAAACCCCTGGCTTGACTTATTCCCCTGACTACTGACTTGAACATTGCATTGATAAAAATAAAAAAGGAACAGATTTGGATAAGCCAATTCAAAAGGAACATTCCTAAAAGAAGGACAATTTATCTTTATTTTATTATTTTATTTTATTAGTTCATGGGCCCAAGGTATTGTGCACAATTATATGTTGTAAACTATTTTACAATTTTGCAACTAAATTTTGCAGTTACACATTTATACCTGTGTCCAGTGGTTCATTACCTTACTCCCAGCTCCTACGAACCTAGAGTAGTGACGTGTACATACCTTGAAGTGGGTTTTATATGTATATATATATATATATATATATATATATATATATATATATATATATATATACACTATTCACAAAAAGTTAGGGATATTCAACTTTTGGGTGGAATTTCACAACAAGCCTAAAATGCATTCAAACCTGTACAGGTGAACTTAATGTGATCTTCTCTAAGCTTTTAAATGCACATGTCCAACTGTTAAATGTTTCAACAAATTTTGCACAAGTTGCTGTTCTCTAACAAGGAGCTGAACGGCAAAAATCACGGCAGGTGTGGGATCCTTGAATTAACCAATAAATGTCCTGGTTCAATTAGAGCTGGTGTTTAAACAGTTGTCCTCATCATGCTGTTCACATTTTGACATCAAGAGACCAAGACGACACCTAACAATGGAACAACAGTCCCTTGCCATTGCGATGCTTCAAACAGGACGTTCTCAGACAGAAATGGCCACTGAGCTTGGAGTGTCACAGAGTGTCATCAGCAGGTTGCAACAGAGATATCGAGAGACTGGAAGAGTCACAGAAAGGCCTAGAAGTGGACGTCCTTTGGCCACATCCCGTGCTGATGACCGCTACATTGTGAACACTGCCCTGAGAAACCGGATGATGAATGCCACTCAACTCCAGGCACGTTTAAGAGAGGTGAGAGGCACCCAAGTGTCACGTCAGACCATTCGAAACCGTTTACATCAGCGTGGTCTGCGTGCTAGACGACCTGCACGGGTACCTGACCACACCACCAGGCACAGGCATCATCGTCTTGCATGGGCCAGGGAGCATTTACGCTGGACGAGGAACCAGTGGGCCTCAGTGCTGTTCTGATGAAAGTTGATTCACACTGAGCAGAAATGATGGCCGGCAACGATGTCAGGGAGAGCGCTATGCATCAGCCACTGTTGTCACCAGGCGAGCTTTTGGTGGTGGCGGTGTTACAGTGTGGGCAGGGGTGTCCACTTGGTACAGAACTGCCCTACACTTTGTGAATGGTACAGTGACAAGCCCATACTACCTGAATAACATCATTAATCCAGTGATTGTGCCCCTACATGAACAGCACAGGCCTAATTTCATCTTCATGGACGACAATGCTCCTGCTCATCGAGGCCGCATCATCAGGGAACGGCTGTTGGAGACTGGTGTACCTCAAATGGAATGGCCTGCACACTCTCAGACCTGAATCCCATTGAAAACCTGTGGGATCAGCTGAGCCGTCGTGTAGAGGCTCGAAACCCTGCACCCGAGAACCTCAATGACCTGAGGGCTGCCCTTCAAGAAGAGTGGGATGCCATGCCTCAGCAGGCAATAAGTTGCCTTGTGAACAGCATGAGACGTCGTTGTCAAGCTGTAATTGATGCTCAAGGGCACATGACGAGATATTGAGACGTTCAAATTTTTTGTTGTGGTGTAACTACCATTGTTGTGGTAGAATGAATTTTTTTAGATGAGGAAATCAGTAGTGCATCCTTCTACTTAAATGTCTTACTTTTATGATATATCATTGTAGCATGAACATATTGCATTTTCCATAAATTTCACCTGAAAGCCAAATATCCCTAACTTTTTGTGAGTAGTGTATATTTATATATGTTTTTTTGATGTGCATTGTACACATTTTAAAAATGGAAACAAACAAACAAAGTTGTTCCAGGTGGATACCTCCACATCAGTCAACGTCATAGATCCACTTGGATCTATGACTACCTCACAAACAGACCACAGTTTGTGAGACTGAAAGGTTGTGTGTCTGAGATGGAGGTCAGCAGCACTGGTGCACCACAAGGAACTGTACTCTCACCATTCCTCTTCACCCTGTACACCTCAGACTTCCAGTACAACTCTGAGTCCTGTCATCTGCAGAAATACTCTGATGACTCTGCAGTTGTGGGGTGTATCAGGGATGGACAAGAAGCAGAGCACAGAGAACTGGTCAGTCAGTTTGTTAAATGGTGCAGTGACAATCATCTCATATTAAATACCAGCAAAACAAAAGAGATGATTGACTTCAGGAGGAACAAGAATAAACAAAGCACTGTTTCCATCCTGGGAGAGGAGGTGGAGATGGTGGAGGAATACAAGTATCTTGGAGTTCAGCTGGACAACAAACTGGACTGGAAATGCAACACTGACTACATCTACAAGAAAGGTCAGAGCAGACTGTACTTCTTAAGGAAGTTGAGATGGTTTAACGTCTGCACCAAGATGTTGCATATCTTCTATAAGTCTGTTGTGGAGAGTGCAGTCAGCTTTGAAGTCATCTGCTGGGGTAGTAGCATCAGAACCAGAGACTTGAAGAGAATCAACAAACCGATTAAGAAAGCTGCTTCTGTGCTTGGAGTAACTCTGGAGCTTCTGGAGCTGATTGTCCAAAGAATCCACTACAATATTGAATTTCCCTTTGGGGATGAATCAAGTATTTTTCTTTTTTTTTGACATTTCATTCAAACAATGCTTTACGTACACAGCTAGACATTGTAGGCATAAGCAGGCAAACCAAGTATGTGCTTGTCCTTGTTACAGAGTGTGTGGCAATAAAGTTATGATGATGACAAAATTATTCGGTTCTTCTGGTTATCTTTAGCTCCTTTTGCACAACTTCGTTAAGGCAGTAGAGTTTAGCCTTTCTTAAAGATATAAGTTTAAATCTCCTAGGCATCACCTAGCGATTTCATAGAAAGTTAATACAGGACAGGCAACTTAGATTCTCCCACCCAAAGAAAATAACACAATAGATAAAAAGAACAGTTAAAAAGTAAAAAGCAAAAAAAGGTTAAAAACTCACATCCTCACATATATAAACTACATGTAATGACAATATGGTATATAGGATGATGGAGACGTTAGTTTGGGATTTAGTTTCATTGTTGATATGCAGACAACACATGTTGTTAGAGCAGTAACACTGTGAAGAGAACACTAGATACAGTTTGAGAGCAGGAACAGTGGTTGAATCACAGTGCATTTCCACCTGTCAGTCTTGTTGGCAAGCATACTTCCAGTCTGCATGCTCCTGTTTTCTGGCCAACACACAGCAGAGAGTTTGAGGGACTTCAGCTGGAACATCACCTGACTGGCAAGCTCTGTCCTTACACCATAATGAACTGACCCTGGAAATCAATCTGATGCCTCCTGTTCAAGCAATATCATCTATTTGATCTTGATTGTGCATCGGTGGACCAATACATTCAAGTGAATGAGCAGCGGTGCATCTGTTTGCCATTCCTTTTTGTCATCTTGATGAAAACTCAAGAGGTGAATAGTGTAGATGACCTGAGCACAGTAAAAGGAAAAGAGGCATGTTACAGGAGGCGAAATAGGAGGCGAGAGACCCAGGGAATTCAGGATACCTGAGCTGGCAACTTGAGCCCAAGAGAAAAAGAAAACCTCATCCCAGGGGAGAGTGGTAGAGCTGGAGTTGGCCAAGGTATGAGACAGGGTCCAGGTAAAAGGACAAGCTTAGACAGTCGGATGAGGTTTCACTTCAATGGGATTAACAGGTGAGCCAGGTTGGTGGCTCATTCAGATGTACGCTGCACCCCATCTCATTAACAGGGCAGTCAGATATCTCTGTATGGGATGGGCAAGATAAGGTGTGGTGTCCAGTGGTTCCAATAAGAAAAAAAGGCTTAAGGAACCTCATTGCAGGCTGGTATTCAATGCCTGCCCATTCCTTTGTTATCTCTCCTTGGCTGTAAAGCAGTCAAAGAAGTGGAAGGAATGTGAGGTATTTCCAGGCTGTGTATCAATGTGTGTGTGTGTGTGTGTGTGTGTGTGTGTGTGTGTGTGTGTGTGTGTGCATGTGGTGAGAGGGTTGAGGAGGGTGGTCAGTCACTGCCCACTCAAAGCACTGCAGCAGCATGATGCCTCCCGACACACATAAAAGAAGCCTTGTCTAACACTCATTCACCTTTATTCATGTTCCTTTAAGAGACATTGGATTTCCACATCCTTTACTCTAGTTTCTCACTTTCCCTACACACACACACACACACACACACACACACACACACACTTACACACACACAAGCACAATCCAGGCAAACAGAGACTGACTTAACTAAACTGGCGAAAATGATAATTATATAAAATCTTAATTAGTTTCCGGGGATTAAAAGTGTGCAGATTTGGTGAGTGAAGAAAACACTAACAGCTTGAAACCATGATTATCTCACTGCGTAGGTATAAAATTGGGGTTAATACCTGAGATGAAACAAACAGCTTAAAAGTCCCAAACCTCCCTGTGCCTGCCATGGGATTCTGGCAGCATCACAATGACAGGGATTGAAACGCTTTTCTATCACAGGGTAGAAAACAGAGAATTTCTGCAATTTACTCATGAAAGATATTTCATTTTTACAAGGCTCTGTGGGCAAAAGTACATCCTCTAAATGAAAAATGATGAATTGAATGTGGAGCCATGTTTTATAGAATAGGAAAATAAAATCTGTGTTCAGTGATACAAAGGGTTTTTATTTATTTATTTTTTTTTAATGTATTCTCAGTTCTCTGTCTCCTTCAGTCCCTCTCTCCCTCCCAACAGGCTGTAACTCCTCCTCGCTGGGTTAATGCTGGTAAAGTACACAACTGTATTAAGAGTGTGTGTGCCTTGAGCAGGATTCAGATATTAGGTGGCTCATTTGGTTAACTCATTGACTGCTATCAGATTTCAGGTCAATGACCTTAATGACCAGACAGCAGCACAGAGCAGGTATAGAAAGTGGAGAAATGAACACCAGTAGAGATGGCATGTTGGTTGGCTAAACTGATGCTTAGTCACAGGGTTGGGCAGATGGAGAGATAACTGTTTGGCAGAGACTAGCTGGGTTTCACTGCAACACATGTCAAGTTGTGTAAAAAAGTGAAAAAGAAGTAGAGCTTACAGTGAAGCCAAAATGACTTAAATACTTAGTTACTGTAAAAGAACTAAATTAGCACAAAACATTTTTGACTGCATTAAATAGACCTCAATCAGGGTGCTCAAGTCTGGTACTTAATATTTACTGTCATGTAACTTAGATGCAAGGCTTCTCCAACACATCCAATTCAAATGAATGGCTTGATACCAGGCCTCTGCAGAGCTGAATGACATACAGATGAGGGGATTCAGCCATTTTACTGAGGTTTGCTGAAGAGGGGATGCATCTAAACGTTGCAGGATAGTAAATTTTGAGGACCAGTCTGGGGCACCACTGAGCAAAATGATTAAAAAGAGACAAAGAAAAAGACCCAAATAATTCCCCCAAAATTTTAAGTATAAAAAAATTGTATAAAAAATTCTGTCTATGTCCTGCCAGGAATAACATTGCTCCAGTTCATTTGAAAGGAACTTGTCTGCAGATAACCATGGCAGAAAAAATTCATCCTGCAGCAAAGAAACTAGCTCAAAGAACGCATTTGGATATTCTGACAAAACACGGGTCAACATGAGCAAGGAAATCATGTAATCATATGAGTCACGTCAATCATGTTCCGTCTCATACATTTCATGTGACACAGAATATTAGCTGCCCATAGTTACCAACAGAGTATATTAGTCACATACATGCTCAGTATTACCAGCTACCCAGAGCTGACTAGTTGATAAATGTCACTGGGGTCATGTAGTAACATATTCAAGATCTCATCAGGTTTAATCTGTATTCTGCCAAGATATCTATATAGCTATATCTACATCTACATCTACGTCTATGTCTATGTCTATGTCTATATTTACATCTACATCTTCATCTTCATCTATATCTACATCAATATTTATATTTATATCTATATTTATAACTATATATCTATATCTACGTCTACATCCATATATATCTATATCTATATCTATATCTACATCTATATATCAAAATCTATATCTATATCTATATCTATATATCTATATTTACATCTATATCTACATCTCTATCTATATCTTTATTTATATCTATATCTATATGACTCTTTTTTTGTATTCCTTATTCTTATGTAAAAATAAGAAACGTGTAAATCACTTAAAAACCGGACAGATTAAAAAGGCAAAATCTAAGAATAGAGCATTTACTTCTTTTAATACAGCTGAATTAACAGAAAGATTTCTGTGCTTTTCTGTTTATGTTATCAGACAGCAGAATTGGGCCAGTTAAGAGTTCATTTTTACTCAGCACCTCCAATCCTTTTTTGAGATGCCTTTTTTTTCTCTGCAGAATATATGTTAAATGTCACAGCAAAAAAAAACTCACAGTGAACAATTGTAAAGTGATATGGGAGGTGTTAATATTTTTGTCATTTAGATACCGTCTACTCAGTGTGGTGTTAGCCATAATAACAAAAAGACCTCTTTACACTGGTCAAATAACCTGCTAGCGTCTTTTTTATGTGTGAAATAAAACAGTTTAATTTGCATTTTATCCTGTGCCACATGAGTGCTAAAGACACTGGCTTTAAGTGGTTCTAGCTTGGCTTTGCATCAGTGTTGTCACATCAGGGGTAACGGAAATGGCAACAGCTTCAATCTTCCTTACAAAAATACATGTTTAAGAAGTGTAATGCTCTTGAACTGAGTAAAACAATCTGTGGACAAAAAGAGATAAAATTGATTATTACAAAAAGGACCCAAAAAGTAATTAAACCAAACGTCAAATGCAGCAAAATGAAGTGAAGTTATTATTGGAGGTAGCTCTTGAGTTTTAGCCTACATTAAAGCAGTTTTGGTTGTGAAAAACTGACGCAAAATAAAGCTATGGAAACAGTTTGGTGTGGCAACATGAACGACATGAAAACACACACAAGGATGAGGCATACAAACCAAGGAATTAATGATGCTGGATAATAGCCAAATGGTTATACTCACATGAAATGTGGGATATTCACTTATTATTTACAAAAAGCTCTCCCCGTACACAGTAAAACTCATCTAAGATTTTTTTTAACCAAAATTGTGTCGGGACCATTTCCAAAGATACAGAGGGAAGTCCTAAAATGAGGAGTGTGTATTCTCGGTGTAACAAAAATGAGTAAACAAAAAAAAAAAAAAAAGATTTTTTCTTGTTATTCTGTGTTTTTAGGTGTTACAAAATGAGGAAAAAAAATCCCTCATTCATGTTTATTTTTTAACCTCCCTTTGTAAATTAATTTCAATAATCTATTTCCTTATCAGATTGTTGCTTGGATCCAGTGTTTTAATGATTTTTTTTCTAAACGCTTTACCTGTCATGACACCCTTATGGGTCACAAATAGCTCAGTCTATGTCCAGCTGCTGCTTAATAGCCTGAATTCTTTAAAGTGGAAACAATCTATTCTGTTGCTGAGCCCACTCTCTTGTTTTTCTTCCTGTTTACCTTTTTGTCTTTCTGCCCACCCCCATCTCCCTTCACTTCATTCCCCCTTCCCCTTCTCCTCTCTTTGAATCATTAGCATGTTGCTGATAGGGGCTGGTCATCCATTGAGCGTTGCGGGGAAGTTTGGCTGGGGCTGCAGCAGGCCTGTCAGGGCAGGTCATTAAGAAAACGATGGGTCGTGGACTACGTAGACAAGGTTGATTGGTTTCCTGCAGCCGTCAGCAGAGCCCTACAGGATCTTCTGACCCTTAAGCTCCATCTAACCTGCACACCCACAATATACACAAACACACCTCATGCACCTGCACAAGAAAGCACATGCAAAGACATCTTTTAGGACCCAGATGCAAGACACTTTGAGATGGAATGAGAATAAGTTTGGGCACATACAATCAAAATACATGACGTATTTAAATGACTGACCAAAGACTTAGAATAGGGAAGGACACAGAAACCACAGCAAGATGATTACCTTAATCCTGATCCACTAAAACTAGCCTGTTGCAAGCTTTCTATCTGCTAGTAGTGGTGTACAGCCTGGCACTAATCCAAGCATCTTGCCTGCTGCTCCTACTCCTGAGACATGTCCAAGGTGGGGGCAGAAAGATGCAGAAAGGTCACATATGGGATTGAATATGGTAGCGTGCAGAGGGAGGGCTTTGTCATGCGTGCATAGATGGAATGCTACCCAGCATTCATCTTAGCTGTCTGTTGTGCTGAGAATGTCAAACCCAGAGGCTCTGACATCCACCACCCACCCACCCCCTGTTTTACACCCCCTACTCTATCCAACCCTGATCTCTGGTTCCTTTGGCCTACCTGATGAACAGAGCTTCTTGCCTGGGGCATCCGTACTCCAAATGAGTCCCATAATAATGTTACTTCAAATGTCAAAGGAAGGGCCATTAGCGTTATGTGCGTTCAGGGTGTTGTGCATGTTGTTTGAGGCACAAGCCTATTGTGTAGCTGCCAAGCTTTTCCATCCTTCAGTGTAATCAAATGCATTAATGTGTAAAAACGCCATTTAGCACAACACTGCTGACTGGAGGCTGGTTAGAGGATGCTGATAGACAGATAGGGTTTGACTGACAGTTCCTAGCTGTGGCCTGTCTGTGGGTATGAATGACACACATGATATTCCTCGTGGTCATAGACCCAGCTCTATACATGTGGATAGCTTTGGATATATGAAAAACCCTATAGCACACACAGATAACAACACACTATTGTAAAATATAGCACAAAGTCTAGCATTAACCCAATATAATTGCTAATAGGACCTGTCTTAGGGGTGAAGTGGTGTTAACCTTTGATCAACCCAAAGGCCTCTCCACTTACAGGCTAGATAGAATTCATTACATTTCGCCCACTTAATCATCAGCATCTGACTGACCAATTTCACACTCATGACAGCGACAAACACCTGAGCAGAGGATGAAATACACAAGAAACATTTAAGCAAACCTTATTTGCTTGCTAAAAGATGCTTTTATTTTTCTTTTTTCATATATTACTTATTTTAGGAATTAGTGGTAACTGCCCCATGCAGGCCTGCAGATTGGATGTTTTGTTGTTTGTGTTAATGACCCAGTAAAAAGTGCTCCCTTAATCAGCAAGCCAGCCAGCCAGCCCTCCAGCTTTCAGGCGACCAGCTTTCAAAGCTAGATGTCAGGGAGGGTATGTTTAACTCGCAGTAGCTGCCATTGTGCAACACTGTGGACCAGGCGGCAATTAAGATGTTAATAGATAGCTTCATAAGGACGGCAAACTAGAGGAAGGGAGAGTGGGTTGGGGATGTGGGGTGGGACCCAAACCACAACAGATTTTCAAGACTTCTAATTGATAGCACTAGAAATTAAAGTGTAATTCAACTCATTTCCTGCAGTAGCAATCTCTTTTGCTTGGTTTCTGCCTTTTAATTTTACTTGCCAAAAGCTGTGAATGGTTGCGGCACATTCTTCTTTTACAGCTAAACTTCGAACTTTAATGTCAAACAAATGAAGAAATAGCTAAATTAAGTTAAACTAAGTAATCTTCTTTAGTGTTTATCCTCTGCGTATGCATGTGAAGGATGTAGGCTAAAGCAGCAACACAAGGGCAGGTGAATGGTAGGAGCTCTAATTAACAGGGTGGTGGCTTCTTTGCGGAGCTGCTCGAGAGACAAGTCGTCAGGGACTCTGAGGTGTCGAGCTCAGTGGGGAGGACTTAGAAAAACAGCTTTAATTGGTGGCAGTTATTTATAGACAAAGCACTTCTTCCAAGGTTAGTGGGTTAAGTCTGTTAAGTCCTCCGTGGAGACAATCATGTTTGGTTGCAAGGAACAGACCCCCACCACCACTACCACCACCAAAAAAAGAAACATACCTCACCTTGCCATGTTTTTGATGCCACATATCCATTTATACATATCAGAAATCTATTAAACTCTCACATAGCTGCATATATTAGGATCGTATCACACCTTTCCCACACACTTACACATGCTGTTGACATCCTTTGCTTTGTGCCAAGCAAGGGAAAGTGAGAGACAAATGGAGAAGAACTGAAAGAATAAGCATGAAACCGAGAGAGTAGAGAAATGTGGATGTGGAGACAAGGTGGGGAGGTTGCTCCTGGGTTGAATCCCTCATTGGAGGCGTCTTCATCTACTGGCCAATCCTCCCTGGGGCTCCTACTTCTCCATTTCATTAGTTTGTCAGCCTGCACGAAGGATTGTGCATTAGGCCTTTAATTTAGTGGATAGCCCTAGGCTGGCTATGCTGGCTGGTGCAACTCTTAGCTCCAACAGGCTGGAATCTAACTAGGATCAGCTTAGCTCAAGTTAATGCAGACACACAGCATATTGCATCTACTCAATGGGAAATAGAGGAATCTCCAGAAGTCAGAAGATAGAACACATAAAACTCTATTTCACATGAATTAATAATTTTGAAACTTTTATTTAAGATGCTGGAAATAACTAAAACACATGCAAAAATCATCTTTCAATTTACCAAACAAATTTAGCATTAATAGCACATAAAGGGCATCTTAGTACTAAAAAGAAATTAAATAAATAAAAATGGATGAACTCTTCCTAAACATAATTTTGTATTTACTCACATAAACATTTTCTATTTCCTGACTTATTCAAGTATGTGATTTGGATTTTAATCTATATTTTTCACAATTTTTGATACTATCAGGTGTTTTAGTGACTGATAATTAAAATATTTTTGAACCTGTATCTGTTAAAAACAGATTTGTGCTTTTTAATTTTCTTTTATTGCATTTCATAAAACAACTAAATCTTCCTTGAAAGGGGTTTGTAGTTAGTGACACCCAGGGCTTTCCAATGTTCAGAATGAGTGAAAACTTTTGCTTGATTCTCTTTCTCCCAAGCAGCCACCTCCAGTGGTTAAAAATGAAGCCGATGCGGAAGTGCCAAAAATTGCAGTTCCCCACTTATCCGCTTGGGCCTCCAAAACAGAGCGAATCCCCATAGACTCCCATGTTAAAAAGGCCAACTTCACAGCAGAAATAAACATGTTTACAGCCTGGTTCAAAAATCCATTTTCGGTTTAATGGGTCAGGTTTACATTCATGACAACTGTTGGGGGAGTGATTTTTTTTTTTAACTCTCCCATTTAAAAATGATATAGTCTTGAGATTTGTCATATTTAGAAGTGTGTCCTTTTGATTGACAGGTACCCAATCTCCAGCTGTAAAAAGGAAGAACGTAGAACAAATGTGGTTTTTAGCCAGTTAACAGCGTAATATAGTTTTAGCCCACTCACTTTTGTTAGCTAGTTAGCTCCTGTTAGCTCCGGGCTAGCTCGGAAAGCTCTTAGCTACAGGCAGCTCGGAGTTTGCTCGATGTCAATCATCCACTGCCACGCTCACAGCCCCCTCTCTGCTCTACTTCTTTGCCCATTTTTATATTTTCCGGGAGAGACGACACATGTGATGCTGCCAAGATGGCGATGGTAGGAACCGCCCACCAAGCTTCAATGCACCTCTTCAGAAAACTTTGGGTGATGTCACGGAGACTCCGTCCATTTTTTTTATATACCGTCTATGCTTTCTCCTTGATTTCTTCTTCTGTTATTATCTGCTTGTTATCATTTTCCAAAATGTATTGTATGATAATCTAGTCTTTGAGCTGAAACTTGTAGACTGAATATTTCAATTTCTTTTTTGAATGTGAGGGTCTTTCAGTAAGGTAGGCCTGTTTGCTGTTTTAGTAAATTAACACAGACATTTGAAAAGAATAAACTTGCAGATTTCTGGATGCTACATGCTTGCTCTCTGGCTTTGTAACAACATGTGGCACGCTATACCCCTTTACAGTGGGGAGTCAGAGCCATCTAAGACAAGTGAGAGAGTCAAAAAGAAATGAGAACAAATCAGAGTTTGCTGCTTTTTGTTTGTTTGTCTGTTTACTCTTGCACGGCCAGACCAGTTCTAATTGCTAACACAGCAGTGTAGAAATTGTGTACATCTGCTTGTGGATGTACACAAGCTTTTGCTATCACTTGCTATTGATTAAAATTTGTCAGAAAATGATTCAGTTAAGGCATTACAGCTGCTTTGTTAGAGTTTGAAAGACATCATGGTTTCAGGTCATCAGAATGTAATGCTGAGAAAACCAGATAAAACATCTGTATAGGATGTGTTGGGACTTTTACCAGGCCTGCCTGTCACAGTCATTTATGACATTTGTCCAGCAGACTCTATGTTACAATACAACAAACTCATGTGCAGTCTGAACCACGTAATTAGAAACATACTTGTGTGTGAGTTAGTAAGAATGCTATGCATCCAAACTGTGGCAAGGACACAGTTATATGAAACAAAGATCTGGAGACAGTCATTCAATAGAGAAAAGCTGTGTATTTGACACCCCAGATGAAAATCTTATTTCTTATATTTCCCTGCTTTAACCACTGCAACTCACTAATCCTACCCCCCACCTCGACTTTTAACCTGCCAACACGTTTTTCTCCTTTTCACCCAGCCTGGTTTGCTCCACAGCTTCCCCCTTGTTCTTGGGATGGGAGAAGAAGCTTGAGGGGGTGCCACGACTGTTGGGGGGAAGAGGGGCCTTGCTTTTGTTTTCTGTTACAACATACATTTCATGGGGAGGCCTGGCTTCTGACCCTGTCGAGCACATACTGCGCCAGAGCTGGGAGCTCCAAGGGAAAGGCCCATCTGTGGCATCCATCAGGGCTGCGCCCCCCTGCTGAGGTACTGTCAGAAGCTGGGGTGGGGCGGTGGAGAGGAGACTCACAGGGCATGATGGGGAGGGGATAATGTTGGGGGTGAGAGGTTGTAAGATTATGGGTAGAGAAAAGAAGGGTGAGAGTGGGGGAAAGAGTAGAACACAGGGTTCTCTTCATTTTGTATTGAAACTAAGCAGCAGAGTAATAAGCATCACTTGTATATGATCAATTAAGACCATAGACTCTATATAAAGAGATGGACGGAGCCTCTGTGACGTCACCCATAGGTTTGTGAAGAGCTGAATTGAAGCTTGGTGGGCGGTTCCGACCATCACCATCTTGACAGCGTCATGCGCGTTGTCTCGCCCGGAAAATATAAAAATGGGCAAAGAAGTAGAGCAGAGAGGGGGCTGTGAGCGTGGCAGTGGATGATTGACATCGAGCAAACTCCGAGCTGCCTGTAGCTAAGAGCTTTCCGAGCTAGCCCGGAGCTAACAGGAGCTAACTAGCTAACAAAAGTGAGTGGGCTAAAACTATATTACGCTGTTAACTGGCTAAAAACCACATTTGTTCTACGTTCTTCCTTTTTACAGCTGGAGATTGGGTACCTGTCAATCAAAAGGACACACTTCTAAATATGACATTTAGAAGTGTGATTGACATCGAGCGAACTCTGAGCTTTCTGTCGCGAAAAGCTGACTAAGCTAACCCCGAGATAACGGGAGCTAACCAGCTAACGGAGGTAAGCGGGCTAAAGGTAAGTCACGTTGTTAACCAGCTAAAAATCGTGGTTGTTTTACGTTCTTCTTACTTGAAGCCAGAGATTGGTACCTGTCAATCAAAAGGACACGCCCCTAAATTTGCCAAACTTCGAGATTAAATTACTTTAAAACTGGCGAGTCACTCCCCCCACAGTTGTCATGAAGGTAAACCTGACCTATAAACCGAAAATGGATTTTTGAACCAGGCTGTAAACATATTTATTTCTGCCGTAAAGTTTGTCTTTTTAACATGGGAGTCTATGGGGATTTGCTCTGTTTTGGAGCCAGCCCCTAGTGGATGAAGGGGGAACTGCAGTTTTATGCACTTCTGCATAGGCTTCACTTTTAACCGCCGGAGGTTGCCACTTGATTAAGACCAAGAGTGTAAAAATATGGAATGTGAACAAATATCAAATGGTAAGGAACTCAAGAGTCTGAATGAAGATCAGAATAAGATGAACTATTCCAACAAAATTGAGATAGACAAAGAAACGGGTGCGAATGATTAATCTGCCACTGTTTATACTGCCACCCTGCGATGGACTGGCGAACTGTCCAGGATGTACCCTGACTTTCGCCCAAAGACTGCTGGGATAGGTTCCAGCTTCCCCGAGACTCGGATTATTGGATTAAGCGGTTAGGATAATGAATGAACGTTTATACTGCCACTAATACAGTAAGATAATGATACAAAAAACAAATCTTGTACTCAAAAGTTGCGTAGTTTCCCACAGTTTCCATGATTTCAGACAAACAGAAGGCTGTTCATTCAGCCCTAATCAGCCGGGTTTATCAAACCAGAGCTCATACACATATCTACCAGGAAACAGATAAAACAATCATTTGATTTTCTGAGGCCATGCTGGAGACAGAATTCAGGTGAAAGCTGTTTAGGGTGAAACTGAAAGACACCAGATGTTCCTCTCTGCAATCCCTCTCACTCTGAAGACTCCTGTGTTGTTGCACATACCTGAGGCGTTACAGATGGAGAAAACTGGATTGGTTTGAAGGTCAGTTTAAATAAAAATACTTGAGTAACTATGACAGCCGGGGTGTGCTCTGTATAAACGCAGTGCTCTCATGCCAGCTCGCTGAAACTGATTGATTGACTTGTAAGATGTCGCGGACAGGCTTGGGAGGCAGGGAGAGGCAGAGAGATGGTGAGAAGGATACGCCTAATACTGGAAGATAAAGCAAATGATACATATATATATATATATATATATATATATATATATATATATATATATATATATATATATATATATATATATATATATATATATGTATATGTGTATATGTATATATGTATATATATATATATATATATATATATATATATATATATATATATATATATATATATATATAATTTTCTTTTCTCTCAGTGTTTTGGGGTAGCACAGTTGAAAAGCCCACTCTCATACATTTTCACAAACAGCTGGCCAACTCTGGCTTGGTTCTGGTCAGTTGCCCATGGCCATGGTGAGCACAGGAGTCAGCTGTCAGCCAGTGACGGATTGATACAGGCAACCCTCACCCTTCCGCCTCCACCCCATCATTCCCAAACCTTTACCTCCATCCCTCAATTCCTCCAGCCCTCTGCATCCCTCCTCCTCCTCTCCAGTAGCCAGCCTTCGCCTTGTGGGAACGTTTGAGAGGAGACGTACTGAGAATGGAAGGAAGCATGGAAGTAAGCCTTCATTGTGACTGGGGCCTGTATTAGAACAAGTCCGATGCAACAGAGGAATTCTTGCTCATGGATAACCATGTTGTCATCATTGCTGAGATTGAGAACGTTTCTGAGGCAAGAAATCACAGATGTTTAGTGAAAAGCTAGTTGGAATATATGCAGAGGTGCATAAAGTAGAAGTAGAACGTAAAAGTCCTGTCGGACAGGGGAATTTAATTAGCTCAGCTAATGTGTGCAGTAAATTATTAAATCAAAAGACAATAAAACAAAGTTTTTTTTTGTCAAAGTCAGGATTCAAAGCTACAACAAAGTCTGTATCAGGTGATGGTTACATGAATCAAACTTCGACTTTTATTTTCTGTACATACAACTACGGGCAATAAAACTTTGGGAAACTAGTTCAATATCTCATATTAGTCTAAATTGCTTTGGATCCTTTTTGTTGCCAATCAGACCTAGGACAATTTTCAAAGAATGTCTACTGCTGGTAGACAACAGAAAAATCCCCCATGTGTCATATTTGAACTATTATACTATAAGATACTGTATGTGGCTCTAGATAGTATGTAATCATCTTGTGCACTTTTGTGATGTATCACTAACCTGTCTGGATCCACAGAGTTCTCTGTGGCCATATTTGATTCTGTACCCCTCCCTTCATCTTCTACCTCCAGTGTCTCTCTGACCAGAGCGAAGTGTAATTGAAGGAGCAGTCTTCACATGGCCCACAGGCACGGAGAGGACATTGTGTGCGCTGTGGCGGCAAATTGCTCTCCTTGCTCCTTCATGCCTGTACCTCACCATCACTCCTCCTTCTCTTCATCCTCTGCTCATCTTCTCATTGCTTTATTAGTCAGCCCTCTCTATCACCACTGTTCTCTACTTCACTGTTAAACACAACTTTTCAATTTTCCTCCACAGTCCTGCAACAAGTTTCAGGTGCTCATACGAACTGAAATGTTATAATACATGTGCACCTCATTAGATCGTTTCGGAAAGTCATACGTATGTAGAAGGGACAACTCAAATCTCTGAGATCTTTAGTTATTGAAGATGCTGTCTCTGTCATCACTTAGAAATCCCTGGGCACTATGGGTTTGGAAATACAACACAATCAATTAGTTTGATCGACAGTATGCTGCTTTTACAGTTTAAAAGACAAACACAAATGTTGCCTGGTTGAAATATTATGTTTCGGCACCAATTTACAAAGAAAAAAGTGTAAGCTGCTGCTGAGCATGAACTGAGTGTCCATCTGCAAGAGAGGGGAATGAACACACACCCACTTGGGTTAGTGAATGTGACAGAGCGTCTATGATACAGGATGTGAGAAGTCTCCAGTATGAAGAGTGATCTGAGGAGGTTGCCTGAAGAGACACACAGAGAACTGGGAAGAGCAACAGAAAATGAGTGAGGGAGGGAGACAGAGGAGAAAACCTGGGGGAAGGAAAATAAGAAGAGAGGATAGTGGTATTCGGGCCGAGACGAAGAAGAGCATGCTTCATTAAGTGAGGAAGTAATCCTGGCTAATTAAGGCTCTCCATGACAGCACTGTCAAGGATGACTGATCCTTCAAATGGCACCTCCCTCTTCTGACTGACAGCCAGACTGCTCTCACTGCTTTGAAGGTGAGAACTTTCTTACTTATTCCCACAGCTTTTTTTCCCCCCCTCTTCATTGTTTCTTATCCCCAATTCAAAGTGTTTCTCTTTGTTTTCGTATTTCATTATCATTTTTGTAGACAAGTGTGTGATGGCTTGTGTGTACATTTCTTGGTTCTATGAATGTTTTCCTGCATACAGAATTTATTTGTGTGTGCCTTTGAGTTCATGAGTGTTAGCTTGTTTTTTTTTTAATGTTTAATAACCACTACAGTACCTGCTTGAAATAGTTAAGTAAATCAGTTCATGGCGAGTGCAATGCATTGATTGCTTGACTAATTAATCATCTTCATTGGCTCCATGTGGATCCAGGCTTATTGAGTGGAAGCTTGGCGCGGGGCCTTTTATGAGCCCATAATGATTCCTCGGCCCACAAGGTCAGGGCCTCATCTGGCCTTTAACATGGCTGCAGTGGTACAGCACAACATAGGAGCTTAGAAAGCAACCATGCCATTGCCAGAAGTTCATCCCCATATTCAAACCTTGATCTTATTCTAACACCAATGCTGAAACTCTAGCGACACAAATGCATTTGACTGGGATCACACTTTTGTGTAGTGGCATGTTTACCTTTTTATTTATTGGGCTCATTTTCACAGTGAGGCGGTCTTTCTGCTTGATCCATTGTGTGCACCAACCAGACACTCTGTTACCAAATGTGTGCACTGACCTATGCCATTCACAGGGGAGCTATGTTGACAGTTAGTGTCCCCCTGTAGGAGAGCCCACATGAAACAGCAACCTGAGCCAAAACCAGAGAGAGCAGAGGCCATGTTATATGACCTAGACGCCCAGACAGGGTGGTTCTGTCCTGCCTGCCATCAATCCTGGCCTTCCTCCCCTGCTCAGCTCAACTCACATTGCTCAGTCCAGCTTGCCCTAAAACGGGGGACTACAACAACGCACTCGTAAACATGCCTATAAAAGTCCTGTTTGTATTGCGCTAGAGGGCACTTCTGTCCCCCAAGGAACTCACATGAGCGAGCACCCAACATGATAGACTATCTAAGGGCTCTGAAAATCTGAGCTGAACAGATGTCTTTTAGAGTGTGTTTTTTAGGATATGTCTTGTACCATTGTTCTTTGTTTTGTTCATGTCAAAGCCTTCCAGATTGGTAATCTGAGAGAACATTTGATAAGATTCTTTTTTCTGGCTTGTTGAATCAATATTCTTCTTTGGTTGGTTTCAAAACTTTATATTAGGATCAAATGGACTTTTTGTGTCACAACAGCAAACAATGGTACATGTGTGGGTTTGGCGTGTAGTTGCTTTTCGAGTTTGTCGACAAATGCAAGGCTTTTGGTATGTGTTCAGATGCTTTAAATGCACGAGCCCATGCTTTCAACTCCATGGGGATTTTTAATGGGTGGCTGCATTAACACAGCCAGGCTTTAATAGCCTTCTTGCTTTTTTTCTCCCACTTTGTACTGCCAGAAACTCATGAAAAAGATGATTTAACAGCAAGAAGCCTCTATATCACATGCAGATTTAGAGATAAAAGCCAAATGGGGATGAAGAGGTGGTAAGCTTTCAGAGATTGGACACAAGTTTATCCATAAATTTCAAAAACTGAATTAAACAAAGACTGACTTAATGAACCATATATGAACATGCCTGATGTGATGCAGAGTATGTATAGTATGAATTGGAGTAATATCACCAGGACTGTTTAAACACAATAAATACCATTAATAACTTATTTAGAAATTAATAGCATTTTTGTTATGTGTAGCTGCAATTACATTCGCAGTTTTTTTTTTTGTTTTTGGTTGCATGGCAGTTTGCACAGTTGCAAATATGCTGCTGTGTTATTGTTGCTGTGGGTGACAATGACTTTTTCCCATTCAATCCCATAAGCTCTTTGGTCCCTTGGGTACTTGGTTGGGAGGTAAAGCAGTAAGACCCAGGCAGTTAAAGTTTAAAGTGTCATAAAGAAGAGTCATGAATGCCAGCTCTCTAAAGATAAAGCTAAATACACTGTGATTACAGCATATGGTCAGTGGGCTGGAACTTGGAACGGCAGACAGACAGAGATGATTTGCACATTGTAGCTGCACTTCACAGTGGAGCCTTTAAAAAAGAGAAAGAAAACAACTTTGACACTGTACTTGCATGCCTACATTTGTGGTGTGGTTGTGTCCACAAATATTGCATGTATAACTAGCTTAATGCCACTAAACACATGCTGACTGAGATTGATTACAAGCATGCATGTTACTATTTTATCATTTTCTCCACTGATAATTCTGCTGCATAGCCAGTGAACGTTTGATTTCATGATATTGCTCCAGGAATGTAAAATAAACTTAACTTTGAGAACACAGAACCACATGACACTTGTGTGGCTTCACATTCACTATTCGGCTCCCAAATGTGGCTGTACATGTGTGTGTGATTGTGTTTAAAATCAGTGAGCACATAGGCCCATTTTTAACCACAGTCACAAGATGCCGGTATAGGGTTAGAACAGAGATGAGCTCTTGCTCTCAGAATAGTCCCTTGGAGGCCATGAGGCCTCAGCCGCTGACCCTGGCCTGCATTCCACTTGGCAGACACGCAGTTGCTGGGTCAGATGTGGTTCCTTTGCTGGTGAGGGACAAGCTGACAACTGCACTCTGTTTGGAACACCTCTGCAAGAAATAGAGGTTGTAGCGTGTAATTTGGCTCCTGTACTCTTCTCCCTGTCCTCCTTTTTCCTATCTTTATTTTTGTTTCCTACAGCTATTCCACCTGAGCTGCTTTACTGTCTGAAAATGTTTCTGTCTGAATCCTACAACATCACAGAACCCTAAATCACACTATAGTTTCCTCCCATTCCCATGCTCCAACTCTTTACTTCATTACTTCTCGCTCCATGATGACTGACCATAAAAATATCCCTCCATTGCTTGCTGGCACGATGCATGCCTAGAATAGCTTCCACTGGGAATTAAAAGACCTAAATACAGCAAGACAATTTTGGGAGCAGGACATTAAGGTCAAGAGAAGGTGAAGGGGTATGGTAATATTAGCAGCAGGTATTTTGGCTACCTTATGGCTAACTGTGTTGCATCAGATTACAGAACACAGAACATATCAAACAACTGATTCAAAATAAGTGTCAGAATAAAAAGAAAATAAGTTCAGACAGATTAGCTGTCTTATTGTGAAAATGTGCACCCACATCAAATAAGTTATGCACATCTTAAGTTAAATCTACCCACAAGCATTGTTAAAGGTAAACATGCATCTCAACAAACAGATTGATAAAATTTTAAGCAGTTAGATGAGAAGGGATCCCAGCGCAAACATATTAAGCTTCTGTCAGCCAGATGTAAGTTGGAGCCTTGCTCAAGGGTGTTGTGGTAGCAGTTGTTGCTTTCTCCACCCACAGTTTTCTGACCTGTCTGGCAATTTCAACCATCGACACCAACCCCAATCCAGCTTCTCTGACCTCTGAGCTACAGCTGCCCCTAAGCACAAGTGTTACAGAGAGTCAGTTTGGAGACTGTGTATATGGAGATTGAGCACTGATCTGTCTCCCCAGTGGGAATGAGTATATAGAGTGGTATAGACATGTTGTATGGACTCTGTCTTTTATTTTCAACACCCTACTCCCAGGTGGTGACAGCCCAGTGCTAAGTGCGGTAATAGCCAATTGATTTTGTTCCCTTTTTTTGTTGGTGGCAAGACATAAATCAAAGTGTCTGTCAAGGCCTGGATGTAGTTGGGACGGTGTGTGAATGTGTGAGTGTGTTTGAGCATGTCTGTGTGTGGGTGTGTAATGGGGGTAGTGAGGGTTCTGTTTGGACTGGGAGAGTGTCAACAATTAATCCAGCCTCTGATCTGCAGGCCACTGCTCTGATGACCCTCTGTCACAGCCCAACTGGGACAGCAGCTACACATTTTGGCTAAAATCAGCACAGAGAATTCTACTGTCAAGCCCGTCTTTACAGCATCCATTTTTCTGGGTTTTTTTTTTGGCTTGAATGCAAATATTGTCCATAACTTTTCAGATTTAAATTGGTTGAGCTTATGGATCATATAATAAATGAATAAAAAACCAACACACATATTTAGATTTTTCTGTTTTTACATTATTGTGTTGTTTAATTATGCAAAATCTTCTATTGGTTAAATAGGAAACATTTTTCTAAGTAGCTACAAATTGTAGCTACAACCATCCCTCTTTTGAAATAAGACACAGAGAAAGAGGTGGAATCATAGAGAACACAGATGTGAGCAACACTGGAATCATGTTAATCCTTTTAATTCAATTATGGTAAACAGGGACAGAGCTTCCTTCTAAACAAAACACGGTATGCAGGGATTCAGCATGCAGTGGCAGGGGGAGCCTCTGATGTGGGAAGGCGACCCAGTGGGAGGCCTAGTGGTCCCCTCGATTACCCCTCTGCTCCGAAGCACCCTACTGGGGATCTTCCCCAGTGACTCTCCCAAACCTACCACTTGCCTGTGGAATTACGTGGCTGTCTGGACAATGTGCCTGAGACAATGGGCTTTGAATCACACTTGCACACACATACAGCTGTATTCATTCTTATACAGACATGGTGGGGAGCAACAGGGTGAGGAAGCTGAGGGGGTTAGATGGCGTGTAATGTTTTAAGGCTTGAACATTAAACGGGGATCTGTCAAAGAGCTTTGGGGTCTGCCTAGCTTATTCTCCTTGAAATGATTCTGTGAAGCAGTAACCTGCTAACCTAGACCAGACTGACACTAGCACCTCCTCCACTATGAAAGAGAGTGTCTGTTCCTTGGGATGAACACCGGACAAAAAGGGGGAGCAGAGTGGGGGGGGGGGGGGGGGGGGGGGGGGCTGAGAAAGGGAGTATGTTTTTGGAACAGTTAGACAATCTGTTTGGATTAGGCCCACTGCCGAAGAGACATGGAAATGATGGGCAGCCGGGACGAGAGGAGGAGAGGAAGAAGAGGGGGGGGCGGATAGAGGTGAAGGAGGGAGACAGATGGAGAGGAAAGGTGGTGGTGGAGGGTATGAGGGGAGGCAAGGAGGGGGGTTGGAAGAGGACAGGGGTTGGAGACTGGAATCTCAGGATCTAAGGCTCTTTTGGCTTGATGGTTCCCAGATGTTGCAGGCCCCTGTTCACCCCTCCTCCCCTGCACCGTTTCTCTGCTGCGGTGAATACACAGGAGCCCAGTTAGCCATGCGGGACAGATGGGTCAACAGTTGTGCAGAGATGGGCCTCCTGTGGACCAAGGGGAAATGGGAGGTGAGAGGCATCCTCCTCTCCAGCAGCCATGGGCCAGAGGGGCCAGACCTGAGCTATGTTTTTTTTTTTTTTTTTTTGTCTTTCTCTATCCAGGGCTGCCTCAGAAGGTGAGGAATGCATCAGGGAGAGTGTGTCTTTGCATGCATGCACTTACCTGCACACATATAAGAGGAAAAATTTCTGTACAATGATCTCAAATGATAACAAACATGAGTGAGTGTGAAAATGGTGCCAGTAGGAATAGTGGGGAGCATGATGAATATGTTATATTTATATTTGGGTGTGTGTGTGTATTTTTATAGGGTGCATTTTGAGAGGGAACTGCAGAGTTACAGTGACAGACTGAAGAATGTGTGCAGGTGTATGGCCACACTGTAGCTATAGTGGTGAAGTTCAGTCCCTGCTAGATTTACAGCTTCTGGCTGCAGTCAGCCATGTTTCAGGGTGATGGTGTGTTCTTGTCCACCTATCCCGTTAAAATGCTTACATCACTGTTGCTCCACACTGCCTCTACTGCTTCAGTCCTCTGCAGGAGACGCTTTTTGGCCATATATTAGCAAGTTGTTGACTAGCCACTAAAGCACACATTTGTCAACATATTAGAAGATGTCAGCACTTGAACAACAGGCCATTAAGCCCACCCACCTTCACTGCCAGCTGCGCTATACTGCCTTTATTAACCAAAGAATTACAGGAATGGGAATGTATTAACAGGTGGTAAGAATAGTTACTTTTGTGGTTTGTGGTTAACTTAAAATGGTTTAGCTGTGAGTTCGCTCTGTGTAACAAGGCCTTTAAAAACAAAACATGATGGCAGCGCAGTAAAAGTAAGGAGTGACTGGACTTCCATTGCAAGAACAGTTTTTCTTTCACCCGATGTGGTGGTCTGGATGTACCCAAGACTTCTTATTACCATTTTGAGAGTAAAAGCTGGATGGCTCAGAAGACCCTTCAGTTTGAGAGGGCTTGAGAAGCCTGTTGTATCTTATTTAATAGTGGACTGAGAAGTGTTCACACAAATTCTTATTTCAAATCCAAGACGTTCATGTGTCCTTCCAGGTGATTTGAGACCCTAAGAAACACCAAGGGAATATTTCACAGAAGCCCAGACTTAATTTGTGGTCATGGTTGCCAGATATGGAGAAAGACATTCTATCTCCCCCCTGAGAAGGGTGGATATCCTCCTCTGGATGTACTGGGGGAGGGTATTTTTGGAGCATTTCGTGCTTATTATGGGAGATCTGGAGATGGGAGTGTGGTTGGATGTGTGTGAAGTGAAGGAGGGGAAGAATTGGGGAATCGAGATTCCACAGCTGGCTCATGTCACTTCTTGATCCTTTCCCCCAAATATCCCCCACAAAATTCAAAAGTCTAGACCGTGCTCTATG
Source organism: Telmatherina bonti (assembly GCF_933228915.1). NCBI lineage: Eukaryota > Metazoa > Chordata > Actinopteri > Atheriniformes > Telmatherinidae > Telmatherina > Telmatherina bonti. The sequence continues at coordinate 24,809,523 of NC_136611.1, read as the reverse complement.
TCTCAACACTTCACAGAGACAGACAAAACGGCTCATGGAGACCGATGAACGAAGCCATAACTTTCTCTTTCCCTTAAGAACTCAGTTCAAGAGACTTCCAGCAGCCCTTTTAGACTTTGCTCTTCATGGCAAGACACGGTGTCTATTAAGCCCATTAATAAGTAAAGCAAGGCAATAGTGCCACCAAAGAAATAGATATCACACTATTACTTATTTAACCGCTCAACTGAATTATTTATTGTTTATTCCAAATGATCTTTTTTGAGTGTACACTTTCAGCTTGGATATCCCATGTGAACCCTAGCAGCACTAGATGATTTGGATAGCCAAGTTCAACTTGGATGAGTTTGTGCGGTGGAATGTGCTGCTGCCTGCGAAAAACTACTGCAGGGGGTTGGAGAAAAGATCCTTGATGATCATGTTACTGACATCAAAGAATAAGTACACCAAAGTCAACAGCCAAGCAGTATTAAACACCCACTGAAAGACATATACTCTCGCCCTTCCTCTCTCTCACACTCATTTACACTCTATGTCTTCCACATTCTGTTCCTAAAACACTCAGGGTCCACAGAGAGAGATAAATCATGGGCCTAGTGGCTTTTTGAAGTCTGCTCAGCATCAACACCAATAAACACCAAACATGGCCTGCCTTCCTGCTCCTAAATGAAGTAATTATTACTGGTGGTGTGACTTGGCCATGTGGACGATCACAACATGGGCCTGGACAAGGCTGAAGGCCTGAGGTAAGCAATGAAGACAAGCAATGGGAACAAGCAGAGCATATGTCCTCTAATGAAATAAAGACGTCAGTGATATCCAAGCTGAATGATTTATGCCAGTGCATAGTGACCTCAGAAATTCATGAATCAAAGCTTGTGCATGATGTGTCATGCACATCCTAATAGATACTAAATGCCAAGAGCAGGTTATTCATTATTTTTAGCAGTTGTGTTCGTTTTAATTTATCATCATTATTAAAGCAAACCAATCAAATAAGTTATCTTTAGTTCGTTTTTAGATTGGTCACTTACGCAAGATTATTTTCTGCAGAAACAAAAAAAAAGAAAAAAAAAGACATGGAGACATTTTAAAGCACAGTGAAGAGAATTTGAGGGCATGCAGAAAGCTCATTGTCTCAGAGGATTCTTTAAAGTAATGCCAAGGCCTGCTCAGCTGCCATCACACAGCATTTGCATCCAGAGAGGTGGTGAGCCCTTTTCTCCTCTCCTCTCCTTGCCTGACACACGCCTGTCTGGCTCCTGCAGCAGGAGATTGTTTAACCCAAGTGTGTAAAACAGTCTTTTACGGCATTGTAAAGATTTACTATTGGAGTAAATAACGGTGGGAGAACAGGGCTTTTAAATGGAACCCAATCAATATGTCAGTGGAGGCTGCAGTAGAGGACAGGGCTGTGTCTGAAGCCACACGCAGGTAGAGCGGGCAGATCAGTGAGCGGTGCACCTCAGAAAACCAGAAAGGACTCTTATTACCCAACGTCAGCAGGAAACTTTAAAACAAAACTTTAACATGATCCATAATTTTATATACTGAACGGCGAACTCTTACTCACCTTACTGAGAAAAAAAAAAAAAAAATCAGGCAGAGTGAAAGTTAAACAGGAAACTTTTTTTTTTTTTTTTTTTTTTTTTTTTTACCAGAACCACGATTTATCAAAAATCAGAAAACCTCTTTGCATGATGTGTCAAACATAAATAATTTCCATACACACTAACAAACGCTGGTATAAATTCAACACTTGCTCGTTCAAACACACGCACTCCCCCGCCCCTAAACACACACACTCACACACACATACACACACACATGCACTCGTGTGCAGAGAAATGCAGACATGCAATAAATTCCAAGCCCTGCGAAAGCAACGTTGCCTCACACACACACACACACACACACACACACACACACACACACACACACACACACACACACACACACACACACACACACACACACACACACACTCAGCCCCTATAGACTCTTACACATTCACACAGAGACACCCCGGCCTCATGAGCAATAAATCGCACAGCCCATCTAACAAGTTCATTTCCGGAGGCCAGAGAGGATGGGTCCTCTGACTTTGGAGTCAGCAGCCTTGTGAGGATCAATGGCAAGAGCTGGAGAATGAGGGGGAAGGAATCGAGCTGAGATACAAAAATCAATCAGCAATTTAATCGCTTTGGGAGGAGAAAAGTGAAAAAAAAAGGAGGAGAGAATTCCACAGCTTTTTTACTTAAAAAAGCAGCACTTTGATTTAACCCTAACACGTAGCACTCATCTCTCCGTTTTATTGAAGCTTTCTTTACGACAAGCTCCAGAGGGAGCAGATCTATTTTGAAACACAAGTTCACACAACCCGGTTCTTTTTTTTTTTTCCTCTTCATCTTTACAGATAAGACTTAGTTAATGTTTCAGGAACAGAATAAGGCAAAAGTGTGAAATTCTGTTGTAGATCTTTAGCTTTGTGCTCATGCTTTTGTCAAAACTTGCACACAGTTGCACAATCAAAGCGTCTCTGCTGCTCCCCTGAAAGACAACTAAACAGATGCCTTATTACTCAAGCGGAGGCTGTCGTGTCAGAGGTAAGAGAAAGTGATCAATTGTTTTTTGGTAAGGCGAAGATCTTAAATATGACAGAGAAAATCTTCCTGTGGTCGAAGTGGTTAATTTTTGACTGGGTCTTGAGGAGGATCTCCTTCAGGTCAATGTGCAAGGCTTGGAATTGATGTTATTGAACTGGCAAGCTTTAGACTAATAAAATGAGTGACAGCCTCTGGTGCAGAATCGAAGATATGGATCCTCAGAGGAGACAAAAAGCAAGCTGGAAAAGAAAACTCCTCAAATCAGCTAGGCTAGAAGAAGAGACTTAATAGAGAGGGAGTGAATTAAGTGTAAAATGTTGCCATCTTCCTGTTATTGTAAAGTCTACTTTTGTATGTATTGTACTGTTTTTTTCCTAAATAGAATAAGAATTAATATGCACATTAGAATATATTGTTAGTGTCTGTAAACACATCTTCTTTTAGAATGTAATAAGCTGCTGTGTATTTGCAGAAGTCTCTGTTTATGTCTTAAAATGAACAGCTATGTTAATTTCATTTGTGCCTACATTTCTATATCTGCCTATTACTTTAAGAGTGCCTGTGATTGTCTATGCGCACTAGATTGGTAGGGCGTAACAGGCTGATTCCTCCAGAACTTAGGCATTGCTGAAACTTAGCAACAAGAGCCAGGGGCCGCCCTCCCCAGAGAGGCTGGCTGCCGAGACACATTCATTACTGGCCCAGAATCTTGGGCTGGATTAAAAATTCATGCTGTTTACAACAACAAAAGGGCCGCCTGTTAAAGAATATGAGCCCTTCTAAACAATGGCTCCACCAAACCGTAAGCAGATAGCTGACATCTCAAAGGAGACCGGTACTTGTGTATGAATGTGTGTTTTAATTTGTGTGTCGTTAACAGCTTGTGTTGTGCTTTCTCAATGTATGGACTTATTCTGGGGAGCAAATGCGATATAAATAATGATACTGTTTACTGCAGAAGGGAGTGAAAATAGCCTAAAGGTACTTAAATAAGGACACGATTCCCTCAAAGTCTTGCGCTTTGCCGTGCTTTTTTACTCTAATAATATTGTAGTAGGTATTTTCAGTGTGTTGCACATGCATCAGTGCGTGCCGGCGCAGACTTTGGGCCGAGTGTGTGACCCTGTGACTGTTCGGCTCATTGACAATTGCCTGTGTGCTGTGTTGTCGGCTGATTTGTTGGCAAAGAGGACGGTGCTTATGAGCTCTATTCAGTGTTAATTAGCACACTCCATTGCGATCACTATAACAGGTTCCTGTGGTGACATTTGATTGCATTGTCCCTGTGGGGGGGGGGGGGGGGGGGGGGGGGGGGGGGGGGGGGGGGGCGGGGGGGCTGAAGTTTTACTGATGGGGGGAGCGCCACACACATACAGTGCACACAAATTTCCCTCAAAAGACCACACATGTAAGCGGATAAGTAAGGGGGAACTTAAACTGTGCACATGGAAACAAACCAAACCACATGAGTACACTCGCCATGACAAAGTCAAGATGAAACATCCCCAGAAAAGCAAAAGGAGCTCATGACCCCTTCGTAGAACAACTAACTCCCCAATTCCATTGATGCCACGCAGAGCAGGTGCAAACTACCATGCCAATTATAGATGCACCTTGTCATTGTCAGAAATAGTTCTCTCATGAACACTAAGCCTTTTTGTAAGCTTGTGTGCTGTTTGGATTTCTGTGACGTGGATGAGGTTAAAGGCTATGTGCGCAGAGGTCAGGGAGATATCCTCTGTGTGTGTCCAGCAATGACATTTGCCCTTTCTTCTCCATCACAGACCTGAAAATGCTGAGGGGCTGACAGCACATTGTTGTGCTACCTTGGCTTGTTTTCTGCTTCTCTTGCATGAATGTACAAGTGTCAAGTTAACAACCAATACTTAAATGGACAAAATCTTTGAAGATATAGATATAAACATGGCCTTTTTTTTTTTTTTTTAGAAGATTTATATATCAAGATTGCCTTTAAATGTTTTTTTTTTTTTTTTTAATCATATGGGACTCCATGAAATTTTATAAAATACTGTTACTTCATCTGATTGTTTGTGTCCTATGTGGCCACTGAAGCCACTGACCCATGAGCACACAGACCCTGCATAATGAAGAGGACATGGGGTGATAGTCACCCCCCAAACTGCTGTCAGTAGTAGTTTCTCATGCAGGGCACCTGTTTTTTTTTTTTGTTTTTTTTTTAAGTGGATGGCTCTCCTGGGGGCCTGGTTTAGATTTCAGCATGTCTCTTCCTGAGTCCACCAACTGTCACTTCTAAATCCTGGCATCACACTGCAACTTTGACTGACTGACAGGATGCTACCTTTGACTGTGTTTTGCTCTACAGCACTGAGCCTTTCACATCATAGGGCTGTCAATTGGCTGGCAGTCCCTCCATCACAGTGGTCGTGCTTCTGTGGCTGTGGTAGACCAAACTGGGATGTGTGGATAAAATTTCAGAAGAAGCGAGTTATTGGTCTTTTAACATAAAAGGGTCATTTCAAACTTTGCAATCTGAGAATGTTCAAACAGAAATCATTGAATTTTTTAAATTTGATAGTTGCACAAAATTACTTTCGTCAAAGTTTCATCAAATGCAAAATGTATGTAAGCTGCAACTTGTATAGAAGACGGAATATATTGGTAATATATTGACTATATACTGGTAAAGCTTCACATGATGCAAAACATAAACATGTCACTTACATGAGCGTTTACTGAATTCTCAACCACTGTATTGTAGATTACCTAATTCAAATCACTTGAAACTACTGATTATTATTTTTCGTCTTAAATTCAACATTTTCACATTTTTAAATGAAATTCCTTGCATGCAGCCTTCTACAATAATAATAAGTGTAATATACGGAATCTGATTTCTGTGATTAATTATTAGGTTTGCCTTTGAAACCCAGAAGCCATTGTTCACGCACTGCAACTGTGAAAAGGCCATTGTCTTAATTGACTTCATCTGAACATGTGAATTCATGTTGCTTACAAGGAATGAGTTTGTGCTAAAAAAAAAAAAAAAGCGCCCTGGCAGAAGCTAAGAATTCATTGAAATCCTTGGAATTTACTTAATTCTGGAAGCTTCAATTGAAGCCCTGGGTTGATGTTACAGTAAATGAGAGAAAATTGTGTGACGGAGCACAAATTCACAAGTGTAATGTGTGTTTTTGCTAATTTAATTAACAGTTGAAGTTTGGCCAAAAAGAAAGGTATTAGTTAAGCTTTTCTGTTGTCTCTTAGCAGCACTATCCAGTGTTCTGAGCTGGGATCTATAATAATGACAGGGTTCCCCTTCACACTAGATGGTAAACTAAAGACTCCCCTGATAGTAGCTGTGGCACCTTGACTGCTCATCCTCATTCAAAGAATCAGTCTTCAAGTGGCACAGGAGAGGCCACTTGATAGGGGTGACTGAATAAAAACTAGAGGAACATGATCCTGATGCTAAGCAGGTGGATGCAGAAGAATGAGATGACCTCTTTGTCACCTTGGAAAGAGCAAGGGGCTTTTGTATTTGTGAATGAAGGCAAGATTGTTCATTGAATAACCTCACTTGCCTCTCTGTTGGAATGAAATGCCAGATCTCTTCATTCCCCTCCTTGTTGCTCTCAGTCTTTCAGCACCGTCCCTAAATGCAAAAAAAAAAAAACCCCAAAAAAAACTAACTTCTGCAACTTGACACAAACAGAGAAGCAACCTACTATTTTACAGTTGTGTGCACACAAACAAATAAGACTATATTGATTGGTGCTGCAACTGTACACACCTCTCAATAGATCAGTCATGCTCTCAGTTGCCCTGCTGCAACTTTACAATCTAATGCTGTTAGCCTACTTTAAAGGACACATTCAATCTGCCTAACACCTAACTGTGCTCCTTAGAGCATGACAAAGCTACTAAAGTTAAAATATAAATGTTTAAAAAATGATAGCAAATGCCAGCTTTAGTATTTCAAAGAAATAAAAACCCTGCAGAACCCATTTGCTTCTTTACCTGTATGGAATAGGTTCAGCTACTTCTACCACAGCTTCTGCCATGGCTCCATAAGCTCTGTAGATCATCACAGACACAAATAGAAGTTTGATTATCTGTCTGTCTAGATAATTTAAAACATGTTAGTGTTTAAACTTTATAGATTCCAATAGGGTATTGACAATGTTAGCTATCTTTGTAAAAAATGAGTATTAAGTAAATGTTCCTTTGGAAAAACCTTTGGGCTATTCTTCAATAGTTCCCTGACTTCTAGTCTCATAGTGTAGGAGTGGTAAAGAGTCCTAATTCACACTGCCATCAATGCACAGATTGGCTGGTGCCTCTGAGGAAGGGACAGGTGAATCAAGAAAAATGTGACTCTATCTGCAGCAAAGGGGTCTGGAGCATCCTTTTTCTGTCCTGAAGGAGGAGTTAGTTGACTGGGAGAGTGTCAGTCAGAAATGGTGTTTCACATGCTGGCATTGTTTATTTCATGCTTGTAAAATTTTACAGTGGTACAAATTTGATCAGTTGCTTCTGAGAAAGAAACAAGCCTGTGTGGAAAAAAGAAGGGAAAACATGACATGCAATTTCTGTTTGACCTTTTGCATATCAAATTCTGCATAGCGCTGCTGTCGTCTGTACATCTTCATAGCTTATGTTGTTTTTTCTCCACTGAGAAGCTGTGAGGCATATCTAAAGTCTAATCCTTGTAATATGTCTTGAACTTATCTTTTTATTTTCCAAACACCCCCCATCTTCACTACCTCTCAGGCCCGGCTTTATCATCCACCTGTGCAGTTCTCAGAGAAGTTGCCTGCAGCTGCATCTGTGGCCTGTGTGGCTTATCTGCGGATTAATGACCTCATTAGGGCTGCTAGTGTCTAACACATGCCGACACACACTTATACATGGAAACATAAGTCCTCAAGTCCTGGAATTTCACAAAACAGATGTACATTTTAGATATCTTAATCAAAGAAAACCCCAGAAAGTCTAAATAAAAAATAACTTGAAACTAACAAAAGTAATAAAAGGTGAAATGCTTTTACTGAAAATCAACCTACAAAAATTAAACATTGATTTTGAAATCTTGTTAAACAGAGTTATTTAAAAAAACCAAAATCATTAAATAGGCTTGGACCAAACTAATGGCACCTCTAGAAACCTGTTAAACAAAGATGTGTCTTCTGATTAGCATCACAGGTATCATTAAACTTGAATTCAACAAGTCTGCCTATTTAAGGGGTGACAAGTTGTCACTGTGCTCTTTGGTGACATGGTGTGTACCACACTGAACAGAGACCACAGAAAATGAACTTGAGCATGGTTTCACGAGATCAGAAAGAATATTACTGACAAGCATGTTAAATGTAAGGGTTATAAGACCATTTTCCATCAGCTTCATGTTCTTGTAACTACAGCTGCATATATTCAGAAGTTTAGGGTCCATGGGACTGTAGCCGGCCTCCCTTTACATGGCCACAAGAGGAAAACTGATGAGAAAATAAAGAGACAAATAATACAAACGGTAACCAGTGAGCCCAGAAAAACCTCCAGAGACATTGAAGGTGAACTCCAAGTTCAAGGTACATCAGGGTCGGATCGTACTATCCATTCCTGTTTGAGTTAACAGCATGGCAGACCATCAAGCAGGATGCCACCGCTGAAAGGGGACACTGGACTTTGCCACATTGCATATTAAGAAGACACAACACATCTGAGTGAATATCATTTGCACAGATAAGACTAAACTGGAGCTTTTTGGCAATGTACATCAGGTCTGTGTTCACAGATGCAAAAACAAAGTATTCCAAGTAAAATACACTGCCCCTACTGTGAAAAATGGAGGGGGCTCTTATGACCTGGGCCTGCTTTGCTGCATCCGGCTCAAGGTGTCTTAAAAATATGTGGCATGAAGAAAAAAAAGGTCAAATGTAAAATGACCCAAAACACACAACCAAAAAACACCCCAAAACGACTAAAAGCAGAAAGTTGGACTAAAATGCCCGTCTATGAGTTCTGATGTAAATCCTGCAGAACATCTGATGAAGTAGCTGAAACATGCCTCACATGAAACAGGCACCATTCAACCCTGAGACAACTGGAAGAATGGGCCAGAATACCTGTTGACAGATGCAGAAGTCTCATTGATGGTCACTAAAATCATCTGTGTGCAACGATCAATCAATCAGTCCCAGGAGACCCAAAACACAGTCAGGTGCGCCGATATTTTTCTTCAGACCTGATTTGAAAATTAGTTTTCGGAAATAGTTGTGTTAAACAACATTTCAAAAGAAGTGTCTGAATCTTGAAAAAAAATCTGTTTGAAAAGCCACACACATACCCACACACACAAACACACACACACACACACACACACACACACACACACACACACACACACACACACACACACACACACACACACACACACACATACACACACACACACACACACACACACACACACACATACCCACACACACGCAGTCTATGATCTGTTATTCAAAGTTATTCTAAAGTAGTCAGCAGTAAATGTGTAAGGCAGTAGTAATGCTGTCTGCTGCATAGTACGTTGTTTCCTGTAGAGCAGAGAGAGATCATCCTGATTTTATATTCTGACATTGTGGAGAGAATCACATCAGTCGGGACTTGGGTCTTCCCCTTTCATCAACTGACAAAGTGTTTTGGTGAAGAAGAACGATGTAACTGGTTAACCTCAAACTCCTCCAAATGAGACTAGAAGACATCATCTGCTACTTTAAATAGAGTTGATCAAATGTCTAACAAAGCAGACTAACTAATAAACACACATAAAACGTACCATCTACACACATATACACAAAACTTAGTGTTGGTCTGACTTCTATATGACACCTGGACTGTAACGCTGAGGTGTTTACAGGAAACACCACCCTTGTTGCTCTTGTGTTTGCCTGCTCAGGCCCTGCGGGGATAGAGGCCACCTCACAACTGAACAGCGCTGTATGTGTCTGCGCATGTAAGACATGCCCTCTACATGCACGCACAGCCAGCATCTCATGCTTCAGTGAGTCTGCAGGCGGGTCCTGGCCTGGGAGGGCTCCCAAGTGGACAAGAAAGAGTTAAATTGCCACATTCCAGGGTTTAAAGACTGTAACTAATATCAGAGTTTATTAGAAGAGGAGTTTAGGGCTGACTGCTGCATAGGTGTCTGTATCCGAGTCAGTCTCTTCCTCCTTCACACAAGGCATAGAGAGATATATGATATGTGTTCAGTTATTCTACTACATATAAATGAACAAACGTGCAACTTTGCTTTTGCAAGGTTAAAAATGCACCTACAGTTACAAAAAGTCTTTGACCACCCTTGTTTTCCAAAGAAATATACCTTTAGTTGTATCAGGCATTCAAAATTAACATGACATTTTGGTATACAAAGATGGACTCACATTTTTTTTATTTTTCACTGCTGTACATGTGCTCTCATGTAACTGCTCACTTTTACTTTTATTTTAATACTTTAACAAAAAGTCAAGAGTTTCTGTAATAAACAACAGATACATTTATTTATTTATTTGCATTCATTTTTTACTTACTGTATTATACTTACTCCAAGACACAAGTAATTTAACTTGGTCAATTTTGTGCCTAGTTTTTTGGAAAGTCTAACACTATATTATCCACATGTAAATGCCAGAAGAAAAATCTTAAAGGGGTGCTATTATGGTATTTTGAGTTTTCTGAGCTTTCTTCAGTGTTACAGTGTTGAATCCTCATCAGACATGTGAACGGCAATGTTTTTTGTTTATCACCGAAACGAATGTTTGAGTTTGACTTCCAACACTCTCTCTGTTCGGTTTCCATGGCGACAAAAAACACGTCGTTTTAGAGAGTTTTTTCTACTTGGAAATCCTTGTGACGTCCCGGGGGATAAGGTTCGGTGATTGGTTACCTTCTACTGGTTAACAAGGGCATGTACAAATACATAAGGCGGGTGGAAAACGTGGGATGAAGTTATTCCGAACGATGGCTGGTGAGTTTACCAAAGAGAGACATCCTGCTGCATTCGTTGCTGTTTTCCACTTTGTTTTCAGGGTCTGATTCAGGTTCCAACATGTAGGGCTGTATGCTATGTGTTGACATTGTATTTTTTTTTTTTTTTTTTTTATTGAGTTCATATTAGCGTAATCCTTCTATTTATGAGATGTTACAATGACGGCGAAAGCAGGTACGGTGTGTGCTCCCGATGTAGTGCAGTGGCAGCTGACCAATCAGTGGCAACTTAAATATGGCGGGAGGCGGGGCTTAATGCGGAAGAGTCTCAATCCCCTCGTTTTGCCCACAGGCTGATCCGACAGCCTACGGAGAGGGTCGGTCTGAAGTAAATAAAGCGATTTGTGACAATAACTCGATCAATCCCAGCCCTTCTGGTCTCAGAAATAAAAATAAATTAGCCTGAAATGCACAAAATAGTTCCACTTTAAGTAAAATTATCCCAATAAAGACAGTGATCAAGCAAATTTACTTAAATGATGTAAAGATATGTTAAACTGGTAATGTTTTTTTTTCTCCCCCCAGTTTAATGCATCTTTGAGGTAAAAAAATGGAGCTGGAAGTCCACCAAACGTTCCCATTCAGATCGGTCTCATGCAGTCAGTTAACTGCATGTTTTTCTGCACAACTCCGAATCCTCTCCATAAATATCCTGCTTTTGCTTGTGGTGTCTAAATTGCTATTTACATAACTCTTAACATAGTGCTGGTGTAGTGCGAGCAGAGCTTTGAATGGCAGAGAGGAAGAGGAGCAGGGTTAACAAGTGCATGGCAACAACCCACAGTGCAAAGCTTGTCACTCACAAAAAGGGAACCCCAGATTGTTTGGTAGTTTATGAAATGTCAAGATGATGTGGAATGTGACTGCCAGGTTTTAGGAGCTCAGAGCCACAAGTTTAGCAACTTTCCGCTTTTCACCTTGCCTGATACATTCCTCTAGTGTGGTAGAAGTAGGCAGTTGTTGCTCACACACTGGGGTTGTATCTGGATTTCATCACCACTGAACAATCCTGCTCGGAATGAACTCACATGGAGAGGTAAGTGAGGCAAGAGTTCTTTAAACTGAGAACTGTCGCAATCAGTGTTTAAATACTGAAGATTAAAGGAAGTGACAGGGGTTGGGTACATAAGAACAGCTCGAACATATTAAAATGAGGAGTAAATCCACTAGTTTATCTTTCAGGCATCTGGCTGATTGTGATTCATATGTACGTTCAGTATTTAGACAGTAAATTTAGCATCAGATCATGTGGCTACTGGGATTATCCAGCATCTGCTCTCTAGGAAACAGTCCTTCACCAGTTGTTACGTGCAATGGCAAGCTTCTAATGCCGACTACATCAGCCTTTTCTTCTGTTGTAGCATTTGGTAATTAAATACACATTCAGCGAATGCTAATTGAAACGGGGGGAAAAAAAAATGCCAAAACGGATTTACAGTCCAAAACAGTGCAGCTGCCAGATTTGATGTGACTAAAATTTGGAGGAGAAAACAAAATAGGACATCTCAGGCTATTTTGACTAAAAACAATAGACACAACTGAAGGGAGGAAAATATTGATAAATATCCTCTATAATGCATGATTGCAGATCTCCATTCATTTATTGCCTCAGTCTCCTCCCCTCACCCGCACCTCCGTCCTCCACGTTACAGCCATTTACCTAATTGGATAAAACGACTCCTGGATGTATGCCAAAGGGGTTTTATAGTCCATGTTTGTGATTCAGATGTTTGATTATAAGCTCTCTTTGATAATTACTCCCAGTTTGCAACCAGCCAGTCGGGCCCACTCTCTTTATCGCTTCCTTGCTGTGCTGTGAGCAGCAGTTGTGTGTGCCCAAAATCAACCACTGGGTTGTAAAAAGGTACCACAGCATGCCTTCTGGGCCCAACATCATAGGCGTGTTTCGTGCCCAGTTTACCGAGGCTAATTATCCCTAATTCGAGTTAATGGCGTGATCAAGTGTGTGCTATTATCACAGATCCCCACTCACTCTCTCCTTTCAAACTGCTGGTCGACCAAAGGTTAGCATTCTCTCGCTTTGTTTAGCTTCTGCTGATTGGTCTCCCACTTCCACTTCCTCCACACTAACCCATTCCATCTTTTATTCCCATCTGTTCCTTTTAGCTTTGACCACTCTGCTTTCAAATGCGTCTGAAACGCAGTCAAAGCATCAAGGACTCATGACTGTAAGTGAATGAGATAGCTAGCCTCACCTGAACTGGCCCTGAGGGGTCCTTGAAGCTGATGTGGTTATCAGTGCGCTGAGAGAGAAGGAGACATAATCTATTCTGTGGCTCATGGGGGTCTTTCATCGACCTTCCTGTTCTGAAAGAGCCTTCTCTGCAGGTCTTACCATGGACTGCAGCATGGCCAGTTCTTACCATCCCTCTAGCCGTACTGATACAGCCCAGCTCTATTAGGTCTTGTCTGCATGCCTGAGCTCATGTCAGGTCTCACCTCTCTACCTAGAGGGCAACTCTGAAAGGAAAAGACCCCGCGGACATCCTGAAAAGTTTGAAGTCAATGTAACTTATTCCACCTCGTGAACAGTGTGCTGGAAATCTCAAAAAATAAATTCTTTTCAAAGTAAACTAAATCCCACTGTGAACTTTTATTTTTACCAATTTTTTTTAATGGTTCTGTTTATTTATTCATGTATATTTAAATCCTTCACATAGCTTTAGATTTTGTTTAGCTTTTAGATTGAAGAAGCAGTGAAGCTATTGCTTTTGTCTTTTGCAGTATAGCTAAATAAAATGTTGTAGTTTTGACATATAAAGGATTGATGGAGTCTCATCCTTTCTGATTAATCTTCTCTCTGCTGATTTTAAAATGCCGCCTAAGATGTATTCATATTAGATGCTTTTTCTGTTCTTTACTTTCTGTCGCACTTGCATGTATGCATGCAGTGATTACCATTGTTCTAATCCTTTTATTTTATTTCCCTTCCCATAGTTGTCTGCTCTTTGGCAGCCTGCATGCAAATGTGGTGGGTAATGAGCAGAAAAAGGCACTGAGAGGAGGAGAGGGGGGTAGGAGAGAAAGAGACAATTTCAGTGCCTCTGAACAATCAAAAGAGCAGCACACTCCCATTCTTTGTACTTTCCTTTGACTTGTGTGTGTGTGAGTGTGTGTGGTGTGTTGGTGGGTGGGAAGGGAGGGAGGGGGGGGCTGTTGCTGTCATGTGTCTGACAGATATTGAAGATAATTGTCCGCTTTCTTCGTCTTGCCTGTGTAATTCCATTTCTGCTGCAGCTTGAACAACGCTCACCTGGGCAGAAGAGGACGATGAGGCGGACGCAGGAGGATCTTGCAAAGAGAGAGGGTTGGCATGTTTGGTTAGAGGAAGAGGAGTACGCTACGCTTACTGCTGTTTGTGAAATCTGTTTAATAATCAGAGTAGATCCTTTTTTTTTTTTTGGTCCTGTTGAAGGTGTTCTGCCGTACTGAATACTAATAAATACTAGCATGTGCAAGTAGAGTTGTAGCATATTGGCATGTAAGATGTCCTCAGAAAGTTTGTTAGCGTGTGCTTTTAGTAAGCAAAGGGAGTCCCAGTGGAGTTGCAGGAAGCGGGTAGGTGGCGAAGTGATGGTGAAGTAGCCCCAAGATGCCGAACAGGTGTGTATTTGGGTGGAATACATTTGAATGATAAAAACCCAGGAGAGGATTATTCAGGCATCTCCAATCCTGGATGGAGGGCATCAACTATTAATGAGATGGAGGGATTCAGATTTCCAGACTTGCTCCCGGCTGCATATGGGAACTCTGCACTGTTAAAATGTTGACTCTGGGGGACAAAAGGTTTCAGGTGAGTTTGGGTCCTGGTAGTTCGAAGTGTTAGTTACGATGAACTGTTAACACCGAAAACTCCCCAGAGACTGACTGTTCACTTTGAAGGCTCGTGTCTCTTTCTTTGAGTAAAGTTCTCATGTACACACGCTGCGCTTCCATTACAGTTTCTCACAAAAAAATCTATATTTGTAAAATTTCAACCAACTACAATTTCAATTTGCAGGTGTATCCATTGAATGCTGTTTAACACATTTGCCCCAGTACTCATAAAAAACAAGATTTTATGAGTATTGTAGCTTTTGCAAGGTAGACATATGGCAATTTTTTGGGTTTTCTACTTTTCTAAGCCCTTCTCCCTCTTTTTCCTTTCCAATTCATTTTAAATCATTTTGTTGTTGTTTGTGCCATACTGCGCCATGGAAATAAACTAGTCTAGGGACAAACAAATCTGAAAAAAATGTTTCCATTACACTCATTTGATATACAGCTACATTTGAAATATCTCAAAAACCACCATATGACCACATGAAAAGTTTCCAGCGATATTTAATAGTTGTTTTTGTAGGTGTCACCATTACCAGGTAATTATTAGAAAATTACATGCACCATATGGATTTGAAATAATTTGATCATCTTCCAGTTGTGAACTAAGTTAGCAACACTCTTACACTGTACAGCTCATTTTCACATGGTTGGCCTGTCCTGCCAAAGATCCAGCTGATATGTTGCTGTGACATGAGCACACTGGCAGGAGAGGTAGAATGTCAATCCTGCTGTGACAGCCCTGTATCTGTTAATCCCAGCTGTCTCTGGGGACACTTTCTGAAGTTGCCAGGTAAAAATGAAGCAGGTATTGACAGTGATTGCTGTGGCTCTGCACAAAAACAAACAACTGCATTCTCCAACAAACTCCATTCTCAATAGATCCATCAACCTCTGACTTGTGCAAAGTTGCACTGGCTCCTCACAAAATAAGTCCATACTGTGTTAGTCCACTAGGTTACAGACATACTGTCCTAACATGGTTGACATAGCTTCTAAACTGGCGTCATCCAAGATCGTCTATCATATTTGCTATTCAGAAATTAATCCAGCTATCCTTAATGTCATTATTCTTCTGTAATTCAAGTGACCAGTCCAATCCCTGATTCTGAGAAAACACATTTATATGATGTAAGAACAGTTCGCCGGCCATATACAATGATAGGTTTACTTTGTTCCCATAACTGCTGCATTATGAATATACAAAGTCAGATCTGTTAAACAGCTTAACTCCACGATTCAGAGCAGGTTAGTTAAGCGGTTAACGAGTAGAAGTGTTTTCACTTGTTTCGTTAAACAAATGACATGAGCATGCAAGCTCTGCAAGTCAAAAATAGATGAAAAGCCAAAAGTCAAACATATGTCGACTTGGGAAAATAGTGTGACTCAATAATTGCCTGTATCACAGGAATGCAGTTTTCCTTGATTAAAGATACCTATCAGCATGTTAGTCATCTTGCTGAAGTCAGGCTATCTGATCCAACAGCCAATTGAAACAAATGAAGTTTGTGCTATTACTGACAAGAAAGGAAAATGGAATGAAAAAGAGGATGAACTTTGGTTCTGTTGTTTTTCTTTATTTCTAAGGAAGCCTGGGAATGGTAAGACTGACTGTAGCCTCACCGTAGTTTTCTTTTCCACCAAGTCCTTTCAGCCTAGACTTCTCCAATTCTTCCACTGACTCCTCCTTTTTTAGGCAATGCTGAAAACACTAGAATATGCAGCCAAATCAAACAATGGTGGGTCCCATTGCTAAGCAGTGTCTAGAAGGATTGGGCCAGCCTCCAAGCCTGTGGTCAGTGGAAACACTGGTGAATGCTGAGATAATACTAGGCTTTAACAGAAGCAGCACTCTCACCCCATCCGCCCTCGTGTACACACTGACACAACATGAATGCACAGACACACACAAACACGTACACATGAAGCATTCACAAAGGCAAACTGGCCCTGTTTCATGATCCCTGAGTCCTACAGTACACTGCTGAGTTTTCAGGCAGCACCAGATGTGAGGGCACATTTGTTGCCAAAATTCAACTATTTGACACATCAAACCCTGAGTCTTACGATGATCCACATCTTCAAGAAGTACTCAACCCAGAAGTGAGACCATCTGTCCACCCAGTGGTCAGGCTGCGATAGCTGTACTGTATGAGGTGACTCAGGTTGGTGTCTGAGACTCTATTCAATCGAGGGGACTGCAAGTTCATCCTCTAATTACTTCAGTGAGCGCCCCTCACCTTCTCTCGGCAACTTATCAATAACACACTTCCACCTCTTCTCCAAGAGTCATAAATCTTTGGTGCTGAGCTTCTTTCTTTCTCCAAGTAAACTGCTCAGTGGAAACCTGGACACGTGTTAACAATCATTGACAGGTGACCTCCCCCCACCACCCTTTTTAGTGTAGGCTGCTGGAAAGGGAAGGTGTTTACATTTTCTTGTGGCTCCACTTAACAGCATTGCAGCGTGTCTTTATACATGTTCCTCTTTTTCTTTACATCCTCTCCGTGTTTCCTTTACTCGCCAAGTCTCTCTCAGACACTGTCTTTCTTCCTTTTTTTTTGCCATTTCCTACCTCTCTCTTCTTCTCTTTCTTTGCCAGCGGGTTCAGGATTATGTCTTGAGTAGGTGGGGAAATAACCTGTAGCTGCGGATGAAGGGATTTGGACGAGGGGAAAGTATTCTTTAGTGGTAAGGTGGTAGGGAGGGTAGAACGCTGCTGGATGCAGCATGAAGCTGCTTGGCTTTACCATCAAATAGAAGGTGAGATATCAGCAGGAGAATGACTCATGAAGAAGAAAACCCACCCAAAGCACATGCTCATCCCTCAAAACTAGACAAAATGCCTGAATAACAAAAGGAATTACAGGCGCCTAATCTTAGGGCACGGGCAAATTTTAAAGGTCTTTGGGCTGTGAAAGGAAACTGAAAGATTAACAGTGACAACCTGTGTTCTATAGATAGAGAAAGCGACCGAGGGAAAGGACAGTATTAGTTAATGAGAAGGATTAGAGATGTGGCTATAAAAAGTAACAAGGCTTCTTCTCGCCTATTTTATCTGAGAGGTGCAGATACAAAGAGTTGACAGAAGAAGAAGAAAAAAAAAAAAAAAGGCTGGGTCATGACGCATCAGTTTATGTGTGCACACATTTCTGTACATGTGCCAGCATGAACACGCGTGAACTGTTATGGTGGACTGCTTTCTTTTTTCCTCCACTGTCCTATATTGAGACAGCGCTGAACAATGAGGTTTACCAGTTCCAACACCCGGGTGATGCTCATAGACACTTCCCAGTTTACTGTCCCAGAGCTAAGAGCTTGGCTACTTCTGAAACCAAACAGGGTGTGGCAGCCCCATTACTTGCTTGTCCTTTGCTGTCTCCTCACTGTAGCACAGTAGGAACAGCTCTTCAGATACTGTTGTCAAGGTGACATGCAAACACATCTCAGTGCGACCACTTACCATTGAGGCATTTTTACAGAGTATAAAGATAATGGAGGTCATACACAGGATGCAGCATGTATTTAAAAAGAATATTTGTAAATGTAATTCAGGAGTTCAGGAAATACAAAACACATGCATGGGGATGAATTCATATTGTAAGAAATAAAATCAAAAGGATCTGACAGCAGAAAATACAGTTATCACTGACATTAAAAAGAATGAACACTGAACATCTAATGAAAATTCACTGCTCTTCTGGGAAACCTTCTTGTTTTTGTGGATGTATAATGCTTGTTTGTGCAGTAGATGCACTAAATGACAGTGACTCTTCCCAATGGTGATGACCTAGCCAAAGAGGACAGTGCACCTGTGGTGACTGAGGTTCAAGTACTAGAGCAGGTTGGCAATTAATCACAAGGTTGACAGGTCACCCAAACATGTGTCCAAGTGTGATTGGGTGAAACATTGAAGAAGTTAGTGGCTGGCTTGTAATGGTTGGTGAGCTTCTTGCAAGGTCACACTTGGTGTTGGAATATGTGTGTGAACAACGTAATTCTGTGACAATAACTAATATGATTATATAGCTCAACAGTACCAAATATTAAAGTTTCAGGGCATGCTATATGTTGTAAAAATCTTGTAATTAGGATATTTTGAGCCTCTGTAGAGATCAGATGGCCAAAATAACGTTTGGAGAGAAGTTCTTATCTATTACTTCAAAGTGTCTCTGGATCTGAGTGTCTGTTGTTCGTTGGGAAATTTTTTTCTCCCAACACTATCTATGTCACAACAAAGTTAATTATACTTACTATACTTATACAAATATACTTATAAGGAAGAAAAAAATGATAACATAAAGTGCAGATCTGCAGACTCTTATGCACTTTGAGACTCATTAAGACTTTAACCGCAATCCTACCACTTTTCTATTTCTCTCACATTTGCTATTGCTTGCTTTTCTACTGTACTCTCAACCACAGACAGTATGTGTTCAGCTGTTAATGAACATTGTTAGGCCTGGATGTTAGGGTAAAAAATCCAGCCCAAAACATTTGCGTGCTGAGCCATAGAATATTTCCCAATTTGCTAATATCATTTCAATACTGCCTTACAAAAATTGGGTGCCTAAGGATATGATGACATCTACAATTTCCAGCCTTGCATTGTGACAAAATCATAAAGTGTAAATTATAAATGGTGAAATGTGAAGCAAAACGTTGTTTAGCTAAATGGTGTGCAGACCATTTACCACATTGCGAAAAGGGTAAAGAAGGATTTGATGAACACAAAAGAAGAGCTCCTAAAACTTCCCAAATCCCAAACTGATCCATAGAGGCCTCACCCTGGAACCCACAGTCCTCAAAGGATCACCTGCCAACATCCCAGTGTTGAACACAAAGGGACCTAACAGTATTAGGCAGGTGGTTTTGATGTTTTGAACGACTTTATCATTTACAAAAATACAATGACTATTTCTCTGAATTTAGAAAGAAACAGATGTCTTCAGTACTCTTAATATTTTCCAGTTTCATACCCAATAAAAACTGGATTTATTCCTATGAAATATAATATTCCTGTTCTGAGCAAAGCTGCTTCTTAAATGGTGTCCTTCTGTTGTAGCAACCATGCTGTGTCCATTTTGGATAAAAGAAAAAAAAATGCTTAAACAAACATGGATAACTGTTTGTATGCGAGTGTGTAGTGTCTATGTATGAGTGTGTGTGTGTGTGTGTGTGTGTATGCTGGGATATAGTGCAAATGTGTTTGTGTGCTGCAGAAATGTGCAATGCATTAAGTTCTGGCAGCCTGTCCACATGCATAAGTTTGATTCGTATGTACAGTAGTGCTCCAAAAGAGTGGTTTTCTTTCCAGGAGTTGCCAAAGATGACTCATTTTTGCATTCAGGATATGTTTTAGGGAACGTTCTTTTCAAACTAAGAGGACAAACCAGAAAGCCAGTGGTCAGTGACAGCAGATACATCCATGACAGTGTTTCCCTCTGCTGTGCTTCAAATACAGTTCCCTGCCTTGTTTATGCTGGATCGCAAAACAGAGCACTTAGAGAGTTTGCCCAGAATTTGCTTTCTCTCTTTTATGCTTTGTGTTGTTGTGGAAGATGGCAGAGCTTGAATGTGTGTGTGGGAGAGGGGAGGTGAGTATAGACTTGGCTTGTGGCCTGACTCCCCGCTGTGCAGAACGCATCATGCCAAGGTTCTTTTAATTAGGCTGATCAAGTGTTTTGTGAGAACTGGACCAGCACTCCACGTCACTAACACATCCTCAAGCACAACTCCCACTCCCTCTCTCCATCCCGTTATCTTTTACATGTTTTCTTAGGGTTTTTAATCTCCTCTTCTTATCACATTAGCTATTTGTTACATTTAACAGCACATTTTGCCAACTGATGTTTGTTACCTCTAAACGAGGTGTGTTGAGATATTGTATCATATCCTTACTACTCATTTTTTTTCTCTGAAGGATTATCAAACTAATGGTGTTTATTTTTCCTGCTTTTTCAGAAAAAAACCCCAAAACATTTTCTACATACTTTCTTAAAAGATTCACAATTTCTGAAGCACTGTGGCTGTGGAACACATAACCAGCCCAAACCACCTAATAAGAAAATTGGCAATTTCTTTTCCTGATGAAGCTAAAGCATCAACGCTGCAAAAGTCACAGACTTCAATGAAAAAAAAACAGACAGCTTGGGTAAGATTATTGTCTTTATATTCAAAAACATTTAAGCTCTTTTGAACATTTTTCTCCTCTTTTTTTTTTTTGTGTTTTAAAAGAAAGCGACACCTGTGCACCGGCCTCCTGGAGTATGCTGTCCATCAAGGAGACGTTGTGAGCTGCTGTTGTTTAAGGTTGCCACGGTAACAGTTGTCTTTATTTCTTAGGGGGCCCAGAGGCTTTTTGAGTTGCATATTTTATGCGTGGAATGTGACTCCCAGAAAACGGTAGGGAGGGAAGTTGTTGTGGGGGTTTGACTATGAAGCACAAGTGCAACAGCTGATCTTTGGATTTACGTGTTCAAACGTTCACCCCTCCATGTCTCTTTTTGCTGGTTTTGTTGCCTTTGTGTACATTTACATACAGTAGTCTAAACCAAGATCTTTTTTTTTTTTTTTTGGCTTCTGGGCAGAAATGAATAAGCTTTACATGAACAGTATAGGGTTCTGTGCTGCCGAAGCAGCGGCCCCTTTCTTCCACTGACAGATTTCCCTGCTCTCTACTGACTCCTGCAGCATTTTTCCCCTCTGTGTCTGTACTTTTGTTCCAGAGCTGTGCACTTAAGAGTTACACAAGAAATAAGTTCTTACACAAAACAAAATACAATGAGTTATGGTTGCAAAATATGTTGGTTAGATACACTCTCCACGACAAACTAAAGGGATTAATAATTCACTACTTTACCTGGACTGAGAAGAACATTTACAATATGCCATTTCCACTGCCAGGAAAGGTTGCATTTTTTTCCCTCTGATGCTAAAATAAATATGATCCCCACAAGGTTGCGACATATGAACAAAAACTAACCAGTAGAGGTGAATAAGTTATGGTATAAAACATCATTTTAAGGGACAATATAGCATATAAGTGACACATGAAGAATTTTTTTTATTTATTTATTTTTTTTATCAACATACAGGACTTTGACTTCTTGTGGAGAAACCTATTGAGCCTCTGCACCCTCACCTCCCTTTCCTAAGAAGTTAAATAAGTTAAAGTGCCTTATTACAAGCGCAGACTCAACATCCCTAGGGGGTTGTGTTGATGAGATCCCGCACTGTAACATCTATAACCTCGTTCCACCACCACCTCACAGTCCACTATCTAACTCCTGCCATGAAATACAAGCCTGAAGAGGTCACAATGATTGACCTCTGTTGTAAAATGCCAAGTATGATGCACGCTATGTTGCTGCCTCTTCACAGATCCACAGCTTGAAATCCATAGTCTAACCATGTGGGGGTTTGTCGGGAATGTTTGTGATTGTTTCTGATTTTGTTTGATATTCTTTGTGGAGCGCATCCATTCAAATGGCAATATTTACCCTCCAGCACATGTGTGTTCTCACTTTGTTTTCTCTGCTCTTTAAAAGCTTATGTAGATGGACACTTTATGTCTCAGTGAGATGTTTAGTATAATGTATCTTATTTAATTTTCCTCTTGTTGAGCTCACTGAGAACATGATGTAATGAGGCACTGAGCAGGAACACAGTTGCTCTTAAATGTAAAAAACACCTGAAAGGGCTTAAAAAACCCCTCTGTCTCCATCTGTCACCAGTTCTCTCCATTGTGTTTCTAACCAGAATGTGTGAAATCCTCAAAACCAGAATGTGTCACAACAGCATCTCCAGCATTGGCCCTGTATGTAAAGCTTTACAGGGCCAATGCACCGTCCAGTTTTTCCTTTATCTGCCCCCGGTTCAGTACTTTTACAGTCTTTTTAAGGTCTTAGGAACCTAATGAAAAAAACAAAAAACAAACACTTCATCTTTTATGTGCAGTTCTTCACAAATTTAATTTGCTCAGGCAAAGCAGTATATAAGGGTATACCTTTATATTTATCACAGTTTCAAATTCATAAAATTGCAATCAGATAATTTAGATTAGTTGTCCATGATTAGGACCCTTTTAGAGATAAACAGGTGGAAATTATATTCCTGAAGCTTGTTGTTCTCAGGCCTTCAGAGAATGTTTGACATAAATGAAAATATTTTTTGTTAATTTCTTTTTATTTTATTTTATTTTTTTTAATTCACTCTGTTGTTACCTGCTACTGAAACTGGAACAGGTATTGTCGTTGGAGGGTTGATAAAGTTTTATTCAGTGCAGTTCAGTCTAAAAATGTCAAATGTTTTAACGGCTGCTAGTCTAACATGGATGGACTGCCTCATGCAAGAAACTCAGGGCTTCTTGCACCATTCTCATGAAATTTGTTTTTAAGTCCTTCTTAGGAACTTTTTACAAAGATTGTGGGATTCATGAACATTTTTGTATATTGTATTGTATATCTAACAACACTTATGCTGCTTTTGTGTTGTGTTCTGCTGTTTG
Organism: Telmatherina bonti; assembly: GCF_933228915.1. Classification (NCBI taxonomy): domain Eukaryota; kingdom Metazoa; phylum Chordata; class Actinopteri; order Atheriniformes; family Telmatherinidae; genus Telmatherina; species Telmatherina bonti. The sequence continues at coordinate 24,786,552 of NC_136611.1, read as the reverse complement.
GTTAATTAAAATGCAGTTTAAAAATACATTATTGATCTAGTCATAATTTTAACATAACTTTAGGGGATTTATTTTTATTTTAACCCAACAGAGCCCAGCAAGACACATTTGATACATGTAGTTTTGAGACATTTTGCATCACTTTATGGTAAAAACTTTGCTCAAAATCCTGTTGAACCCATTCTGAGACTTGTTGTCTGCCCCTGAAAAGATAAATAAAAAACCAGACGTTTACACTATAATAGTGTGACATATCATATGGTAATAAACTGCAATCCCTTATTATTATTATTATTATTATTATTATTATTATTATTATTATTATTATTATTATTATTATTATTATTATTATTATTATTATTATTATTATTACTGTTACTGTTCACATGTTGTTAAAGGGACAATTAAGGACCTCAACTTACAAAAATTGACTTTACTTACTATTTTTTCTTTGGTCAGAGATTAAAGAGATCAAATAAATAAAACATGCAGACTGGAAACTCTGGAGTTTCTGCAGCTGCTCCAAGCGTGGTTGCAACCATTCTTAACAATGGTCACAACCACGATGACTATTGGAATTTTGTGTCACTCAGATCATTATTTAATAAATGCCCAAGTCACCAGTGACTCCCAGATCCAGATGCTGAATGTGGTATTTAATAATTAAAATCTACTACAAGTGTGTTTTTAGTATAGTAATTAGTTTTAATAGGAAGTCAAGATTCTGCTTAATTAGGCAATTTGTTCACAATGAAGCCGAATAAACAAAAGCTCAAAGCTGTGAGATGAAATTTACTCGGCATACCTTTTCCCCTTTAATCACTACATACAAGAATGTGCATCATAATGCACTCACTGGGCCACTCTGCAGACTGTCGTCATAGTTTAGAGAAATTAATTACCCATTTGTACATAAAACTGCTTTTATATGATTTTAATCTCACTGTGCCTGTTTATAACCATGTGTATCACTATAAAAAGGAGGTGGTCAGGTTGTAGTGCATCTTTTTCATATTTAATTTTCATTCATCCTTTTGGCATTGCCAATCATGGCTCATAACTCATGACCTTTTATGGACATTTTTGAGGTATATTCATATGCAAAGTGGAACTAGCTGGGCCGTCATTTACCGGGCGGTCATCCTGCATTCACCAATCATGCAGGAAAGACAAGTCATTTCCAACACATTTGTGAATCTGATGGAGAACTACCCAATGGTAGGGTTAAAATGAACTCTGTTTGTAAAATTATTATTTTTTTAAAAATCAAGTATTTGAGGATAAAATGAGGCCATTGGTCAGAAGGCTGAAGCTGAAATATTAGTTTACACTCCAGCAATCCGATACATATCTTTTACATGAAATACATCTTCCCATTGAAAGTAATTTACATGTCAAATTTAAACAAGAAAATGATCTGAGAAAATAGACAAATACTCCAAACATCTACAGTAAGTATCACAAGGAGCAGTATTAGTATCTATGGCAAAGATTGCAGTATTTGAAGAATATTACATCAGTCGACACGTATGTTAAGTAACCTAATAAATAAGCTCACTTTTCTTGTTGCATCGTGTGCTATTATCTGTAATCTCCTTTTCATGCCAGATTATATCTTAACTTGTCCGAACGAGTATAAAAAGAAAACAATTTTCTTTGAACCCACCTTGTTCTTCCACATGATTGTACGTCCACTCGTTCTTTTGAGGTTTCACCTCTCCAGTGAAGGTGGATGATATGAATGCAAGAGCAGCAGTCATCACTGTGGGCATACAGAAGAGTGGGCACAAGGACAATAAGGGTGAGATATCCTCATGGGGAATCTCAAAGTGGTAAATGGAGAGGAGCTGTGTTACTTCAGTTGAGAGGTCAGTGCTTAGCATGCAGGTGAACACTTACTAGAAGCACATGGAGGGCCGAACCGTATCAGTGCAACTAATAGTAAAGTGAGTCAGCATCAGACAGAGCACCTTGTTTAGAGCCGCTGATATGAGATGATAGCAGACTCATACGCAGCCCGTTATGTTCATCAGTGGGAATATAGCTGAGGGGTTGTACCAATAAAAACCCTGCAATGGCCTCTGAAGGAATGGTGTGTGTATGTGTGTGTGTGTGTATGTGCACAAAGTGTGTTCTAATGAAATTCAGTATTGATCTCAACAAAATAGACTTTATACATCATTCATGCTCTCTATCAATCACACCCTTCTAAGTTTCCAAAGCTGTTTGTTTAAGAAGAGTAGAGACTGGGGGGGAAAAAGCTGAGCAATAATTACTTTGAAGAGATTGTTTTAAAGTCTTTCCTTCAGCCTTTTTCTCCAGGTGTAACAAGCTTATCTGTCAAAGACAATGTCCATTGAATGAACTGCTTAATTTGAAATTGATTGGGGTTCTTTTGGTTGATGTGAGGGAAAACTCTTTTCTGCAGAGCTGACTGACTTAGCTATTCCAAAGACCAAACTGTTCACCCATCTACACAAATATCCTATTTTATATTGAATAAATGCATTTAGAGGACTTGTGTCTTACTCTTTCGCCATGGTTCTGAGCTATGACAGCTTGCATGACGTCGAAAATGAGATTAGAATAAGAAAAGACAAAATGCAATGGAGAGATATTAGGATATAAGACAGGAGTAGTTACTGTGTGAGATAGTGCCATATTCCACTTTGGACGATTTGGATTGATTTTAGAATATCCCTTATAGGGTGGATACAGACAGAAAGCAAAGAAAATAAACACAGGACGTGGTAACCTGACACAGGAAACCCAGTGAATGCTGGGAGTGAGCAGTGAACCGTACTTCCTGTAGGACAGCACAATGGTAAGCAGTGGCCCCAGATTCCTAAAAGAGGTTGTAGTCCCACGGACAAGGAAGGGCAGCCTGTGTCCTCCGGTCCACTGCTGATAAGAGCATAGATAGAAATGGCATTTCTGTCCCTCTTACTGCTTTTGGAAAAGAAAACATCCTGAAGTTGCCCCGGTTACTTTTTCATTTAACAATTAATATCAAATAACAACCAAGGGAATGTAAATCAAAGTTGTGTCACATTGTCAGGGGGTCCAAAGGCACGTTTGCCACCTAATGTCCCTGATGTGAGTGCACGACAGTGGAAGATAATTCCACTGAGATGGGATAGGAAATGATACACATTTATAAAGAACAAAAAAACCAAATCAGCTCAGCATTGGTCTTATCTACAGATTATTTTCCAACTGTTGACATGTTGTGTATTTTCTGCTTTCCTGCTGTCACACACTCTTCCCTTGTTGTGTTTCCTTTATAAAAGGCATCTTGGATTTAAGCATTGCAGCTTTTGGTTGTTGTTCCACCACCTGCCTTTCTGAGTAGCATGAGACATGCTCTATTTGCACCACTTTGACAGAGATGCAGACATGAACAACCAGTACAACTGTGTGATAAAAACATTGAAACAAAGTTTCATATTTAAAACAATAATGAAAAAAATTAATTAACATTACATGGGTGCCCAGTTTTGCAATGTCTAGATAAGGTATTGTACCTCAAATGAAATGTAAATTAATGAAGATGCTTTTTTAAATATTTTGCTATTATTATTATTATTATTATTATTATTATTATTATTATTTTATTTTGAAAATCATATTTTTTGGCATTATAAAAAAGTAATGTTACATCTTTTAGAACATCAAAATGTAGAGATTATTGGATTCATGGGGTTGTTTGTGGTTGTGATGATTCATCTTGGCCACACAATATATATACTGTTAAAAGTGTTTAGTGTAATTAGTTTGAAGCGCTTAAAAATCTGTATCAGGTGTGAAATGTATTAATCTAAAAATAAAACAAAATGACCTTTTTTTTTTCCTGTTTTCCCTTTTCTCTCATTCACACACACACAGACACACTTCCCATGCCATATAACTCAAAGCCTAAGAATGGTGAATGGTCCTCCATATCTGCTCGTTTGTCTACAAGCCATGTCTTTGTTTTTTTTCCATGATGCCAGCACAAACCAACTAAAAAAGTGGAAGTAGCATGTCTGTACTTCTTATCTGGGTGTTTTGTTGTTGACCCCATAGCGTGAGTGTGTATTCACGGCCAGTTCCTGCAGGCCCTCCCTGTCAAACTAGGCATGCGTGTTAGCTCACCCAAACCTATCTCAGCATTGTCCATTCAGTATGATTATCACTGACCCACACTGCCTCCTGTCTCCGGGACTCGCATGAACCAGTACTTCCTCCGAGGAAGGAAATGTTCGTTACCCACGGGCCGGTGTCACACTATTACACTGTACAGACCCTAAAAGACAAGCTTAACTAAATATGTCTGACTGTAGATTCATGTTTTTTTTTTTTTTTTTTAGGTTTCTTTGAATATTTCTTTTGTGTTATTACCAAGAAGTCCAAATTATTTCAAGTTTATTCATATAAATATACTTTAAAGATGTTAGAAGAAATACGTTAAACATTCCCTGTTTTGAAAGCTCTTTTCTCACTTCTACATTTTTCCTGAGCACACATTTAGTCTCTGACACATGCACAAACAGTTGGTCAGTGGGACTTCAGCAGAGAGGGAGATCATTTGTCTTAATCTGCTGTGATGATAGTTTATCACAGGCTGCAGAAGTGGAGTGGGAGCAGGTGGTGGAAGCAGGCGTTGTAAAGAGACCAAAGTAATCAGAACTGCAGCTCTGTTCAGAGCTGAGAGAGCCCAACGCTCACCAACCAAAGCACCTAACGGTTGCACAGGGTTAACTTGCCCCACCTGGATCCCCTGCTGGCCAATTAAAAATTATGAACACTCAAGCAGGAAGCAAGACCCACAGTCTCGCTGTTTGACTTGGACCTTCAAGAACATGGAACTCCTCAAGCTTAAATGTGATTGATTAGTTAAAAAAAAATGGCACCCCCATCACATACCTCTCTTAAAACTGTAGAAAATTAGATTAATGGCATTTAATGTGCCACCCATTAAACACTTAGTTGTTTCTCCTGTTTCATACTCGCAGTCCTTTTTCTCTCTGACCCGTCCACTTGTGGCCACAATAGATGGGCTTTCTCTCATTCATACAGTGTGTTGTATAGTAATACTGTGGTTGCTATAGCAACCCGCTAGTCAGACGATCTCATTACTGGCCCTTAGAGATTTCTTTCTCACTCCCTCTCTAAGGAATTACCACTTTTCATTATGGTTGCCCTCCCATTCTCTCCCAACTACCCCTCCCTCTTTATCTCTGTCTCCCCCTTGCTCCCTTATTCTCCCCCCTCAAAGGTCAGATGTCCTCCATGGTGGGGAGAGAGGAAATCTGTAAAAGCGTTGAGGTCTATTCAGTAACCCCCAGTCTCAAACCCCACACCCCCCCCTCCCTCCTTCGCACCCCACAATCATTCTGTTCCTTTCTATAGCTGCAATGAAAGGAGCCAGAGAAGAAGGGAGGGAAAAGAGGAGCCTTGAGTCTGCCGTTCTTTAGAGCACACTTTAAAATCTGTTTCTTTTTTCTGCCCTTCTCTTTTCTCTTCTCAAAGCTTTCTTTTGTGTGGAAAACAGCTCCTTGAACTGATGGTGGAGTACTGTCCACAATCAGACTCTAAAGTCTCACATACACATGAAGGCATGCTGTGTACACAGGTACTGTATTTTCACTCACACAGGGATGTGAATGCATCTACACAGGTATATATTCAGATTGTCATTACTATGTAATTAAAAGTGATGGACCTTTAGATATAATTGCTGATAGGAGTTAGTAAACAATAATCCAATGTATAAATAACATTTATCACATACACAATAGTAACATTAAACAAAGGTGCCAGCTCCTGATAAAATCCTTTTTTTTTTTGTCTATTTGCATTTGACAGAAATCTGTGTTTCTACAGCAAAGATGGCCGAACCTCATCTTTGAGCCGTTGTATCTCAGGCTTTCACTCCTTCATTCCTCATTTGATACAAAGGGACAGTAGATCCATATGCCCTATTGCTCCATCAGACATTGATCCATACGGGGCTCTATTCAACAGCATTGGCTGCACAATTGATTCTGGCCTCTTTGCTGCGGTAAACATTTTACCCGGCTTGCCTCTATCCTGATCAATAGCCTTCTTTTAATAATGTATCTCATTGATCAGTTTGGTCCCTGAGTAAATTGATCAATTATTTTAATCTTTTTTCTGTTCCTTTTTTTATGTCAGTGTGGTGTCAAATGAGGGGCAAAGTGCTCTGGGTTAAACGTTTGGTTCACTCTCTCTGCTACTCTTAAGATCCTCTAAATAACCTGTCCTCCACAGAGTGCATATAAGTACATAATTCACAATATTAATATCCTATTTCATTAGGGTTAAATCCTGCCACTTCACACAAAAGACCTTTAAGAAAAAAACATTTACGTAAAACATTTAAAAATAGAAGAAGCTTATAAATGAAAATGCAAAGAAACAGCCAATCAAAGGGATGTTTTCAGTGATTTACATCCGTATAATGTTACTGATATGTCTGCTGAGAGTAGTATGCTTGCAGCAATCTGGAATTCTGTGTGATTTTTATGTTTTACCTGAAGGTGAGTTTTCCACATACATCCAGTCTATCTTGTCCACAGTCCAACACAAGAGGAAACGTAAGTAAGGTCATCAAACCAGTGAAACAAATAGTTTCATTTCAACACGTTCCCTGACTCAGCTACACCTATACGCCATGATACTGATTATCCATCTGCTTTGGTGAAACTACAATGTTCTTAAGATCTACTAACAGGGCACCTTACAACTAATGGCAAAATAAGATTGTAGAACAACAAACAGTGAAGTTTATTAACAAAAAAAAAAACTGTGTTAGCCTCCCTAATAGTAAATCTATCTGAATTTAAATGGCATTTCAACACTGTCTCACATGGTCTATCATTGAAAAACACTTTCAACACATCCAGTTTCAAGGAAAGGGCAACACTTTCTACAAGGATTTCAGTGTAGGATCCTGTATTATTGCAGTTTCATTGCATCAGTGATTGGTCTAGCATATCAGATGCTATGAGACGTAGGACAGGAAGCACTTCAGTGTCATTTGTTTGTATTTAAAGGATTCAACAAACACTTATCTGACTTCCCACCACCACAAGTCAGTGTTGAGGGCTGGATGAAAGCCAAAGATTATGTAGCCCGTCCAGGTGATAATCACTAAAGTTGGCTGTCAGGTCATTTTTATCAGTGGCTGTTTTTGGACCAAACAGGTCTGTGAGTTTAAAATCAAATCGGACTTTATTTATGAAGTGCTTTTCCTGCCAAAAACAACACAAAATGCTTCACATGATAAAAAACCATTTATGCGGATTAAAGTAAAACCAGCCTTCACACACCGAAGTAAATAACACAGCAATTTAAAAATACACTCATTATTGTCTCTTTCCTAGGCAGTCGCACAGACATCCACACACATGCACAAACAGAGCAATTACACCCCCCACCCCATCCCGCCTTCCACTTTACACAAACATGAACTCTAAATTCTCTCTCTCTACTAAAAGTAATAAACAGCTGGCTTGACGCTGCTCTGAGGAAACAATGTCTTGGGGATGTGATCACACCAGGAGCTAGTCCAACCATGTTTACAGATGCAGCTATCAATGGCATTTGTTTAGTTTAAGAAGGGGCATGTGTGAAAACCGACCATGCGCAGGAAAACGGAGCCAGTGTACTGTGTACGTGTCATGAGCAAGTTGAGAAACATAAGCTAGTAAAAACACAGATTGCAAAGAGGCATTTCTGCTCTTCAAATGAATAACACATTGTTTCCAAGTAGAGAATCAACCTCATGAGTGCCAATTAATCCATTGTGGACACATGTTACCCACTTCTTCACAACAGTGCGCTCTCAACTCTGCAACTGCATGCTCGGCTCAGCTGCTGGAGGTTTCAGACTCCAGAAGAAGAGGCTGGAGAGTTCCTTTACTTATTTACTCACCAATAACACATACATGGGAACAGAGTTTACTATGAACACGGTCCATTTTTGTGCATGCAGTTGGTTTTTAAGTATACCCTTTTTGGAACTAAATGCACACCATAGCCAAGGCAACTACCCAGATCAGGGCATGCCGGAGTCCACACCACAACCGTAGGGCTGCAGTGCAGGATCCTCAGCATCCTTCCAGGGGCAATCACCGCAGCATCAACCCTCAGACCGAGCAGGCAAAGTTCCTGGCGTGAAGGAATCTAATGAGGAAAACAGTTTTTAAAAAATTAAAAACCGATCAGTTAGCCCTATGAGAACAATTAGCACAAATAAGAACAGCACTATTAAAGAAAATACACAAAAAGCATGGCATAAAAAGTGCTAACAAAGTAATATTATAGAATAACATAAAAATAAACTAATATGAAAGGACCTCTGAGTGTGCAAGGGCTAATTTAAAAGCAGGTCAGAAAAATAAGAAGACTACAGACAGACCATTAAAACATTTAACAAGTAAAAGAAACCTTAAAATCAAACCTGACATGCACAGGGAGCCAATGCAGCCACTTTTAATCGGGACCGGGAAGCTCCTGTTAAGACAGGATACTTTTGTGAACTTTTCTCTTGTTAACAAAACAAAGAGGAATACTAAAGTAATGTTGATGCCAGACAGCAGTAGGTGGATGAGTCCAAGAGCAATAATGGAGTAGATCCACAATGACACTGTCAGGAAGTAACAAGTATAGGAGAGTGGAAGCATTGAATTGATAATATTAACAAACCAACTAGAAAAAGCATAGCGTTTAATTCAGCATTATTTGTGATGCCAATTCACAACAACATTGTCTCAGGGCACTTACAATAAATTTGAGTCAATTAATTTTTCACTAATCTGTGTTCATAAAAACTAATTCATAATAAAGTTAGGGAAAATCAACAGATTGCATTGAATATTGACTTTGATCCAAAATCAATCAATCAAACTCAAAGTCCTTTGCATTATAAATGTGAAAAACATGTTTAACTGCTAGAAGGGATTTCCTCAAGTGGTTAGAGGAACTGTGAAAATGTTCTTGTGGTCCAAAAGCACATTGTGCTTACACTGATTTAGTTCTTTTGTTGAATCCAAGTTTGTTTAAATCACAAAAAATTTGGTTTTGGATGCCTATTGGAAATGATTTACCCATGGAGTCTAAAATGTCTACAAAATATGCCTATAAAACAAAAAGTGCTGTACAGCTTTAAAGTAAAATACTAAACAAGCTAATTTTGAATGTTCAGCATGACAGTGTAAATGTCTGTGCTGATTAGGCTATTGCTTTTATCTCAACCTCCTTCCCTGTGATGGACTTCAAGGGCACTGGTCATCAGCATTTGTGAGGTAAATGCACTCCACCCACCACATCTCATTACTAGTCCTAATTATCGTCAGTCACCATTGGCTTGTGGGTGTATATGTGTGTGCGTGTGTGCATGTTTGTGCTTCTCTTGATTTCACAGGCACAAACAAAGGTGTACAGGCACACACTCTCATTTATTCTTGGCACAGGCACAAACCTACATTGAATGCACAGACATTAAGCAGTGAAGTGGCGGATCAATAGCCAGTTTGTGTCCCTGACTTCATGGAAGTGCAGCAGAAAAGGTGTTTGAAATCCAAAGAGTCATCAGAGGCAAGAGAAAACAAGGAGAAGGTAAAATCTTAGTTTGACCTTTTTTAGATTCATTCTCGCCGTGATGCCTTCAGATTAGCCATTATAACGGAACAAAAGAAAGGCATCTGTTTCTCTCTGTTACACTGATGCACACAAGCATCCACATTTATTTCTCTTTGATCAGTGCATGGTTCCAATAGGATTTGCTGTGTGTTTTACCAGCCGGTAGGTTAGGAAATGGATCATTCCCATGGCAATCAGGAGCAGAGACACTGTGCTGACATGTTGACTTCAAACTGATTAAAATTTAATCTTCATAGCCTTTTCAGCCACAACAATATTAGATGTCCACAACAACTTAGACACACGTGACCCATTTCTCCCCAATTCATGATTCCAATGTTACAGATGCATTACATAACTTTGTAAAACTCCGCATTCTGAACATGTGTGATGACACGATAACATCTGTCATGTGCATTTTTCGGGGCCGCTGCGGCCTAGCATTGCTCCGAGGTTGAGAAACCGCACTACACAACTTTTTCATCCGGGACCCCGCGTGACGTTGCAGCAGAGTTTTGCCACATGCTAGAAAACTCACTGGCTGTTTTGAACGTGCACCAGCGCTGATTCAGCAAAGAAACACAGAAAGATGAAAAGACAGAAATGGACAAAACCATAGTCACCGTAAGATCATCTTTTGCTGGCTGGAGAGAGCTAACAGGTCACGTACGATGCAAAATGGACGCCAAATTCCCTGTCGACAGGGCAAGTCTGCGTGACGGGGAAAATGGCAAAAGTTGTGTAGTGTGACCTTAAAATGTTCTGATGATAACCAACCGATTGTAGTGCGTCATACAGCTTGCTTGTATTTCTAGAACACATGTGTGAAACATGAACAAAGCAAAGCCTATCGTGCTTTTGTCATGTCCAAATGTTTGGCATCTGCTATAGATTTCAACCCCAAAAAACAAACCGAAAAAGTCAAGTAAAAAATAATAAACAAATAGGATTGAGTTGAAAATCTTAGATTAAAAATCAACTTTTCAACCTTTTAGCCTGCCCATGAGATGGTTTCATGCATCGCGAGACATGTCAGCCACCAATGCTGTAGCTCTGATTTCTGTTCTGCTCGTTTGTTGTTGGGTTTTTTTTTCCTGGAATTTTCACTGCAGGTAATGGATGAAAAGTAAGAAATATTTGCAAGAAAGCTTGACATGCGACAATATAAATGTTCGCTGTGATGTGTAAATAAAGTTATTGCCTGTTATTGCTGTGGCATAACATTCATTCATTCAACACTGCTGACCACTTTGCGTGGTGTAAATTCTGAGAAAAAAACAAAACAAAACTGTAAAACTTTTATTGCAGCTTTTTTGTAGTGTTGTGACTAATTGTTGGTTACTGTAGTGTGGCTTTGTGTTGATGTGACACAACTGGACAATATAAATTTTCAGGAGCTTTAATGAACTAAGAAAGTAGTTAAAAAAAACACCATGAAAAGTCAGCAGAAGCTATTTGGAGAAGACAGTAAGAACCAGGAGAAGACACTTTTTTTGGTTTATTAGACTCGTGTTGTGTGAAGGATTTTTATAGCAAATAATCACTTTCAGTAAAACCAGTAAAAAGTAAAACTATGATAGTACTGGATTCAATTTACTTGATGACATGATACTTGATGTAGTTTTCCATCAAAAATTCCTGACAATAAAACTGATATGCAGACTTTATTCTTCTTTTTGGGCAGAAGATCTGCAAATTTGACCCAAAACATCTGGGTCCTGATGGGAGCTGGCCTGTCTACCAGTAAGGTTTATCTTTTTTTCCTTCATTTCTTTGTAAATGTGTTTTATTTTTTTCCCATTCTTATATGTGAAGAGCAGCCAACTCTGTACTTCGAGAACCACTGTCCTGCAAGTGTTGGGAGTTTCCTTCCTGCAACACATCTGACTCAAATCAATGGGTAATTAACAGACTTATACAGAATTTGATGTCAAGCTCTGTACAAGTGCAATAATTAAGTCTGGTGTGTGTCAGGTGTGTTGCAGCAAAGAAACTCCAAATAATTTTAGGACTGTGGCTCTTGAGGACCAGAGTCGGCTACCCCTGTTTTTGCAATAACTAATGTCTCCCAATACACTTTTTTACAACAGCTAAGGCAGCGTGCAACCCCAGTGGCTACTTCTCAGAGATATACAGAGCTGCAAGGGTTCACAACCAAACGACTGCAAGCAGCCTTGGTCGGTCGGCTAACAGTTAGCTAACAGCGGGGCAACAACTCTAAAGAAAGTTTCATATTTGTGCAGTGTCGGCGTACAGTAGGGCCAGCGTTGTTGCAGCATAGGGTAACTTGTCGAGTTGCAGTGTCTCTTTCATGTGTGAAGGTGGCATTAAGGCTCTTATTGACTGGTAAAGTCCACATGATGGAGTTATTTTGATGGTTCACTTCAATTCTGGCAGACATTTATTGTTTTGGAACAACAATGCCGACCATCATGGTGTCTTATCTTCACAGGCTGGTGGTAGCAAAGAAAGAAATGGTTCTTCTTCTGCTGTCACAAGCAATAATAGTAAATAGTTACACTTTCATGTGACCTTATATAGCATACTGTATCTTCTTCTTTAAAATTGATTCAAACATATATGGGTAAATTATCCTAGCATTAGCAGTGGCCACTGCATAGCCTAGAGCAGCAGAAGGAGGCCAAGCTACTGTCATCTGCTGGCAGACAGAAATGTGAGTCAGAGATTAGCATACATATATATTCATAGATAGATTCAAGGCTGTGAGAGTCTTTTCATGGTAATAACATTGTAATGTACGTTTTAAGTAGTGTTGTTAGGTTTTTAGGGAATTAATAAATGCAGAAGTGGGGTTTTAACGTTACCAAAACTGAGTCTCAGATACCTGAGATAAAATGCAACGGATTGAGGATTCCTATAGGTGTTCCTACTGCATTCATCTGTGTGAGTGTAAGCATGACAGCAGGCATCATGAGTGTGTGAAAGACCGTTGTGTGTGTCTATAGAGAAGGCGCTAATTGTAAAGGATGTGGCAGGTTAAGATAAGGTTATCTTGACGCAGCGAAACGTCTGAGAAAGAAGGCCAGAGCATGCCGACAGAATTAGATTGATTAGAAGAGCCATATTTGGGCTATTTCCAGATAGCCATTGCAGATCCCCGTCCCTTATACTTGGCACGGCTCTGCTTTCGTCCTCACCCTCAGCCCCTGCTTTCCCTCCCTGACACTCCTGCTGTGCAGCAGGACAGTTGATAGTGCCACAGGCTGTCAATCAGGCACTAACTGACTGGCCACTGCAGGGCTGAGATAGTCCCAGAGAGTCCTCCTATGACTTCCACAGTGAGCAAAAAAGCAAGAATGTATGCACCACTGACAAAGAGAGTTCCTTTCTCGCTGTAAAATTGTGCTTCATGATGAGAATTTGAGAGCTTTCAAAACTCTATTCAACTTAGCAGGATATAACTTTGCCACTCGCGCCTTTTTTCCACTTCTATTATGCCATTTATTTCCTCCTAAAAAAACACATGATGTAAACTGACTGCGGTTTAGAAGAGAAAAAAAATATTTAGGCTTCACTTCAGATGAGTATGTGGCAAAGTAGTCAATACCCCCCCCCCCCCCCCCCCCCCCCCCGCCCCACCACCACCACCAACAAAGAAAAAAAGAAAAACCCCAAAAAACTCAGCACTCAATTCCTGCCATCAGAATCCTCCATTAGCCAAGCATTAGAAACAAATTAACTCTTCTCAGTTGAATGGGTTGTCAGAGGAAGTGTGGGAAAATCCTCTATTAGACGGGAGTTAAGTGCCTATTGGAAAGCTGGAGATGGAATCCTGCCTAATAAAGGAATAGTCAACCATTGGAACACTGGCTGAATGGAGGAAAAGAAGTGCTAATTAAGAGAACAAAGTGTTGTCTTACAGGCTCAACCAATAATGTGAGTTTTAGGGCTCATCTAACTGGTATTCCCTGATTTCTTGAAGATGACAAGTTGTGTGTGACTGCATGTGCAGTCAGTGTATGCAATTTGAAAAAAAAAAAATGTTTATTTTGGTTGTGGTGACAGTGTGTAAACAGATGAATTATGAATGTCCCTCTGCTCCCAAAGTCTTTACTTTTTTAGATTGGGCTCATCTTTGAATTTGACATGTCGTAAGCCACGCAATGAAACACGCTGCTCTGAAACTATTTAGGGCGTAATGTCTCAGAAGAGCTGAGCCAACTCAAACCACAGATCCAGTCTCCTCTGCCTCACAAAACCTGAGCATTTTCCAGATTTCAAGCTGTGTAAAGTGAGAGGGATGGCGAAACAGCGTCATGGACCGAACCGGGCGGAGACTCAAAATAAACTCAAGCAGGCTTGGCTGAGTGTGGCCTCCATCTCTGTTTATCTTAGTAAGAGTGAGTATGGGAGCCCAGTGATGAAATCAAAAAAGGGAGGAAAAAATTAAACAGAGTTTAACAGACCAGTGTATTTGGTTGGGGTTGCCATGGTGACAGAATGCATGGATGCAGATAAACAGCACGTTGAGTACTCAGGGAGGAATGCAGTCCTTCTGCCTGCGGTTTGGAGTGGAGGTTAACACTTCTCTTTCTCAACAGCTTCACCACTCAACGACATATGGGACTGAAGGGAGTGCATGAGAGGAGATTGCTGTTTAATTGCATGCATACATAGATGAAAGAGGATGTGTAGGATAATTTGGGAAATGGTAAGAAAAAAAGAAGAAATGTGTAATGGTTGAGTGCATGCTGTGGCACGAGTTGATCAGTGTTTTCACTTAAAAACTGGATGGAGCACTCAAGAAAAATGTGGATAATGAAAAAACAAACAATAAGAAAACACTCGCAGGAGTGGAAAATTACAGAGGTTCTTCCTTTAGTTAGACTGAAGTTTTGGCCCTTGTAGATGGGCCTCTTCACAACAGCAAATGTACTTTGAGCAACCTGTAGAGTGACTGAAGTAACCTCTCATCATTCCTCATACAGAGTATATGATCCGAACAGAAACAGCTAACCTTTAAGTTCTTCTGGTTTATTAAAAGTTACAAGGATGGGAAGGAGCTATGAAGCTATGAATGGTGGCAAGTAGAAAGAGAGAACAAGGAGGAAGGGGGAGGTGTGGAGCAAACGGCAATTTGGTGAAAAAATCAGTGGCTGTGGGTTGCTGATAAGACGCTCTCCTTCTCTGCTCCCCCCTGACAAAACGGGGAAGCCTTGTCTGGCTCCCCATTAGCAGCCATCTTTACAAGGCCTTGCCTTTTCTACATGGCCAGTCTTCAATAAGGGGCAAAAAAATGGAAAATGGCTACTTAACCAATGATTATCTGACTGAAAGGTAGCTATCATGAGAGGAAAGAGGCCAGAAGAATGGAAGGGACACATGTGGGAGGATGGGGAGTGAATGATTTAGTCTTGTCTCTGCAGTGAGACGAATGTGTTACTGTGAGATTAAACCAGGAGTGCATGTTTTGTAAAGCCATTAAAAAGGGGAGTGGGGGGGGGGGGGGGGGGGGGTGGTAGAATTTAAATAATGAGGAAAGAAAACTGCGGAAATCTTGACCGGGATATTGAGAAAAGAACTTTATTTATGTTTATAAAACAAGAACATAGGAGTGCCCCCATGCTTCTTTAATAGATAACTTCAATCTGTTTACTGTCTTTTCAAGTATTTTATACTCTGCTAGTGTGTAGCTTGTTGAGAAGTCAACAATTCATCCCAAAGAAGAGAGAGACTATGCAAATCAGAAAAACAATCCACTGGAAGTGTTGTTAATCATAGCACTGCTCCATCACCGTGCAACAATCACCTGTATTTTCCCCCTTCCAGCATATAGCTGTTTTTATTATGCACTCTAATTGCTTGTCCCTCTGGGTCTTTGTTTCCACAAGTCACTATTATCACCTCACCGTGCTGCCATCCACTAGTGTCACACAAACGGGAACACTTTTGCCCAGATCTTGCAAGGGATGCTTTGTGCAGCAGAATTTTTAATGGTCCCCAAAGGCCTGGCCCACAGTACCGTATGAGTGGCTTTATGGAAGCTATTATTAGTGTTTACTCACTGGCACTTACAGGGCCGACAAGCGTCCTGTGTCTCTCCATGTGCAGTGAGGCAACCCTGACTTCTGATTTTAATGTTATGGGTAATGTTATGGCTCTGTCTCTTTGCTCAATCGTTAACTCTGTGACCATTTTATGAGGTATTAATTGAGTTGTAATTTTGACTCAATGACACCATGTAAGAGTTTAATGCAGTTTTAACTTGGGATCTAATTGAAAGCAGGCGCTGAGCTCTCATGCTTAGTGTGTAAAAAGACTGAGATCGAGTGTTTCTAAATTTTTGTGTTTGCTTACACTGTACTTGTCATGCAAAGATAAATAGTGCACACATCTGCATCAACAAACAGTTCACCTTTAACTTCAAACATACAGACAAGTAGTTAAGGTACACATGCACAAAGTGGTGGTGATGGGGGGCATGGAAGGTGCTCTGGACTGATCACATTACCTCATCTCACATGTATTTCAGAGGCTGGAAACCTGATATGCATGCAATTGTTATTTTAAATCACCGTCTGGGAAACCTGGGCTCAAGGTCTACAGAGTCAATCACCCAGGGGGTGTGTAGAAGGGGAGGGTACAGAGACAGAGTAGGTCACAGACCTAGGAGGTATGTTATGATCTGACAAGTTTAGAGGTGCATTTTCAATAAAAGTAAATGAAACAGTAACAACAACAAAAAAAAGAACTACAATTAGATGCATGCTGTAAGCTATAACCTTTTGGTTTGCAGGACATGCTTTAACTGCATCCCGGCACGTTTATTTCCTCTATATGCCTTCTCTTTACATGTCCCAATTTTTATCCATGCTCACACCTGCAAGGTTAATGTGCATGTGAAGTGAAGCAATATTGCATGACGCTGACTTCAGATCCATAAGAATATATTTCCCCACTCAGAGCAGGACAGGCACCGTGCCAGAGGCCACTGGATAACTGCTCCTTTTCTCCTATCTGCAACCCAGGTTAATTAAAGTTCCTCATCCCTCCTTAAAGTATGCTTTTAAACAGAGTACTGTGTGTCATTGGATTGTATTTCAGTCCTTTTAATGATGGACTCATTGGGTGTGTATGTGCCAGTGGGTGCATTTGAACGGGCTTGCTGCAAATGAAATATCATCAACTATCCTCATGAAAGGCATGTGCATGTATTTTGAGATGACAATATTTCTAAAATCATCAATTATTTATGCAATGTTTGACTTTGATCTGATGAATAAAATGTGTTTTAACCCAATGGCATTTATGTTTGTAGTTGCAGATAGTATACATGTCATGAGTTCATTTTTAGTTAGTCGTTCCACTCATATAGGCAATAATGTCACATCCCCTGTGTAATGAATTCAGCAAGCAATTGCCTCCGATTCAGGTTTAAGTAACTACACCTGAAACCCATTGGAAAGAACTGTAAAGGAAGACACAAGGGCTCTGTCTTATAAGCACACAGCAAAGTCAAAGGCCCTCATATTCTTCTATATTTATGTTTAACACTGAATCTACAGGGTTAATTATGGCTGAAGTAGGCTGCCTGCTGGTCGACTTGCACGGCAGCAACTTCAGCTTATGACCATCAAACTGACGCATTTCAAGTAATAGAAACATGCACAAGCAATTAAAAGTGCATATAAACAGATATTGGAAAGTGGACATACTCATGGAAAATTAAAAAATATACATTTCAAACATACAAATGTGTGCATAAAAATACACATTTGAATAGCAGCCAAATGTACGGCCAAACATGCAAAGGGACATACACACACAGGTACATATGAATTTGTTTGTGCCCACTCAGAGAAAAACATGCTAACAAAGCACAGACGCCATCCATGCAAAATTCAAAATGTGAGTATAGTGACTGGAGTTTGGACAGGCCATTGTGGAGAACAAAAACAAACATTTGCTGCAATGTATTCTTTTTCAGTCTAGTTTCAGCAAACCAATCCTGATGTATTCTGTTGAAAATCATTTATTTGTTATTATTTTTCTCTTCCAGGCCACTGACTTTTTCTAGCTCATTGAGCTGTGATAACTAACAGTGTTGTATTTACTGCTGAATGTATGTATGAAATCCATAAGCATTAAACTTTGATTCATTATTTACTTTATTGGAATCATTGTAATGGACTTTGTAACCTGCTATGGAGCAAATATGTTCAATGATGACACTAAATTCGCCATCCATGTTGCTTTTTTGCAGTTGCACTCACATTTTTCCTCTTCTATCCTTTCCTTCTGTAAGTTATTGGACCGTGATCCCTTCTTTTCTTTTAAGAGAGAGTGTGCACTTTGGGCATCTAGCCAAGAAGACCTGCTTTAATTGATGTCAGTAATCTGGTCACCTTGAGAGGCAGTTAAAAGGGCAAATCTCGAAGAGTTTATGGGCGGCGGTGGTGGTGGTGGTGGGGGGGGGGGGACAAGCACACACTCAGACACTGATATGCTCGCACCAAGTTTCCAAACATAGAATGTTAAGATACACAGAATATATCTGAATGTGGTATGTGCAAATATCGAAGAGGGCTCTCCAATCTTGTCCACTGCTCTTTGCAGCGAGTAAACATGAAGGTGTAGAAAGTCCCGTTCCTTTAAGCGCTGAAAGAAAACCATTACAACCAGCACAGAGCCAAGATAAGTTATTTCCGGTTGGATAAGCACAAGGAGTTGCATCTGAGGGAGCCAAAAGAATCTACATTAAGGAGAGATATCTGTTAATTAAATCTGTCCCAGCCTGATCTCTATCTGTAACATGTAACTTAAACTGCCTGCACTGCTGAATGAACACACACACACACACACACACACATCCAAACACACTAACACACACACACACACACACATGCGTCAACAAAAACACACGCACACATACACACATAACTAAAGTTTAAAATGACGCTCACTTGAATATAAAACCAGCATGTTTCCAGTATATTATGGTGTTTTAGCTTTATATTTGATTAAACAAGCGTTGAATGGCTTTAGTTTTACTATTTTATTTGTGGGTTCCAAATATTTCTCCATACTTTTTTCCTCTTTCTCTCTTTTTTTTGTAATATTTCTCCTTCTTGTTCTTCAAACACTAAAATGTCTTGGGACTGTCTGGTTGAGAAGTACAGGGGCTCAGAGGTGACTGGGGGATGAAGACTTGGGTTGTATGTGGACCAGATGTTTGGGCTTTCATGAGTACAGGGAGGGGCATCGAGAGAGGACAGCAGAGTAAGGGGTGGAGGTGTGTGGGAGGGGGGTATGGCTGTTCTCAATTATTTTGATCAATGGAAAAAGGAGTTGGAGTGTGTATTTGTGTGTAAGAAGAAAAGCACTATGAAGAAAGAACACTGCTAAAAATGTACCAAATGAGTGTCACAGGAACTAATACTCACTAATGTATATATATATATATATATATATATATATATATATATATATATATATATATATATATATATATATATGAGACCTCATGCAGATGAAAAACACAACAACATTTTTCATTGCACAACTATTGAAATTAATTAAATAAATGTGCATTTTCAGCAGCGTTTAAACTTAATAGCTAGTATCTTCTGCTGGAGGGTCATTTTCACAACTAAAGGTGTGCATTAAGAACAACAAAAATAGTAAGAATGATCACTTTCTGCATTAGACCACTAACATTTCATTAGTGTGGCTTCATCAACAATAAATTACCCTGAAACAGAAAAAAGTTGCTCAACAGCTGAGCCCCACTAGATCAAGTGGTAGCTCTGCTCTGTGTTTTAATTAGGATTAAATGTCCCCCTTAAAGGATCTTTTCTCTGAAGTCCTTCACGTTCAAAACCCTATAGGGTTACAGAAGCTTAAAAGCACTTTTCCATCTTTACCCTGTGATACATCTTTGAAATTGTGCTTGTTCAGTGTCTCTGGAACACTTTATCTCCTCCTAAGAAGGATTCGAAAGGGGGGGCAAGGCAAGGCTTGGCGGTATGCAAGACGTTTCTTTGTATTTGTTCACTACAATGGAGACTTTTTTGGCGATGGTGTTTTCATATATGATATCACTTTCATCAGATGCGGGGGGGGGCTCATTACACACTACAGCTTTACTGTGTCTTCCACTTTTGATACAGAAGGCCTGTGTCCAATCACACAGATCTTCCCCTGTGACCTCTGACCTTCAATCCCATGAGGAGAAAAAGAGAAAGGCATTGGTTTCACCAAAGGGAGGGGTTCAAGCTGCCTGTCTCTGGCTGCAGACTGCTGAGCACCCCGCCCCCCACATCGCCTCCCCCCCCGAGCCTCTTCTTGAAACCAACTTCATTCTAAACACTTGAAAATCCTCCACATGTGCAAACAATTAGCTTTCACGACTTGCTCTGGATGAGAAAGCGCCTCAGACATTCACAAGCAGACACACACATACAAACACAGCAGTGAACACTGAGTCAACATGTACTCATTTACATGTGCAGGTATACACACACATCCTGCATGTTGACTTGCATATGTCCATCAAAGCTCACCATTTTCGGTGTAACTTGTGAAGAAAATGTAAAACATTACATTGCAGTTTGTTGTTTTGTGCTTACATGCTTAAAACATGACAAAAAATTCTTCTTTATTTTGCAATATAGCCATTTTTTTTTACTTTTGTCTTCCTCAACCCTTTCGCAGATGCTTGCATTGAATGTGTGACACATGGTAAAAACTGTGTGTCCTGTTTCAGCATTGTGTCATCTTCAGAAAAACTCGGTAGTTACATCTGAGACTATCCGGCAGAATCACACATCAGGAGGAAAAGAAATACAGCACAGAGATGCTAGACTAAACAGAAATGTTCTCTGTTAGTTCCAGTGGATAAATGTCCATTGAGGTTCTGTTTGAGGAAAGGAAAAAAAAAAAAAAAAAAAAAAAGCTGCCTTCTGTCATCGCCGGAGGATTATAACGGCTACCGTTTTTGCATCCTGACCTTGTTAGCAATGCAATGCAAACAAACAGGAACAACCCTCATTATTACAGTTATACGGAGCATCCCTGCTCTTTGTGAGGTTTCAGTCATCAGTCAGCACACAGACATAGAAGCTACAATGTCATTTCACTTTGAAGTAGTTTCTAATTTGCTAAAGCAACGTGACGGAAGCAGGTATACACACACATATCCAATTTTGAAGCAGAATAAATGCTCTTTTCAGTTTTTCCCTAGCTGCCCATGCAAGTTCAAGTTAGGTTTACATCAAAATAAACTACTAAAACAGTCAGTGTGCCGTTATACAGGTAATTGAACCCTAAGCAACGTTTCTTTTGTGACTACCTGGGCCAAAAAAAATCTACTCTGCTGACACATTCATTAGCAGCTGCAGGAGCATGAAGCACTTCTTATCCCAGGAACTTAGCGGATGGAGAAAACACAACCTTGTGGAAAATATTCTGCTGCATTAAAAAAAAAAAAAAAGGCTGAAAAACTACTTACTGCCATAGGATTACTGTTATTAATCTTATCTCTGTATTGTTGGGTTTTTCATTTTGCTAATATTTTAAAAACAAACAAACAAACAAATAAAAATACTGTTGTTTACAACCTGGCATTACAGTCACATCACTGAAGTGTGTTGTTAATCTGCTTCTGCTGAAGTCACAGATCTGCAACTAATGAGCAAGAGATGAGATGAAAATAAAAACATGTAATAGGAAGCAGGGTGTAAATGAAAAGCGGTGCAATCGCGAAAATGACTCCGGTCTGGAGAGAAGTCTTACACATGAACAAAAACAGGGAAAATCAACAAAAGGCAGAGTAAACAGCAGGTTTTATTAAAAGTGCAGCTTATAACAAATACATTAAGGATAAATATGAGCGATTACATCCAGTATTTCTCTTTCTAAATGCACCACGGCTTTCAATCAACAGGTTAATATAAAATGGTTTTTTTAGGGAAACGCACTCCCAGTTCTTCCTTGTTAGCCATTAGAAAGCAGTGGCCTTTGTACGGCACATGCGCTACATTAACAACAATTCAGTTAATTAGCTATCAGTGATCTGTTTTCCGAGGGCTAATTCCTTAAGTGCCTGTCAGGTGGACATGTGGTAGCTTTGGTTTAATTGATTTTACAATGTTCTAACCCACTGTTGCAGGACATTGTGGCTGTGGGATCGTATCAAAGTGACCCACAAATGACCAGCACGTGGGAGAACTCAAGCCAACGAACAGACTGGAAGCTGTTATGTGTAACTGGTGTATTTCTCTCTTTATATGATCTCTAAATGTTTTTGCCTTAGTAGAGTGGGTATGTGTTTGATGAGGAGTGTGACATGTCACCTTATCATGACTGAATGGCTAAAGATTCACTGAGGTATGATTGGTAGGATGTGGATAATCATTACATTAATGACACACGCTCTCATGGTGTGCAATTTAAAAGCAATTATGAGATCAGTAACCTTTTAATCCAATCATCACCTCGAGCTTGCGCTGTGTGTCATGGCATATCACCTGAACTTGTGGCAGAAGGAAACATTAATAAAATGGTAATCAATCACAGATAGCGGGTGTGAAAGATACAGGTTAAAAAAAAAAAAAAAGTGGACATATTGATAGTGGCATTAAATTCCTGTGAAAAGCAAGAAGTATGGAATAGATTCTGTAAAGATATTATATTACACACATCTGCCCAGATTTTCCTTCTAGTTAAATACATTACACCTGACACTGCATTTTCCAAAAAGTGCCATACACTGTACATAAATACTTAGACAGATGCACACATTTGCACGCACGGGCCTCCGGTTTTGCCACGGGATGCTGTTTTCCAGCTGTTTAAACCACGGCTCAAATTAGCTGCTCAGCCATTGGAAGGAAAGGCAGGCAGGATACCAGTAATTACTGACTGATTGGTAGAGCGGCTGCAATTAGCAATTTTAAAGCTTGAAGATTTGCATACATTTAAAAGGCCTGTACAGCACAGTTGCTGTAAAGATCCTTATGGTAGTGGTCCTCCTCAGGCACTAAAAGGATAAAAACTAGATATATTAATTTCTGAGAAATGTCTGCATAGGCAGTGATGATAATGTGAGTTAATGCAAAATTCAGTTTAAGATCTATAAACAACGACCGTGGGATTACAATCAAAAGCATATCAAACCCAAAACAGACAATAAAAATAATGTAGTGAAATCTACGTGCTTCCTGTGCAGTATCAGGAGGCTTCCACCCCAGCAGCACCGAGAAGAGTCTCAGCAGTGGTCCGCCCTTATCATAGCACATTTAACAGGGGGCTAATCCAATCAGGTGGGATAACAGGGTTGCTCTCTGTGAGTGGAGGAGGATCAGGCGAGTGCTCCTCTGCTTCCCATTAGTGTGTGTCCCTCCAGCCGGGCCTGTCCTAATCCCATTTCCCCATCTAAAGCCTTAACCCAAACAAGCACGCAGGACAATAATCTCCGGTCACACTTCTGTTGGCCGCCCTGGGCCTTCTGATGCTGCTAATGGAGTGGCTAGAAACAGCCGTGCCAAAAGACTGCCAGGGGGACTGGATGTGGCTTGTTGTCAGCCTAAGAACCACAAAATCCACAGCTTTCACTTTATCTCTGCAATTTTTGTTTTTATAGTTTGTATGTATCTGTTGGTGGTTCGTGTTTCCTCTTATCCAACTAGCAAGTTTTCCCACAGAGATCTGGTCCATGCAGAGATAATTTTGCGTAAGTGAACATAAATGATTTAAAGTAATTTCATAGTCCACACCGCGTTCGTTGCCCCAAAGACTAACTGAAAATTACATTGCGAAGGACAAGGATGGGACAATGAAGCGAGTACAATGTGATAAGGGCAGCAAAGCAAGAGACTTCTTTTCAAAGTTCAGACAATTAAAAATAAAAGTTATGGATAGCAAGTTGTTTTGGATCTTTTTCCTCGTCTTTCTGTCCCTGCTGAAAGCACATGTGCCCCAGATGCAGAGTCCTGACCCAAACCATGGCTCATCAAGACGCCACCCTGAATGTCACAGATCATTTATACACTCTCCAAGGAGCCTGGAAAATACAGACTCATCCACAAATCTTACTTCTTTTGGTTTCCAAAAAAATATGTAAGCTTAACTTCCTAATGAATTCCAAGTGAAATTTGGCCGGTGCAATGGTGAGGAGCTCAAAGGAAGCTTTTCAGCTCAGCATTTTTATGTTACATGTGGAGCACATCATGACATTGTACAAATTTAATTACTGAATTTTACTATTTTTGGATGAAGTAGGAAAAAAGACACTGACAGGAAAATATAGAGCCTTAATTTGAGTTTTGGATATTTAAAAATGTGATGTGATGATTTTATCGTTCTCATCTAGTTACTTAAAAACAGCACACAAACTTCAATGATCATGCCTGAATGATGGTAGGTGTGCTCATGTAAAAGACTATATATGTGTATACACAGGTTGCCCGTTGAGCTAAATTACATTCAGTTAATCATCTGACTTTCTGAGTCTGACGGGTGTTTCAACGGTCCTGTTGAGCAGAGAACTGCAGTTGCTCAATGACTTTACTGAATCTTGTTTTGTATTTCAGTAGCTTTGAAAACATCACGGAAAAATAAAAACTCAAATAATCTACGGCAAGAATATGTGCTCAAAAAAAAACAAAAACCTGGATTACTAATTTAAAATGATTAATCAACGATTAACTGTTTCCAGTTCGTGTCACAATGAAACAAAGAAGAGGAGGAAGACCAAGAGAAAAAAGCTAAAGCCAAAAGCTTCGAGCCAATCGTTGAGAAAGCCCTGTTTCAACAGCTCACATTGTTTGAAAGATAATGCATTGATAAAGCTGTGATGGGGCTTCCGGGACATTTTGCTAAGAAGTAATTCAGTAAGAGAAGTATGTGATAATCTCAGTAGAGTAAACACTGCAAGACATCCACTTCAGGCTGGACTACACAGCATGATAAGCTCAAAGAAAGACAACAGAAGGAAAAAATCAGAGTGTAGTTAAACTATATGTTGTCAGATGATATCAGAGTAGAACTATTTATCAATCAAATACATCAATTTGTTATAGAGATGAAAATGAACCAATAATGAAAAGAAAATATCACACAGACAAACATGGGAGAGGTTATATCATGTTGTATTGCTGCTTTGTGCCCTTTTAGAGGCACTGGAAGTACCAAGTACTGATGAAATCGAATGTTTCTTAGAGAATTTTACAGTGATGTTTTTTCCCTCAGGAGGAAGGTCTTCATCCATCTTAAACACTTCCTCATCCACAATGATGATGGGTTTAAAATCCTCACTGAAATAATCATCTATATTATTGGTGCTGTTAAACTGAATGTGAATACCGCAGTCCCATTGGCAGACACCTTTAGCATATTTCATTTGTGTCGTGCACAGTTGAGTTGTAGCTATCACAGTTCCATGAGTACATCCATTTTAGCTTGAAAGAAGGCATCTTTTCTGTCCAAAAGAAAATAATGTTTAATAAATATAGAAATGTAAGCGATCATTACTGATAAGATGTGTTAGGAGCAAAAGGTCAAAACATACAAAACATTTACTGAATTAATATACAGAGACTTTTTTCAGTCACCCTGTTATCATTCAGTGATGAACTTTAACATTCAATGATGAATCAATGTCTCTTGTTTAACTAAGGTTTGCTCCAAAGACCTGGGAATATATTTGACTTTCTTGTCTAATCTTGCTACATATTGTCCTCGCTGGACTGCAGCAGGAGACATCTGGCTTATATGAGCTCAGAAACTGCAGTTTTATTGGATGTCTATAAGAGTTTGCGCTAAACCTTTTTCATTAAAATGCTTTCCTTCTACATAGAACCATACCCTCTTGAGTTCAGTGTTAAAATGAATTGGTCACTTAGTCAGTTCTTTATTTTTTTTTTCCACCACAGGGACCACAGTCTTGATGGGGTTTGAGGAAAAAAAAAAAAAATCATCTTTAAAAAAAAGACCTATCCACCCTACCCTGATAGGATGAATCCAGTTTAGAAAAAGAGTAACTTATAAGTTATTTTATTTAGTAATATTTCTCTAGACTTGAGTGAGGTTTTACTGATAACTGCTAGCAAAGTAAAATTGTGGCGTTGTGCACATATCTGAATCATCAATCAACGAGTACATGAAGATATCGTCACTGCTGTTGTTAATTTATTTACCAGTCACTCATAGCTGCATGCTGATAAGTTTGGTGCGTTGCTGGCAAGCTCACCCGTAAAAGTCTCCATGAGAAAAAAACCCCATCACAATTATTCTAAATTTTTCCAAAATTGTTGACAGCTGTGGAATGTGGTTGTAAAAGAAAAAGTTCAGCCATCTGAATGATCAATGGCAATCATATTGCCCTTTTGAACTCATTATTATCATACGATGTTCAGGCAGATTTCAAAACATCTTAGAGCCTCTAACAACTGTTGGTGAATCTATTATGCATGACATTTGTTTAAGGAACTTAGTGCAATTTACACTGCTCCACATTTAGCACTCCATTCAGCAAGCTGTAAATCAAGCGAAAGGCAGCATAAAACCGACCTTGTGCTTCACACACTGAATTGTCCGGGTTACAGGAGCATTGATTCTGCCAGATAGGTTAATACAGACCTGTAAACAACACTGACAGTTGCTGGAAACGCATGTCATACTTTGTGAAAACACCATAATGTTAGGACTAGTACGCTACACTTGTCGCTTTTTCTGAGTAAAGCAGAATGCATTTCAAAACAACATATTCCCCAGATTTGCTAAAATCCAGTATTAGACTCAGGTGACAGTTTTACTTTTTGTTAGTGTGTGTTATAAGTTCATGGCTGTACTTGAAGGCAGTTTTTTTGCCGTCAGGCTAAGATGCAGGTTTTTTTTCACTCCATACTGGGATGGACTGGAGAAAGTCTCTGCAGCACAGCTTTTTCAGTGGTCAGCATGCTCAAATATTTCATCATGACTTGAGAAGTCAGCCTGTTTTTATTGTTAATAAGATGCTTGTCTTTGCTATACACAGTGTTATTGGATTAGATGTTACGTAAATCATGAACACTAATCAGCTTCTGGCTGAAAATGCTGTTGTTACATATTTGCTGATAGACTCAGCAAATAGCCCACGGTAACCGGCTTTATCATCCAGCCAGTTTGGCACAGCTGGGAGTTTGATTTGGCTTGTGACATTAGGGGATGCAACACTCATAAATTTGGGTGTGTTATCATTGACTTTTGATACTGATATGAATATCGTATCCAACTATTTCGAGGTCAGTTACACTGGAGCATCTGTTTCATTCTGACAATTCGCCATGGCTAAACATCAGACAAATAAGCAGCCTCCTAATTGTTGTCAAAAATTACTCCAGTACATAAGTGTTGACAGTGATGCATTAATATGTCTGCTTTGCACATGTCCTGACACAAGTTATAGTAATTATTTGCCTTTGTGTTATTTTTTCCTACCTTATTTTATTTGAATTGATTTTTCTTCCTCTTATATTGATACAACTTGATTAAAAGTTCATATACTATCGGCGCTATGTCATTTCTCAAAGTCTGCTCTTCTTGAAAGCTTTTTCATGCAGCATGTCAAAAAATCTTTTGAAAATAATATGTGTATAAAATAATGTTTGGCATTTTGTGGTAGGAAAGTCTCATCATCTCCTGCTGTTAAGGAATTGCTTCTGCCCACAGAACAGTGTGAGGCCTGTGGATCAATTTCCTGATGCTCCCCTTTCAAAATATACACAGTGCTCTCAGCGGAGGTGACATTGTACACATGAGGGCAGAGAGTGAGAAAGTGATGGAGGAGGAGAGTTTGGTCCTGGAAGTCTCCACCTGGTGGGGTGGTTGAGGGCCAGCAAGAAGCCCCCACAGCGCACAAAGCTCGCCTTGTGTAAGATAAGCGTCGGGCACCAGGAGGGCCTTACGGCACTATTTTCATAATCAGAGTCAGTTTGTTTTCTTTAGGCCTCAGAGCCTGAGCCTGTCAGGAGAGCAGCATGCTGGCAGTGCTAGAGGTTGTGTTTGGTAGCACTGTTTGGGGAAAAAAGAGGGTCTCTTACAGGGTAGGTCAGGGGTTTCAGGGGCTGCTCAAAATTTACCTCCTATTTGAATTTATTTGTTTACTTAACTGATCCCTCATTCCCTCAACCAGGTTTCCAGTTGAAGTTAAGTGTAGATGTAACTTATCTTCAGTCCTGACTTCACTGTTAAAAGAGTTTTGTTGGACCTGACAGTTTTTGCTTTACTTTCGTGCTAGTTGCATAATTTGGATGATTCTGTAATCATATATCATTTTAAGCAATATAAAAGTGTCAAGTATGTTCAGTTCTTTGTATACACTCAGGTAAATGCAGTATTCATTTAACTGTGATTTATTACTTTTCTTTCTGCTGTAAAACAGTTCTAGTGCTGCAACTTTCATGCATCAGTGTTAAGACTTAGAAACCTTTGGTAAATTCTCTACTTTCTTTAAACCTCCATCATGCAAACTTTACTGGGAATTCTTCTGTTTCTTTTCAACTCCTTTGAAGCAGAGTTGTGGTGTAATATTTTGAGTGTTTATAGCGAAAAAAAAAAAAACCCGCGTGCAAAAGATGCAGTTATAAGAATGTTTTCCTGGTAAAGACTATTTGGAAAATGGATCTAAACTCTAATTAGAAACAGTTGCTTTACTGTTGCGAAGTTGAGATGCCTAGAGCAAGTATTTAGATTTGACAACAAAGAAAATAAAGAGAGGTACGATTCATGGAAAAGTGATTTTTCATCGAAAATGTGGCTGCAGTTAAGAAACTTTGCCGTTGCGGTTATTATTTTGCATACTTATCTAATTGAAGTGAAATTCTCATTAGATCCTGGTGGTGCATATCCACTCCTCCAAGCCTTGTGTTGGGATTATTTCAAAGTGGTTTCCCTGCAGACAGGTTTCTTGAATTTTCTCCTCTTTCCACAGTATGTCTTGGCCCATCCGAGGCGGATGGCCGCCAGGACTCCTCTCAGCTTGCTCCCTGAAGACCCCTGGCTCCACAGCCACAGGAAATGGTAATAGTATTGCACTGCTTTTCCTCTCCCTATCTGCTTCCCCATTACCCTCTCCTTCAATGAATAAAAAGAAAAAAAAAAAAGAAAATAACAGATGTGTAATAACATATATGTGTGGAAAAAATGGACACTGGCCATAAAATTAAACCCAAAGTATACACTGTGCTCTCCAAATCCATGTAGAAGGAACAAAAAAGATCCGTGTTTATTATTGATGCATTATGTTGTTGAACTAAACATCTGATTTGAGTATTGTTTGCTATCAAACAGACAGCAGATGTGTGTGAATGTGTGTGGAGGGGTGGTTTGGCAAAATATTCCGATTTTACTTAGGCTACAGGGACTGTTGCAGTAAAAGCAATGAGTAGTTACTGATGTCATGAGGTTAAAACAAAACAAGCTGTTTGTTGTCCAGAACAAAAAATTGTCCAGTACCAAGCAGCAGGTCGTGCTGTCTCCCCACAGGTGGGTGGATGAGCTCACACATGCACACACACATACACAAACAAGATTCACTTCACTTGAGTCACTTTACCCCTGGCCAAGTATGTGGTGAAGCCACCCAACTTCAGTCATATCAGTGGGATCTGCTAACTAGCCCCCATGGACACTGCCAGGTTTTTATAGTAAATTGTGGAGCAAAACCACAACTGACTAAAAAGAGATAGGATTGCTCTGACTTCATAGCATTTTGTGGTCTACATTTCCATCTGAGTTCTTTTCTGCTTTTGACTTTTTCCCTCCTCTTTTTTTTCCCCTTTCATCTTAATTCAGAATGCAGCTGCATGTACCATTCCTCTTCATAGTTGTCTTTGTTTTAGCCCTTTACAACAGTGTTTTATCGTTGCCGATTTCCAACCAGAGATTTATTTTCATGAAAGCCTTAATGTGTTCAAGAAGTCCCCACAGTTGACTGCAATAATAGTGAAGCCACAAAAACGTTTTGCAAGCCCGAATTTTTAACAAAAACATTTTTATCCTCGTGCTGTAGCTTGTTGTTCATGCAGCTGAGTATCCAGAAAAATACGATGACCATATCTCTATTTTTTTTTCTCTAGCAAGGTTTTAGTGAAGGCTCAAGATAACTCATGTGGTGTGCAGATGTGAAGAGCTCAAGCCAAAAGCACCAGTTCACTTTGCCAAAATACCACCATAAAATTCTGCTTGCAATAAGTAACCATGAAACCAAAATGTCTCTTTTTCTAACTGTGGGATCTGCTGCTGAGCCATGAACCTGAGTTACTCAGGGGAAGTTGAGGGAAGTGCTGAGGCCTGATTGAGTGGAAAACCGTCTGGGAAGTGGAATTTATACTCGACAAAGTCGTTTGTGCACAGAAGTCACTGAGATTTAGTGTGTAGTTATGTACAGATTCTTTTAGCGTTGTGGGACATGCATCCCGTGCAGGCCCCATTTGTACATGCAAATGCACTACATAACATTCCTGGAAGCTTTATTCCAACCACACCTTGCAATGATATCCATTTTGGCATTTGGCAAAACAAATATGTGAAGTACAAAGTTCTAGTGTTGCTATCAGTGCTTTCTCAGTCCAGTGCTTAACTCTACAACTCTGCCCGATCAGAGGAACACAGCACTTCTTTGTATTTCCTCCCAGGGTTTGCTTCACCCTGTTGCGTTAGCTCCTGGTGGGGCGTGTGAAGTTAAATCTATTCTTAGGTTTTAATGTACTTTAATGTAATATAGGTTTTCACACAATATACTCTTTTTATTTATATACTTGTCCTTAATATGCAAATTATGACATCCCAACATTAATCTTCCAAGTGCATTTCAGGTTTAAATTGTTATTTTTACGTCACTTTATTTAGTTGGTTGTTTCTTTTACTAAGGGGCAAAAATAAGGGATCTAATAAATACAATGTTTAATCATTAGAAGATAAAAGCTTTATTCCCACTGATTAATACAATTTAGAAGATTTATGAATATTTCTCGGAGGTGATTAGCCAGTTTGCTTTCTGACTAATTTGAAAAAGAAGCAGTGTGGAAGTTTCTTTTTATTACCTCTTAAGATTGTTATTTATATTGAGTCTGAACGGTGCAGTTGTAGCTTTGTTTTCTTTTTTTCTTTTTAAGTAAATAAACAACAAAGTAAATTAGCCAACAATGTGTGAGCAACATGGCTGCTGATCATTAATTTAATTTAATTTTAGGCACAATGCTCTCATTGTTATTATACCTTTTTTTTATTTTTTTACTTAGGTGAATATTCTTGTACTTTATTATAGTACGTAAAAACAAACAAATCAAACAGTTAATTCATCTTCATGATATATTCTATTCTATTCTATTCTATTCTATTCTATTCTATTCTAATTTAGCAGACGCTTTTATCCAAAGCGACTTACATAAGAGAGTAAGATGTTGACAACTCAAACAGAATTGACATCATCCCAGATCTTTTTAAAGTAAGTAATAAAAAAAGGATATAAGTAGAAATAAATTGAAATAAATGTCATTAACTAAAAGTACAACTACCATCCCATAAAATTTCCATGAACAAGTTGATAATCCTGGAACATAAAGTTGTGTAATAAAACATAAAGCAGCAACGTGGAAATGAAGCATTTTGTTTGATAAAAAATCCTGCTAATTGTCTCATTATAGATTCTGTGGGACCTTCATTTACTTTGCCACTGTGTCAACCTATCAGCTCTCTCCTTTCTTTAGCTCTCTCTTTGTCACACAAGCACACTGTTGAAGACACACCCACACACACACACACACATTGTTTTTCTGCGCCAGTTTACTCATGTAATGTGACCTGGAGGGACGCCAGTGAGCCCGTGGAAGGTCTGTGGCCTAAGGCCTGCCGACACCTCTCCGCAGCCCAGTTGAAATGTTTATTTATAACTCTCTTCCAGCTCCACCTCCCTCTGTCGTCTGCCAGCCACCATGCCAATCCAAACACACTCGGCCTCTCCAGACTGATCCAAAGCATGATTCGGAAAGAAGAGAAGCTTTCCCTTTCTTTTTCCTCCCTCTCATGCCTAAACTCTCTCACCCTTTCCTCCTTTGCTGTCTTCCAAAGTGTAATGCTTTGGGAGAGAAGTGAGCAGACACAGAGGAGAGAGGAAAGGAAGGGGAGGGATGGATGGATAGAAGAAAATGTGGGAGGGGGCAAAGGTTTACTCCATCCAGCATGGGCTGCTAAATTGGTTTCAGAGCAGCAGTTGGGCTCGGGGGATGCACGGCACACACTGCCGACTAGATGTGTTTGCTTTTGTGGGGTGTAGGAAATTTGATCTCTCTCCTTGTAGCCAAACCACATCCCACATTCCACCCATCACCACCACCGAGAATGACGGCAGCTCGGAGGACAGTTGCCCTAAAACAGGCATCACAGGTACTTTGGTAGGCAGGATAATTAACATTAAAGTTTCACTACGCAGAGGTGCATATTTCACTCAGATGGTTACATCACACCACATGAAGTGTCTCTCTAATAGGCAGAAAGTCACATGTCAGTGAAAAGGCTGGATGACATGCTGAGTCCCTGGTCAGCCCAAGGCTGAAGGCTCTCTAAATAGGTTTAATTGGGCCCGGCCTAACACTGCCATGCAGACAGAAACAGGACTGTAGGGAAACGGAGGGCACCCAAGAGACTCCAGGTAGTGTGTGGCAGCGTGTAACTTGGTGTTGCTGTGTGGCTCATTTGGTGTATTCACAGTTTAAGGCCATTCTGCTTACACATTGCCTTGTCCAAGGAAGCTGTGCCAAATTACCAATACCAGTTGTTTATCCAAAAACATCCTCCTACAGCAGTGCTATGATTAGTTTGTGGCCCACGGCATAACTCTAGCACGCAAAAGTGGAAAGTGTTTACCTCCTTGTGACATTGTTTATTTGTGTGCCTGTTTATGCATAAGTGCCATTGTCCGCTTGCCTCAATACAGGAATCTATGGAAAAGCCATTTTCAACTCGGCCACCAAAGTCTTTGACATCCCTTGCAGCAAATGGTCAAATGCAGCTCAGCTGTGCCAAAAAGGAAATTTATATCACATTATTTCCACTCAATCAATGAAACCAGTGTCTGATGAATAATATATAATGCATCAAATATTTATTGAAACATCAAAAATGGAAAAGGACGCACCATAAAGGCAGACACACGTTTGTATATATTGTGTATGCAGTGAAGAGAAGAAGACAGCAGTCAAACTGATATACGGATCTTTGGTGTGGAGGAAGGACTGCGTTGCCTTGCTGACGCAGTTGTTTTGATGCACAAGCCACTTTTGTTTTAATTTCTGTGTTTCTGTCTTATTTTATCTGACTGTTGCACACAGATTGTGTAGACACTCATACCCACACGTGCAAAATAATCCCGTGTTCAGGGCCGATCCTCATTTCTCTCTCAGACAGTTTGCTTGCCTTGCATCTGAATGCACTTGTCTTACATTGCATGTGTAAATGATGACAAATCCTATATTTAATCTACTCTGATTTTCTGCAGCATGCACCAGCTCCTGTTTTTTTTTTTTTTTTTTTTTTTTTTTTTTTAATAAATGACCATGCTTTAAAAGCCACCGAGTGTTACAAGGACCATTGTGCCCACTTTGTTAGGGGGTTTGCAAATGTCTGAGTATGTGTATGCGTGCATTCAGTCTGGAGTTTATTGCATTTGTGGTTGTGGGTTCCTGTGAGTGCATCTGTGTGTTTATATTCTTGTTTGTCATGAGTAAGTCCTCAGGGAATGCGGTCTCCACAGTAACCGTCTCTCCTGGTGGTCTGTCATTAATAGTCTGTCTGGTGTTGATGATTTAGATATGTTAGAAAGAAAAAAAAAAAGGTTGCAGCCAGATTTATGAAGTCAAATCCTATAAAATCATACAATAAACTTAAATAATAAACACCTCAACGGGTAAATAAACAATCACAAAATCAAGGGGTCAGTTTTGGCAACCTTTTTTCTGGCTCTTTACTGAGTGTGCCTGTGTGTGTGTGTGTGTGTGTGTGTGTGTGTGTGTGTGTGTGTGTGTGTGTGTGTGTGTGTGTGTGCATTTGAGCATTTGGTGTTTGTTTTTCCTCTTTGTCTCATTTCTCCCCCCACCTCTCCTGAGTGAAGAGAAATTGAGAAACCAATCTAAAATCCATCAGGACTTCCCTGCCCACAAGCCCCTCTCCCTCTAACCTCACTCAACCCCCCCACCCCCATCCCCACCACACCCACCTACCCAGCACCCAACACACACTCCCCCCACTCTTGTTTTTGTGTTGCAGGCGTCTGGAAATTGGATGAGATGTTCGTTTAGCGGGCAGCTGGTCTGGGGCCGATATGAATTGCGTTTCCCCACGCCAGGAAAGGTCAAGCCCCCTCGCCTTGACGGAGTGCATCAGCCTATTGAGTGGCGCTTTAGTCCATTTACCAACAACCAATGGCAAGGCAGCAGACAGGAGAGAGGCAAGCACAGAACTCTGTGCAGAAGAGAGAAAAGAATGACGGCACGTCGGATATAAATTCATTGTTTCTCATCACCCAGCTGGGGCAGGAATGACTGGGGGTGATTGCTGGGATGGGGGAAGCGAGGTAGGAAAATCATCATCAGAGCAGGCAGTGCATGTGTGAGAAAGGACATGAGCACTCCACTTTTACCACCAGTGGTGCCTCATTCAGCTACGGTGCCCAGATTTCCTGACAACTTAGAACACGTCGCTTCATATAAATCACAAAATACTGTTTAAGTGGAGATATTCACATGAAAAAAAAAAGGTTGTCTTCTGATGTCATACCTCCAGAAATATCCTTTAGACTTTAAAGAAAAAGAAAGAAAGGAAACCACACCTGATGCATCTGTTAAAAGAATGAACTTATTCCAAACAGCTAAAAATAGAGACAATTAATAGGTTGGTTTCACGCTGGAACAGACATCTCTACAGTGCACGTACAACGCCGCCAGCACCGGGCTCCTATCTCTTCCCATCTCTCCCTCTCGGATTCTCATGCACACATACAGAAATAGGGTTGCTGTCCCTTTAATTTCCATCCCTGCGTATCTGGAGGAGTTAAGGCAAAGCAATTAAAACAAAGGCATATTTAACATGAGGTTAATGATTGGCTGACCCTGCAGTCAGCACAGTGACAATATCTTAATTATTGAGAAACCTAAAGTCATTACGCCTACGAATGGCCTGAGGAGCATCTCTATTGATTGGGATCCAGTCCTATTACAGGCCCAGCCTGGACCAATGAAGCCGCTATTACAGGCACTCTCTCTCTCTCTCTCACACTCGCTCTTATTCTTTTTTGTCTCTTACTTCTGGTCCATGCTTTTCTTTCTCTCTCTCTCCTTTTCTCTTTTTTTATGTCATGCTGCAAACTATTGGATATGTAAGACAAAAGCCAGACGAGGCTTGTAGGCTTTATTGCTTTTTAAAAAATTCATAACTGGGGGTGACATTTTTGCTGAGGAATGATTATATTTGTCTCTCTCTCTTTATTCTTTCCTTTATGGTCCTTTTTCACTATTTTGAATTGATCGCTTTTTTTATTCTTTATGTGGCCCGACACCTTGGTTGTCATCTGTTGGTCTGGATTTTAACACTTGCACGGCTGGACAATGTTGTTGTAATTTTCATACCTGTAACTGAAAACATTACTTACACACACGCCACTGTGAAATATTTAGATTTTTTGTAATGCTTTTGCTTATTTGTGATTTAAAAAAAATCAACGAACATTGTAAAACAATAACTCCAACTCTTCCACTCAAACAGATTCAAACAGAAAACAACAAAGAAATCAAGTCTTATGAGGATCTGCAGGAGTGATATTATCTTTTAATTGCAGGGATATATAATGTAGCAGGAACTGCTTGATACTGCATTGTCCCTTGATGTAGTTTAGCACAGGGATCCCTGACTCTGGTCCTCGAGGACCAGTGTCCTGCAAGAGTTCCTGCTGGAACACACCTGAGTCAGACTCGGTCAAACTCTGCACATCTGCTAAACACACATTGATTTGAATCAGGTGTGATGCAGTGGGGACACTTGAACCTGCAGGACACTGGAGGTTGAGGACCAGGATTAGAGATCCCTGGTTTAGCACACAGTGTAGTTGCTTTAAGCAACTATAAGAATTCAGGGGGAGAATTTAAGTTCCATATAAAACTTCTTTAACAATGCATAGACTGACACACGAGCATTTATTATACACTAATTTAGTACTCATCCCACCAATCTGTCATGCTCCTGTTGTTCCAACTTTAGAGATTATAAATACAATAAGTGAAGGACACAGAGCTACTTAGGAAGCAGAAACTTCAGGTTTACATCTAGAACTTTTCCGAACACAAACACAAAACCTTCCGTAGTAGATTTTATTGTTTGTAATATTAGCACACAGTGTTTGGAGAATTCACTCATGATTTGATGAGGCATTTAACTTCTTGACCCTTACATTTAATTAAGACATTAATAATTTGCACGTGTTTAGTTTTTCATTTAGTGGGAAAAAAAAAGTGTGAAGTGTAATTAGCACATTATTTGAAAGGTTTCTTCACATTGCACTTTAATCACTTTACATGCTTCCCTTTCTTGTCCAGTATAATGTTCCAATAAAGTGACGTGTTGGAACTTTAACAAATAAGAAGTTTTACAGGTTTATTTACATGATAGACTCAGTCAGAGGCTATACATTAAACATTATTAACCTGTAAAATAAATTGATTAAACTATCCCACATTGTTGTTAACAGTGGATGCTAAAGCACAATGTCACAAAGTTTTAACAGAATTTCCTGCGTTGTATAACTTACATGATACGGAAATTAAACTAAGCTGAGCAAATTACATGCATTTGTTATGCTACCAAATTAACTTAGAGGTAATAAAAAAAAATCTTTTGACAATAATTTCCCACAGTATTTAACAGTTATCGTTGCAAACGCAGCATGGATAATTGCAGAACTTAATGTGAACTCGATTCGGAATTAACATTACAAGAAATTATTCGTAACCTTTTCCTTATACACGATACTGTAAAAGCCCTGATATTTCATGTCATTGACTATTTTATACAGCTGCAGTTAAAATCAAGTAGTAATAAGCAAGCACAGTACTGATATGTTCATTGTCTGTTTTCACAGTATAATTGCACAACCATCCAGATTTCTGGCATGGCACTACTTTTAAGTGTCCCTGATTTCAGAGCTTCATATCACTGATTATTTTAAAATGTTCATACGAAAATTACAGCCATCCACCGTTTTGTTTTGGTACCTCTAGAATAGTTTGGTGGTAGAACAGAGCATCCAAGTTGAAGCTAAAAGATACAAGAAAGAAAAAGGAGAAGATAAAATAAATCTAGTTTATTCATTTAATTACTTATTTAGGGATATATATATATGGCTCATCTATGATACTTGAACTTTTCACCTGTTTTTGAACAAAAAGCCAAATACATATCTCTGCATCTTTAACATCGTAGATAAAACAAACATAGGTGCATAAAATATACACGTCTATGCACGAGCTTTGCTTGTTGGTTGATTGGAGATTAATCCGTTACCCATGCTGCAGTGGGGCACTACCCTGTTCATTTTTTAATGGGAGGTCAGTGAGCAGGACTCCTTGTCATGATGTGTTTAGAGATAAATATAGATATAACTTCTCCACCGTCACACTGCTTCCTGCTCTTGTGGGAGTGAAGCAGCATGGAGACAGCCGAGATGTAATTACCCAATCAGTGTGCCATCCTTATTAAAACACTACTAACAGTGCTCCATTATTGAAATACCCCCCACTGGACTCTTCTTAATTCATTAAATAAATTAGCACCAGCACTTTTAATAATTCATCTTATGATGTCTACCTTTTTTCCCCACACCACAGTGGGTAACTATGACAAAAAAGAAGCCATGAAAATGAAGACAAGGACTGTAACATAGTGATGAACGGAGCAGCTATGGAGTTAGCAGGAAGAGTGCACGTGATCTGAGTGAAAGACTTTTATCGGCTAGCTAAAAAAGAACAAAACACACACACACACACACACACAAATACCCCCAAATAACTGAATAAATAAGACAAAAATAACTAAAATCGCTCCACAGAAATCAGCAAGCCACCTCTTCTGTACAGCTTTTGACTAATAACTACATTCTAAACTTAATAATATTAATTCAATGCATCTTCTTGCACTGAATGTCAAGTTAGCCTAAATAAGCTGGGCACGCATGTTTATGACACTTCAAAAAGAGAAATATGCATATTTTTTTTCATTCAAATATACATATATATATATATATATATATATATATATATATATATATATATATATATATATATATATATATATATATATATATATCTTAATTCATTATACTTGTATGTCAGCAGTTGGTTCCTGTATTTTAGTTTTATATATCCATTAAAAACCTACAAATGCACAGGAAGTTTGTGTAAAGCTAAGGTGCAAGGCCACATGATGGTGTATAAATCCTCCAACTACACATCTTCACTTTTTACTACTGGCTTTGCTGGCTGTCTCATGTGTCCCACTCATTTGTGACGCATTAATGTGCTAATGAGAATATCCTTGAGCCAGGCAGAGAAGCTAAAAAACAAATAAAGCAGGGAGTCAGACGGCGGATCGTCTGTCTCTACATATCTTTAATTGACATATCTGCATCCCTGATGAAATGTTTACTGCTGCTGCTGTTGATGGTTTTGGTTATGCGTGGTGTTTGTTTGCTGATGGAGATGTTGACGTGCTATTGTGTTATCAATGGCAGTAGTATAGGTCTGCCTCTGGTTAAGTGCTGGATTTTTTCAGATTTGAAATGAACTTTTCAGTGTTTTGAGATATCATCATTTAAGTTTTTCATACTTTTATACTTTGTGATTTCTCCTGTTTTTTTTTTTATTTTTTTTTTATTTTTTTTTAATCCCTGGAATTCCTGTTGCTGCATCAGCTACTGAAATGAATGCAACTTTTTTTGGTATGTAAATCTTTTTCAAGGGATTTCATTTTAGTAAAAATAAGCCGTTCGTGGGATTCCATGTTCTGTGACCTTGCCGACAAGTTTCGCTGAGTATCGCTCAGTGATGCAGTTAAGACAAGCGGCGCCATATTTCCCACACAAAGTGACCTCATAAACAAATACAGAAATACTGATCTGAGTTAATGTTGATTTTCATATCAATGCTTATATGTATCAGAAGAATATGCGTAATTTTTTGTGTACATAGGCATGAGAGTTCTTCTCTGAAGATGTAAGTACACAAGTGTATTGGGTATGATTGTGGCTTCACAGAGCTCTTTAAGTGTTTGTGTGTGTGTGTGTGTGTGCGTGTGTACCATGCCTGTCGGGATGTGGCGGCCCTCTCAGCCATGTCAGGGACAGCTTCGTTGAGGGTGGCAGCCGGGGAAAATGATGATGATGAAATTAAAATTCTGCGCCTGGCAGAAGGGGCTGCCGCGATTTCACTGGCGGCTGTGCGCATCGATCTGTTCCAGCATTTGACTTTCAACCATGACAAAACTGTGGGCAAATTAATTGTTCTCCAGGATATTAGGCATCAGAGTCCATTAATCCTCTCTGGAGCTCTACGCCGCATGAATACTAATCGTCTTTCCAGGCAGCCGTCTCATCCCTTGCTCTCTTCTCTATTTCTCTTCTTTTTTCCCCCCATGTCCCTTTGCTTTTCTGACTCCTATTTTGCTCTTTACAAATATTCTTTGCTCTGTTGTTGCTTCACTTTTTTTTTTCTTTCTCTTTGCTTACTTCTTTCTGATTTATTTCTTTCCCAGTCTTTGTAAGTTTTATCTTCCATGTTTCAGTCCCTAAAAACTGACAGCAAAGCTGGCGTTGTTTCATTATGGAACTTTAAAAATAAAAAAGAAAAAATAATACAGATAAGAAAAAAATTGTCCGACCAAAACAGTTCACAGCAGTATCACCGTGTCTGAGCTATTGTTTGAATCTTGGGCTTAATAGAAAAAAACATTGAACCTGAAAACAGTGATGATTGCGAAACATGCAGAAAATAGTGTGCCAAGGAACTGAAATGGGTTTTTGACTTACACAATGTCTTTCTATATATTTCATCTATATGACTTTTCCCTGATAAGATTGTGCTAATGGCGTGGCACTAGTCTCTATAAGGATCAGCTTGGCATTTGAGAGAGGGAGGAAAAAGTAGCCCCCAACACCAATTATGGAAGATATTAACACATTAGTTGGAGCAAGATCTAATTGGATGGCAGCCCCCGCGCACCATGACAACAATCACCTAGACCCTGTTTATCTCGGAATTGATAGTCTGCAGCTTAAGCAGCAGACGCATCAAAAATTCATTCAGCAAAGTGAAGACTGGCCCTTCCTTTCAAGTCACTCATTGATTAGTTTTCTTTTCCTCCCTCTAAGCAGGTAATTTTTAGAGTTTTGGGTTGAGCTTCTGTTATAGACATTTTGCCATAATTTGATAGATGGTTGTTAGGTTGTGGCGGCAATATGGTATCTGACATTCATTCATGATTCCAGACACAATATATTCACACCCGTTGCTTATTGACAAACCATCGCAAGTATTGGCTATGTACCATAATAAATATGTATTTTGTAGATTGGTATGTTTAAAGGAACGAATAATTGGTTTCTATTGTACTGTTGAGCAACAAGGCTAGCAGTAAGGCCAGGCGTTGTTAGAAACTAATCTTAAAAAGCATTAGAATAACCAATTTATGGCCTGGCTTGATGAAACATGCATTCATTCTGACAATACAGAAATAAATAACAGAAAAAGATTGTTAATTGGACTGTGACTAAGCAGCAGTCTACATCAGTTAAAAGATACAGTGATATGCAGAAACGCTTGAAAAGAACAGTTTCAATCTGGTTTTAAAAGCGTCTACATTTAGTGAAAGTTTAATTCCAAAGTCTCAGGTTGTTCCAGTTTTCTGCCACAGGACAACTGAATACTGCTTCTCCGTTTTGTCTGGGGTCTGGTCTACTGGCTCTACGAGCCCTGTTAGGTATGCTCTGAACACAAAACATATCCGTGCTGGCCTAAAGTAGAAATAAAGTTTTAAGGTTTATTCTGTGACTGACTGGAAGCCAGTGTAACCATTTTAAACCTGGTGTGATGTTTTCAGATCTTTTTGTCTTGGTTAAAAACTGCAGCAGCAGAAATCTGGATGAGCTGCAGTAAGTTAATGCTCTTTTTGGGAAGTATGTTTAAAGACCTTTACAGTAATCCAGCCCACTGGAGATGAACGCATGG
This sequence comes from Telmatherina bonti, assembly GCF_933228915.1. Taxonomy (NCBI): domain Eukaryota; kingdom Metazoa; phylum Chordata; class Actinopteri; order Atheriniformes; family Telmatherinidae; genus Telmatherina; species Telmatherina bonti. The sequence goes on along the minus strand of NC_136611.1, from coordinate 24,745,639 downwards.
ATGAGTTTGTCCTGGTATCTTTAGGAGACAAACTTTAAGTTTTGTTGACACTTTTGACTTGATAAAAAGCTGCCTTGTGACAACTTTGATGTGGCTGTTGAAAGTCAGAGTCTATTAATGCTGCCACGTTACAAACTTGATTAGAAGAACCAGAGTCTAAAAGTGTTCACTGATGTGATCCCTCTTCTTTTTTTTTTTCAGACAGGAAAATCTCAGTTTTGTCCTTATTGTAGACAAGTTCCTCCCATCCAGTCATTTTCATCAAACCATGATAACGTAAGTCTGATGGACTGCAGTTGTCTGATCACAGACACATAAAGTGTTTTTGTGTATCATCTACATAACTATGATAAGTTTTGTAATAATTTACGTATTACAGGAACTAATTGTCGCTCAGATAATGTATTGAAATGAAAAAAAAATCATGTGTAATTCAAGAAGATTAAAAGAGAAAAAGAAAAAAACTTACAGAACTGAATAGAATTTCATTTGAGGATATTTAAATTTAGTGGTCCACAACCTCAAACAGCTTTTCATTGCATATCTCAGACCTCTGCTAAATTCTCCTGTCTTACAACCGATTCAGTCCAGAAAGCCCTCTGACGGGTGAAGTATACTTTACTTATATATTACTTAAATATTACTTATATATTTATTTTTTTATCAGTGTAAATAGTTTACTATCGGTAACACTTTCAACAAAATGGATTTAATTATAAAGGACTGAATCAAATGTATCAAGTCAGCCAGAAGGATTATTAGAAATACTGTTAATTCAAAACATTGCATCATGAATAATCACATGAGTGTCCTGAGTCAACTTGCAATTAATTGCATACTAATCACAGATTTTTTCCTAAATGTTACTAACTGTACCTTAAAACGACATTTATCATGTTTTTATTACTCCTGTAAGCAGTTTTTTTTTTTTTTTTTTTTTACCTACAGTCATCGAATAACACACTTTAGTTGTTATATTTACTCACCTGAGGTTGAATAAGTTCACACAAACACACACATATTGTGTCATACCACCTTCATCTGGAAAAACAAGCATATAAAGATGAGCAAATTGTCTGTAGGTCTTAATTTCTAACTTCATTAGGTCATCCAGATCAGATGTGGAAAGGTTGCTACTTGTAGAAATTATCAGGACATGTTTGGTGGAAACTGTCCATCACAGACCATCTTCATAGGAGGGGGATCCTTTCTGAATTAGCTACATGCAGCACAACAGGTATTATTTGAGACGGAGTGTACTGTGATGGTAACTCAGTTCAAATCAACAGCAAATAAATAAATAAATAATAAACCTTTGTCTTTTCCAGAGAACCTTCTTGCAGCACTTTAAGGCAAATTAAGATTTATTCTGTCCATTTGTGCTTCAGAAGCCAGTTATTTCTGCACTGTTTCCTGAAACTGAGCAGACTGTACATGCGTTAGCTGCTTGTTTAAAGAATAACACTGTTAAAATATTAGTGTTGTTTAAAGGAATTCGTCTTGATGCATCATTAACACGTTAAAGCACAGAGTTTAGTGAATTGTTTGTGGCATGGTGGGATCTTGCTTAAACAACGATAATGTTGTTGTAAGTTCTGCAGCAGTTCTGCGACAAGATTGCTCTGTCCCGTTATTATTTACCCAGAATAATATGGTCATATTGCAAGCCTCACAGTTTGATTTATACTAAAGAGTCATGCATTAATTTCTCAAATAGCAAATATGAACTAGGCTTGGCCTATCTCCCATCAGTGTGCTGCTTCAGAGTCAGTGCCAGGTCCTCGTGTAGCGAAGGCATGGTCATTTACAAGAAGTCAATCCAAAGGGTTCACTCATTCTTATTGGCTGAAATATGTAAGCCAGTGTTTTTCTGAGATGTACTTCAAAATGATCTTCCTCTTATTTTCCTTCCATTATTTCCTCATAGTGCTCGTTATGCTGAGTTCTGACTGTTTAATGAACTAAACATATGAAACCATATAAAACGTCTGTTCTGCAGTTTCATTGCAACAGCAATCAACTTTTCATTCAAGGTCAAAGTATACAGTTTTTATTAAGCATGCTTTCCATAAATGCTAACTTCTACATCTTTTGTACTCAGCATAGCAACGTTAGCACACCCAGATGTTTCACTGCGGTAGACCTACTGGTGAAGTCCACACCAAGCTTGTGTTTTGGTATTATTTTGCACATTTCCTGTCTTCAACTGTAACGTGTCAGCTTGTGCTTAATCTTCCATTTATGTGCATTTATGTAATCATATGAACTCTATCAAACTGGTTGATGCGTTATTCAAAGAATATGTGATCATTTGTTTAGCACACCACCCATATGACAGATGAGAACATTTGACAGGTTCTGTCATCACTTTATTCACCAGGTAAATCATACCTATGCAGTGGTCATAGATAAACTTTTGTTTCACATAAAAATGACCTGAAGTCTTTAGGAATTCTTTACATATTTCCATGGAGTTGACATGTTTGGGAATCTTTAGAACTGGACAAAAGTCAAGCTGATATGAATTTTTATTTTGCTACATTAAATGCTTTTTTAAAAGATTAAAGTTGGAGATTTTATTAACACATTATGTGACTAAAGAGTTTTTAGTTGAATTTACATATTCGTCTTTTAAAAATTACGTAATGAGAACCTTTTACATTAAACTAGTTATACAACAAATTGAATGATTTGGCTATCAAAAGCATAAAATAAGAATAGTGTACAATTATACTTATCTTGAACTCTAAAACACTTAATGACAGTCGGAGGCATAGGGTGAACTAGGAGTCAAAAAGAGCAAAGTGTTAGAACAAAAGAATTAGCAGGGGAAGGAAGGAAATAGAGCATGGAATAGAGTAAGGGTGAGAAGGTAGGAGCATGAGAGCGAGTCCCTGGTGAGCACCTTCTGGCTAAATCTCTTCCCTGCTCTCTGGCTACCTCTCCTCTCTTCTATTGCTAATTAATTGGGCTTGGGAATCATTGCTCTCATCTTAAATCTGCTCCTTAATTGAGCAGTCCTTTCTGCCAGCTTTAGACAGCTCAGCATGCATCTTCCACATGATTTGGAGCTAAACACACTGTCACTTTACTACCCACCACATAACTTAAAAAGGGTTATTAAATCAATTTACTTTTCACATTGCTATTTATCCACAATTGTGTCTGTCGTTCTTTTTCTGTATTTAACATTACAAGTGTCAGCTAAAAAAATGTGGTTTTCATTTTAATAAAGACATTTGCTTTACTGTTATGTGGCAGAGTGGTACGGCCTTCTTAAAGATAGTATGAGCAACATGATGATGAACGTTAACTTTTATTTGAAAAAATACCAGAACGCCACCTGGGGCATATGGGCCCCAGGAAAAAGATGCAGGGTCGCTCCTGTGGAATAAGAAGAGACATGGGAGACAGTTAAAACCATGTAATACAAAATTTAAGGGCTAAAATTGGTTAAGTATAAAACAGCTTCTAAGACCTGTAAAACTAAAAAACCAAGGGACTTTATGAACATAAAGAAATAAGGTCAGCTGGGACCACCAGCGGAGAGCAGCCTACAGGGGAGGAGTGCCCAGGTGTGCTGCCACCTCTACCTTGTGAAATCAACACACTTCACTACAAACTACAAAATGTGGAGCCCTCGTGTGCCCAGTGCATCAAAAACAAACCAAAAACATGGGACTCTCCAACCACGTGTGCCTAGCCCATCCACGTCATGGTTCCCAGCTGTCTAAGAGAAAAAAATCAGTTGAAACCAAAGAGAACTAAGTCAACAAAGTCAAATTGAACTAAAGCAAAAGAAGCAAAAGGAAGATGTTAGCAAAAGAAACACTACAATAAAAGTATACCAAACAAAACAGCAGCAGGTGGACCTATAGACAGAAAACACAGTTAGTAAAGACACTAAACTGTTTTTTTATTTCAAGTTCCTGTCACTCTACTCTCCACCCTGAGAGCTAAAACCAGCCATTTAAGGAGCACAGAGGAGTACAGAGAGCAGCAGCCACCAGCAGCAGAATCTGTAAAACTGGCAGAAAAGGTCAGCAGGTGTGTTTTATAGCTACCTGCTGATCAGGGGAGGAGCCAACCTGAGTCACATAACACTCATGTGCGCTCACCACCACAATCACAGTCAACTAAAGATGGGACTGGCACAGTGTGGGGAAATTACAACTGTGCGTTAAAACCAGAGCGAAAGGAAAACAGCTCGCTTTGTACTGAGTAATTTCTTTAAAGAAAAAAGTCTCCCCCTCTCCAACACACACACCTATACACAGAACTTTGTCTATGTAAACATAAGGAAACAAAAACACAACTAAACATTGCTTTAGTTTCTAACAGAGTTGTGTTCCGGCTGTGTAGGTCTGTCCTAAAAGACGTCCCTTGAACTGGAGGTCAAACTGCCAAAAATAATCTGACGTCCTTCATCAGATGAAGAGCAGCCATATGATTATAAGAATTCAGAGGAACACACAGATTTTTTTTTTTTTGCTCGCAGAACCTTATGTCAATTTTATTTAAGATTTCTTGTCTGAAATCAAACTTTACTTGTGCTAAAAAGAAAGAAATGAGGGAGTTGCAATGTGAGCAGAACACAAAAGACAAACTTGACGTTGTGCTGTAGCGGGAAGTCGACATACAAACGTAGTAGTGCATTTAGCTGAAGTCTGTCATCTCATTTGGTCCCACATCACAAGCTAACGCTGGGATTGTTGGCCCAGCCACTTCAACAAAGACTGGATGTTTGGAAAATAACTGGAAGTGGCCTTACTACATACATGCATACTGCAAAATAAATCTGATAACGAGCTGCAAATTGTTGAAAAGGGTTTATAGTTGATGCATCAGATCAAATTGTTCTAGTTATCTGATTCCTCTATATATCAGATTTTATTAGTCTTGTGAACAAGCTAAGTGTTGCGTTCTGTGCCATACAAAGTTGTTTTATGGAACAACGTATACTAGCATGTAACCCCCTCCCCCTTTACTCATTACTGTCAGCAAGTAGCTGTACATTTATGTGCAAACATGACAAGTCAAAACCCTTGTCCAAAAGTTCAGCATCAGTGTCAAAAACCATGTTTGCATCAGAAATGTACAGTTATAAAATGCTTGTTTGCTTGTACATGAATATGGCCACCAGTCCCCTTTAACCTCTAATAATCATGTTATTATCATCATTTATAATGTGTAATAAATGAAATATAAAAATGGTCTTGCCCAAAACATAAAATGCGCAAAAAGGGTATTAAGCTGCCACTATTTCAAGCCAGATAATGGATAGGCACATCCTCTACATGCAGCATGTTGTTTGTTGTTACACATGTCAGGTGGACACTAACATAACTCGCTGTCTAACCAGTTTATTGACTAAACTTTCATTACTGTTGATTTGCAGCTTTCATCACGTCCTTTCACAAAACCTCATGACATTCTTCATGTTTCATTTTACTCTTTTTGTCCTGCTTGCGCATTGTAATCACACCAAAGCATGTTAAAAATACACAAACATACTGCGATAGAATACCGTATCATTATCATGTTTGTTTCACTTAGCTGTGACAACAGCATTTTGTTATCTGACCCCACCATAGGATGGCATGTTATAAGGAGATTTTAAACAGTTGTTCATCTGAGGTAGCCGGCTTTTGAAAGAGCCAAATCTAAACCAATTTATTTTCTTCCAAAACAATGACCAAAGCTGAAGATTCTTTGTTAAAAAAAAAAAAAAAAGAAAAAAGGAAACACATTCCATGCCACGAAAAACCAAGTAGAAACTGAAAATGTGCTGTAGAAAGTAAAGGTAAATGGTCCAAAAATAACGGTCTCACTGGTCCCACAAAGACCTCAGACCTAAGTGTTCTGGATGAAAAACTTATGTTTTATTCCTCTACACTTCAAATTGGGTGGAGGATTGATTGTAAACCTACTTTTTCTTTGCAGAAGCAAAGTGCAAAGCTGACCTACTGAACTGTGGGCCTTTGTGCTTTACTGTGACATCTGGTCGTACATTTCTGCGTGGCGCTAAACTATGTAGTTGCGAATTTACATAATGAAAAAATTCACATCAAGTTTAACATATCACAGTATAAATAATAACATATAATGTTTGAGTCAATTCACAAACTAACCATGACTTACTTTTCTGGTGGTCTGTGGTGTTGAGATATTAAAGATTTGTCACTTTTTGTGATCATAAATCATGACATACAGTGTGCCTGTTTTCATAAGATTAGCTGTGGAAATGGAGGTAAGGAGGAAAAGTTATAAGGTGTTTGAAATGATAGGTCATGGTCATGTCAGTTCATATGTCATCGTTTTCACTGACTACTTTCCAAGAGGACATGAAGTAAAAAAGAAATGTTGAGCATATATGCCTGAAAATAAAATCTGGTTCTACTTATGCAAAGACCCCTCCTACTCCTTCTCTTGTTTCCATGGTTGTGAATGATTACAAGCACATACACACACTAGAAAAAGGGTCTAATAGTTCAGTGTGCATGCGCAGAGTATTAGTGCAGCACTGCGGGGCTTTGATTCTTTGTCTTGGAATGAAGGAGTGATGTCATTGATCCTTTGGGGTTTCTGAGTTACTGGGAAGAGGTCATGAGGGGTCAGCACAACCTTGGATTCATCACTCTTCTTTGCCTCCCCCTCTCCCACCACTGTGTCCTAAACACGCTACCTTCCTACTCCAAATGTTTTCATAAAGAGGCTTCCTTCTCTCATCTTGCTTTCACCTGGATTAGATTCAAATCTTGTCGTGTTTACCTCATTAGCAAGTCCTGAGGTAAAAAAGATTACTGCATTGTGCTAGAATAAAAAACAGTTTTGCAGCTATGATCTAGAACGTGACTCATATGGCAACAGATTCAAATTTTCATAGTGTTAATAAAACTTAACTAGAGGGTAAAGTGTTGCTTGTAATCATATCCTTCCCAGACATGCTGGACATTTTTTTATTGTGCTCCATGTTTTTTGTTTCTGATAGTAACAGGTGTGTGGTAGTCCTCCTCAGCTGAACTGTTGACATGGGAGGAGAGTTGTGGTAAAGCAGGATTATCTTTCATTTTGATGGCTTCCCAATATGCAGAGAAACATTTAGTAAAGGAGTTGAAATTCTGATACCCATGCAAGCATCTGGTATATTCATATATACACAACCTGTGTCCATAGCACTCCATAGCAAGGCCTACCCTTTTTTAAACCCACTAGTGTCTTTTAGGTACGCACATTGGGCGATGCTGCCAATATTAGAGACCAGTAACCTACACCCAACACCACTGAAGGATGCTGGTCTTGTAACAACGTGCAAAATGGAGGTAAAAATGCTGCTGATTGTAAAAGTTCCAGCTTTTACTCTTGTATAAAACTACTGTTTACCTCTCTCTTTTATTTCTTACTACTTGTTGTCTGAAGTGTCCATCCTTACTCGATGTCAAGACCAGAACTATACATATTCATGTGAAATGCTGTGAAAATATATGCGGGGCATTGCAATATAAAATTACATCAAAAGGTTTCTGGCCAAGTGCTGCATACGTGATAATATAAGTTGGCTCATCTTTTATTGGCTTTTACCTCATGGGCAGCACAAGAAGACCATAGAGCTGGCTTTGCTTGATTATGTCCCGTGATCCAGTGGAGGAGACCACTCTAATCCAAGCGTAAACAAACATAGCTTGTTAAACAGAAACAATCCCTATTACAGGCACATGAGCACCTATTTATAAAGAAGAAAAATAACGCAAGCCTATTAATACCTGCTTTTTCCAATCGATTTCTACATGAACATGCATTTGTATAAATGGTAATGTGTGAGTTTGTATCCTTACCAGTGCTTGTATACACCATGTGTGCATTTTGGCCTTTATTCACAATAAAGGCAGAGATGAACATGACTTTTGGAGTAAGGGGCTTAGCACTGAGCTTCAGTGGTTATTATCCTTTGCTCCATCCTATGAACCCCTGCATTCCCCCAGAAGCACCTGGTCCCCCCAGCACCCTCTCACTCTCAGGTCCTTGCAGTGAGGCAGGGCGGCCTCTGGGTTCGAGGGTCCCAGCTGTGTAAATGTTTTCAGTTGCTGTGTGACTGGAGCTTGGTCCTTCTTTTTGATCAGATGCCAAGACAAGCCCAGCCTTGGTTGTTCTTGGCAGCTGCTGAGGACGAAAGAATGTCAGCATGACTTTAAAAATATGACGGTTTGTAATTTGGACCGCAGAGTGAAAACTGAGCCGCTGGTACAGTTTGTGATCATCCAATTATGCCACCCCCTCCCTCCCTTTTCTTGATTCCCCCCGACAAAATCCTAACTCCCTCCTTTTATTCTTATCCAGGAATGAAGCTGTAAAGCTGCTTTGTCCCCAGTGAATTATTTTCGGGGTAGGCGTAATGGCTTTGTGCCCTGCTGCATTACTTCTCCCATGTTTCCTCTCATCCCTCCTTCATGGCTGTACAGATTTGTGTCTACTTCACATGCTCACCCTAGGAACAAGCAACTTATGAGTTGGATATATTCAACGATCTCAAGTTGCCAAATTTATGAGAGTTTTGTTTTGGACTTGTGGTATTGTAGTTCAAAATATTTTGGTTAAACAAATCTCTCAATAAGGTTTAGATAGCTTGCAAGTTCTGCAACAACACAATGACAAATAATCTGGATTTGTTCGAATTATACGATTAAAATCTTGGTTAAGTCTATTGTAGTAAGCAGGAAAGCTCCCGCTGAAAAACAGCAAATGGAAACGAATAATTGTCTTTGCAGAAAGAGCTAAGCGCATAGTTGGTACAGTGGAATCTATGTTCATACAAACATAGTTGAATTTGTCTGTCCTTCTGTAAATGTGCCAGGTTGTCTGTGCCAGTATCAGAGGGGGGCATTTCTCCCACACAAGTTGATAAGAAGTACTTTGCAAATCCCTAAGCTCAAAGCTCAAGCATAGATGTGTCAAATATTTAACAAATGAATGAGTTTTTAATCTGGCGCTCAGGGGAATGGAGCGTCATGATAAGGTTCCTTTTTTTGTTTTTCCCTCATTAGCATAATTTCTCTGGAGTACATGTGCAGATTTCGTCGGCTTTGTTTGGGATCCCCGCTGAGATCTGAAATGGAAGCACAAAATCATAAGAAAAACCTCTGAGATGTTAGAGACGCGTAAGTGCACCACTAAAAGGCGAGCCTTGCCAGCAACACAGCTCCCATTGTATCTCTGACTGTTCATCCATTTGACCTTAATTGGGTTAATTGAAAACTTAAATGCAAGATTGTTTTTTTTTCTTTCTTCCTATTCCCTAATTAAACTGTTGTTTTTCCCCCTTATCCAATAACACTGTGCACGGACACGGTGCCAATCAGCTAAGAACTGCAACTTAAGCCAAATAAGGGCTGGATGAAGGATTACAAATGTTGGACCACCTCTAATCAGAGGTCCATTGAAAATCCACCTAAGCGAGAAAGAAATGATTCATTAGGCTTACACGCAGATTTACTGAAGATGTTAAGTTGTTGTTTTTAAAAAAAAAAAAACAAAAAAAAAACGAGGTGGGGGGGGGGGGGGGGGGGGGGGGGCAGGCGGGGGGTGGGGGGGTGTAATATTAGTGCCCTTAAAGCCCTTAAAGTACAAACCTCAGCGTTAACTGCATTTCAGCAATAACAACATATATTTTCTACTTGTATGTTAATGCATGGATGAATGATGGCTTGTCAGAGTTTTGAAAGAGCCCAGAGCAAAATTACTTCTGACAGAAAATAAAGTGGAGTAGCCAGATCTGGATGAAGCACTGTACTGGACCCGCAGGGCCAGGATGACTTATAATATGCACTGTGTCTAAGGATGATCCCTTTTCGTTTTTTTTTTTTCTTATCACATGCTACGGCAGCAACCACAACAGCTTCAGTCTGCACAGACTATGCTCACAACAGTTCTATTTAAAACTCTCTTGTCAAATGTTTCTAATGGTTCTGAGGTTAAAAGGAGAGAGAGAGAGAGACAGTGGGAGGGCAGCTGGGAGAGAGGGAGAGAGGCTAAGAGGATGGCAGAGTGAGTGCCCACAGATACAGTAAACAAATTAAGTCAGACTTTATTTTGAGGGGGTCGGGTGCACTGAGCATGAGCTGGCGTCTGGTCTCAGTGTCAGCTAGAGGACCTTTATGCAAGTACACAGTCCATCTCACGCCTTAATGAGGCAGTGGAAACGCATACAGGGCAGCACATCAACAGAAAAAACAGCAACCAGAAAATCCCAACTTAATAAGGCAATACAAGCAAATGAATGATTTTTAGAATCATGTTTTAAACAAGCAGTCCTCCCTGAACACGCAGAGATTGAAGGGGTGAGAGAAAATCTGCATGTGCTAGTGTGTAAGCGTGGGCGTGTGTGTGCATGTGTGTGTGTGTGTGTGTGTGTGTGTGTGTGTGTGTGTGTGTGTGTGTGTGTGTGAATTCTTCTATAAACCTGGCAGAGCGGAGGCTGCCACAGACATCAACTCTGCATTTGCATATTCATGGCTCAATTTGCACTTGGCTATGCAAATGTATGCAAACATCGTTTCAGAACATTTCAAAAATAGAAACCAGCATTCCAAACGACGTTGTGCCTCTTAATATGCAGCCATACAAGAAAAAAAAATGTTGGGAAATTGAACAGGCCAAGGAACATTTGACTATCTGATATAAACCTGAGAGTCATTCTGCAAAATTCTCAGCACAGGTTCAGCCAGGATAAGGCCAGGACTAGCTTTGCTGTAACACGACTATATAATGACTATAAATCATTTTATCTTTTTAAATGCCCTCCTCCGTATTTCCCTGAGTATTATCTCTTTAAACCCCACAACATGCACATGTAAATTTGCTCTTTTTCTACAACCCATGATTTTCCTCAGGCGTATTCTGTTTGTTAATCAGACTTGGATGGGTTTTTGAAAAATGATAGTAAAGTTATTGTTTCCAGACTCCAAGACTACATTAAGTACGTTGCACTGCAAAAGAGTAATTATATTCAGATTGCTTTCTGTATTAAATGAGCAGTGAATAACATTCCTGTTTTCCTCCAGCCATGCCAGCTGAACTCTTCCAACACCAAAGCAACTGGCTGTGAATGGCTTTCTGCAACATGCTATTGTCTGCGCTGCGGTTCCCCCTCAGAATGAGGAAAGTTTTTCTAGACAGAAGATGAATGAAAGGGGAAGAGTTCAGCAAAATCCACTTTTGCTTAAATCCTATTCATCTGCTGGGCACAAGGCAGGGTAAGCTGTTCCTCTGGCACCAGGTCCGTCTGAGGGGCCATGTGGAGCCCTCTAGAGCTTTATCTCTACTCCCTGTACTCCTTGGGATAAACGGCTCCACATGGAGTCCTAATCCCCTTTCCTTTCCTTTCCTTTCCTTTCCTTTCCTTTCCTTTCCTTTCCTTTCCTTTCCTTTCCTTTCCTTTCCTTTCCTTCCCTTCCCTTCCCTTCCTCCTTTCCTCCTGGTCTACAAATGGCCATGCTGGCCTGTGGGGACTACGATCTCTCCTCTATGCCAGACAAACAGCTTCACCCTGGAGAAGCTTGTTAAACCCTTACCACAGTTTGAGCCTGTTTCTGCTGTTTCGCGAAATGTGTTAATTTTATGACACTAAAGCCAGCAGTAAAAGCAAAGCTCTAACTAATTAGCTAGTGGTGTGAGGCGAGTGGCAAAGAGCGCACATGCCACTACTTGAGGTGCTTTAGTCGTTGTTTATGAGTGAACCCAGCTGGATTTTTCTGTCTTGCTTTCTTCTTTCTATCCTTCTACGTGGCCGTACTTTAACCTTATTTCGAAGAATTTCTTTCATTGTTCACTGAGTAGTGTGTTTTTCCTTTTGGAGAATAAGACGAAACAGCAGTTAGATACTATTATTTAAGTGTTTAATTTTCTGGAGATCTGGAAATTTTGGGCACCAGGAATTGTTTTTGCTTGTATTTCACCACGGGGGAAGCAAATGCAGCAGAAAATGGCCTTAAACCAACCAATGGATAATCACAAAGCACTGTATTTTTTTTCCTTTATGAGGTTTATTTAAAGTGTGCCCCTTAATCGCGCTGCCTCTCCTAAGTGGCTACAAGCCTCATTTGGCTTTGTTGGGCTGGTACAATGAGAATAGGGGGTTACTATTGAGAGGTAAGTGCATTACCATTCATGGAGCGAAAGAAAAGAAGGTTGTGGAGCAGAAAGTGGCTGCTGCCTCTTTAAGATGGGTTTAAGTGATCAAAATTTCATGCAAGGCTGCAATTGGTGGTATAATGTTGCTCTTTAAGAGAGTTGCCTAATGATTGCCATGTGTGGACAGTGGGTTTTGGAAGGGGATTTTGTGGAGGCAGGGGCTGGGGGCCTGAGACTAGGCCAGACTGGTGAGGTCTGGGAGTTGGGGGAGCTTGGAAAGCTGAGTGTAGAGGAGAGAGAAGTCTCACGGAGGGGCTCTGAAAAGGCCAGCCATATGAGATTACAGCATACCTAAGAAATGTGCTCGTCGGGAGAGTTTGTGTATTTTGGGAAGTTCTCCAAATTTTCCACAGACATCTTTTTATTTTTTGGGTTATCTTACTCCCTCCCTCCTCTCCCTCGCTTCGTAGTTTGGACTAATTGCGCGGCGTAGTGCCCGCTGAGTCAATATGAAAGTCTGCTCCCTTTCCTTTTTCTTTCTTCCCTCACCTCTTTTTCCAAACATTCGCTGATAGTATGTGTATTTTTGAATGCAAAAGATAACAAATCTGTATATTTTTTTAAACGTATGGGTTCGGGGCTCTTTTGTAGATTTAATTTTAAAAAAGGATATTTTACAGCAAAGAGAGCCAATGTTTCCCGTTTGTGACTGAAAGCGAGCAGTAGCAAGAAGAGAACATTCCCCTGGAAATAAACAGAGGATGTTTAATTAAACTTGATGGCAAGTTTATCTGATAAAAAAACGGAAGTGTTTATTTTGCTAACAATTTTTCACACATGCACCTTACTCTGCTGAAAAAATTTAAAAAAAAAAAAAAAAAAAAAAGAGCACATAAATACAAGTAATTCTTATATTTCACAAGTGGAAATAAATTAATTTAAGTTTAACTTTATGCTGCCATTTTATTATCCGTACATTAACTTATCTGCTTTTTTTTTTTTGCTTCCGTATGTTGGACAGCCATGCAGCACTGAATGCATGCCATGCCTCCACCTGCTGTTCAGCTCTCACCCTTTACAGTCACAGATCAGCAGCTACACTGGTTGTGTTAAGCTCAAAGGACTGCTAACACTGACCAGCTTACACAGAGGTGGTCAGAGGGTTGGCTGCACCACTTTGACTCCTGCACCGCTGGCTTGCCTTGAAAAACCTTAGACACCTTCTCTTCCAGAGTGTTCAGTGAACTTCATGCAGTTGTGATTTGAGACACTAGTTGGAGGTGCTGCTGTCCCAGAGTAAATAATTATCAGAATCAGGGTACAACCTGCAAGAGCAGATGATTTTTACAGTAACTTTTCTTCTTTTATATGCCCACGCCCCCCAAGCTGTTTAAAAAGTGGAAAAAAAATTCAAGAATAAAGAAAAAAAAACTTTTACTTAGAAAATAGACACATTGTCTGATTTCGTATGGCCCCCTTTGAAAAAAAACCCTTTGGCAATGACATTAAGTCCATAACTGATAACATTAAAGACAAACTGCTTCTTTTGAAGTTTACACATGGCCACAATTAATTGACCAAAAAAAAATCATGGCAATGTGCCTTGCTAAAAATCATTTTTGAAGATGAAGATTCTTCTTCCTTGAGGTTTTGATTTGTTTGTTAAATTACATCACATTTTCCTCAGTCCTGAGTCCTGTACAGACTTCTTCTGAGGAGACTTTCACAATCTCATTTATTTAAACCCAAAATGGAAATGTGTTTCGTGCACATTTGTTTTTATTTAGCATAATTTTAATAAGAGCTAAAACAATAAAGGGGAAAAACAAACTAGCAAACAAAACCTTGCTTGATATTGTTCAATAGAAATACAAACAATAATGATTTAAATAATACTAACTAGTTTTACTCTTGTGTTTAAATCATCCAGCTGTATTTTCTGAAATTTAAATGTAATTAAAGAAATTAGAGATATTTTCATGCCTGAAAGACCTCTGTTATGTTATTTTATAGTTTTCACTGTAATGCACTAAAGTTCCGGCATGGCAACCTTGTTGGTTAATGTCAGCAGCCGGATGAGACTCTTTTCCAGATCGTTTCTGAATTACACTTTGTCAAGCGAGGACAGACGGACATTAGCTGATTGCTAAATGAACTTTAGCTATACCGTTCAACTAAGTACTGAGAGATACATCACATTAGAGTAAACCTTTTCAGCTATTTATTACCTGGGAAATAGTTTAATAGGAAAGAAAAGTTTATTTCTATGTGACTATTTTAAAGCAAGAGAATAGATGACAAATTTGAATTATTGTATAGCCTGTGTGTGTTATTATTAGACAAGCAGAGGCATGGATGCTGTATGGCACGTCTGTCGACCTCCATTAAACACTGATAGTGTTGCTGGAACTGTCTGGGTCTGTGTCTGAGAAGAATATATATATATACATATACATATATATATATATATATATATATATATATATATATATATATATATATATATATATATATATATATATATATATATATATATACACACACACACACATATATATATATATATATATATATATATATATATATATATATTAATCACAGAGACGGGAGTAACTAGCTAAACTAAACTAAAAAAACAAGAAAACATTATTATTTTGCTTGTTAATGGCGCTGCAGGGAAAACTGTTAATAAAAAGGAAAACAGCCGATTCGATCCAGAAGCTGATTCTTCCATTGTGGTAGCAATTTTCTGTATTTAGCAGCTATACGTCAGATATGACCAAAGGATTTTCAATTTTAGTGCTATTCACTTTTACATGTAATTCTTGAATATTTACTTTTATTCTTCACAGATAAAAAAAAAAAAAGAGATCAGCGATACTGCAAATTTAATCATAATGGGATATAAAATCCCAACACATGCTTAGCAAGTGATAAAGACACAGCGAGGAGTTAGAGGAAAAAGGTATTTATCAGTTTATGTTCCTTGCTGCCCTGCTCTCTGTCCCCTCTCTCACATAGATACTTATCAGCTTTAAAAGGCGCCGATTCACCCCTATCACCCATCAACAGCACCTTGCGACACTTGCTGTCTCCCCACTACAAATCCCATTACTTTTATCCTTTGCTAATACCGGGGTTCTGTAGCCTCCTGTCAAGGCCCACGGCACAAACAATTTGCTTTCTTCCTCCTTCCATTTCACAGAACTGCTCACAGTCAAAGCAACGGGGTAAGGCTGGTTAGGGAGAGCTGCAGGTCCTGCTAGAATTGCCACACAAACTTTGAAATGGCAGCCAAAGTTAAACAAGCTTGAGGGCCAAATAGTTTTATTTCAAGATCTTGCAGTGTTTTATGACTAATCTGGATAGAGTCGTACTGAAACAAACCAGAGTATAGTGACTCTGTGGTACACGATGAATGCTTTGTTGTAAATTCAGCAGTAAATGTGAGGGCAGAAAGCTATTATTTTCTCTGCAGTTTGATCTTTCTATCTACAGCGGTAATAGATGCACACACACACACAGACACACACACACA
The DNA here is from genome assembly GCF_933228915.1 of Telmatherina bonti. Classification (NCBI taxonomy): domain Eukaryota; kingdom Metazoa; phylum Chordata; class Actinopteri; order Atheriniformes; family Telmatherinidae; genus Telmatherina; species Telmatherina bonti. The sequence continues at coordinate 24,729,975 of NC_136611.1, read as the reverse complement.
CACACACGCACGCACAGACACTAAGCCATCATCCCTGATGCGTCAGGGCTTGTTGTGTTCACTCTCGGCTCGGCTCCGCCTGCCTGACCCGTCTGACCTGGGTGCATTCCTTTCTAAGGTGATTGGCAGCCCATGCAAATACTACACATCCATGACTGGCAGTAAGAGCCACTCTGTGCCCTTCCCACAATGCCCCTGGCCCCTCCCCGTCAATAGACGCTGAGCTGGCGTCATTGTCCAGATACAGTGACCTTTTACCTCTCCAAAGTTACTGCTTCCTGGGAACCTCCCCAGAACTTTGCTCCGATCCATATTGGAATGTGTGACACGTAGGCATGATCTCTCTGTTTACCTCCCCTCTCTCCTTGCTATCTTAGCATTTTTCTTCTTCACTATCTCTGTCTGTATCCATCTCCCCCTGGCAGTCTCAGCTGCGAACACAGCATAGCAGGGGGATGTTTTTTAAAGCCCACTAAACAATATTCTATTAGCATAAATTTGGCTCTGTTTCGCTGCCTTTCTGCAATGTCACAGTCAGATCTTGTTGCTTTAAGGATTGCAAGGTAAACAGCTTTAGGTGTTGTTTGTGGGTTGGCTTTCCTTCTTGGCATGACGAGGCCTTAGGGCACCAAATGCATTAGAGCTCTGACTGTGTCAAATCTCAGAGGGCACGGAGGACCTGAGCCAACCTGTGTTCTTTAATGTCACACACCAGCAGTGAGCCAAGTCAATAAAATGAACACCCAGTGATCAAAGAGGTGACAAGGATGCTCATGACAGTGGGATAAAATTCCAAGTTTCCCAACAACATAACAAAACACAGCATAGTGATGCAAACACTTTGCACGCTGACACTTCACATGGATATCCCCCCTGCAGCACTATGTGAGTGGTAGCAGAAAGGCTTGGAGGTATTTGGATCATTAATAGATCCCACTACCGAGCTGTTGTTTAGCGCTGTACACTCCTTGGGAATATCCCCTAATGATTTGCACGGACCTCCAGCCTCCTTCTTTTCCCCCTCCCTGCCTAATCTCTTATTCCTTTTGTTCATTCGCCTTTTGTTCTTTCTCTTTTTTTTTTTTTTTTTTTTGCTTCTATTTCTCCTCTATTCTTTAATTACTGTTCCCACCCAGTGAGAGCTCTGTCTCTGTGACCCCCCCGCCCATGTCCCAGGAGAAGCAGGGAGACGCGACCATGTGGCTTCCATGACAATGACATGAATGGCCACAGTGGCAGGGCCACCTCTCTGAGGACTGGGACGTGGATAGAGGGAGGGAGGGAATGGGGAAGGGGATGGTGGAGGAGGAGATGAGATGACGGGGGAGGAATGAAAAGGGGTGGGAAAGATGAGCGCAGGGAGCCCCGGTTCAACCCTTATTTCTCTACCTCTATTCTCTGAGGATGGGAAGGAATTCTCAGTTCCCTAGGTGGTTTGAGACTGAAAGGTGGAATGAGGCAAGAGGAGGGGTGGCGGTTTAAATCATGGAGAACAACTGGTAAACAAGAGACAAAACTTCACCAAACCCTGAATTTCTATCAGCACCGTAGCCTTGATGAAATAACGGGATCCGAGAAGCCAGCAAAAGTTACTGAGAAATATTTAGCCTCAAGTCAAGTTTCAAAGAAGACTTTAGAGTTGGGACAGATCTGAGTCAATCTGGCATCAGGCTGTGATACTGAGGTGATTTACGGATCAGATATCAGGTCAAACTCCCTGATCCACCTCTCTGATCCCAAGAGGGACCTTTCTCTGTCCCATGTTTACAAATCGTAAGTGGGTGTAACCTTACTAAAACATGTTCGTGCAGAATTAGTTCAATAATAAATCAATTCAAACTTATACACATATAATTACTTATTATTATGAAATCCAACATCTGAGTAAAAACTGAATTAGTCCACAGAAAAGTTGCTCCAATTTATTATTATGGCCAATCAGACTCTATCTGTCAAAAAAGTCTTATGTGACAAATGTGACTCACATGTAAATAAAGGTGTTTAAAAAAGGAAAAAAAAAATCTATGTACATTGAAAGATGTTACACCATGTTCAGTGATATATTGTTTATTATGCCACCATGTTGGGTGGCAAAAAGCTAGCAGTCTTTTTAAGTGACTTTGAGTTTGCTGTTAATCAATTCATATCAAGAATTTCACTAGCCGACTTTAAAATTTTCACACAAATATGTTGGCCAATTATGAACATAAGTTCAGCACTTAGGTGTCCAGGTCAGACAGCAATATTTCAAAAAATTATATATGTTGGTGCCTAAGACTTTGATGATTTTACAAAATCCTGGTTTACAAACCTCCAAAGCTACCAACTCATGGAGGTATTGCAGCCCGATTCAGCTTACTACAATATTTACAATTACCTAGTCAGTCGATAGTCTTTGCAGAGGCAGAATTAAAAGCTTACAAGTCTTTATAAGGCTTATAAATAATTCATGGCAGAATGAGTATCAGGCCTTCTGCTGTGGAAAGTATCCAAACAAAGTATATCCTCTTCATGTCAAACGTGTAAAGAAACAGCAGATACAGATATGGTAACAGAGTGTAAAATGTAGGGAAGTCTTAATGTTGTATTTAGGAGTTTAAGTTAAAACTTCCATGATAAAAACATTACTATTTTACTACTGTCATTTGACACCACAAAGGGAAATAAAAATCTGTGACTTTTTTTTATTAACACTCCTTAGGGAGGGATGTGGGGAGGCAAGGGTATATGAGAGCTTAGCCATCACCCTCTTTTCTTCCAACACTATAACTGGTTGGACCAGGGGCATCCCAGTAAGGAGCTGTTCTGGACATGGATACTTCTGTGCAGTCAAACCAACAACAAAGCTGAAACCAGATTGAGGAATATCCATAACTGATCAATGCATCCAATTTTACTTCCATCAAGTGTGAAAAAGGTTGAAGTTGCGACGTGTCTATAATTAAGTTTTACTATCAATCATTCACACAATTACACGTTTACATGCCATGACTTCCCTCCCCACCCATCATGGAGTGTAATTTGATCAATAAAATCAGGTGTGACGCAGTAGCCGCTTACTTTTGAACCCATCTAAATAATCTTATCTCGAGATAACAAGCTTCATTTTCTCGAGATAACGAGATAAATGATCCCGTTTTCACAAGAAAACGGCCCTTGTTGTCTCAAAATAACACAAATTAACTCGTTATCTTGAGATAACAATAAAATAAAAATAGTCAACCCCGGCTGCTATCGGCTTCCATACCTAATCCATTACATTTAGTCTGGCATCGGTAAAATGATTTAACTGAGACTTTTAAAGACAACAAAGATGCTGACGATATTCAGAGCATGAACAAAGTCATTTGTCCTAAAAATCATCCAAATCATTGAAGAAATATGCATCCTGCTGTAAGCGTTCAGCAACGTATACAGCTGTAAGTGTACGTGTGCACACATATTAGTGCATCAGTTTATATTCCCTCCAAGTCGACAGCTTAAAGCCGTCGCAGCTAAAGCAACAAGATGAAATCAGATTGGCAGGATATCATAAAAATCCAGACTGAAAGTGAGCTCCTGAAAATCTGTAGAATAGAATAATTCACATCTAAGCTTGAGGAGGAAAGACAGAGTTGTCACCCCCCCTCCCCCTCCCCCATACACACTCACTCGCACACAAATCATCATCCCGCCTCCACTCTCCAGCCCACTGACGCTATTTACCGCCAACTAGTCCAAATTCATTCCACACACCTCCACCAGATAATTTTTGTTTTAATAAAATCGCTTAAACAATTAATTACAGTCGCCTTTTCCTCCCGTATGCACCCCCCACTCTAGCCCCCACTCACTCCCTCTCCCCCTTTTACTCATTCCCCTGTGTCGTAGGAGATACAGGCGGTAATAAAAAGACGTTTATTGGACGATTTTCTGGAGGCCCGTTGGTTATTAACATGTAAATTAAATCATCACAGCTGTTCCATTTTCAATCAGATGGAGTTTGAGGGAGGCGGGGCACAGACAAGGACCCCAGTGCACTGATTTTATTACGCACACCTTCATTAGGAGCCCTGCAGCCGCGATCACCACCACCACAACAACAATCAACCTCGTGACATACACACACAAACACAAACATGTACATACACACACTCACAGCAGACTAGTAATGCAAATTGTTCTTAATGCTCTGGCTTTAGCATTTAAAATAATGGTCACTCACTGTTCAAAACCCTCTTTTTTCTCAATTTCAAATTATAAAGAAGTGCAAAGTTAAACTTTAAGACATGAAAACATTCAGAAAAAATTAAAAAAGAGCTTTGAATCTTCCCAGCTACATTTAGAAAAATATGTTTATATGATTTATATCTCAAATTATCCTTGTACATAGAACTGAGAGTAGTTAAGACTGACTGCTAGCAGCCAAAGACACATAGATCAATACTTTTACCCTGATTGTTCCACTGAGTGGCTATCTTGTCCTCTGAGCTTTTGACCCAAACATGAAAAGCGACATGCTCTTAGAGACAACGATGCTTCACTGATAGCCATGGAAAAAAGCCTTGTGTCTCCTAGCCATAAGCACCCAGACCCCTTTAGGCCCCAAGAAACGAGCAGGCAAAAGGCAGATGAATGGCTGTAACTCACAGAAACTGCCAGAAAATGCATTGGATGATGGACTTTGTCAATGATCATTTTTCTAATGCATATATATGTTTTAAAGGCCCCTGAGACAGCCAATCTCATAAACGAGCAGTATTTAAAAGCATGGGGCAGCTAGACTCAGGCTGTGATGAGATATTGGTAAGCCCGCACAGAAAGGTTAATGTTACCCGCTGAACGTGCTAATGGTTTTGATTTGACAATGGCCTGTGGGGAGTATGGTGGAAACCTCACAGACGCTAACTCATCGACACATAAATTGTGCATTTTCAACAATTTCATTATCATCTACACCATTTTATTGTGACATATATCAATAGGAATGGAGTGGATAGTGTTATTTTTCTTGCTCCCGCTCCCCAACTCACAGCCTTGAGAGGATATTGATCTTTCATCTTTTCAGAGGAAGAATCACATTATTGCCAATGGAGAATAAAGTGTCTGAGCCATATGGAAATTAAAATATAGGCAGTAGTGTCATGAAGCAATAAAGTAGAACATGTCAAAACATTAATAGCATTTATCTTTCTTAAATAAGTATGGATAAGCTGGTTTGCAGTCTTATGTATATGGAATATTTTCTTTTGTTGGTATCAAATGAGATACATTTACATTTTAACTGGCACAATGCACTCTGCACATAATGCACAATTTATCTGAGGGGAAACAACAACTGTGCTAATTAAATGCCTTTATAGACAATGTAAAATAATGTTTTTTGCCTGAAACAAAAAGAAAAATGTGCAAATACAAAAAAAAAAAAAAATCTCGGGGAGGATTGCATACAGAGTGTGAGTTTGGTGAGGTTAGTGTTTGCGTATAGTTGTGAGGAGGCAGGCAGGATCTTGTATGCGTACTGGTGAGATAATGGATTGACCTCTACTCTGCCCACCAAGAGTGGCTGCATTATAGCAAAGCCTGTGTGAATAAAAGAAAGGATAGTTATTTTTAGTGCACGATTGAAATGCTGAAGGAATCTGCCACCAGGCTCCAGAGTGCTGAGTTGCAAGGGCGATAACATCACAGTGAAGGAAAGCAAAGAAGGAAGAAGGTAAAGCAAAAATTAATGTAGCTGAAGGATAAAACAAAGCAAGAAATATGGGAAGTTATGAAATAAAAAGACCATTCCAGGGTTGTCAGTAGTCCTGCAGCTTCCATTTGGTTAAAACAATAAACATTCATTATTTACATAAATTACACATTAATCCAGATTAATTAGCATATTTATTTGAATTAGGATTTAAAGGCTTTAAGGCCTATTTTGATTATTCCACTAAGATTTATACCTCTGATCATGTCAGAAAGCGGATGTGAGATTTCATATTGAACATTAACACATTATGCTAATGGCAGCTAATAATGATGTGCAGATTTACTTAATTACTAAGTGGATTTTAGTCTTCTTTGCTATATTTTGCCACAGAGAGTCAAATATGTTTGTTGTGCTTTATGTTTAAAGAGGCTTACAGGAACTCATAGCCTCCAAATTAATGCAAGAGGATAAACTTTGCTTAATTCTGGCTGCCATCCCATTTCTTTGAGCCAATAAAAAGCCATCCTACATTTCCTCTGCAACTTTATGATTATTGCAGTCCTGAGAATCACCTACATCATCACACTAATTTGCCTCATTAGTTACAGTAGTTAGGATAATGATGATCCTCCCAGAACATGTCACCTACCTTTATGGATAACAGAGAGAACCTATATGTGTCTATGTCAAGCCGTATTAGAAGCAGAGAAGTAGGTGTCTTCATCAGACAAATATATCAACTTAGTAAGCAGTTCAGTTTATCGGCACAAGTGGCTGTTTTATGATTTTATCTTCCATGGTAACTTGGCTACAGGTCAAACTAGTTTATTGCTGTGGCAAAAACTAATCAATAGCATGGATGTTGGAAGGCTGTTGCTGGCTTGTTCTGGATTGATCTATAGAAGATGTGCAAGATTTTGTAATCCCCCAAATGACAGGAAGAATATTAGGTAAGAAAATCATCCCATCCTTGCGTGCTATGATCTGTCTTAACACCAGCAGTCCATTGAGAGTGTATGAAGACACTCGAAGAAAACAAATAAAAGTGCAAATAAAAGTTGAGAACTTTGGTTTATGAGTTTGTGGTCTTTTAAGTTCCCAGCTTTTCATTGCATTATGCATGCTATTCGGTTAGCATCATCCGAGGTACATAGCCTGCAGTGCTTGTGCATATGTAAATATGATGTTAAATTTCTGTTTGTGGTATTTTACCCTCACTGTTGTCATGGTGAGACACAGTGAGGGTGTAAATGAGTCATAAGAGAAATTGTAGGGAAGCTATTTATCCCACAGGCTCCTGTATATTTCCCAACTGCGAACTGTTGCCTCCCCATTTCAACAAACACAGGATGTTGCCCCCACGTCCACCACCTCACCCCGTTAATGCCCCCCCATCTCTTGTGTCACATGCAACATTGCTTGTCTGTTATATTACATTGATCAAGGGGTGATAACTTGTAATAATTGGATGTTAAATTAAAGAGCTCTCTCCTAGTTCTTGCCATCTCAATTTTAATTGTCATTGGGTGGCAGTTATGATGATATATGAGACGTTGTGTTTTGCGCAGTGGAGCATGACCCTGATGAGTAATGCTCCTTTCGGCTGCTTGGCATCTCTCCATTTCTTGGCCTTTGCTTTTAATACGACCGGATTGGAATATTAAGGATTCCAAAGATGGCGACCAAAAGAGCGAAGAAGAAAGAGCAAATGTATAACTCTGGGCTCTCAAGAGAGAAGATTAGAGAAGGCAACTTGTGAAATTCATGTTTTGCTTTATCCTCGTCTGTATGTTTATCTTTAGTGCAGTATTTTGCATGTCTTACCACCCCTGTGATTTTTGCATCTGCATCCAAATAGCTGTTTAGAGGCAGTGCAGTCATCTTGTCACAAGCTGAGCTAGCTGCGCTATCACCTGACCTCAGTGTGACAAAACAGAATCCTTACCACTTATTATAAGAACATCAGGTCAAAGGCACAGTAGCACATGACAGGCACCTCCTCACTTCTGACCCCTGTCACATCTCATCCATATGGACCACAACAAGCTTTCAGAAAAAGGACACAAGTGCTCAAGTACATAATCCAGAATTCATTCTCCAGGGCAATGGCCAATACATAAAAGGGTGCAAATAAAAGTGAGGTCAAAAAGTGATTTCTTAAGGTAACAGCCTTGTAGAGGTGTTAATGAAGTAAAGCTTTTACCACTGTTTTATCTGTACTTTTTAGTTATTGAGCGAAAAAACACAAAAGAAATTATCTGTTCATAATACTTCCTCTTAATCCAGCTTTAACTCAATTAAAGCTTACACAAAAAAAAAGAATAAAAAAAGAGAAAAATGTAGTTGTTGGTGCCCAACCGGAGTCTCACATTAAAGCTCAAGCGTGCAGCCAGGACTGATACATAAATAAACCAGTTGAAAAACCACACAAATAGTGTGCAAGACAAATCTGGCACACCCGTAGATAAATACACTCTGCTGCAGATGCGTAAACATGGCAGCCCAAACATCCCGGGACATCCTTGGATAATTCAAAAGCGCAGCGTTTCTCGCTAAATAAGCAAACACAAGCCGAGGTAGATGGAAGACAATTCCTGTGCCAGAGAAGGGACAAGACGTGCAGATCAAGCACTGAGACTCAAAGAACAACGAGACCTCGAGTAAGTAGGTACGGTGTTTTACACACACACACACACAGTTACACACATGCTCACATTTTATAAGCTTCGCTCTGAAGGCTAATACGGCTGAAAATTACCATATTCAACAGGCTCATCCTCTTTTATACACCACTGTAGCAGATAAATGATATGCTTATATTTAAAGAACGATCACACATTAGTGTCATCATGAAATGTGTGCACAAGTTTGAGCGCGTATGCATGCCGCGCACAAACACACACACAAAACTGTGCGTTGGTTGCGCATGTGTGTATACGTCTCCTTCACAAGATCATCCTCCATCCATCCTCCTTGCCTTTGTGTGTCCCTGTGCTATGCTTGCTGTCGGGGAATATGGTGCGTATGGAGCTCCCTGGTGATGTGGAGCCAGCTCAGTGAGCTGACAGTGGGGGGGTGAAACACCAGCTCCGATGATTAGCATGAGCTTCCATGGGGTGCCGCGGTGGCTGCTGGGAGATTTCGTTGTTGCCTTGGACTGGTCTCCTCATCGGGAAATGACAACCCCCCGTGGCACGATGGGCTGATTCTGAGAAGCAGCTGTATTCAACTCTCTGGAGTAGATATACACTCTGCTACTTGCTTCAACATCAACTCAATCACTATCATGCTCTCTTTGTTCTTCTACATCCTGACCATTAATTGGTAAACCTCACACTCTTATTTCAAATGCAGGTGTCATTGCTGCGTGCAGTTTATCATTCATCAGTGATTTTGTAACTGCAACAACTACACTTTTTTTCAGCCGGACTGTTGACACTAAAATCCTAATCTCTAATTAGCGTGGAATGTAGAAGTTAAGTTAGTCATATAGTGTAAATCCTCTTCAGAGCTTCAGCTGCAGCCATGACTGTGTAAAACGTCAGTACTAGTGCTCATAAGCAGTTCATTTGATCAGTGATGTCTTCCCTAAGGAACTTTGCTGTCTTATCAGTCTCAATGCACTAAAGACAGACAGATGCACCTTGATGTACAACATGTTCAGATTTGACTTTCCATATGTATTCAGGTTGGTTGACACAGAGACATTCACGTCTGAATGCTCTAACCAGTAAAATACACAGTGTGATGGCCCCCAAAGGTTCAGGGGCTGCGCAACACCTGTCTCCTGTTCCTCATCCTCCTTCCAGCCCATCAACTCAGAGAACAGAATGGTCTGACATTACACATTTCAATCGGATGCTTTGTTAAACATCATCTAGCTTGTGGCTGTCCAGTGAGTGTGTTTCTTTGTAATAGCCATTAAAGGTAATCACAATTCACTCCATATAGACAATCAAACTCTCATCTGAGTCCTTTCACGTTTAACCCAGTGGCGTGTGTTTTAATGGTAATCTTTATTTTATCCTAAAGTTCCCATGAAACGTAACTAACAGATAATGTGAGTTACTTAAGCCAAGCAGTTCAGTCAGCTCTTATTGGTCAGTTTCTTCTGCTGCTGAAGCAGATGCAGAAGATGCAGATGCAGAAGATGCAGATGCAGAAGATACATCGGCATCAGCGCTGCAGTTTTGCTACATTTAAAACTGTGTCGAGTATTTCACCCTTGAAAACTCAGCATATGTCTCCAAATGCTAGAGGAATCAGTAACTTTTTTCTTCTGTGAAATTTCAGTTTCTTAAATAGTTGGTGTGAAACTACAGAAGCTAATGGGAATCTTTTCAATAATTGGTTGTTTTGCTTATGGCTGCTTCAATGTTTTATCTTACTGCTTGTAAATGTGTGCAGGCAAATAAAGGAAGAGTAGGTGAGGAATATTCAAAAACACTTATCTCGTTTTGCTTTTGTTATCTATAACAAGAGAAGAACAGAAATTGTGGATCTTTTTTTGCTTGCTGCTTTTTTAAATTATTGGGTTTTTTTTGTCTCTCCAGCAAAAGGCAAACAATATGCATCATTAATAATTTAGGTCACCAAGAAACAGGTGGTGATATTTGCATAGTGTGACCTCTGCTGCTTGACCTCAAGGGGTTATGCTCATTATAAAAGGAACATGTTCTATAGAGGTATTTCTGTATTTTGAAGTTATGTGAGCATATTTATTCAGACCTTCTTCCCCTTATTTTATTTGAAAACTCAAATTATCTTTAGAATTTAAGTAATTTATTTAATGTAAGTGTACCATGGTAACTGTTTGTTTACACTGTTGTGAAATGCTACAAAGCAAGCAGCAAAATAAAGTCCAAAAGTGCTCAAGATAGGTTAAAAACAAACAAACAAAAAAACATATCTCGCGGATCACCAATTATTTTACAAGTGTTACTAAGAAATACATAAAACACAGATCCATTACAAGCCAGGCTTAAACTTTGGCCGGCTTTCTCCCACCGTCTGAAGATATTTGTGGTAGGTTACTTGGTTGCTCTAAAATTGTCCCTAGGAGTGATTGTGAATGCTCATGAATGGTTGTTTATCTCTCTGTGTTGGCCCTGTGATGGACTGGTGACCTGACCAAGGTGTACCCTGCCTCTCGCTCGATGATTGCTGGGATAGGCTCCAGCTTCCCTGTGAGCTTTAATTGGATGAAGTGGTTCGGAACATGAGTGACATTACAAGCCAATCAAGAATGAGCAGACCATCAAAACTCTCATAGAGTGCTATCAAATTTTTCTTTTCCTGCTTCAGTTCATTCTAAAACCTGTGAACTTTCGTTGGTGAACCAGCCCAGTATAACACACCAGTTTAACTGGAGTCAGAATGGGAGGACTTTACTCTGCAAAACAGGAGAAGCGAAATGGATTGTGTTGATTATAGGGGTGGGAAAATCGAATCGAAAAATCGAAAATCTGGATTTTTTTGCTTCACAACTTTAAAATCAATTTTTTGTCAAAACATCAATTTTTTTTTCTTCAAATAAATAAAATATAATCCATTATAAAATTTTTGTCATTTTTAGTGTTTTTATTGATCTTTGAACTTGTCTTCTTGGGTGTTATAGCAGCAAAATGATGATCTGGCTGCTGTGTTGCTTTTCCCCTAATTGAAATTAAAAAGAAAAAAAAGACGAGCAAAGAGAAAGTTATTTTGATTTTTTTTTTTTTTAATCTACAAAAATCAGCAATATCGAAGAATTGTAAGAATCGCAATTTAAATTGAATTGGCACCCAAAAAATTGGAATCGAAACGGGAAAAAAGCATACTGTCACAGCCCTGGTTCATTACATTTGATATTACATTTGACCGTGTGAAAGCATATATATATATATATATATATATATATATATATATATATATATATATATATATATATATATATATATATATATATATATATATATATCGTGTTTCAGCCCGGCTCGAAGGCTGGAATCAAGAGGGGAGGCACAAAAGTGGGTGTCACAAAGATAAACTTTATTATAGAAACATAAGAATAAAAAAAAGAAAATAGGAACTTTACCCAAAACAAGACCAAATGAAGAAAAACCAACTAAACCAAAGTGCCACACCTGCACACAGCCAGGGTGATCACCCAGCCCAAGCCTGGGAGACACACTGAGCTCAGGCTTGTTGGAACTCTGAACTTGTGGCAGAACACACCGGGCCCGAAGAGGAGGGAGATCGAGTACATGGCGGGAGGCAGAAGACCACATGGAATATGTGCGTCATTGAGACAGAACAAGGTAATAAGCATGCACAGAAAAATCTGTTCTGTGCATGCTTATCAATCAACTTGATTACTTGAATGACTGAGGAATTAATTCATTCAGATTTAAAATGGGAATAAACAAGCCTCTTATTTCAGAATTAAGTTGAATTCAGAATTGTTGTTTTCATTCAGAATTAGTTGTTTACGTGGTTATTTTTAATCTTTTTAAAGTAGATTTCACTTTTATTCTGAATTGAAGAAGCATGGAAACTCTCATGTAAACGTGGCCAAGAAAGTATAGGAAATGATTCATAAAATCATATAAATCTGTCCTGCTAAAGGGCATCATCATTAATTCCACAGGATTTAAACGTGATCTTTTTTGTCCCAGAAATTACTTTCAACATTGCAGCTTTTTCCGTTTTCATCCAATTAAATGCAAAGAACAAGTTTTTCAAGTTTCTATTTAAAGGTCTCACCTAAAGAACTTAAACTCATCCTACAGCGGCCCTTTCTGTATTTATTCAGAGCATTTTCTTTTATTTTTTTCTTTTCACTTTTGTCTATTGTCTTTTATTTTGTCAAAAGTTACTTCTAAGGTGTTGTAGAGTTTTTCTTTGTTTTTTCAAAGCATTTAGTCCGGGTTAGGCCCCCATTAATTCCCTGTATGTGATAATGGTCTGTACACATAAACTTGACTTGATATACTTAATAATTTAGCTGTTTGAGGTATCATAACATTTAAAATCAATAATATATATAAATGATTCAGCGTTGAACATTCGGTGGTAGCGCAGGAAGCATGCAAGAATTGCATGGATGACAATCATGAAAAACTCTCTCTGCTTCAATTCTGTTTGATATCTTGACTTAGATTTTTTTTTTTACGATCTTTCTGGGCTCTCCTCTGGGCCTCATGCTCATGTGGGGTGCGGGCCTTTGATTACTTCTATGTTCTTCATTGTTCTACTCTTGGTTCTTTTTGTTTTCCACAAGGTACACTATCATGCTATAATCGCAGATGGAATAAGCAATAAGCACAGCAGCTTCAATTTCTAAAAGAATGTACTGTAATGTCTGTCACTCCTCATTTTATGTTTAATAATTTGTAGAAATGACCACCCTTCCCTCATGCACACTGACAAGTTGGGACCTCCCATTGTGCTTTGACAATCATCATCGTGATGAAGTGTTTTTGTCTCTTTACTGTTTTGCTCACAAACATGAAGGCAGAAAAAACTCAAACATGAAAATGAAAATGAAAAGTATTTTATTAATCCCAAAAGGGAAATTCAATATTGTAGTAGATAATTATTAACTTGAAGAGGTCTTGTTAACATACAGATACATTTAACTTTATAAATGTCAGCAGAAAGACAGTTTCCAGAGCAATATTTCAGTGTCTTGCTGCTTTTCTTCCACATTAAAAAATGTATATTTTTCTACTGAATGACTTTGAGGTTATTTTGAAGTTATTTAATACAACAGTACATGACCCATTTAAGCATTTATTTCAATTAAATAATCCCCAAAAATAACATTGGATTAGTGTGTTTGGGCCCTTTGTATGTCAAGAGTACTCTGCAAATAGAGAAACTAACTTTAATGCAGTTAGAAAGCAAAAGCCTTTAGAATCATTCCATATTTTAGCAGATTGAAATCTTCTTTCCATAAACTTGTCATGTTTGAGTGAAAGGTTGCTACATGCCATGTTTCTGCCTCATTCAAACCGATTTCCCAGTGGGAGAAAAGTGTGCATCTGTGTCTGAAGAGCGCATTTTAACTCCAAACCTCTCCCCTAACCCACCCACTCACATCCGCACACACAGCATTCTGACAGGCCCTCAGCTTTTTTTTTTTCTTTTTCTTTTTTACACATCATGAGCAAAAATTTGGATGTTTAAATCATTTATGATTCATTAGCAGAGAACTTATCCCTTTTAAAGCCTTTCATGTATAAATCATGTGTATTTTGATTTGAAGGGGCCGCTTCTGTGTTATTGATGAGGCGCTCGACTCTAATCAATTAGTAATTGGAGCACAGCTTTTAAATAATGCATTTATTAGGCCTTGTGATGTGTTTAATGGCAGCGCCTTGCAGTGCAAATACGTCTGAAGTGCCCTAATGAGTCTTTTATGGGCAAGCCCAGAGAAAATGGCACATCTCATTCTGTGACATTAATGCACAATAGGTCTTGTTTACACTGAATTGGCAAGTAAGACAACCGATGCACAGACGTTCTTACAAATCACTTTCATGGTTATTATGCACATCTCCCTCTGCGTTACAGAAAAGTACTTGTATTCATGTTTTTGGTTTGTCTCATCGACTCGTGCTCTCTGTGCTGGTGGTCTGCAACTCAAAACTAAGCCTTGTCTAAAAATCTTGGCATTTGCAAAAAAAAAAAAAAAAATGATGATAATCAGTGCAAAGAAAACAGTGATCAATTCAAAACAGCCCAAGTAAATCTAATAGTGTTACAGGACATTATTGCATTTTAGTCCAAGTCTTTAGAAGTACCATGTACTGTGGTAAATTTCCTGTGAAATAATTATCTTCCACATCGCCGGTGAACCACCTGTGTGGAAGTGCACCACCTGCCTGAGGACAAACCCCCGGCGAAGGCCTGAGCTGTTTAGCCAAAGTCTATACCACCAGCCAGGTTATGCACACCATCCATCATCGTCAGCCTGACTGTGTTTGTGGTCTGTCAGCGGCTTATGGATGCGTGCACATGCTTGGTGCATGTATGTGTGTGAGGGAGAGCTGAGTATTGTTGGAGAGCTGTTCCTCTGCTGGCAGGGGTGGGTTTTAATTGGAACACCCAGTGAGTGGTATGAGTGCCGGTGTCACAACGAAAACTCCACAGACGGGCCCACACTGATTCACTCATATGGTGAGCTACTGTCTCCTAAGGGGCTGAAGATTAGAAAGGCATTTACAACTTTAAATACCCATGCATCACACTCCCCGACTGAGCCTGCATGCGCATGTCACATATGTCTGCATTTGTGTTCCTACCTCTCGATGCTTGGTACCACTCTAAGTGTCTGTCAAATAAATTCTCATTGCCTATTTCGATATGACGTGTGGAGTGTTTAAACATGACTGAATTGTTATTTTGACTTGAGATTACAATCAGCATGCAGAGGGGTCGACAGTAGACACACTGGCTGCTATATGTGAGCCTTGTGTCAATAATGCATGCATACAAATATGTTTACTACAACAAATCACTTGACTGCTGTGACAGGTTTACCCTGACATAGCATATGTGTGTGTGTGTGTGTGTGTGTGTGTGTGTCTTGCTACCATAAATGTAATTTATCAAATGTAATTCATCTTTATCTCTCAGTCCTTGCCCCTGTTTCAACACCTTGAGTGATAGTTTTCTTCTTTCCATCTCTCCTCCTCTAATACTTAGACTTGTGTAATTCTAAGTCATATTTATCCACCATTATTACAATTCCCTTGCAGTGACTCTGTTACTTTATTCTGTTTTTCTTCAGGTTTTTCTGTCTCATTTGAATTCAACTAGCATTGCACCCGCCCTGCTCACTTCCACACAATTTATATACACATGCAACCCTGCATGCATTCGCAAACATACGCACGCACAGTCATACACATCCTCAGTCCTCCCCCACAAGAACAACCTAAAGCACACACATTCATGCACACACTTATGTTTCAGCGGGAGTGGTGCCTGACAGGAACAAGTGACAGCTCCCTAATTACCTCCTCACTGTAGACGCTGACGCTGCCTGAGACGCACTGCTCATTTTCTTCTTTCTCCTTCCTCCCTCTTTCCTTCCCTTCCTTCACTCTCCCTCACCCACCCATCTATTCCCTTCCTTCCTACCCACCTCCTCTCCCATCTTGCCTGTGGTGAATTATGCATGTCCAGGAACTCCCAATCTGCATTCACACCAGCCCTGCAGAGACCAACCACCTACAACGTACAACTTCTCTTAGTCGCCCTTCTCTTCACTCCTCCTACAAATTCCCACTCATATATAATCTGCTATTACAATTTTTATCTCATATATATATATATATATATATATATATATATTGTGTTAATGTGGTTACTGAAGACATTTTTGCAGCACATATAGTCATGATGATGAAGAGGGAAGGCTAGAGGACATTGTCCACACATTAGCCTTTTCTCATTGCAGACCACTGGGACTGGTTTTCCCAGAGGTGTCTAAAGTTCAAAGGAGGCAGCCTGAGATCTCCAGAGAATGATAACATTGGCCACGGAGTCCCACCGACACAACAGTGTCACCTATTCCCCACACCACACCTCTACTCCACCCTGGGTGTCAACTGAAAGGTCCAGATTGCATTTCCAGTTGACGCCTGCTGGCCCCACAGGCATTTTTTGTTGTAATAGAAAATGGAACCTTCACGCACACACACACACACACACACACACACACACACACACACACACACACACACACACACACGAACACACACATGCACATATATACATACACATCTCATCCAGCCTTGCAGTGTGATTGTCCAGTGGGACCAAGTCCACAAACACCAATGCTATCTAATCATAGGGACGGAGACAAGGAAGGAAAAGCAAGGATAAGTATGGAAGTGGATATGATAGGAAGGAGAGGAGAGTTTTGATGGGCGGGGGGGGCAGTCTGAGAGATGCAGAAGGAGGAGGAGTGATGCCATGGAAAAAACAGAAAAGCAGCGGCCAAGAGAGTCAGATAGCCAGAGACAGCAGAGAAGGGAGAGAAGCTATCCTGAGAGAGAGAGGAGGCGGCAAAATAGTGAATAGGAGTAGGAAAAGAGAGAAAGTACACAAAGGAGGGGTGAAGCAAAGGAGGTGTTGGAGGCATGTAGGCTGCTGATACAGTGTCACTGACAGGCATCACTCAAGGGAGAGAGTCAAGAGGGTCCACTGGAAACTACTGGAAACAATGCAACTTCTCCTCTTGCACGGTGGCGCAGTGGTTAGCACTGTGGCCTCACAGCAAGAAGGTCGCTGGTTTGATCCTTGGCTGGTTTGGTCAGTGGCCTTTCTGTGTGGAGTTTGCATGTTCTCCCCGTGTATGCGTGGGTTCTCTCCGGGTACTCCGGCTTCCTCCCACCATCCAAACACATGCATGATAGGTTAATTGGTCA
This sequence comes from Telmatherina bonti, assembly GCF_933228915.1. Taxonomy (NCBI): domain Eukaryota; kingdom Metazoa; phylum Chordata; class Actinopteri; order Atheriniformes; family Telmatherinidae; genus Telmatherina; species Telmatherina bonti. The sequence goes on along the minus strand of NC_136611.1, from coordinate 24,712,878 downwards.
CTCTAAATTGCCCCTAGGAGTGAGTGTGAGTGTGAGTGGTTGTTCGTCTCTCTGTGTGTGGCCCTGCGATGGACTGGCGAGCTGTCCAGGGTGTACCCTGCCTGTCGCCCAAAGCCAGCTGGGATAGGCTCCAGCTTCCCCGCGACCCTGAATTGGAATAAGCGGTTCAGAAAATGAATGAATGAATGAATTTTAACAGACTTAGGTTTTAGCTTATTCAAGTGTCACCGTGCTGAACTCTGTTCGCTTAATTAAAGTACACAAGTGATTGAGTAAATATAACATGTCAGCAATGTGACCACAATCATCTGCCAACAAAATTTGAGAAGTGTGTTTTTCAAAACCATTAAAATAAAATCAATAAACCAATAAAAGCCAATAAAAATATTCCAATATAAATCAGTCTTGAGTTACTTGATGACCACCAGAGGTGTGGTTGCTTAGAGACACCCTCCTCAGTCTGTAACCAGAAGAGAGCTCATTTCAGAGTGTGTGCTTAAGGATCATCGAGGTCCTGCAGAAAGACTGTTCTTGTACTAGCAAGAGGGGCAGAAGAGAGGAAGGCAGGGTCAGGAAGAAGCAAGCCGAGTGGCTGTAATGGCTTTTCAGGGGTAAATTAAGACACAGGGAGCTGTGCAGGTCTGCCTCTGTGAAGTGGTGACCCTTATTCGCACAGGTCTTCAGAGCCTCCTCACCATCGCACACTCGTCACAATAGTTTCTCCTCCCAATCAGCTTCACAACATCATTTATCTGACAGTCCTTCCCACTGTCATCTGGCCTCTGCCATTCTGCAAAGTCTCTACAAGGCCCTTGTTTCTCTCCAAGACCCCTTGTTTGGCTCGTTACAGCTGCGTAATGGAGGTTCAGACAGATGTGTTTTAGGGTAATAATTTGTCAGAACTGTTTAATGTCAGTTCTGTCTGATTGCAACAGACTTGTACAGTAGCATGCCAGAAAGCTACTCACTGGGCTAAAAACACACAGCAGACAGTCTCTCTGTATCTGCAGGTTGTTTATTTAAAAAAACAAAACAGGACACATAATGGAATAAAGACATACTTGCACAATTCCCAATTATATAAGAAGATATATATATTTTCCACATCTTAAGAAGTTTTAACATGCATATCAATTCTCTTAAGTTTGACTCTTCACTTTATTTTATGTAAATAGTGTTTAACAAGTAGTAACAGCGGGGTAATGTACTGTAATAATTTATCACAAAATGAAACAGAAGTGTCAACCACATTATGAAGCTGACAGTGCAATCTCATCTGTGTCATCAGAAATGTATCTCTGGATTTACACCAAACATTCAGGTTCTTTACACCAGCAATAACTTGGGCTAATGTGCTTTGCAGTTCAAACTTTTATTGTGCTGGAAAAAAAATCTGCTGTGATGCCTGAAATTGCAACATGAGAAAATTACAGTACAGGAGGGGAGAAAAAAAAAATGAGCGAGGACTTAAGCACGGGTGAAGAAGTGTTACGCTATTGCTAATTACTGCCTCATTAGCAACAGTGCTTAGCCATGGCCATGTGGACAATATCAGCAGAACAGCTGATAAAAACACATGCACAGGCTACAGTTGAGAGAACATTGTTGTGTTGTATGTCTTTATTGGCTCACTATACATTTTAGTACGGGGACATCCAAAGCACCAGGGATGAAGTTGGTAATTAAAGCCATGAGTGGGGCGAGATGATGGATATTCAGGTTTAAGCGGTCCAGGATTCTAATCCAGCAGCAAATCTCTCCAAATGCCAAAACTGAACTGTGGCGTAATACACACTTTCATCCCTACACCTTCTGCCCCCACCCTTTTCTCCCTCCCAACCCCCAGCCCTCCAGATGTTGCTGTCGCCTCTATTCTGTGGAGGCGTTGCAGTGTAGAATGCCTGAAGTGATGACAATAAACACCTCCGCCATAACCTGGGCCTTTGCATTTGCATATTTGCCTGTTCTAATTTGAGGGGGAACTATGCAAATAAATGCAAAATGAAATCCATCTCCTAATGACATGAGACGATTAAACAATTTTTATGCTTAAATATTCTATTTAATGAAATCAAATGTGCCCACGCTCTGCGACAAATTTGCCTAGGCATGGGCAAAATTAGAGGATATCACAAAAAGGAGAACTAGGGAGAGAAAGGAGGGAGAGAAGGGGGAGGACATTCCTAGTCGGTGTGCATGACAGCTTTTTAAAAGTGTCCCTCGCTACACACAAAAAAAGCTCCTGAATTCAAATAAGATTTCTTTAACAATTAAAAAATCTGTCAATCCCCCCTTTTGATACACCCACTTTCTCAGTTGAAAGAACACTGCGTGATGAAGCACAAAACGAGCATAAACTAAATGTTCTAATATAATATCTGTATCAATACTGATTTTTTTGACTATTTTTTGTGATAGCCACATAATTTTCTTATCTATATGGTTGAACTTAAACAGCAGTGCATTTACTCACCCTTCCCTGCCTCGACTGAAGCTCTGGAAAAACACTACCTCGGTTAATACACAGCTTAACAAATAGGAAAATAAAATGATTCCTTGTCTAAGTCAGGGCCTAAAGACACGATCACCCAGAAACAGAATACATAACGAAGGAGACGGCGATGTGATTAAAGCTGGAAAAAGAGGGGGGGGGGGGGGGGGGGGGGGGAGTAATATGTGACTGCTTAATTGTAGCTTTGCAGGGAGCTGGTGACTAATGGCCTTTCCACTGAGCTGTTCAAGCCATGAGCTGCGCATTAATATAAAGGGGGTTATTATTATGTTTTAGCTTCAGACCTGATTAATCACACAGATTTACTTCCAGCTCAACACTTTATGTAGGAAGCCATGCTGCTGTTAGGCAGCCATCCCGCTCATGATGGAGGTGCTTACGCCTACTCTGAAGTGCAAATGCTGGACAGCACATTGGACATTGGTTACAGCACACTGCGGAAAATCAAAAGCCGTAATTGAGACGGTCAAACAGTAAATAAAACTCCCTGCACTGGGTTTGACCACTTGGGGTGAAGTTTCAAATTATAAACCTTGCTGGAAGAAGGGAGAAGGTGAATGATGACGCTTATGGTACAAAAGTGCTGGACTGGATTGCAACCTTGTATAATGGTACACATGGTGTTGGTTTAGTTGGCTCTTTAAGCTTCCATGAAACCAAAGATCACCAAAGGCCCCCATTGGGCTCCAAGACTGGGAGGGATTTCTTCAGCCTGATGCTTTGTTGCCCTATAATCCCTCTGGCTTATATATTATCCCTTCCTCCCCTTCGACAGCAGGCTAATAGAGGAAAGAAGCTGGAGCTCTCCTCATGGCACGCGTCTCTCTCCAAACAGAAAAAAATCCCTGTGTGTGTGTGTGTGTGTGTGTAAACTGTTGATTACTCTTCGTACAGATGTTGAAGTGGACACAGAGAGATAGAGGGCAACTCAAACACACAGGCACATACGCACAAACATGGCTAACTGCAGTGTCTAGGTGGTGGTGGTGGTGGGGGGGGGTTGGTGTTGAAAAAGGCGCTGAACTTGTTGTAGCACACCGATCGATTTCAGGCTCCTTCAACAAGATCCCTGTTCTTATACCTCAGAGCTCCAGATGATGCAGCGTTGGGTCTGGGAGAGGGATGGGTTAAGGTGGTTGGGGGTCAGGGCTGCTCAGGGAACGTTCATTTGGTTTCATGACACCCTGCCAACAGTTATAACACTGCTATGATGTCAGTAGCACAGGGACACGACAGGCCTGAGAACACAGCCGTCTCTGTTTGTGTGTGTGGTAAGCTTCTGCACATGTGCGCCCGCTGTGGTTGTGTGTAGCATGTGTGTGTGTGTGTGTGTGTGTGTGTGTGTGTGTGTGTGTGTGTGTGTGTGTGTGTGTGTGTGTGTGTGTTTGTGTGTGTGTTCAAATGCCATTCTGTACATCTGGATGCACGTGTTAATGTTAGGGATTTGAGGCTGGAACGAGGGGTGCACGAAAAGGTGGAGAACTGGATTATTAACCCTTAACATTGATCTTGATGTGGTTTTCAAAAATTGCGGTTATGGGGGGATTTATGTGATCCCCATAATCCAGCGGGCCTTGATGCTCCAAATCCATTGTCATGCTTCACTTTTATAGGGGGAAATTTCCATGACTTCAGCTCCCGCACTTAGATTGCACTTTGCATAGCCACAATCACACGCACACACACACACACACACACTTTGCTGCCGCTCATTCAACATTCCTGTCTGAATACCCTGGCATCACATTTCACAGGACAAGTCTTTGATGTTTAACTCCTCTTTATTTGCTATTTCTGAACTTATATCAGAAGACATATTTGATGTAATTCCTAGTTTAAAGAATATATAAGTGAGGAAGGTTTGGTTCTCCCTTAAAATAAAGAAAATATTTACATGATAGCATCAGGCTTGTTTATCAAAGTAGGAGGCAAATTTACCACTTTTTTCTTAATTCTGATTGAACAAATCCCGCTTGTCATGAACAACTAATATCAATAAATATGATTTTAGGTTCACCTTGACAGGAACAGGTACCAGGTGACTTGTTTGTGAAATAAAAATAGCAATAAAGTCTTGTGAAAATCAAGACATGAAAGGGAGGAGTGGGTGAAAAATATTTTCTCTTTGCTTCAGATATTCCAACATTTAACAGTTTCTCATCACATTTGCATGAACATATGCTTTCTGTCTTGGAAATGAATTTCTGTGAATGTGTCAGGAAGTTAATTAGCTGTGTGTTTTTTGTAAGTCATTCAGTGTGCATGTGCATTTGTAATTGCATGTGTGCGTGCATTAGTGTGCTTTGGCTTGTCTGACCCCCTCCCACCACCACCACCACCACTGAAAGAAGTCAAAGTCACAATCATATTTGTCACAGCTGGGGGTAAATGTGACTTGCTAAGTCATTCTTGTTGTTTTCTTTCCTTTTTCTTTTTCCATGAGGACTGCAGCATTTTCTTTTCTTCTCCATCTCTGTGCCACATTTTCTCTTACAAAATTTTCTCCCTTCCCTCCCCCACTCTCTCTCAAACTTTCTTTCGCACTCCTCGCCCTCTCCCTTCTCTGCAGGATGGTCATTTAATCCATCTAACCAGCTGGAAAGATAAATATTCCTTAGCGGAGTGTGAGGCCTCTGCTTCACCACTCACGCAGACCGGAGATGAGGAGAAAGTTCAGATGCCCGAATGCCTTTATAAACTCCTCCAATCAAACAGAGTCTGACATGAAGATGACTCAAACACATCCACAGCTTCCCCTTATCTTTAGAAAATACTTCTATCTTTTCCTGTTTTTTTCTTTCCTTTTGCTGAGTTTATGTAATAAAGTAGCAAAAAGTGCCTTTAAGGCTAAAAGTTGTTGCTTGTTGGTTTAGAAGACTAAGATAAAAACATAAATATCTTCCCATTCTTGAAACAAAAGACCGTAAGGATACATTTCTATATTTTCTTACAGTACACCTCCATCACTTCTGAAACTTGTACATTTTCCAGACTGCGTTTGGCTGATTATCCCTGAAGGAGGATTGTGGATGGGTTCCTGAGGCTGACTCATGGTTTCTGTTTGGAGAGGTCCAATTCAGAGCAGACTGGCCCGCCTCGAACCTCTGTTTACACAGCCTCTCAGGCCAGACTGGGAGGCCCTATTTTCACACCCAGGTGCTTTCCAAAGAAAACCTCCTGCAGAGGCCCCCTTGCCTAAGGTACAGCACACTGAAAACCATATATATAGCCTCAGGATCCTGCTGTCATGTTGCATGCTTCAGCTGCACACTTATTACAATAACAGAATGAGGTATAGAACAGAAAGGAAAAAAACTGTGAATTGTATTTGTGCACAAAGTAAAAGCAGTATTTTTTTTCTTACTAGCACATGGATAGTGTAGCTATGACAAGTAATATTTTTTGTATCTTATCTTGGCATTACTCACTGCGGGAGAATTTGGCTGCTCTGCGTGTGTTATTTGGTTGAGAGAGCTTGAAAAATTGGTATTCTTGAGGATGATAACCCTTCAGACAGCCTCACTGCTGGAAACAGTCAGCACGAGCCCGATTGGATGTTTAGGAGTGTCAAACCTCAGACCGTAGAGATTCAGATAGATGTTCAGTATAGGGTCAAGCTCAAAAGCGGCTGAAAGGTGCCTATGGATGACTCTGTACCAGCTGGTCACAAAAGTATGGAAACAGACAAAGATTTTCATGGAGCAAAAATCTACCTGTTCATTAAACAAGACAAGGTTTAGATTTGAAACAACAGAAGAATTTTACCATTGTTACTTCATGGTGAGATCCTCAGGTGTCATTTCTGAGCTCCAATGTATCAAAAGGTCCTTCACTTCCTTAAACAAGCTGTCTCTTAACATATAGAGATAACTATCCTATGAGCTTTTGACTTCCTTGGGCATAGACAGAAACAGAGCGACGCTGTTTCAACTTTAATTCTGCATTTTCGAAAGACAACCTGACTGAAGGGCCATGAAAAAGAAGAGAAGAACTCCATTAGAAATGGACTATTAAGAACTTTCACACCTACACTGATGTCTGCTAATTACAATATGTATTCACAGGACTGTAGCCTGGTATATCATAGCCAAAAGCCAAATCCTAAACTAATTCTGACAAACATGCCTCATTCTGACCCTGATGCAGCCATTACAACTCGTGTAGTCCACATAAAACCAAATAGGACAGCATGCATACAAAGCCATTTTCACAATATTTTATCCTCATTCTCCCTCTCTAATGCTTTTCTTGTCCATCAAGCCTTTCCTTCTGTGCAAGATAGGAAACTTGCTAAACCAATACATTCTCCAAAATGTATTGTTGAATTTTATATTGTTGCGACACTCTTTATTTTCATGTTACAGATCAGGCTTTCTTAAAGTGATAATAGGAATAAATATACAATAAACAAAATGAAATTTATTTTTGTCATCCAATTTATTTACCTTTATTCATGCAGGTTTAACGAATGCACAAAGACATGTTCGCATTTGTGAATGCACATTAATGTGCCACCTAAAAATATCACATCAAAGGTCCTTTTCAGATTAAAAAAGCTATGCATATATGTATATCATAATTACACTCCATATATCTTCCAAAATCCCATTTCCATCAGTGGTAATTCTGCCTAACAGGAGTAATGGGTGTATTATGCAGTTATGACAGGCCCAGGCCTCATCATCCAGCATACACCCCCCCTCACCCTTTCCCCCTTCAGTAAGACTGCTGAACAATCAAAGCCGAGAGTAAAAACATCTAAAAGTAGAGATTTTTCAAAAAGAGCACCCATCTCTGACAGACGTGTGTGCTTGATACTCATTCTTAGATGAGCATTTTTTGTGTGCATTCTTTTATTTTTTTCCCCCCAGAAAATGAATTATTTAAATTCTCTCTCACTTAGAAATGATATGACCTCCTATTAGACACTGAAAATGGTCATATGCAATGTGCTCTCAAGAATGATGGCCCTCAGTGTGCACACAGGGCAGGTATGAATAAATGTGTGCATAAATGACCGGGCCAGTGATTGAGTGAAGAAATTATTGAGCGGGTAAATGAACAAATCTTTGAGTGAGTGAGCGAGTGAGTGAATGGCTGGAACTTTGAGGATATGTCTGACTGAGTAACCGAGCTGGTCTGAAATCCACTCACACTAGAGGCAATCCAAACAAACAGCTCTAAGTGCTGCAGTGTTCGCAGAGGGACCTGGGAAAAGCCCCATCACCCCAGTGAATGAGAGCATTCTGCCCCCTCACAGCCTGTTATTAAAATCAATTAATGACTTGGAGGGAGGCCCCTGTAAAAGCTGACTTGTTGGGCTCTGGGGGTCTTTTGTGACACGTTGCCTTTCTGGATCACTTGTGCCATATGGAACCTCCCCTCTTGTGGCACATAACTCATTTTTATGAGAGCCTCATTGGCTAATGATGGAATAGTGCATGAGCACTGAGCATGGGAGTGTTCCTGTCCTTATAACTGTCACTCCCACTGCTGCCATTGTCTGTGTCACTCTGATCTTTGCTAAGACACTATTGTTTACTTCAGAGAGAAAGTCGCTCCAGGAGGTGAAAGAGAAATGGGTACAAAGGAGCAAAAGTGTTTTTCTTTTCTGAGCATTTTCACAGTTTGTCTAGACAGACAGACTGGCAGAGAACATCCAGGCTTAGTGCGACAAAATGAACTGTGACTCACACAGGATCATGTTGTGTTGCACCAAAGCTGAAGAATCGGATGCAGCGTTTACCTGTCTGTTTTCAACGTTTAGTATGCCTGTTCTCTACTCCCACACATGTGTCAACAACATAAACACAGAAATATGTCACAAACATACACTGAAAGATGCAAACTAACTCAAACAAATACTGCCTGAATCTTAGTCCAGCCTCAGGCAAGACAAGCCCAATTGAAGAGGAGATTGACCGTTATAGTGAAGCGTGGTGGCTCTGCAGGAGGAAGGCGGCGGTCCATTTACCAGCGCTGAAAGAACTCTGCGCTCATTTTAGCTGAGTCCCACAGGGTAAAGGAATAGAAGACAGACTTGTTTGGTTCTCTTTTCTCCTGTCTGCGGGATAGCACTTTGTTTTGCTGCCTTGTCTGAAGCTCTGGATGTTTTTGCACTTGTATCCTGTAATCAACTACACCACCAACACCACCTCCAGCACCTGGTGGTCACAGCTTAGTGTCGACACTCACACCTCGGTCACACACATACCTTAAACATGCTCACTGGGCAATTTTTCTAGGATCTCTAACAAGGTGATGCTTTCTCCTTAGAGATGAGTTTAGCTGACCCATCAATTACTTTCCTCTTGGACGAACATAACATGATAATAATTATGATAATGACATGACACTGTGATAATGACATGATAAGGAAGTATGATATGAATCTGCCGACTGTGCAGTAAGTGCTTATCATGTCAGAGAAGGAAGAACTGCACTTGAAAAGGAAATCAAATAGCGTTTGTACGTAAAAAGCTGCACAGATATGTGTTAGGTGCATGCAGCGCTTATGGAACAGCCTCATTTATTTTGTACATATCGAGTCATGTGATTGTAATCAATCATTTTGGCCAATCATTGTCAGCGCGATTGAGTTTTCTTTTTCATTAATGTCTTAAGTTAATGTTATGACTGAATGGTTTTCTGACCTATCTTGTTCACATAATACATGTGCACATCTGGGCTGTCTACACTGCAAAAACTAAGTAAGATTAAAAATCTTAAATTGAGTCCACATATGCTTATTTTTTTTAAAGATAATTCTTAGTTTTTATGCCAGAGAATTCCTCTTGTTTCAAGAGTATTTTTTACTTGTTTTGGAAAGTCTTGACAAGCCAAATTTTCTTGTTCTGTTGGCAGATAATTTATTTTAAGCAACATTTACCTAATTTCTGTATATTTTTTTCTTTTTTTTTCAAGCTGAGTTTTTGCAGTGTAACTTCAGAGATAAAACAGGGTTACTGAAGATGGTGAGATTTGCATCTGAGGCTTTATTCTCTTCTATCTTAATTTCATGGGCTCTTTTTTCCTTTCTTTTTATTTTTCAAAGTAGCATGAAGTCTGAGTAGTTTGTAGTTAAAGCCAACTTTAAAAAAAGAAAATCACTGCAGTTTGACTGAACAAAAAATTCTGTGCAAAAGTCTGGAGCTACTGCTCAATCATTTACATTTTGTTTTCAAGGAGCCAGACTTTCTTTTATTCTTGTTGGAATAGCCTTAACGGTAGTTCTACTGGAGAGTGTATGTCGTCAGTAGCATCTCAAAGTGGTATCTTTAAGAAACGTGAATAATTCCAGCAGATACCTGACACAAGAGCTGAGAGATGCAGCTGCACCTTCACTTGATGCAACCTCAAGATTGCAGGATCATACCGACAGAGGATGGAAGAAAATGCAGCCAGTGTCCTAACAAGAGCTTGGAAATGCCCTTTAAGAAGCCTGGAGGACTGCTTATAAGTTTAGATAAAAATCTGTACCTATTGCACAAAATGTGAATAAATGGGGGGGGGGGATCAAATCCATTTACATAATTTTATTGAATAATTTTTAAACTACATCTGTTTTCTGTCAGACTGTGTTGTATCTCATTTCTCAACTGAGGAAATCGTGCTGTTTTCTAAAGTTTTACAAAATGCTGCCTGGTTGTGCTTTTCTAGGCCTATCACTCAGTTTTAAGGTCTTCTACTCTGTGTTTTTGGAATTAAAGCTACATAACTGGAGTTTGCTGTGTTTCTCATTTTAGTAAATAGTAAAATCTTTTCAAGACAGGGTTGTCCAAAGTCAGTCCTTCCTTTTATTTTTCAGTGAGTGCCAGTGTGTTTGGTGACTCTTCTAATGTCCACTGAAGTGGTAAAATTGCCAATATACCATCCTCACTCATTAATATACAAGAAAAAAGTCTTTAAATAGGTGTCCACTATAATGAACATGCTGCCTGAAAGGGTTAATTACCTAAACTTTATCCAATGCAATCCACTTAAACATTTTCCTGTTACTGTCTGAACCCACATGTGTCTTTTCATCCACATAGATGAGAATGAACTTGTGTTCAGAGGCCAGAATATTTAAAGTCCAGGTCAGAACAGCTTGTGATGGATTCAGGGTCCAAGCTGGGCCAGGAGTTGGTAGCTCCATTCATCTTCACATGATAGCTCATGGATATGAGATATCCCCGACTATGCTATGATCAATATGTAAGTGTAACTTCAAGATTAAATCTGGGTTTATTAATCCTTTCGCAGAAACCTTTGTCACTCGTGCCACATTTATGTCTTTCTGTTGTGATTTAGTGTAAAAGGTAAACCGAGCTGTATCCAAGTGCTTATTCTGCTCCACAAGTTTGGAAGAGAGGAAGTGCTGAGTGGGCTGCACCTGCCTGTATGTGCAGCAGTTCAGCCAGCGCATACTGATAGATATTGTTCAAATATACTGAGAACAGGAATCATTCTGTAGGGACCGCTGAAACACTAAAAGGATTCTGAAAAACATTTTAGTGCACAGAACAACTCAGAGGTTTTACATTGTCTATAACAGGCTTTTCTTGCTGACACATATTAAAGTAAGGAAAAGGAAAAAAAAGATATTTCATACCAGGAAATACCTGAAAAAGCCTATCATCCAGTTAAAGTAAGGAGCTGATCAAACCACAGAAAGCCATTTTGTCACTCAGTCCGATTTGCAGTCGATGGCAGTTGGGTTAAAAATGCTCCTGAATCCTTCATCATCAATATGCTAAATACGCCATTTTTCATTTCTTGTTAATTCCCTTTCCAAAGCCTCCTTCCACTCCCTCCACTACTCCTAATCTGGCTATAAAGGTCAGTTTAGCATAATGACATCATACAGATGAGCATGGGCAAACCCAGATTACTAAATCTGACTCTAATGTGGCTTTTCAGATGAAACAGCATTAAATGACATTAACGCTACACATTCACTGGCAGCTTTAATGGAGATTGCTCAGAACTAGCCCTTCTTTACCCTCTTTGTATTTTTAATGAGGTGACAGAGAGAGGGAAGATTGGAATAGGATGGTCTTACAACATGCTGAGCTGGGATCAGATACAGTCCGTCTATTTGTGTAATGTTCCATCAGCTCTCTTAAAGGGTTGGGGTTAACTTCTTCAGTGTGACTGACATTTTTAGAGCATAGGCACCACCACTGGCAGAACTCAAAAGGACTTTTAGAAAAATATTACAGCAATTACTAACACGATTGACACGATGAGACAGCTTTTCTTTCTTTTTTTTCATGTTTCTTTAAATTCAGGCCCAGATTAGCGTTTACTGCTGGCTTTGGAGATGAACAAACTAGTTTGTGATTATCACTGTGGTTTTCTAAGCCTCCGAATTAGAAGACCATTTGCTCTAAATCTTTCCTAATTCAGCATCTATGTGTGGGCATGCCCTGAATCACATGTTGCTGCTAGTGCCTCGAAGACAAAGTGGAAAATAAAATAAACTAAGATAATGATATATTCATTTCTGAAAAAAGAGAGGAATGTGTGGAGAATTGAAGAATCAGAAATGAACCCAAGAAGTTTCTTGGCTCGGGTTGGGAGTCTTCAAAATTCATCTGTTTCTCTACTGCTTTCCAAGCAAGATGTTTTTTCTGCTCCATCTCTGTGGCAACAGCACCTTTCCCAACGCAGAAAACATTAACACTGCAAGGAGCGTCGCCAAGAGAAGAAGAAGAATGACAACACAGGGGTCATGAATTATACAAAAGGTGTTAGAAGCTTTTCAACACTTAACATCATTAAGGCCTGTATTAATTGCTGTTAAGAGGCATTGTTAATCATATCTGTATCACTTCTTTGTTATGGTTCAAGACAGTTCTTTCATAACAGACTCATGGCGTGCTGGTAAGAGAGGTATGTACTCATCAACACAGACCATGATATGTACCCTTTGTAGTGCTTCCTATGCACATGGAATCCACAGCGAAAACAATACAAACCTCTTAAACACCTAATCATCAAAGTTCAAAATACTTTACGTTACAAATTATGAGTAGCATGGACCCTTTCAGACCTTTCAGTTATCTCTTCACAGACTGGTTTAAATTGAGAATTATTATTATTATTATTATTATTATTATTATTATTATTATTATTATTATTATTATTGGTATGTGCTATGCATCATGTCTGACAAGTTTTTTTTTTTTTTATTTGTTTTAAAAGTGTATTTATGTATTTTGTCTTTTTTTTTCCTTTGCTTTTTTTCAAATTCTAATCTTCCAAATGTGTATCAAAACAATGATAGAAAGTCAACTCCTAATAAAACTGACAACAATAAAAGGTTCAGCATCCTACTGGAAAAATTTAACAAGCAGACTGGGAAAGTGGCAGATCAAATATTCTGTTGGCAACTTTTTTGTGTCTTGAATCACAATCAGTCCAAAATTCTGCAGACACAATGGACAGTATAGTCTGGTAGCTGCTTGTGTGCAACATCCCGTTGTTAGTTAAGGTCTGGACTTGCTGATTGGCTTATTAATAAAAAAGGTTACTAAATAAGGATGCATTCACATCAGGATAGTCTGCTAGCCTCGGTTCAATTAGAGACTCGACTCAGTTGTACGGGGGTGTATCTATGCAAACGGAGATCGCCTTCATGCTGCACGAGCCAAACCATAAGAATAATTTTTCCCCATTCTCACCAAAGGTGGCGCTGCACTAGTATTTAGCAAAAGAGAGGAAACATTATTTCCTCCACTATCGAGCGAAACACTGAGCACGAAACTATCATTGTTTTTTTTTTTTAATTTTGTCTTATGCAAGTATACTGCAGACATACACTGCATCAAAGGGTGCAGTATAAACAAGGCAGAGGGCTCTTAGCTCAATCGCTACCCACATTGCAATACTACACAAAATGCAGGAGGTGACCTTCTATTGTAACTTTGTAGTCCAATTCCTGTATTTAGTTTGCTTGAAACAGACCAAAACCTGCATTTGTAGGTGGATCGAGTGCGCTTCTTTGATCTGAATCCAAAATTTGTTTGGTGCATTCACATTTCCCCAAATGAAGTGGACTCTCCAAACAAACGGACTAGGATTCTAGTGAATGTGCCCTGAGACAGGTATTTTTGGGACGCTTACAGCAATAAATATGGTGAAACTATAGACAGTGTCATTGGGGAAAAAAGGAACACCAGAATACTGAAACCAGGCAGCATACAGCAATGACATAAAAATGTAGCCGTAGGAGAAGCCAGTGTGACACCAGTTTATTATCAATTCCTTATTGACTACGTGTGTGATTACAATAGCCAACAAGCAAGGCACAGATTCACACTGCCTCCAGGATTTCTGCAAGGACTTTGTAAATCTGTATATTTATTGAATGAAAGAAATAAATGAATGAAACATTTGTGAGTTTATGGACTCACGGGTCTCCATCGTGTGTAGCTCCCGCTGCCTGTGGGATGGTCACATAACATGGTAATGTTGATATTGGACAAGCTACAGTTAGTTATACTGTGTGTCAGGTGGTGGTGTGCTGGACAGCTGGACCCTTGTTTTTTTAAAACCTAGAAGCATCTAAGGGAGTATTTTTTTCCACAATGTAACATGGTAGCAGCAACATCCAGTTTGTTTGTGTGGAATTGTGAATATATAATTTTATCACCGTAAAACACAAACACACTGAATTCCATAAATGCAGCAAGCATCACATACTACCATCACCTCCAGTTCTGCCTGCAGCCTGGAAACCAGCATTACAGGCAGATATAAGCAAAGTTAGGATGTATAAACTCTGTTGAAGCTGGTTTATTTTTCATCTTAAAATAATGTCAAAGATTATTTAAAGTTTTTATTGATGTCTTGCAGGAATGTGAAGTCAAAAGTTGGATTTTTACATCTACCTGATTTGTAATCCGTCTTCATACACTGGTGAAAGTCTGAAAGGCTGGGCCATTCACCCAAAAATATGGCACCTCAAGGAAAAGAAATGTTTGTTGTTGTAGACTGATATCTAAGCTAAGCTAACAACTGCTATCTCTGTAGCAAGGCCATCATATTATTTGTATAAGACATCAAACCCAGTTAGCAGTAGCTAAAGCTAGCTCTCCTAACTTACAATTAAACTCAACTAATATGAAATGTGCATTTCAAACACATCTACTTGCAGTTGTGTCCAATTAGCCCCTCTGATAGCTGAAAGCCATCTCTGACAACAGTCTTCTTTTTTTTTGGCACTCTATTGAAAGAAATATCTGGGTCTTCTTTCCTGTTGTCACACTCAACTGCACAACATATGGACGGCATCTCTGACAACCTGAATGAGTCACTGTAACACCAGATACCGGTGCAGGTACTCAAAATGACAGCTGCTAGAGTTTAAGTGTGGCAAACAATTGATTAGGAAGAGAGATTGAGCTGCTGAAAGCATTTAATTTTTGCCTTTCTATGGAGGTAAAGAGGACAGCTGCATGGCATCTACAGTGTTCGACCACATCCAGTCTACTGAAGACAAATGAGTGCTCCAATAAAGGAAGAAAATTATATTTATATAAAAATAATTAATAAAAGAAAAAAATTGAGATTGATTCTTATTTAAAGATAGACATAAAAATAAGTAGGAATATTCTAAAAGCCATGAAAAGTCTATTGTGGGCAATTAGTGGCTTTTTGGCATCTTCTACTGGTGAACTATCACAGCACAACAGCAGTTTGTTCACTCATTGTTCAGTAATCAGCCGCCACTATCAAGGTGGGATACTTGTGGCAATAACATCAATATAACAATCATGGCCTGGAGACAACAATCCTTTTCCATTCATGTGTACATACTCACAATGTAGAAAAACTCACAATAAAAGCTTTGACTAAAGACTAGACTATTCTTAAGTACTCATGTAAGACTCTTACTTTGAAATGCATTGCAGCACCAAAAACAATCATAGTAAGCTTTTAGCTGGATGCACATGTTCAACCATGGCGAAATGGTTGAAAAGTTCTCTGCAGTTCATTGTTTCACCTACAGACAGTTTTGAATACCTATTTTTGTTAATAAATACATACACAACAGAAGTCACTGCTCTTCACTTAAAAAAAACGTATTAACCATTTTGAAAGCAGTTGCAGCCAATGTGCATCCTCTCAGACAGTGTGGTTGCAAACACTCAAACTGTGGTCGCAACCTGAATCCTCCAACTGGGCCATCTTTTAGTGATTAAATCTTAAAAATCCTTCTCGCTATCATTTTAATTAGGTTACAAGGTGTGCAGTCTTGCAGCAGAGAATGAAAATGTAGTTTGCATTTTTTAAAATTAATTTTATTTACGAGTCATAAAATGCAGTTATATTCTTCAAACAAAAAGCATTTCTGCTCATTTATTTTCATTTGAGTACTGAATCGCTTCCATTGAACTATTTCATATGGGGCACGACCTCTTTCCCGATATGAAGACACTCCACTCTTCTCTGGCTAAAGATCATGATCCAGAATTTGGAAGTGCTGATTTTTTTTATATTCATTTTATGAAATGAGTGCGACTACTTTCTGAGCAGATGTTTTTATTCTATATTTTCACATAAGGTGTCATATAAACAAGGCTTTCATATCTGCAAAGAGCTTTTACTTTGGAAAATAAATTTACTTTACAAAGGTTGTATTGACTCCACTAAGCCAATGAACAATAGATGTTGAAATTTAGGGTGTGGCGATACAGCAGTATTTTCCTGTTGACAGTTTTCCCTTGAACCAAATGGAAAAAATCCCAAAAACCACAGCTAAGTAAATGGCTTAGACTACTTTACAACAGCTGGCAGCTAAAATGATGTTTAGAGATCAGATAATGATAAAACTCGACAGGCTGCATTCTGCAACAAATTGTGGGTTTTGAACGTACCCTATGTATGTGAGCACTGGAAAGACAGTATACGCTTCTTCAATAAGATACAAGTCAGATACAATTACTTCCACAACTTAAGTAAATATTAGCCATTTGACGAGATCTGCAGTTAGCAAATTAACCAACAGTGGATTTTCAGTATTCAAGGATATATTTATGTCTAAAAGGTTCACATCATGTGTGTGTTATGTAAACCTTTATGCTCTGTATTTTTGTGTGTTTTGATTCTAGTGTATTTTACCCAACTTATGAAATACTTGGAGTGAATGCGTTTCAGCTATGACAAATATAAAAGAAATGACGATAAACCTTGTTTTCTTTTTATTTCTGTCTTTAAAGGGGTCACTAATATTTCAGTTTAATCAACTGTGCAGTGCTGTGCCACCCTGACCGAGATGGTACACCACAAAAGCACAGTTAACACATCCAGAAAATGGTTCCAACATCCTTGCAATGAACCCTTTCTAATTTGGTGATACAGCATTCCTGTTTACACATGGAACAGATCAGGAGCACAACTGGATGATTATATTACTTGGTGACAACCCAAACTATATTAGTGCAGTGTTACGACCCTGCTTTGCTCTGTAAATCATTCAAACGAAACCTTTTTATGAAATATTGAAATCTTGAACAAACTAGAGTTCTGTATAGTATTACATTATACTCTTTCTGTGATCATTTTACTGGAGCCTAAACAATAAAATTATGTTTTGCTGCAAAGAGCACTGGGAAGTAGTAATTTGACCACTGAGAATTTTCCATGGTCATGCTGGTTAGGTTTCTGACCAGTGGTGGTCAAAGTGGTCATACACAGTAAGTGCCCAGGGTTCATTGAGCTCCAAAGACAAGCATTAACTTGTGAGCCTTCAGCAGAAAGGCTCAACTGTGTACATGAGTCAAGTGACCAACTGATGACAGTAAAAGGTTAGGACAGTAAAAAGATAGTTTGGACTGGCATTTTTGTGCTAACATTTTATTTTTGCTCATTCGTTTTAACAGAAATATTCTTCTTGGGTTACAGAGACTAAAAATGCAAAAAAAAAAAGAATAGTATTAATATACTGAAAGAACACATTCTGTCATGTGGGTGGTACTCATGGTTTAAAATGATAAATGAACTCGATATCTTTTTCAAAATTCTTGTTTTTGTGGCTTTTGGCAGTATCTTCAACGACAAACATTCATTGCTTTGGGTTTGGTGCTGCCTTTACCAGAAATGATCTGCCAGCTATACTGTCATGCTTTGAAGGCATTTTGTTTTCACCACATAGGTTTCAAACCTCAATCATACTGAAATCATTGCTCCAAAGCACAATGGCAAATAACGCAAAAATACAATTACTAAATGCGAACATTTCACACTTCAGCCAGAGCTTTTAAAGATAAATAGTTAAAGGGGTGCTATTATGGTATTTCGAGTTTTCTGAGCTTTCTACAGTGTTACAGTGTTGAACAGTGTTTTTTATCACCTAAACGCATGTTTGAGTTTGAGTTTGAGTTCCAGCGCTCTCTCCGTTCGGTTTCCATGGCAACGAAAAACGCGTCGTTTTAGAGAGTTTTTTTCTACTTGGAAATCCTTGTGACGTCCCGGGGGATAAGGTTTGGTGATTGGTTACCTTCTACTGGTTAACAAGGGCATGTACAAATACATCAGGCGGGTGGAAAACGTCAGATAAAGTTATTTCCAACGATGGCTGGTGAGTTTGCCAAAGAGAGACATTCTGCTGCATTCGTTGCTGTGGGTTGCTGTTTTCCACTTCGTTTTCAGGGTCTGATTCAGGTTCCAACTTGTAGGGCTGTATGCTATGTGTTGACATTGTATTTTGTTTTGTTTTTTATTGAGTTCATATCCTTCTAATCTCCTATCTCCTTGAGTTCCTAATCCTTCTGTTTATGAGATGTTACAATGACGGCGAAAGCAGGTGCGGTGCGCGCTCCCGATGTAGTGCAGTGGCGGGAGGCGGGGCTTAATGCGGAAGAGTCTCAATCCACTCGTTTTGCCCACAGGCTGATCTGACAGCCTACGGAGAGGGTCGGTCTGAAGTAAATGAAGCGATTTGTGACAATAACTCCATCAATCCCAGCCCTTCTGGTCTCAGAAAGACAAGCATTAACTTGTGAGCCTTCAGCAGAAAGGCTGAAGGCTCACAAGTTAATGTGAATCTTCACATTAACTGAAAATTAGCCTGAAATGCACATAATAGTTCCACTTTAAGGTTTTAAATAATTCCACCTTCATTTACAAAAAACAAATGCTGCCAAACAAGTAAAAGTACAATTTTTTTCTTAATTAGTAATTAATTCTTAATTAATGTGGACATTAGAAACTCTTATATACTCATTAAGAATGCATCAATTAAATTTGGTCTCACTGTTGATAACTGGCTTACAATGTTTGTCTCTTAGCGGTTGAACCAGAGAGACACAGAAACCATTTCTTATACTTTGCATCATCTGGATCTTTATTTTCACTTTAGTGTCTCTGTACACTTGGTGGATGACCATAAGCAATCTAAACAGCCAGATTGTGTCCTCTGCAGGATTCGCTTTCACTCACTTCCCGAAACAACTGTCTGAAAAGAGTGTTACCTTTTAGGCTACCGTCTCAATGTTCATCTGACAGGCGTAATAGTGGTCCTGCATTTCTGTGGCGCATTTACTAAGGCTTGGTCACTCTACTATAAAGATACTGTATGTAACCATATTGCAATAAAATCTGAAAAATGCAAAAAAGAAAGAAAGAAAATTACAGCAATGGTGCAAGTGTCACGGACTATATTATCTATGTTTCCAGAGGGCACAAAATAATAAACACAACAGCTGTTTTCGTAGTAACAATAATATCTAGTTTTGACGTTTGTGGTAGTACGCAATAAAACAACATGTAAAGATCTATTGTTAGACTCACCATTATAGTTACTTGCTATGATTTCTGTTTTATTTGTTTGTTTGCTCTCCATAATGATGCAGGTTTAAATGTTCAGGTGTTTTCTTTGGTTAGGGTTTGTGGCAGTTTGCATGCAGTTCCTAAGTTGCATTTCTTAAAGCTGCTTTCCTTTGCAAAATATATGCACCATAGTGGGTCACCAAAATTTTGAGAGGGAATGAGAATGAAGTGAGGTTAAACTGAAATATAACAAAGATTGGATTTTAAAAAAAAAAAAAAAAAAAAAAAAAAAAGCGGGAACTCTTTTAGATTAAATTTCAGTTAATGAAATGTCTTAATTTACATAACTCTCAATTCTGTTCATTTTGCAATGTTTGATTTTTACTCAGTCAAATCTTAGTTCACAGTTTAGAGGATAAACAGGACGTACTCAGGTAATTTGGTATCTTTGATTAAGATAGAATCGACTCAAATGTTTATTTCTAAACACTCATGAGAAAAGTCAATCTAAATATGAGCCTAAATTATTAACCTAAACCTCCAATTGGTCTTTGTTGTTCAGTCTTGATTTGCTGTTTGTGTTTAAGCATTTCTTATCTTCCTGAAGCCACTGAGGCATCAACAGGACCAAACTACAGCTGCAAAGTTAATTAATGTGATTTATGCCTGTTTGGTTGCTTGCTAGCTTGCACATTTTTGAGGAGAGCAGCATCATCTGCAAGTCATTGTCTTTGGTAAATAAGAAAAAGTTGACTTTTTAGCGAGGTTAATGCTGACTTACTCCTATGTACACTGATCTACAAGCATACAGAGCTTGCTTGATTTGCGTGATACACATGCAAGCTCTACTTAGGTCTGTGCATTATTCCTAAGCAGTTTGAGGAGTTACCACATGAACACAGGGCAATAAGTTACATACTGTGTAAGAGTTCACTCTGAGGAGAATTCATTTGATTATGAATAGAGGCAAAAACGTTATGATGTTTAAAAGATGCAACAGTACTAAACAAAAATCAGCATATTCTGATGATAGAATTGTGTACATGTGTGAGATTTGAGATATGTTGTATCATTGTCAGAGGCTCAAGTATGTCCTGCTGCTCTCGTATATTTATATCAGCCAGCAGTGAAACCAATGAAAATAATAGTAATTGTTGATTCTTGCCATCATTCATCCAGTTGGTAATTCCGCCATTTTTCAGTGTCTGTCAGAGTCACACTGCAGTTGGAGAGGTGGGGCTATTTAAGGCTACCACCCAGCCATTCGGCTTGGGGGTCCACATGTGGTCCTGAGGTCCTCATTTTGATTCTAAACCGCATTGACACCAAAACAAACAAACTCTGCTCACTGCACCAAACAGGCCTGAAAAATTATGGGCACAGGGAGGGATATGCAATTACAACAGCTAATTTGCGGTCACCAAACTAGCCTCATTCCCAGTGCCCCCCAGCAACCCCCAATTTTGAATATTGGGAAGGAGTGTGTATGTGTGTTTGGCTGGTGTCTGAGAAGGGGCTCTGGGAAAAGTTCCCCCTCACAGCTGTAGCAAGGTCAGGCAGCACCAGGACGATTAGCATTGCTCATCACATACAATTAGGGTTAGCGTTCTGCAAGGAGGCATCTGTTGCTAATTGAAGCAGAATAGATATTGAGGAGGTCCACGCTTTCCCCATGAAGAAGAGAAAAAAAAAAGCTCAACTGGAAGTAAATAGATTTTGGCTTGTGTGAAATTAGAACTGTGAAGCACCTGCACATCATCCAGAATAATTCTTTCAGTCAGAGGTTTTGTGTATCACTGTTTGGAATTAGTTGGTTATTACGCCAACAACAATTGGTCAGGTTATTTAAAAATGATTGATAAACTGGTTCCAAAGTGTTATCAGTACATAAAGCCACATGCAGGCATGCAGAGACAGACAAAGAGACTTGCGTTAAGAAGGAAAGAAGGGGGATGGGAGCTGGAGACAAGAGACTGAGCACATCAGAGTGGAGCCAAAGGATGCCCGTGATGGCAATGTGATGCGACTGAGCCGTGCGCCCACTGGCCAGCTGACATCAGCCAGCGCCTCACTGACCAAAGCTCCCGGCCCCTTCATGCCAAGGCCAGATGCAAACAAAGAAAACCAAAGCAAGCATGCACAGACACACATCCAAACATATTCTGTGTTCAAGGCGACACCCAAAACAACACAACATGCAAGATAGATGGCAGGATTGTGCTTTGGAAAAATGTGCCATAAAATATGTGGACTTACAATATACATATTATTGTAAAGTAAAGCCTAAATAGTAAGAGAGGGTTCAGCAACACATTTAATAACTGTTTAATAAGAATCTGCAGCCATATCCAGCAATCTGGCAACTTTTCAAAATGGTAGACTCATAAACTAATTAACAAATAATAGAAGATGATTAACACTTGAATCTGTAAATTTACTTCTTTCTGCTACTTTTACTAAGAAATGATAAATGACTTGTTCCTCTATGCACTCCCCAAAGTAAATGTAAATTAATGACCTAAAGTATTGTATATGAAAAGTGAATTGAAAGTATTTTTTCTTAATATTTCTTCTCAGTATAAACACAACTTGTCGTTAACCTCCCCCATGGTCACAACAAAGGACAAAGCAAAGACAAAGAAGTGGCATTTAGCCCAAATTAGGACACAAAAGAGGATCTTTGAGAAGGGGAATCACTTTTATCAGCCATTGGCTTGTATATGTTGGAAGAAGTGACAGAAAAATAAATTATGATTAAGAACATTGCAGTGTTATATCTTTGCTTGCTACAAGATTATTTTATGTTCTCCTCATACCAGAGACACCTTTTGGCACATACACGTTGCACACACATGCTGAAGTGTTCCTGTGGAGCAACAGAGCATATCAGACCTTATCCTCTTTGACCTTCACTGTTTGAGTCTGTGGTAGGGCCTGGCTGGTTGAGGCAGTGTCTGTGTCATGAGGGACGCCCAAAGCCTACCTCATAAACACTGTAGCTCAGGGGCTCTTTTTTTCTGACTCTAATAAGTGCAAAGCACCATATATTCTTAGTGTCGACTTTCAGCCAGCAAATCTTGATACTTCAGCCATGAATCCAGAGCCACTGTGGTTAGAAAGTGTTGTTCATCTCTAGTGTTATGTCTACAGTCTTTCACATCATTCTTAATCAAAAGGTAAATCAAAGCGTATTCTTCAGTTTATCTACCCATCACACATTGTTTCCTTATTGTAACATGACATGCACATATGTGGGAATGCTCTGAACTATTAATGTGGATAAAAAAGTGTAATATTAAAAGAGCAAAACATCAATATCATATTCATAATGTCTTGATTATATCATTATTTGAGCGCAGCTGATCAAATCAAATCAGGATTGAATGATGATTACATTCTTTTGTACAATTCATAATTCTTCACGTCCCATTTTAAGTGTCCACCAAAAGAGGAGACAAAAATATTTTTAGAAAAGAAGAATTAATTGAATTACAACGTATTTTTTAGCAACATTCATATTTTCATTACATCAATTTCATGAAGGCTTGTAAAAATCAGATATTGAGACAACTCTGCCACAAATCAAGGCATCACATGAAATGTTTTGTGACAAAACAGTCATGGCATGATAAGATAAATAGTACAATTGTTACACAATCTAAAGTTTCTCACATAATATTTAATATTTAATCTGAAGAGAAAATACTTCTAACAAGGAATGTGAAAAGAAAAATCTTGTTATATTAAACATTTTACATCAGAATATGATATAAATCCTCTAATTTTTTTCTGCAGTGCTGGAAAGACCCCCTCTCTGCAGTCTGGAGGTGTGCAGATGTGAGGAGAGTTCATTAAATTAAACACATAATTGTAATATTTGGAACATTTACACATGCTATCATCTGACACATGATATTTTCAACAGTGTTGTTATGATTTTGATTATTTTCTTTCAGTGTGTCACATGTTATTACAGGAAAGCCAGTGTCATTCAGTCGTGAAAATAGTAGCTAGCGGTTTTATAGGTGGCCTTTATTCTACAAGGCCAAATTGTCTGCAAATGTACAGTTCACATGGCATTGATCAGTTAAAACTGGTGACCTTATATTCATTATATAATTAAAATCCATTCTCTTACCAAGTTGGTTAAGATGTTGGTTTGATTTGTGGCAAACAGAACTTTTGAGCATGCAAAATAATTCCCAGTAATGGCAGTTCAGCCTGTATGGAAGAAATTGATTTTATTTAGGGGCTGTTAATCAGTGAGACCCATCTAAGTGTGCCTGCTCTACCTACAGTAGCTCTTAAATCCAGCCTTGTAATAACCCTCTGTAATTAGGACTGAGACACACTAACAAGAGAAACTACCATCATCATCACTCAACCACCTCATCATCATCACCATTCTCATTATCAAGCCTAAGATCAAATTCCAGCCTGGCTCCAGGATAGTGGGACTTCAGTGCACCTGATGTATTGTGTATCATTAGATTGTTGTTATTACTGTGCCATGGGGAGTCAAACAGGATGGAGATTCACTCTCGTAATATTCCGTTCAGCTTACTAGGGAGGACCCACTTGACATTCTCCACCAAATGACAACTATACATTGAAGAAAAGGGCTGACACGTTAATTTGTTTACTCCCACTTTCTTCTTATTTCTTCCCACTCACATATAAGCAAGACTTAAAATCAACTCCACATGGCACAAGTGTTTGCATCCTTGTCTGCAGTGGTCCAAATGGCTCTGAGTATTGATCTTGACCAAGATAAAATCAACTTGTGTCTGTTGTTTAATTTGTCTCAATTAACAATGCAGAATGCACCATCCATCTGAAAGGGAACGAAACCCATGAGTGACACCACTGAATGGCAACCAGGCTTGTCCATGCAGCCTCTGCCAGCCCAACACTTTGCTCCCACTCAGCGCTGCAGGGCAGCTACTGCTAAAAAGGCAGCTGCCCGATGATCGATGACTTCATCTAGTCTGCCTGATTCCTCCACTTGTGCTGAGAGAACACTTAATGTAACGGGCCCACAGAGAAACGCCTTGATTAAATTGTGAAAGCACGGAGCCACGGGGAGCCACTTACAGGGAGAAGCTTTCTGTGCAGGAGTCTTTACCCAACCATACATACACTCACTGACATATATGTGATGCCACAAACACACAGCATCATTCTCAGCTCATTGTGCAGCTCAGAAAGCATTCACACACACTCACACACTCACATACCACTCTACTCTGTTGCCAGCAGGGCCAGATCATCCAGCACAGCTGGTGTATCCCAATGTTGACTCTCCAGTTGGGGAGGATTGCTGCAGGGATTTACCATATCACTGTAGGCAGTGCAGAGATTGGTGCCGTACGAGTCCATCAAGCTTTATCTCTCCCCAAGGTACCCACACAAATCTCTCCAATAAATAACCTGTTCTTAATTCTGATTTCTTAATGCAACTCCTGCAGAGGAGATTAATCAGTTTCAGTAAGTAGCTTGTTCACACACAGTTCAAACAAAGAAGCTGTAAAAACTTTTTTTGAAGACCTGATTGCATTATTTTATTTCTTTCCAGAGGAAGACTCAACACCTTGCAGATCCGGTATACTCACATTTTCACACACAGTCCCACACACAAACACACATTAACACTCATGGCACTTCTTCCCAAGCCCTCCCAACATCTGCTTGTTCTTCCTCTGATTAAAAAAATCCTCTGCGTTTCATTATCGCTGATTTGCATAGTAATAGCGTGCATATTAAGCAGCTACTTCAGAGGGTGGGCGGTCTAATGAATGCCGCAGTCTCCTCTGTTTTAACTCAATTTTTCCTCATCCATATTCAGCCATGTGCCCCCTCCCAGCTCCCTCACGACCCCCCTGCCCTCAGGGATGGCAATTCTGTTTCCGGTGAAACGCTTCCTCCAGCCTCTCCCCAAATCCCAGAACCCTCTCCATTAATCCAATTAATTAGAGCCATTGATATGCAGCCCGCTTAGACCAAGCAGCTGTTTGCCTGCCAATTGCCTTGCTATGAGAAAAGGAGTGAGGGTGGAGGGGGTGGGTCAGGTTATGAAGTCTCACCATCCACCGCACATACAACAACATTTAACACTCAGCAATGAGAAAGTCACCACCCACAATGATCCCACCACTCATCTGTCCTTAAAACCACGTGGAGGATTCTCATGGTTGAGTCCTGACAGGAGAAACTCCAAGCTTGTTCTATCAAGTCTCTAGAGGCTAAAGACCAGCTAACCTTTTTCTCTTTCACACAGTCATCAGACCATTTAAATATTTGGCATTTTGCCACTGTTTTGACGTACTGAGTCTGGGTGGAAAACTGGCTTGTTTAAACATGTGTGAGAAAAAGAACACTGGTAACTAACAATCAAATCCATTTTGTTTCATTCATACTTATACTGTTTTATTACCCTGGAGCATAAGTTCCTTCATAGGGAAACAAAAATGAGGGCAAAATAGATGAGAAATGGAAACTTATGCCCTTTTATTCAATCAGCCCCCACATAGTCCTCTGAGGTTCACCAAGAGGAAGCTAAATATACATCAATGGATAATAATTCTCCCAATATAGTATTGAAAATAGAAAAGCTGCTAAGAGATGTCCCTTGGCACCCGCAGTAAGAGGTGTGCCTCCGAATTACCATATAGAAATGAATTGTCGCGACAGTGTCTAATGTTTTGTGACACAGCACGAATGTGCTCTCCCTGGTCCAATCCAGAGCTGAAGCCGCTCATCGGAGATATTAGATTAAGAAGTGCAGGACTAGAAGGGTAATTCACTTTTCTGCTCCACTGGCTATCATTGCCAAGCAAAAGAACGCTGGTGGTAAACTATCCCTGTTGTCGCCTTGAGCGTGTCTCCCTCTTTCTCTTTTTTTTTTCCCTTCCCATAGTTTTCAAGTCATCTGTTTCTCACAATAATACAGATGCCGTATAGTAATCTGATACAATGCATTATAAAAAAAAAATTTAAAAAAAGCTAAATACTATTCCCATGTTGACTTTCGTATAGTGATGCTTAAATCATTTTATTTAAATGATTAAATATTTTAACTTCTTCATGTGTATTTGGGACACAGAAAACAAAACAAGCCCTCCTGTGAAATATACAATGCAACATGCTACAGAAACCATGCAGCACTCAGTTATATTCAGATAGTTTTAAGAAAGACAAAAATTTGTACAACCCCAATTCCAAGGAAGTTGTGACCAGTGAATGTACATAAAAACAGAATACATGATTTGCAAATGTTTTTTAACTTATATTGAATACAGTACAAATAGACATTATTTAAGTTCAAACCGATAAACTTTGTTGTTGTTTTTTTTTTTTTATAAATATATCCTCATTTAGAATTTGATTAGAACAACTCCCATCTTCATTGGTACTAAGGTTGTAATTCATCAGCTCTGAGTATATTAGGATACGGATCATTTATCTCTTGATGACACTGACATAATTTCAGTTTGTCTTCTTGTTCTGTTTATATTTGCAGTGAGTATAGTATAAAATATGCATAAACTTCTCCTCAAAGTCTTACTGTTCTAGCATTAAAGTGCATAAAACTTAGCCCGAACAATTCAACCAAATATATAACAAGATATATATATATATATATATATATATATATATATATATATATATATATATATATATATATATATATATATATATATATATATATATATAATAAATAACAAACCAAAAGATAGAGCACAGACCTCTGTTAAACCATTTGAATTTTTTCTCTTCTTTTCTTTTCTTTGCTTTTCCTTTCTGTTGCCACTGGTTGTGGGGATCATGTTTGAGTTAGAATCTCTCATGGTAAATTTATCATTATCTCCTCATAGTGTAGAATAACTTTAAAAATTTGAATCCAGGCAGTGATCCCGATCACCCCAAACTCTGTTTGCTTCTTCTTCCATTTCTGAGATTTCCCAAACATTTCACTAAAATCCATCAATAACTTTTTCAATTCAGTTGCTAACAGACAGACAGACAGACCAAAACTTCTGGAAACAAAACTTCCACCAGCTGAAGTAAAAAGAAATACATTTTAATCCATTCAGCTAAAACCTATTAGTGTAGATCCTCACCAATACACACGCACTCAAGACATTATATTATTATTACCAAATATGTCTTTAATTATTACTAGACAAATTCATTTGTCAGTGTATAATTAAATGTATTTTAACTGTCACCGGTTACAGCAAAAGCAGGTATGTGTGAGTCCAACAAATGATTGTTTGTGCAATGGGTACATTATGAACTGCCCCTGGAAAAGGTTAAACTGATTTTCTTGTCTGTAAAGTACGGGGATGACACGATACCCTTTATATGGGATAACAAGAAGGTTTATTGTAATTTCACACCTTATAACACACCAAACAGTGTTTTAAAAACTCATAAAGGTGTTTGCTACAGCAAGCAAGAGTGTGAGAAATTCAGGAAGGCAAAAAGATGCTGAGTGATTTGATCAACTATAAGTCTGAATGACAAGTAGGAAGGGGTTAGGAGTTAGGAGCTTGCTCAGTGAAAAAAACTCTCATACTACTACCTACTTAAACTCACTTTCACAAGAAAAATTGTTGTGCTTAGTACCACATTGCTTGCCCATGTTACAACTTCATGATTTTCCATTATAATTTGTGAAATGGTCTCTTGGGCAATTAAGTCTTTTGCTCTTTAAGCTTACTTGTTTTTCTCCAATGAACTTGCTGGAATTATTACTTTGATCAAACCACTGCCTTTAACTTCTTTGAAAAGGGAATTTATGTATTTGCAAATAAACTAAAAAATCCACTTCATCCATGGCAGTTTATGCATTTTTCCTGAAAATTCTTGTTTGTCCTCAACTAGTTTTTTTTTTTTAATTATTATTATTTTACATCCTCTTTGCTCACTTTCACAAGTACTGCTGGGTTGTCCACTAAAATGACGATATTTAGTCAAAAGTTCTTGCATTTGTGACAGAACGTAATTCCTTTGACACATTGTTCGTGGCATTTGTGCCAATAAAGTAAATATGAATTGAATACCTTCCTGGCTCGCAGATGTCACCAGTTGACACACAACCAGTAACTTCCCGCCAGTAGTCACCCCTAATCTGACAAACACTTGTTAGAGTGATGGAGTTTGACACAGTGCTTGGGATTGTGAGAAAGTGTGCTGTAGTGATGGCCACCAGTTTCCCGAGCTAAAGAGAGCAGTCGTCACCTGGCTGTGTTAAACAGTGTCCGAAATTTTCCTTTTTAGGTCAAATAGGAGGCAAGTGTAACAATTACTGTAACAGTTAGTGTATTTAGTCGATGCTGCCTTGTATAATCATCCTTTTTAATTTGTAATTTATCTTTTGAACAGTTTGTCAGATGGCTAGTGCGTTTACTTCACACCAGCTGGACCTCAAAGGGTTTAGAGCCATTTATTTGGTTGATTCAACATAGATTTTGATGTAAACACAAATAATTATTAATAAAGATGACACAATTTCCACCAGAAGAGTGATGTAAACAAAGGTAAAAATGCTAAGTAATGTTTGTAGAAGCTGCAAAATGAAGCTGTGTAATCCTGAAAACAGGAGTGCAGGTTGTAATTGGTTTAAATATTCACACATCTATTAGACATGTGTCATCTTCACAGCCACCATCCTCATGCAAGGTTACTGTACACACACACAGTCACTGGCAACCTGTGAATACACTCTTCATTATTACCAGCAACAGGACATAACATTTTTTTTTGTTACAATTAGCACCATTTAAACAGACTTTGTTTAAACTTAAAGCTTAGCTGATCAAACCAGTTTGGCCATGCTAACTATGATGGGCTGAACCTGTGGTAAAAAGCTGCTTCTATCTTGCTGTTTGCATGCATTACACATGGTTTATATAAAACAAGTGATGGCGGCAAACCAGAATCCTTAAAGATAAACAACCTAGCTGCCTTAGACATATACAAATTAAAAATAATAATAATAATAATAACGAGAGGTCTTTAAGAACTTTAGTCAGCCATATTGTGTAATGGACCATATTAGTGCCACTTTATGTGCTACAGACTGAATAGGTTTTTATTAACATTATAAAGGACCAGACAGGTGAACTATCCAAACCAAGTGATATCAATTTTACAGCAAATTGCTCTCCTCTGTTTGAACCCTTACACGGTCGTGTGTGCAAAACCCCACCCATATGCATGCAGAAAAAGTATTTGCTGGATTGTATAGCAGTCAGCCAGATGTGTGAACAGCCTGCTTTCCCACAAGATTTAAACTTTTCCTTTTCAGTTCATGTATCACTCTCTTAGTGCGGTGGTGAAGCAGAAGTGAAACCAAAGACAAATCAAGACCAGCTTTTAAACAGGATGCATAATGCAGTGGAGGTGAAATCAGATGAGAGAAAGGTTGATTTGTTTATCCTTGATGAAGTGTTGATGTTGGAGGTCTTTGTTTCAGGAATATACAAATCAGTCTGTTTAAGATATTTTGGTACCTCACTTTAGGGACTGACAAGAAAGCATTAGCTTGAACATGAACATGCTGGGAAATGTGCAACAGAGGATTGCTTTGTTTCAGCCACAAGCTCAGTCCCTCACTGTATATTTTCCATCATCTCAGCTGCTTTTCTCATTGTCTGAACAGGCATAAGAGATTGTCAGTGGAGGACTGATTACAGGACAATTAGTATAATTGCCATTTTAAATAATATAACCTGCGTTGAATATTCATGCTAAGTGGAAACTAAGATATTCTCAATTTATCAGCATGATCGTTTGACCGCATGACTGGAAAAAGACATTTCCTGAGAGATAAGGGATGAATAGTCATATATATATATATAGATATATATATATATCTATATATATATATATATATATATAGATAGATATATATATATCTATCTATATATAGATATATATATAGATATATATATAGTTTTGCTGCTAAAACCTGCAGAAATCCTAGAAATAGGACTGAAAGGCTGACTTGACCCAATCTGGACTGATTCCGAACCTCTCAGGGCTCACTACAAAGAGATGAAGTGACGGAGAATAGAAAGATAGGAGGTGTCTATTCATCTAGGTGAGGAAGTGCCTCCCTGCAGCCCCCCACCCCCTCCTATGTCTTCTGAGGCAGAGAGCTGTGACTGAAACACATCGTTGCACCTCAGTCGGGATGAGCTCCATATAAACGGGGGGGAATGGGGAGCACAGAAGGAGCATGGGAGAGAAAGCCGATTGGAGGCTGAAGAGAAGAGCTTCTTAAAACGGGCTTGTCAAAATAATGAAAACAAATGGCAATGGAGTCTCCTGAGATGGAGAGGAGAACTTCATTTGTGAAGTGTCTTTGCGTGGATTCTGCTGTGCCACAGCAAGTCCTCAGTATAGAGAGTGAGGGGAGCCTCCTCCCCGCACGGCCGCGGGAAACTGAGGGGAAGAAAAATGAGAGCACTCAGTGTAATAATTGTTCAGGGTCAATTATTCCCACGGTGGAGCAAATCAGGCTGATATGTGTTAGCACACGGCCGGGAAGAAAGCTGCTGTAGCGCGGCCATGGATCTGATCAGCCATGATGCCTGGCTAAAAGGAAATAGCCTGAGTTGATTTTATTGTGCCAGGCTACTTAAGATTAGAAAAGTATAATTATGTGTTTTGCAAAACCAAACCATGTAATATTCAGAGCAATGTTTTAATAAGGGATGTGCTTTTGTAATTGTTTTTTTGCTCCCACATTTCCATCTTTAGCCATTTTCCCCATCTTTCATCCTCCTTGCCTCTTTGGCAGCTAACATCTTCTTTTGCTTATCATGGGTTTTCCTCTTCATCCTCCCTCCTCCTCTGACTTTGACTTCATCTTTCAAGTGCGACAGCAGCAGCAGCATCTTCCCTCTCCATCCACATCCCTTTCACAACGCTGCCCGCCGTCTGCATTCCCGTCACGTGCTAACCAAAGGTTATATGGCCCACTTTCTTATCAGCTGCATTGTGGGATATCTCGGCTCTCAGGCCTGTCTTCTGGAGAGCTATCTGTACCCCCTCCTCTCTGTTGACTGCTGTGAGGACAACCTTTGTCGACCTTGTATTTTTTCTTTCTTTTTTTTTTTTTTTTTTGCCTTAACAGTATAAAAATGAAAGAGAGAATGGAGGAGTGGGAAGAGAAGAAAAGGGGGGGAAGGTAAAATAAAAAAAATGTCTTCAGTCCCCTGAGAGAATGTGTGATGAGATTGGTCTAGAGTTAGCCTTGTGCGGAAAGCGCTGTTGGCCCCCTCTCTTTTCTTTCTCCAAGTACAGTAGACATTGAATCAATACCGCCCCCCCACCCCCTCCAGAACTGTTCTACCCTGCACGTGCCGTCCACCTGTCTGCCTGTCGGGGTGGGGGGGCAGGGGCGTCTCTCGGTTGGGGTGGTGGGCGGTGTATGTGCATTTGACAAAGCCATCATGTACAAATTCATTTTAGATCCAGACAGACTTCTGCTCTAATAGGCGCACACGCTCAAGGTCTTCGCGGTCAGCTGCGAAGTTTGGCGCCTCCTTGCTGCTCCTTGCTTCCAAACAAGACAAACGTCAGTCAGTACAACAAGTTTTTCATCAGAAACAATGGTACAAAAGCAATTTGAACTCTAAAATGAATAGCACTTTTTTACATCCATGCAGACATCTTTATGCTTCAGTTTACTGTTTTGCTTCTAGGGTTATGTTGGTGTTGTCAGAGTCTTGCAGTTCTGCTCCTAGATGATCTGATTTATCACTTATTATCTCTTCCTGCAGGCACATCTCCATTTTCAGAGTCTGTCATCAAAATCCTACAATACAGTGCAACAATATCAAAGAAAGTGCAGCTCAGCAGTGAGCCTGACACACTTGTCATCATCATCATCTTATTGTGAGAGTAGGGCAATATAAACTTCTTCAAGCTTTTTTTTCTCTCTTAATTCATAGCACCAGTGTCAGAAAATTGGGTCAAACAGGATCACTTGTAACAATACTTGTAATATTACTGCTATCTGCATATGAAAAAACAAACCAACAAAAAATACATCGTTACATCTCACATCAGACTTTGTGCCATAAGAAAATCCATGAAATTGTCTGCTATTTTTTTAAATCATTATATATTTTAGTTTATACTATTTGTAACTTTTCTCAGATATTTTCTTGTATTGTTTATGGTTTAGAGCAATGACAGTAATTATCAACAATAACATTGTAGGTTTATCTCTAGTTTTAGCATTGTAGCTAAAACATAATAATAATGAATTAAAGGTTGGGAGGATTGATGAAGGCTGACCACTGTTTTCTTACTCAAAAACATATGAAATGACAGCTAAATGAAAAGAAAAGACTTAAGAGAACATTGATAAACACTGGAGAATCTAAACAAAGCCAAGTAGGGGTTGCATGGAGTTTAGCACCATATCTAGTACTTTATCTGAGAATTTGTCTGCATGATCACTAAGATGTCATCAAAAATCACAAATATGTAACTTTGAAGAGTAACTCAAATTTGTTTGAACACATAACACACACACATATACAAATATAAATAAATTAAGTATTTTTTTTTCTTTTCTTGTTTTTTATTTGCATGCAATAGTTTCTTATACAGACGTAGAGACTTTTTGTGCTTGTTTTTCATGTTTGTAAATTGTGTATAATCCCAAAACCTCATGATTTTATACTGACCAGATCAGAGTTATTATTATTATTATTATTATTATTATTATTATTATTATTATTATTATTATTATTATTATTATTATTATTATTAATAATAATAATAATAATAATAATAATAATAATAATAATAATAGTGATGATAATAATAATAATAATAATACTAATAATAATAATAATAATAATAATAATAATAATAATAATAATAATAATAATAATAATAATAGTAATAATAATAATAATAATTGAAGGAAGAATGAAATTCAACAATCAAATACTAATTTGACAAATCTTTTCTTAATCTTTTTTGTAAATGCCAGTTTAAATGCCAGTGCATATAAAAAAAAGGATTGTTAGATAACTAACTTCGTCTCTGCACAACGTTTCACAAAGTCTTGAATTTACACACAAAGACAAACAAAAAGTTATTGTAGTGTATTAATCAACAAGAGAACATTTTGATATGTGTGCTCACTGCATGTCAGCAAATGCCACAAAAATGTTGATTTTTTAACGCTGTCAAAGGCATATTAGAGGTTCTCTGATTTTAATTTTTAGGAATCTAGTGCCTACAGCATTAACAGACTATTTTCCAACATCTCCATCATCCGTTTCTAGTGCTGGGAAACATTTCACATGGTGACCTGAATAATTTATTACTCTCCCATGCAATTCATTTTGCCCCCATACAATATTTCCTGGGGCTTTGATAAAACAATCACATCAGCACACATTGTGTAAGAGAGGAATAGTGACAGCTAAGGTATAAGTTACAGTAGCACGTAGCAAACAAAATTATGCATGGTATACCTGTTCAGACACAGAATCAACATGCAGCTAGCAGCTGAAGTCATGCATCCTGAAAGCATGCAAGAAGTTACATGACACATGCGTTCACACGTTTTTGCCAAAATCACAAGTCTCCAATAAACTGAAATAAATAAACGGTTGTTTTTATATTTATCAAAATATTTTTAAAAACTCAATTAGTATCAGTTTCAGACTGACTTAATTAAATCACATAATGTGCTTATTATAGCATTGTTTACAAACCATAAATCATCAGATCTTTCATTAAATGTAAACAGGTAAAAATTGTTACTTGGCACAAATCATGACTCAATGCTCTGCAGCAATTCCACAGTAAAAGTAAGATTTTAGCAGCATTTAACATAAAACATGAGTACTTGCCGCCTAAACCAAACATTCCCTTGAGTTAAAAAAAACAAAGAAAAGTCACCACAAAGAAACGTGGAAAGTGTTTACGTGGCCCAAACTGAGATACTTTTTTTTAATAGCTGGAAACCACAGCATTGCATTAATCTGTTAAGTCACAATTACTCCCTGGTATCCCACTCTGACGGACCCACATGGGGCCAACTAATGTGAGGCTGACTTCACACTGTGGATTGGCTCTGCTCTCCCTTCTCCCTACATTTTTTTTTCCCTCACTGGGTTATCCATTCAGTTATACACAGGAGAGCAGGGTTAAGAGGAGCGATGGGGGAGCACTTAGCAAGTGAAGGCCATGGTAGCTATGCTGGAGTGTTATTTAATGAAGTAGAGGATCAGGATGCACAACGCTGAACACACGGGGTGGTGTAGGTGGTGCTACAGGAGTTAAGAGCAAGTGTGTTTGTGTGTGTGTGTGTGTGTGTGTGTGTGTGTGTGTGTGTGTGTGTGTGGGTAGGGATGTTGGCGGCCAAGATGACAGGAGGTTGTGTTGTATGTTCCACACGGGCATAGGGTAAGGGAGGAGGCTGATGGTGCAGTGAGCCTTGGGGTGGGAAGAGGGGGGCTAATAAGATCACTTTTTATTGGCCCACAACCCCAGAGGAGTGTTTGTTTGTCTGCATGCATGATGGAGGGGATAAAAAGTTAATGCATAGGCACTGTGGAGCACGAGGCTGGGCTGGTCATTGCTGCCCCCTGCAGGGCATGGCCTGTGCATGTGCGTGTCTGCGTGCGTGCGTGTTTATGTGTTGGGGGAATTGGTGCTACAGTTGTTTCCATACATCCTGAAAGACACATTTCACAGCATATTCTTTAGAGATATATATGCAACATGCGTGCTACTGGCTAATAAACACAGCGAGACACAGTTTCATCATGTTGTCACAATGTTGGTGCTCCTATTTTGCTCAACTTTTCTGTGTTACGTCTGATTAACAACTGCAACGGGGAGGGGAAACTACTTTCTGATACCAATGAATGTTATAACAGTTTTATTTGCATTATTGATCACCTGTGGCTAACTTTTTAATTCTACAGACAGCTGGGCCAAAGGCGCTCATTTGTGAATGAGTTTGTTAAGTGCTTCTGTGCTGAGT
Source organism: Telmatherina bonti (assembly GCF_933228915.1). NCBI lineage: Eukaryota > Metazoa > Chordata > Actinopteri > Atheriniformes > Telmatherinidae > Telmatherina > Telmatherina bonti. The sequence goes on along the minus strand of NC_136611.1, from coordinate 24,677,578 downwards.
GTGTGTGAAACAGAGAACATTTGAAAGAGAGAGCTCCTTGTCACCTCAAAGTTCTACCTCTTTTTGTGGGCAGACATGGAGTGAGGTATCAGGGTTGGGCTGTAAAAGAAAAAAAAAATTGAGTGGATCGGGTAAGAAAGGAGGGGTGGTATAAATTCAACATGAGGGGGGCGGCGGATGAGGAGAATATCAATCGGGCATGCGGTGTAGAGGCAGCCTGCCACAGTCTGCTTCGGGAGAAAGATTAGAGAGGGGATCAGTGTCATCAGCAACAGGAGAGTAATGGTGCGGGCCAGGTTCAAGGCTAGAGCCAAGAACGTATCGGCATCACAGCAAAGCCCCCACCTCCTATCACCCCCATGCCGACACCCCCAACATGAAATAGAGGTTAACCGCCAATCTAGAATTTTTCCCCGCCTTTTACAGAGGGTGAAAACTACCGCTGGGAGTCTCAGGACAATTTTTATATAGGATTAGAAAACAAAAATCAATATTTAATTATCTTTGAGCTTTTTGTGTCACTGCATCTTTAGGTCAGTAAGTGTTCAGGAGCCAGGGTCGCCCCTACACTGTAAGTGAAGGAGTCGTTAAAGAGCAAGTAACCCCCCCTCCCCCTACCCTTTTTTTTTTTTTTTTCCTTTCATTGCACGTGATTAAAGTTGCAGGAAAGTGCCGGGGCTTTGGTGTTTGATTTGAGTCTGCTTTAACACTTTTATGTCAAAGTTAAAAGACTATAAGTTTATAATTGTTATACTTTATTGCAAAATTTACATTAAAACCTAGTAACGTATCTTCATGATCTCACAGATTCATAAACGTTCAGATTAGCTCTGTCATATTTTTACTCTTACTTTTAAGACATGGTTGACAGCCAGACCATCAGTTCTCCACCTCATCATACAGCTGTACACAGCAATGCACCCTGATTGCATCCTTCTCCAGTAGATAAAACACTGCCTGTTTACACGGCTTTCAGACACTGTATTAGATTAAGGTGGCTCTTTAGCTTTTTTTTTTCCCCCTGTGGCAGTGGCCGATGAGACTGTGGAGTGGATGTGACGGCCGCTTAAGCGGTGACAAGCAGAAGGTCAGTGTCGCTGATGAAGGAGTGAGGCCAGCTGGCCCTCTGATGTAGCCATCCTTTAAAGCACAGAGAGAATCTATCCTATTTAAGGCAGACACGTGAACAAATATGGCCAGGAAGGACGATAAAGGAGAAAGGAAGCCTGGGAAGACGAAACAAAAGGAAACAAGCAGGGTAAAGTGAGTGTCAGAGATGAAGAGCTTATAAGTTCCCATTCAGATGTGTGCTTGTGTAGCAGGCAAAAATGTTCCCAAGTGTCTGGAGCCATTTATTACAGTGATGAAGAGCAGAGAGGTCTTCTATGAATCAGACTCTCCTGTGTGCACCACATCAGGATAGTCATGGGTAAAACCTGTCCTCACCTGGTTGTGTTTGTATTTTCCAAGAGAGTATTGGAGAGCACCAGGTGAAAGGAAAGAGAGAGAAAAAGAAACCTTTCTCTGTGAATTTGCATCACCTTAGCTGTGCATTATGGATTAGAATGGCTCAGATTAGATAAAATTTTAATGATCCAAGTAAGGAAACTGGTCGATTATAGAAGAAGAAAAGACAGGGAAAGAGAATGAAAAAGGCAAAATGATTGAATAACTTAGCTGTGGTACACAGCAGATTAAATAAACAACATAAATAAACAAAAACACATTGTAATACGCACTCACATACTCACATATATGAGTATATATGAACAAATGAACAGTTTAGGTGAAGGAGCAACTATTCATTGGAAGCTATTTAACTGCAACTGTGACTAAATGCTGGATAATTGTAATTGCTGCTTCCAGGGCTACAGCATAATATGTTTTATGTGTGTCCTTACATGCAAAATATTAACCCCTTTACCTTTCCATGGATCTGTTCTCTATATGCCATCTATGTGTGTGTGTGTGTGTGTGTGTGTGTGTGTGTGTGTGCATGCATGCATGCAAGACTGCTCTGCACTGTGCTGAGCCAAGCTACTCTGCCATCCAAATGCCTCATTTCCCTTTATGAGAATGAGGGAAGTCCCATACGCTGATTATCCTATATATAGCCTGTTGTAATCATAGACCAGTGGAAAGTAGAAGGTCGAGCCTGATACAGTATCACTGAATTATAAATGGGAAAGTCATCTCTGTGCTTGGAGAGCAGAGAAGGACATGGAAAGTAGAAAAAGGGAGAAGTTAACAAGTCTGATTTTGGCTCTTTCTCAAACTTTTATGGTTTGGTGAGTGACAATTTTTTTTTACCCTGGATAGTAAGAATTATCATTTTAAAATGAAGCTATGCTTCATGAAGATTAACGGTGATGAGAGACAAGGATTTGCAAACAGATACGACGCAACACCAGCACAGAGAAGTTCTAAAGGTGTTATTGTTGAATGTATGAGTGAGCTGTCAAGATATTTCCTCTGCCTAACCCCCTCCCTGTCTTTTACCTCTCCCCCTCCCCCTCTCTCTTTCTGACACCTTCCCTGAGCGTAATACACACCAGCAAGCAATCAATACACACTCAGCCGAGAGGCAGGAGGAATTGTGGCAGTGTAGGCACCACACATTACAAGGTGGCCAAGGCCAATAAGCTGTGCAAGGGAGAAGGAGAAAGACAAAATTGAAGCTATAGCTAAATAACAGCTTCTGCACGCAGACTTCAGATGGTAAAAACGTCTTTTTACACCGCTTTAGGTCTTTATTCTTCAATAGAACAGGCGTTTATTTAAATGTGGAGAGATGCTGTCACTTTGATCAAAATGACATTAATTTGGGGGCAATCTGTCCCTTTTAAAAATACTCTCTCACCACCCACATTATTATGCTTATTATTGTAACAAATGTGATGAAATGCACAGAGCACCACAGCAAGAGATGTGCAACTATGTTGCCATAGCAACATATCACACCGCCACCACTGCTTCATACACATAAATGACAGACAGAGCCTATTAAGCCCATTGAGAATAAGTAACACTGACTGTTTGCATGCTAGTGAGAGTCTTAGTGTGACAATGTTCACCCCTGTGAGTACATGCACGTCTTACTTCCCATTTTACTACTAAGTAACAAAATGTTACTTGGAATTTAACAAGGGGATACCTCTGAAGTCTTTATGTGCAGAACATGTAATTAATTTTGATGGGATTTATGTTGGGAAAAATGCCTCAGAAAAACACGGTAAATACTGTTTTATTTGAAGAATTGATTTCTATTTATTTTTGCTGTTGTTCCCATGGCATGATTTGCTGGGAAATGGCTCATGGCACTAGCAAGGGGCCAAGCTGTACAAATGAAGACACATAAAGGCAAGTACTGTAGCAGAGTTCTAGGATTGTCGTGTTGTTTTAGGCTTCAGTCAAGGCTGAAGACAAAACAGGGAACATGTCTGGAACCTTTTTTAATTCAGTGTATGATCAAATGTATTCAGTTTGTGAATGGTCCCATTGTGGTCCATTCAGTTAAGATTGAGACCATTCCAGACAGATTGTATCTTTGGAGTGATCAAGTTTAGTAATAAAAATATTCATTTGTCTTTCACATGCACTAAGTGCTATGAAAAAAGTTACAACCAAAAAATGGTAAAAGATATAGCACAAGTGTCCTTTGAGCATAATGTGTCTTCATAAATACATTAATATCCATTAAAAATGTTGGGAAGTTGTGTAAAATGCAGATAAAAATAGAATGTTATGTCTTCAGATTTCATACACCAAGATTTTATTCACAATAGAAAATATAGAAACATCAAATTTTGGAATGAGACATTTAAATGCATAAACACTTTTATATCATGTACATTTCAGACTTCAGAAGCATATCTAAAAGAAACACACCTGAATAAATGAACTGCTCTTTACCAGACTACTGCAGGAAATGCAGCCATTTGGTATGTTGGAGAAAAATACATCTAAAAGTTGCAAGATAGACACTCTTGTGGATTGTGGTGGCAAACTGGCAGAGAACAAATGCAACCAGACAGGAGATATATACTGAGGATGTAATGGCAAATGGAGAGCGGGTGTAGTACTAATCAACTTAGAATCGTAAGTAATAGGGAACCAGGAAGTAAATACTACGAGGTACAACGCAGCTTGATTAACATATTCTGGATATTTCTCTGTTACTTGGGACTTACCCAGGCATTCAGCATATGTTACGAGTATAGTTATTAGTTTGGCAAATGTAGTGGCCATCATCATGTTTTTGTTCCTAACCTAACCTCACCCACGGTAAAACAACTTTATAGCTCTGCTGCCCGCTTGTTCATTCACAAACTCTGACAACTTCAAAACAAAGCAGCATACTTCCTGTCTGAAAAAGGAAGTTATGAAGGCTGACTGCAAAGTCAAATATTTGTCAGATCATTTTTATTTCACTGAACTTAAATTATTTCAAACATTCATAATAAAATTTATGATCATAATTGGTGCTTACACCAGGGCTTTGCCATCTTGATCAGTGAGCACTTTTCTGGAGAGTAGCATGCTTCTCCATTAAGGAGTACACAACTGCTCTTCAGATATAGGAAATAGGATAGAATTAGAACACATCATGCAGGTCGAAAATTGCTTTTAATGTGTACATTAATGACATTATACAAACTTAAATAATCAAACAATATAAACATCTTGTCCCAATATGAACCTTCCAGACCTCTCAGGTCATCTGCATTTGGTCTTTTATCAGTTCCAAGAGTCAAACTAGACACAGAGAAAATGCATTCAGCTTCTATGTTTCACATGTCTGGAATAATTCACTTTATTTAAATCCAGGTTAATCCACTTGTTTTCAGCGATATATCAGTAGTTCTTATTTGAAATGTTTTTGTTTTTTTATTTTAAGTCTAAATCTGCATATATTTCTATAAGCTGGAATCAATCATGATTTTAATAGTTTTTAACTTTCTCTTTTTTAGTGTTTTAATGTTTCTGTGAAGCACTTTGAATCACCCTGTTGTTGAATACAAATAAACTTGCCTTACTACTGACTGGTCTCAAGGCTCAAACTCTGCAAAAACTGAACAGGAAGCAGGATTACGTGGAGGACTCCACTTAAACTTCAAAACATCTTGATAGAATAGCAGAAATCCAGAAAGGAATTAAGTCAACAGAATCAGAAATTAACAGACCAAGACACCAGCTGATTATTTTATATTGCATGTTTCCACACATTTTGTCCTCATGTTTTTGAGACATGCTGGTGCGATTAAATTCAAGATGAGCTTATATTTTTAATTAAATAGTAAATAAGTTTCCTATGGTATGTTGTGAATAAAATATTGGTTCATGAGGTTTGTAAGTCATCACATTCTGTTTTTATCTACATTTTGCAGATGCTGTACCTTATGGATATTGTGGTTGTAAGTACAGGTTTCAGTGTATGATTTCTATAGAACAAAATAAAAAACTCCTTTCAAAAGAAGAAACAGCCATTGGTGATATGGATATGGTGGAAATTAAGACATACATCTACAGGGATTCCTAATTATTTGTAATGTGAGATAAACAAACTTATGTATACTGTGATTAAGTGTGGCAATTCAGACTATTTAACAGCTGTTCTCTGATCAAAAATTCAAAATGGACTTGTTGTATACTGTGTTAGTTTATGTATGTTTTTGTTCTGATTGGATAAAAACACTTCATCATTTAAGCTTCCTGCTGGTTGAAAGATCCCCTGAAGTTACAGAAAGGGAAAGGCCTCCAGCATCGTCAGTCCTTCTGATTACAATCAGCGGCATCCAGACAACACCATTTGGAAAAATTTAGATGCAAAACATCTGGCATTTTCCCTCTGGAATTCAGGGGAAAAGAAAAAATAAATAAATAACGGCAACAAAATGATTTTTGTTTTACATATGTTGACTTTCTAAATGCATTTCACCAGCATGCAAAATGACAGGCAGCAGCACTGGAAAACGTGCAGGCCCGTGCAGAACTGGCATTGGCCATTCTGGTGATAACAGCAGAGTGCTGCTGGATCTCGTGCACCTTTTCATATAGTAGCTCACCACATTTTATAAACCACACTTACAAGTCTGGTGGACCTCTCAGGTACTGTTCTTAACTGGTTTTTAAGCCTCGCTGATGGATCACTATTTTTTTGTAACTATGGAAGCCATGAAATCCAGTATGGGTTTTCCCAAAGGATCAATTTTAGGCCCAATACTTTTTAATCTGCACATGCTGCAGTTTGGGGTTGTCATCAGGAGACATGGCATTGATTTTCACAGCTATGCTGATGATACACAGCTTTACATGTCGGTGTCTTTTGATGACGTAAAGCAAGTAAATGTAATTTTAAACCGTATTATTAGATATAAAGTCATGGGCTAAAGATAATTTCCCTCAGCTTGATCGGGACAAAACAGAAGTTTTAATGATCGTTTCTGAAGACAAGAAGAAAACTTAGATATCTTAAACCTTCTTATTGTGAAAAAAACCGGGTGTTCTTTTTTACCATGAGATGGATTCTGTTCCACACATTAGAAATCTCACAAAGACAGGATTTTTCCATCTTCAAAACATTGTGAGGGTCTATCTGTTTCTCTCTCTTTCCAACACAGAGGTGTTGATGCATGCCTTTATTTCTAGTGGAATAGATTGTTGTAGTGCCCTACTCTGTCGTCTTCCCAAAGAATCCATTTCTAACCTACAATTACTCTACAACTCAGCTGTATGTTCTCTGATGAGAACCAGATGGTGAAAACAGGTCATGAAAGTTTTAAAACAGCTTGTCTTGCATTTCAGGATTGATTTTAAGATTATTTTAAGTTGTTTATACATGTCCTAATGGTCGTGGACTTCTTATTTATCTGACCTCCTTTTAAATTATGAGCCCTTGCAGACTCTCAGATCCACTGGCACCAGCCTTGTAGTTGTTGTGTATGTAAAAAAGTTGACTCCATTTGGGTGAAATTTCAGGTTTTGTTGATTGTTTTAAGTGTCAACTCTCTTTTATGTCAGTGAGTTTTTGCAGCCCAACCATAGACCTTATATGGAAGTGCAAAAAATTACAGCTCTCTCCTCATCCACTAGGGGCTCCAAAATAGAGCAAATCCCAAGCAGCAACCTCCGGTGGTTAAAAATTAAGCCCATGCAGAAGTGCATAAGACTGCAGTTCCCCCTTTATCTGCTAGGGGCTGGCTCCAAAACAGAGCAAATCCCCATGTTAAAAGGACCAACTTCACAGCTGAAATAAACATGTTTACAGCATGGTACAAAAATCCATTTTTGGTTTAATAGGTCAGGGGAGACGATTTTTTTCTAACTCGCCTGTTTAAAAATAATTTTTAGCTGGTTAACAGCATGACTTAACTTTAGTCCACTTGCTTCCATTACATAGTTAGCTCCTTTCAGCTCCTATTAGCTCCAGGTTCGCTCGATTAGCTCTTAGCTACATGCAGATCGGAGTTCGCTCGATGTCAATCATCCACGACATGCTACCAGTAGTTGGATTCAAACACACAGAATATCCACTTTTTTTACACCAATGCACTCAGTCAACTGTTCAATTCTGCTCCATATAAAGTAGGGATTGTAAAAATAAATTTTATTTAGACTCTGACTTACATTTACAGCAGCATTCAGTAATAACATAATAATGAAATTAATGGCTGATAATAAATATGATGATCAGCAGTGTTATTATTTTGTGCGGATGTGTTATTACCAGTACCATCAGTCAGGCAATTTTATTTGAATAGAACATTTCATGTGCAAGACAATTTAAAGTAATCATTATCGGCCAAAGCCACTTGCAACTTTAACTCAACGTATGGAGGAGCATCAGTCACACACACCCACTTTGTGATCCATAAGCAGACAAACTTAACCTATTTGTGAATGTTTCAAGTGTAAAGAACTGTTTTATCTGAGGGACCACTTCTTTGTAACCAAGGGTCTGTTGCTCCATGTCCAGGTTGCTTGTACTTTCACACAGTAAAAATAGAAAATGAGGAAGCTTCCCTTTTATTTACTTTCTGTGTCTCTTTAACATCTCATCTGCTGCTATTACTGCTGTATCTATGTCTGGATTAAACATGCTCTTTGCCTTCAATTTATCTACCCCTCCCCCCACCTCCCCCCTGCCACCCAAACACGCATACACACACCAATCTGCCACCTCACCTTCGTCTCCTTCCCTCTCCTCATCCGCTCTCCCTTTCTTCACTCATAGATTGACTCTTTCCAATTACATGAGCAGTTTCTTCAATCAAACTGTAACAAATTACCTGACAAATTAAGAAAAAAAAAAAGAAAAAGAAACACCAGTGATGTTTCTGGGCTTTAGCACAGGCCATTTTTAGGCTTAATGAAATTTGCTAAGCCATACATCAGGAGTCTGTTGTCAGTGCATAGCTCCTCAGATCTTCCAGTTTCCCCCTGCTGTTTTAATATGCTTTATGCAGATAATTATTTCCACAAGAAATGCGCGTTTCTGCAGCCAGTGCTCATGCTGTTTCTCTTTTTTGATATTACCCCTTTAATTAGTTCAACTTCTTTTTTTTTCTGTTTTAATAATGGGTTATGAAAGGGAAAATTTTATGCGTGCTATTTCTTTTACTGCAAACAACTCTCACCATTTGAAATGTGTAAAGAATGGTTGTTTTTTTTAATATATATTTATGTAATCAGAGATAGATTCTGTGTTTGTTAATGTGAGTCTACTTATATAAATTTTAGTACTGCTAACAAGCACATTTGTGAGATATTTATTTGTGCTGAATTGAAAGCAGCGGAACATTAAAAAAAAAAAAAAAGAAAAGAAAAGAACGAAACAACAACAACAACAAAAACCCAACAACATTATGAATAATATTTCTATGCTGCTCCAGGATTAATCACAGAATAAATTTACTTGTTAAAGGATTTTCCACTGTCAGAGAGGTAAGATTAAATGATTCATGTTGCAGACAAATGTGTACAGCGAACATCCATATTTCAATTGTAACTGCGTGCTCATTTTTTACACTCCCAGTATTCACTTTAATATTCCTCTCTCAATTGAGCTATAGAGGTAATGTTTCCCACCACACACACACCTGTATGTGTCTGTACTGCAGGCGGGTGGATACAGTTGTGTTTTGATACACAGGGTAGTTTGAGTTTACGTGTTCTTGACATTTAAAAACTCGTTGTGAGAAGCCACATGACAGCAGGCTGAATGACACATTGTAGCTACCTTGATAGTAATAATACTTGGCATGAAGATGTAATTGAATTTTGAGACTGTTTAATGTTAAGCATGAGGTGTTATACTGTAATTTTACAACAGTAAGCATAATACACAGATTAAAGGCATCAGCTGTTTGTACAGTGTCATGATAATAATGAATATGATTGTTAATACCTCTTTTTTTTTTTTTTTTTTTAAGTATTGCTTTAAATGGCTTTAATGGCCATTCACAGCTCATTGTGTGAAAGCCCTTATTGTCGAGAAATGTCTTTTCATAATGCGCAGCTTACTGCGCCTCAGGATGTAAACCGTCTGAATACCATTGCAGAGTTTTCAGGGATCTATTTTCCCCCATGAACAAGAACATTCCGACCAGAGGAGGGATTTTTGTTTCTGGATGGGGTTCAGGACGTAGAAAGCAGATGCTGGTGTTGGAACATGGCCAACCTGTGCAGGAGACCGAGGACCCGGATGGCGCATATGAACATAGAGCGAGAAATGTTTGCTTTTTAGATGTAAGTTTCAAATGGAGGGAGGGCTATAAAAAGCATACATCCAGAACTGAGTCTCAAAGTCAAGGCCAAAGGCCTGTCAGAGAAGCACATATGCAGCATCGCTCATTTTTGGAACCATAACCACGCTATCATTACTCGTATACCTCTTCTAAAACTTTGCCAGAGTACTCGGTATTTTAGAGAATTTGATAAACTATTTTGTGTAATATGTTTCCAGAAAACATGCAAGCCCTGCTTTAAACTTTCACTTGAGAGGTTTGCAACAGAAATAAGCATCCAACCCTGTCTGTGTTCTATTTACCCAATTAAATATAGTGCACAAAACAATATGTAAAGGAATATGAGACATTTTTTTCTAAGGACTGAGCTAGACAAGTGGTTTCCTTGTTTTCAACTTTTGTTGCTTATTGTGCACCAGATGTAATTTCATTTTAATAATAAATAAATGTATTTCCCAAACATATCAAAATATTCCTTTAATTCTAAATTACTGCTGAATTTTTCCAGCTTGACATTTGTTAATTTTCTAAACATAATGCTGTGCACAACTCACAGCAGCTTGATAATATTAGATTAATCATATCAAATGAATTAATAATTTTTATTTGCTCTTTCTTGTAGAATTTGATCCAATCCATATGGAAATAAAAATAAACACAGAACTGAAACTATATCAGCTCTGACCTCTGTTAGCTCTCTACAAACCCTCCCTGTAGGTTTTCAGGAACATAAATCTCTGAGAAATAGTCATCCTGCTGAGCACCTGCTCGATGGCCAGACGGCTTACTTTGGCCAGAACCCTGTAACAACAGCTTAGATGACTTCTCAAGGCACTTCTTTGCTTCCAGGTCAAACTAAAACACACATGAAGCTGTCCAAGCACTGGATGTGTTACCTCTACAATACTGTCTTGGTCAAGGCTGGAGTCATATCGCTTTATGACAAGCAGTAACACCAAATACTGTAATCTAATGTAGTCTCGATCTTTATGTTGGTCGTATTTGGCATCCTAACCCCTTAACTCTGACCTGGCTCTCAGGTCTTGCGTTTAAAGCTTCAAGGTCTCATTGTTGTATTGACTTAACCTTCAATTAGCCTACTTGCTTGGCCAGTTTAATGCCTTTGGTCCCTCAGGGTCAGGGTCTTCTAGGAAACATTACAGTCTTCAACACTTGTGGTATCCTTCCACTGATGATTAGGATGACATTTCTAGTAAAGGTATGGGAAACAGTCCATGGATTTCTTTACTTCTATAAATATCATTTTGGGTGAGTATGTTACCACACCTGTGTGTGTGTGTGTGTGTGTGTGTGTGTGTGTGTGTGTGTGTGTGTGTGTGTGTGTGTTTAAGGGTCCACCTGCATGTGTGTTTACAGCAGACGCTGAGTGAGTCCGCTTCAGTGTTCAGTAGTATGCTATAAAAGTCAAAAACCAAATCAGACCCACAGGAGTATTTTTTTACCAAGAAATTCCCAGCCAGGAGAAAGCCGTAAAATGTTATGCGTTCTCTGGGAGCACTTTGAACGGAAGAACCTCGACATGATACGATGTCTGAGCTCCACTCTAGCCGTCAACGTGAGATGTGTCCATTGGGAAGCAAAAGCTAGAAACATTCATAACTTGGAGATATAAGAATCAGGGCTGACTGTGCAACATGACTATTTTGATTTAGAAAGTGGTAACTATGTGATTTTCTGGGCTGTACGGTGATACCAAGGTTAACGTTCGTGTCACAAACCAAGAAGGTTCTATATTGTGAGTGCTGATTGTCTTGGGACCTCTCCATGATGTGCTTGCTTCTTCCTCCTGTGGTACTCCAGTTTTTTACTCCTAGTCCAAATGCAAAAAGTGTTTATTGGTGATTTTCAATTGGGTGTAAATGTGAGCGTGCACATTTTCTCTTTGTGTTGGCTTACTGGTTACTTGTTCAGGTTTACTCATTGTAAACCCTCTACAGGATGAAGGCGGTATAATCTTTCAGTTTGTTAGTGGTGAGATTACTCATTTAGATTATTCAAACAGCTTAAAAGAACCTTACTGATTCCCTTAAGGAGGATAGTTCTCAAACCAAAGGCTTTATTGTAATTATGCACCCTTACAGGCATGCTACCATGCAGGAGTGGAGAAAACCAGGAAGAAAAATAACTAAAGAGAACAGAAAACAATTAAAATGCTAATTGTTTTGCATGTAACCAATATGCGTAGAGAGGAGTCTGGAGGCCTTTCTAGTGAACTCAGTCCAAAAATGACTTTTATAGCTACTGCAGCATGGGATGGTGAATGCCACCATGCACTGACAAGAAGAGAAAAAACAGGAATTTTGAGACATTTTTAAAAGATTTTTTTTATATACTGCATCAGTTATTGCTATGAAGCTTTATAGTTAATGTGAACTGCTCCTTTGAGGGCCTGAGCACAGATCGCCATATGGAGGCCTGAGTGACAGCTCATCAGAATAACAGGCTGTGATGTGAGGGACGTATAACCTCCTGCACTAAAACATTCCAAACACACAGACCAGCTAGTGCTGAGTAAACAGAAAATGTAAACGCAGGTTATTTAACGAGCCTCCGCTTCTCCATCCTCACACCATCCACTCCCCCCCCTCAACACTGCCTCGTCTCCTCCCACCTCCTGCCCTCATCCTGCACCCCTGCCCCAGCATCCCTGCCTCTTTACGCATTAAGTATGCATTGATTCAGCCTTCCCCTGTGTTATAAATACAGCATCGATCCAGCCAACGATCAATAGACTCATTCACATGCATAGAGCCACTTTGATAACTCTCCTACTTGCAATAGCATCCTTCTCCCTCTCTTTCTTTCTCTCTCCATCTCAATAGCTTCCCATACTGCTGCACATCATTCATTATTTTCTTTCTATAAACAAGTGTGTATTCGTAAAGACACAATCAGCCACAGGTATTCTTTTATTGACAGTAAACATATTAAAATCCATTAGTCATTTAAATTACCAGATACCTCAAAGTGTGTATGACACCACCCATTTAAACTATTTTTAATATTGATAGGGCGAGTATCTACATGCATAACTGCTAAAACCGCTTTTCATCACCCACAACTGCCTGCGTTCAGGAGTTTGAATAGCGTGCAAAAAGTCTTTTATTGTAATTAGCTTCCTAAAATATTGAAAAAGTTTAAAATGACGCTTTTAAAGTTTTAAGGAAGAACACAATTTTGTTTTCATCTTTTATGACTTAAAAAGAAAAAATGTAGGAAATGGACCCAAAGCATTTTCAATCTGTCATTATTAAGTCATAATAACCCTTTCAGCAACTATTACAGTATTTAACCACTTTTTGTAGCCAGCTCTGCATGTTTCACATTATATGATTTTTGGCCACAATTCTGACATGAGGCTTCTAATTCCGGATGTCTTGCATGTACTGCTTTTGGGGGGACGTGGATGGCAAAATGCAAAGACCATGGCAAAACCCTCAGCTGGTGCCTCTCAAGTTACCCCATTATTGTATTTAGATCATCGTTCTGTTGTCAAATGAGTTTTAATTTGACTTTCTGACCATTAAATTGGAATGTTTTCCCTGATTTTTCAGAGCTTAAATTGCTTTCCATCATTCCTGTTGCCTGAACAAAAATGTTTTTCATTTCAATGTTAAAAACTAAAGAAAAAAGTGCTTATGAATGTTTTGCAAATGTGGTGAGTGGACCTATGCATAAAACTAGGCCACTGGAGGCTTTAACATAAATTCTGCAGCACGAACACTTTGGGAATTCTACCTGGTGAATACTATGTACCGCTTTCAAAAGTGACACACAAATTTGTTATTTTCTAATACTGAAAATAAGAGACTTTTTCTACCCCAAAATAAGTCAAATTTATTAATCAATTTAAAATGACCTATATATTCATTATTGTGTGAGTGTTTGTGATATTTAATGCATTTGAATGTCACTTTGTGCTCTGTTCTTTATCGTCCATGCACTGAACGAACAAATGATCTGCATGCAAAGTGGAGAATCAAAACTTCGGCTTATGAGCTAACATGTCTGTTTGGTGGCTGATGGACTGATAATTTGCTTTCTCTGTAGGTATCTGGATAACTTAAACCAACTGCCTATCTAAAAGGACAAGAAATTCAAAGCTGCATTTGCAATAAAATGACGGACAAAAACTAGTTATAATCATGCCGCATTTGTTCACCTTGAGATAACATCTAGGTGGTTTATTGCTTCTGTACATAAATAAACACAAGAAAACACTCTTGTGTCTCTCTCTGCTTGCTTCACATGAACTTTAAAGAGGCAGATTTAGAAAAGTGCTTTTTACTCTTACTTTCATATTCATTCACTCTCACTCTGTGACATTCCTGTATTCTCCTCCCACACTCCCTCCTCCAGAGAAGGTGAAGTCTGAGGACAGTTGTTGATGATCTTTACAGGGCTCTGTCCCTGTTGTGCACTTAAGTAGCTCCTCATTGCTTTTATGGTGACTCACTAAAACCTGTCTTGTAAAAAGCAGTCCTGGGAAAGTACAAAAAAAAATAGGGGTAGACATAAAAGACAGAGGACATGGCGGCTGAATCAATGGTCATTTCTTCACCATACTTGACTTTATTAAAGCTGACGCCTGCCTGAAAGATTTGCCGGTTTTAGATTAAAGCTAAACGGTCGACTGAATCACAAGAAATAAAACTGTTTATTACATTTATTCAGATAAATCGGGAAAGGACAACTGATTAAGAAATGGTCAAAACAAAACCACATTGTTGTGTTTTGGGGTTTTTGTTTTTTCTTTCTTTTCCGCTCACATTAATTCTGATCAAATCAAAATGCTGAGAGAAATATCTTTACCAATTTTATTATGTTTGTAAATGTTCTTCATAGTGCTAACATTTGGAATAAATTAGAAGAGAAAGTATGAAACGGGCCTCTATAGAGCATTCAGCAACACATTCAAAATGACTCTTCTTAATGTCAGAACCTCACTTTACATTAGCCGAAGTGTAGAACAAGCAGACAGATAATGTCATTTTGTCGCTGCGCTTTGGAGCCACTCCATTTTGATGGGGAGAGCTTTGGCTGGCAACGTCTCTCATCTTAAAGATCAGCCTTAATTGTGCCAGTGTGGAGGAAGACCCTGTCATCCTCAACGGAACTGTAATTGGCTTCAACTTAACGTAACCTCCACTGAAGCTTTACTGTAGAAATGGCAGTCATAAATGGCATTATAAATGGACCTTTTGTAAAGCAACATAATTTTAGAAATTGCTGTAAACCTCTGTCAAATTGATTTTTTTTTTTCTCAAACCATTACTTCAACACGTTGGCTAGAAGCTAGCATGCTGCATGAATGGGTAATATTCTGTTGAGGGAGAAGAAATCAAGGGTTTTAGTTACTTGGAGTGTGTTACTCAGGAAGACATTGGAATTTAATTTCACCACCTCTGTCAAGGCATTTTATATCATCATAAAAAAGAAGAAAAATCCTCCATCATTACTCTCCATCAGTATGCTCAAAAGTCTGAGATTATTGCTTCTCAGGTGAAAGGGTGTTCTTCTTTTATTCTTCAAAGACATGCAAATTTATCTTTCAGCGTCTTTTACCTTCATTCCAATAAACCAGGCTTATTAAATGCATTAGGGAAAATCAAAGTTGAGGTGTGCTTTGAGCACTTTCAAAGACAGAGATGATAGGAGCCAAAAAAAAGGCAAAAAAATACACGAACAACTCTCAGACTCGAGACATGCATCTTCTTAATCATATGTTTAAATAAAAGCTTGTTTTCTGAGAATATTTCTTTACAGTTTCTTGTTTTATGTACAATGCCTGTTACTGCTAGATTCCACAAGAAAACGCAAAAAGACTTAGACCTTACTTTTTGTCATACCAGGTGACAAAAGACTACAGTTTACCAGGACCATTTCACAGTTCTAAGTGCCATGACACACACCCACAACAATATTGCAGATAAGTGGAAAAAGGTAGAAAATGCTTTGAGCATTCATGTGTGAATTGACAAGGATAAAGGTCCTCATATCCATACTTTTTTTTTTTTCTTTTACTTATTATACTAATCATTATTTTAAACAATGCATCTTTATTTATTTATTTGTTTATTCTTTTTAACTTGTTTTGTTTTTTTACCCAAGTACATTTTTCCTGATGTGTTGTATGTATAAAAGTATGAGTGTGTATGAATGATCAGGTGTGTTTTTCTTTTGTTAGGTCTGTGGGTACATGAAGGCTTGTGCGTTTTTTATTTGAAAAATTATTTGTGCCGCTTTTTTGTAAGAAAATTGCATCATAAATAACATTTTACTTTATTTGAATATTGCTTTTTTAAAATGACATGTTAAGAGATATAATGTGTTTCATTAAAGGCACGGTACAAAACTTTTACACTGAAATGCCCCCTAATGATGGTTTATTCAGCTTCCATCTTGCATCCTACCTGCACTGTGATCAATTTCTAGTCAGCAAAAGACAGTCTTATCTAGACTCTTGTCTTATCGTTTGCTCTGCCCATCTTTCTCTTTATTTATCTTTCTTCCTCTAATAATAGCTCTTTTGCTTATATACTATTGCGAGGATGTGACGCAGTGCACAAAGCAAAACTCGGGTGCAATGTCACGCAGCGTTTTCTCAGCCTCAGGATGCTGCTGGGCAGTGATGGCTCCAGAAATGCACATAATAGATGTCACTGTGCCATGTAAGAGTGGAATACAGAGTTTTAAGGTTGGTAATGTTTGTGTCCAAGTTTAGAACAGCAGATTTTACTTCCTTTATTTTAGTCTTTCAAACTCTTTTGCTCTTCTACTGTCCCACTTCTAAGCATTAAAAAAACTTGGTTGTGGTTGAACAAACATCATCTTTAGACGTGTAAAATGCATTTTATTAGCTTTGGATACATTTTGTACTTTGCTATGGCAACGAGTCCAATTCATTTGTGACACAACCAACTCCTGAAACATTTTACTTCCAAAAGTGTCTCTGTGGAATTACTCCCTGCATTCGTGACCATCCCAAATAAGCATCAGTATGTTTTAAGTTGGCAACGTAAAGGTGTTGCTTCTTTCTCACATTCTATGTATCACTGCAACGGATGACAGGTCGACAAAACAGTCTTTATTGTACACAGGCTATGACACATCAAATGCATAACTTATTTTCTTTCTGCTACCTTTGCTTCATACCCCCATCCTTCCTGACCATGGGTGTCCAAAGTCCGTCCTCAAGGGCCATCGTCCTTCAGTATTTCCATTTTCCTGCTCCGACACACCTGATCCAGATTAAATTGATCTCAGAGCCAATGAAGTCCTGCATAATCACTGACTAATTTGACTCAGGTGTGTTTGAGCAAGAATACATAGAAAATCTGCAGGATTGTGGCTCTCGTGGATCAGAGCTGGACACCCCTTCTGTAGACTGGCTCTGCTTTTTCTTTTAGATATTTTTGCTGTAATTTTGGATGATGCAAGAAATGAAAAGCACACGAAGACGTGGTTGACGGCAAATCTATCTCCATTCTTAATGAACTGGTGCCCATTACTGTACAATATTTCATTTAGCACCAATTAGAGTTTAACTTCCCTTTCTGCTTCTAATGCCTGCTCTTACAGGGACCATGCTAAATTAAGCACTTGATCTTCATTGCAGGCTGAAAACCAATTGATTTTGCCCCTTAATCAATCTATTCCATTAGTTATACATTCCTCTTTTTCCCACTCGCCTCACTCTGCCGTGTCTCTGGAGCTGGCGTGAGGAGAGTGACCTATCCCGGGGTGTGACACAGAGGAGAGTGATTTGAATGATAACCAAATCGCTAGCACAGCCTCGGTGGTGTTTAAAGATCATATGTAAATCAAATGTCGTGGGGGTGGGGGGGAGTTGGGCTCGGTGGGGTACTGTCAGAAAACAATTTAGTGATCGTTAAAAGGGATGCCTCACCATCGCGCAAACCTCCGCAAATTAAATCAATGCAGCCACTGGTCTCTGCCCCCTTTCACTTCCATCAGCCCCACACCCCCCACCTCCCCATCTCTGTCTCCCACTCTCATTTTTCTTCTCCGGCACACACACATACAAAAGATAACCAGAGAGGAAGACAGAGAGTGAAGGCTTAAACCTTTAAGATTCTCTGGATAAAGAAGATAAGGATGTTTTTATTACTCTGCACCTTCACAGTGTTGGAATTATGATGGGAAAAACTGAGAGCGTTAAGCCACGGAGTAAATGCACAAAGGGACACAGCATGGCACATGCATGATGACAGGCGTGATAATGCAACATGAGATGTGGGGAGATTGAAACAGACCCCACCCAAGATGATCTCACCATTTCTCCTAATGAGATGAGTTACTGTAGCAGGGCAAGACAGCTTTTCTACAGAACACATCAGTAGAGCAGTATTTATGGAAAAAATACTCTAAAATGCCACCCCCCCACCCAAGAGAGCCAGTCATGCTTGACTCCTATCCCTAAAGCCTGTACGCACGTGTCAATCACGGTCTCTAGGGAAGAGGCTGCATGTTGCTGAAGACTAAGAAAATAAAAACATGTTGTGGAAAATCTACATTTGGTAAATGGGGGCGACATCACTCATTGCAACATGTTTGCAGAGTTGTGTGCTGGCGCCCGCTCCTGATGTGGTTTGCAGTTGAAAAGCAGAATGTATTTTGTCATTCTTTTTTTTTTTTTTTTTTTCCCAGCCTTTTCATGCAGGGATCTACAGGCAGGGATGTGGGTGGGCTGCCATGTATACATACACACATGTACATTTGCTGTGTTGACTGCAGGGTGGGCCATCATACACAATGTCACTATGAGTGCTTCCAGTGAGAAAAGAAAAAGAGCTATCCATGTGTTGTTTTGGGATGTAACCGTATCTGCACTTTTGTTGAGGCACTGACACACATGACACACACACATATATGTAAATATTTTCCAGTACACACTCATTGTGTCTGCTTGTCAAATGGCACCTGATATCTGCCAGCGTCTGAGAATCAAATTAGGAGAGCGACTACTGCCGAGGCCTTCCCTTTTTTTTTTCTTGTCCGCCATCCCTGGGCATAATTAATTTTATCATCAGCGTCATTATTATTGTTAAATTGTTTTTCATATTTCTTCTTTTTCCTCCTCCCCTCCCCTCCTCCGCCTGCCTGGAATGCCAAGTGTATGCTAATGTGTTTTGGAGATTGCCAGCGCACACAGAGATGGAGAGAGCCAGGGAGGAATGAGAATGAGAGAGGGTCTGAGATGAGGAGAGAGTGGTAAATGGAGGTGAGACAGAGAAGGAGGAAGAGGGTGGGTGGGTGTGTGGGAGGAGGAGGAGGGGGAGAGCAATGAGGTTGGGAGGCAGGTGAGGGGGAGGAGAGGTGTCAGTGGTTGTGGGGGAGCTGTCGTGAGGGGCACATTACGTATTCCACCGGCGTGTTTGGAACCCAATTAATCAAGCGGAGGAGAGGAGAGATGCAGAAAGGATGAGATCGCCCTTCACGTTGATGAGGCCTGGCCGGGGCAAACGCTCAACCACCTGAGCTCCTAACAGCCATGCCGACGCACAGGAATTATGGCAATACCTTCACTCTTTTTTTTTCTCTCAAACGCACAGTAGCTCTCGCTTCTCTTGCCTTTTTCCTCAACACACGCTTTGTGTTCATGTAACATCAACTCTCACCTTGGCTACTTTTTTTTATACCAAATTTTTTATTTTGCAAAATTTTCCCCCTTAGCATGCAAATCCGAAAGTTTTCTTTTCACTTGTCTTACCTGTAAAACACGTTTTTTTCACATACATTTTAAGCTCTGATGATTGAGAAATGTATAAGTGTTTTGATAAAAGCCACGAAAGCGCAGTAAAGGAATGTAATTAATGGTCTTGAGGACATTTGTTTATGAAATTAAATTTTCTCAGTGGTGAAGATCAATAACCATAAAGAGTTATATGTAACGCCACCTTCTTGGTCTCTTAAGAGCAGATTTGGGGTCAAGCTTGTGGCAGCCAGCCACCACCAGCGATCGTTGGGAAATTGACCGTCTCATAGAGGAAAAGAGACCGAGAGTAAAACTCCAGTCCCTCGTTGACTTAATTTGCCCTAGAATGCAAGCCAATAGATCTCGTATCTACATAGTGCTCTGCGCAGGGTCTATAAATATTGACCCTCCATTTCCTGTGTGTGGCGTTAATGAAGCATTTAGTATACCCACAGCATTATGGAAGACCTATGTAAAGCCACCTCTCCCTTTGTCAATGCTATTCCCTCCCACACACACCAACACACACACAATAGACTTCAGTGCCAAGAAAAGACGCCTCTGAAAGACAGGTGGAAAAGACTTCTTTTAACATCATGAAAATGTGTAAAAACACAATTTAATACAACATGATGTTTTAATGGCACATCTTAAGGGAGATTAAATGTTCTCATAAACTTTCAAATTAATGACATTTTCCATACTGACTCACCAGGATTCACATAAAAAGCTTGAAAGTTCATGTGACGATCCAAAATCATAAAGACACAAAATAATCAAAGGGGTTCTGTATAAAACACGTAAGTGTAGAATTAGGCGTTCCTTCTGATATTCACCAACTCCTTATTTGTCCCTATTATAATCCAGAGCACAGAACACCTGAACAATAAGCCATATAGACCATTTTCACTGTTCCGATTGGCTCTGTTATTGTGTTTCTTGCTAATGTGATTGGTTCTCCCACTGTCACTCACTCTGTTCAAAAAGCTAACGCAAGTACCAGTGAGCTGTGCTAGGAGTGGTTGTGTCCTCACTCAGCACTTCAGCAGCGAAGAAAAGAAAGAGGGACATCAGAGGTTATTTTCATGCAAGTAAACGTAAAAGTTTGTCACAAAGAAATTATTTTCCAACAGCCATAGTTTCATTAATAACAGTGACAACAATAGTCACAAGCCAAACAAATGGTTTCTTCTGCAAGAATTAATGTTTTACTTTGACAGGTGACAGAATCAAAAGAACTGGCCTATTGAAGGAGATAATGAGGAAGGTGGAAAGGAAGGTGAGCTTTAGTACTTGAGACTTGTAACTTGGGCTATATATTAATACTGGAAAAATCAGCATTCCCTCTGCTGCTGAATTGGGAACTGATGTCCCATTTCAGTGTATCAGACAGGGAATCCTACTAAAGTTGAGGTTTTGAAGCTAAATGATTCAGTTAGGTGAACCCGGTGAGCTTGTTTATAATTCTATATTTCCTCTCAACACTGAAATTAAAATTGAATGATAATTGCCTGTAAATGTGTACAAAACAAACACATGACCACAAATTAATTGTCTTGTTCCCTCACTATAATAATAATAAGTGGCCATGACTTAGTAAATAATCTAAGTAAGGCATAAGTAATATGTGGCCAAGTTTTTTTTTTCAGTTGATGTTCCCAGATGGGATCAGTTTTCAAAATTATTGCAAATATATTGTTTAAGATGTCCTTTGCAAAAGGGGTTTACTGTAAAAGGTCATCATTTCCATCAAGGTTTCTTTAAGTAAATTCTTTTCAGTATGGGATTTCTTGTTCTAAGTGGATTTCTGTGAATGAAATGACAGAAATTCTAATAATCCTGTAAGTAGCGTAGCTCAAACTAAAACAGAACAGTAATTCATCTTATTGTCAGACTCTGATCAAAATAATTTAAATCACAACCTTCTGTTAGTTCAGATGTCACAGCTACTAAATGACCACATACTTGCCTTCTAGTAGCCTCTGCAGAGCACTTTCATGTCCCAAAGTCTAAATCAAACCTTCACCATTGGTAATACATTTTAGAATATTTTTCCATTTTTATCCAATCTTCATCAATCAATTTCCAGTTGATTCTTTTCAGCTTTTCTCAGCATCTATGAAACTGAGTGCTTAAATTGCAGTTGTATCTGGATGTATTTAACAACTAACTGGGAAAAAAAGTAAATCCTGAAGTGTTCAAAACGTTATATCTTTTATCATTTTCACCTTGTCACTGCCAAACTTCTGTGTTAAGTCAGGAAACCTTTTACAATCCTTATTTTAACCAACTACAGTTACATCAGCAATTAAATTAAACCCAGTCTGAAAAGGAGGAACTGGAGTGGAGGATGGCAGCAGTTGGAGGCAGGCAGAGATCAGGTAGAGCACTCTGTGTGAGAGTTGCAACTTGAATGTATGGACGGGGAACGTCTGATCAGCCAGCTGCTGAATGGAGTTTGATCATATATCTCAAAACAATATTGCCTTTGTTTATGCATGGAAAATGATCTTCGAAAGATTTGCAAGATTTAACAAAAAGTAAATGAATTTTTTTTTAAAAAACAAAAAAAAACATTGTTCTGACTTTTTAAAACATTTTCAAAGAAAAGCGTTATTATTCATCCAACATAGAAAGATTAAAGCTTCAGTTATGTCACATAGCTTTATCATTCAATGTTTCTTTGGAAAGATATATGATGTCGTTCATATCAATTGCAACACTACGTTAAAATTGATTTTGTATATCCTTACAAAATATTCACAATGAATTGAAAAGTTAGATTTTAATATCTCAAGCTATAATCTAACAAAGTCAATAGTAGGATTAAATCATTTCTATATATGAAGAAAGCCTGTTCATAATAGACTTAATATTAGGTCACAAGAAAGTGGTAGCCAGTGAAAGTATTTATTAAAGACAACAGAAGTTGCTGAGAAGTGTTTGGAGCAGAGCTTTGGGATTTTGCGAGGTTCTGTAGGTATATGAACTGGTGAGTTGTTGGATGCAGATGCAAATGACCCTGCTTTCCTGCTGCAGAATAAATATTGTAAGAATTTAGCACATTTTCAATTAAATCCTCAAACATTGTGGACAATTTGCCAGGTGACTAATATGTCTTTTACTGTTTCATTTTACAAAGGTACATAGAGATTGAAATGTGGGATAATATTCTTGAGAAAACATTTATATGAATGACTCCTTATAGAGGTGTTCTACCAAAAGAGGGGGGTCTAAGGCAATTCTCTTCCACTGAGTCGGAGCCATGCCTTCATTTTATCACACAAAGTGTGAAGGACAGTTTTCCCAAAATGTCCACTTGGACTTTCTCTCTCTGTCACATCACCTTCCACATCTCTGCTGCGGCACGTCTTGTCACCCCCACTTCTCCCCTGTCACCCCTTCACCTCACAACCAAACACCCTCCGTCCTGTTTTAGGGGGGGGGCCGAGGTGCTGGGGTGCTGAGAGGGAGAATGAAATAATTTTGTTGTGGGGTCCCCGGGCGGTTTTGTAATTTCATGCCTGTGTATGATAATTTTATGCTGTCCTGCGTCGCGTAACTCAAGGCTGCCAAATGCTGACAGGTGATAAATACGATCTTTTCCGCCCCGTGTGCAACAGACCTGAAAAAAGAGGGAGAGAGACAGACATGGAGGGGGGGAGGGGGGCGGTGGGGGTCTGGGGTTTGGGAGCTATAGGTTTGTGGGGAGCTGCAGAGAGAGGTTCTTACTGAGACTGGTGGAGGCCTACGTGGAAACTGTGCGCAGCGGTGTCGCCTGTGTTGGAGCAATTTCACGGCTTGCCCACCCCACCTTCCCTCAGCAACACACTTTTATTCACTTACAACCTGCTTCCCCACATCTCCCTTATCTCCACTTCCCCCCTCCCTCTTTATCCCTCATCATTCTCCCCCTCTCCCACATTCCCCCTCCCTCTGCCCTTCTCCTCCCAGGAGAGACGGAGCGGACGAGAACCTTCAGGTAGCCTTGAGCAGCAGGTATAGTGATCAGTGCTTTTTTTTTTTTTTTGCTTCTCACAGGAATCATGGGATATAAATAAGGGGGCAGTTTCTGGACAGGCAGTTTTCCACCAGTTCACAGAGACATGTGGCAAAAGGGCAAAAGAACAGAGATGGGGAGACACGGGGGAAGAGGGAGGACAAGAGAGTGACCCAAGCGTGGAGGACTGATGGTTTTCTGAGTGACGTAATTATTCGCCTCCTTGCATCGTGCTGTTAGAATGATGATATCCAGAGAAAAAAAAATAGTCCGGACTGTGCACACGAGTCACATGGACATGCAGTACACGATGACCTTCACATTATACCTGCATGTCATGTGCAATATAGTTTATAGGTTATGGCAAACACATCCTAAAGATCATTCTTTTATCTCCAGTATGGCTGATTTTCTCCAGAGCAGGACTCATTTGAAATTCACCTTTTGACATTAACATATTAATCTCACCTGTTTTTTTTTTTTGTTTTTTTCTTCTTCTTTAGGTGCAGGTGCAGGATCCTGATGCCATTTATGCGTAGAAGTAATGTGAAAATTGAAAATGATCGTTCCTCACAGCATATCTGTTGATTCTGCATCACGTCCAAGAAATCCACTCAATCAATCAAGGGATGTGAGAGAAGGGAGGGGTGTCTGCATCACCGCGGTTCCAAGTCATTAAGCAGCCAGAAATTAATTGACTTCACGGTGCTTATATGGCTGAGCGTGGGTTTAACCCAGGTGCAGCAGTGTCTATTAGTATTGTACTACGTGCTCCTGGTGCTGCAAAACTGGTGGGTTACAGCATGATTCAAGTCAGCAAAAGACAAGTCTCAATGTCCCATCTGCCATGATTAACAAGGTGATAACACGGTGATAAAGAAGCTCAGTGATTTATTGTAAATGGAAGTTCACTATGTATATTACTCCTCTTTTGATCTGTGTATCTTTCAAAGAGATGTGTGTCAATGGATTCTAAAATAATCTGGTCACTACTTATGATAGTTGTTTATGAGATCATAAACTCTTTTAGGATAAAGAGGCACAAAAAGAATGTAGTTTGTTTTGTGGCAGCACACACACGTACGTGCTCCGATAAGGACCTTCCTCAAGGCTTTTGTTGACCTCTATGTTCGATTTCACTTTCAGAATCCAATCAGCTTGAAATCTCCAGAGGGAGAACAGAAGAGAGAAGGAGGAGGAAGTAAGGGTAGGAGCATCAGAGCAACAGGAACTTACTGAGTATGCTACATCGTACACATCCATACATGCTGTTGTAGCTGTAGGTCCTCTGTGCATCACATTTGTTGTGCTTATGCACTGGCAAGATCAAGACAGGTTCTTGGAAAGTCTGTGTGTGTGTGTGTGTGTGTGTGTGTCAGGTCACGTTTAGTCCAGATTTAATTTGTTTCCTTCATGCTGCTGTGCATGGGATGACAGACTCTGGCTGCAGATTATTTATGACTGAAGATGAAAGACAGTATGGATAGATTAAAAGACTCAAATAGAGGTGGTCTATCATTGAGTTGATGGTTAAATCTAAGTCTCGGAGAGGTTCATTCTTTCAGAGAAACTTGGAAAATTTGCTGCTGTTTTTAAGCACACAGGGTCGTCAAGCTATACACCTACAGGGGTCATAGTGCCACCTATTGGTGCCCAATTGGCTGCAAGATCTATACAACCCTTATTACAACGTATGTGAACACTAAGGCCGTTTATCAACACTAAGGCCGTGTCCAAGGTGAAAAACAAATCATATAACTATGTAGAATTTATACTGAATAAATTTAGTGTTAATATGCAGTAAAACCAATTGCATTTACAATATGTGAATTAATTACCTCATCAAGATATAATATTGTCAGATTAATTCCCCCGGCAGTGAAGTAATCTTTAGATAAACAGACTTACATTCAGGGTAGCTGATTTAGATAAAATATTAACACACATGTAGGGTTTAACTTAAACGCTTACAGTACATAAAAATCTGTGTGATATATAGTGAAGGATAAAAAAAAAGTCAATAAAGGGATAAATCAAATATATTTTGTATGAGAACTATATTTCTTTATGCTGTGACTTTGACCTGAACAGAATGTGGCTACAACAGATGAGGCATGCTGGACAAATCATTAAAACTATGTTCAGGGGAAAAAAAAAATCCCACTGAGCTTAATAAAACAGTATGATTAAAATTCAAGCAAGGACTGTAGTTATTCCACACACAATGGCTGTCTGCTTAATATACAGCAGTACACAGGCCCCAGGTCTCTTTGTCCCAGGCCTCAGTGGTTGCAGAGAGCACGGTCTTTCTACGTTTTCACTAGGTTGGAGAAAACAAGCTGTTCAGACATTCATTCACTCCGACAGAGGAGAGTTTTAGATGGAGGGAAGTCCAACCTTTGACCCAAGTCCACTGTGCCAGAGTGCACTTTCTTCATTCTTTCTTACTCTTACACACAATGTCTTGTTCTTTTTCTTTTTTCTCTTTTTGTTACCTTTTCTAATCATTGGAAAATAATAATGGGCTTCCTGTGCTTGTGTCAAGTATCAACGATATAAAAACAGGAAATATGGCAACTCTTCAGCATGTTATTGATTTGAGATAAGTGTGTGTGTGTGTGTGTGTGTGTGTGTGTGTGTGTGTGTGTGTGTGTGTGTACAGTATATACAGTGGCTGTTTGTGCACTATGTCAGTTTCAGCACAAGGGAACTCCTAAACGGGTTGGGTCACTGCTGATCACATGGCTGAGATAATGGTCAAAACAACCTTGACGAGAGTGAAGAGGTCTATCTATTTAATTAGAAACTTTAATATTTCATTCTCTGCTACGCCTCATTAGAGCCCTTCCATCATCGCCCCACAGACCCGTAAGTACTAGCACACACTCTCCCTGTCTCAGAGGATTGTCTGGCCAGGACTTTTGTTTCAGTACTGAAATATAACTATAAAAGAAGAGTATTTCATCGTCTTGGCAGTGTGTAGGTTGTTTAATGCTTCTTTTTCTCTGCAACGCCAAAGGATTATTTGTTTCATCAGCAGGTTACATCAGCACTGACTCAAACATTCACTGGAAATGCAACAGTGGAAAAGGAAAAGTTCTGTCCACACTTGTAGTGTTTTGCACAATGGAAAGTGGACGCCCATTCACATCAATAAACAATAAAAATGTAATAGTGCAGTTTTTTCTACATGCTGAATATGTGGTTGTTACTTAATACAAAGTTAAAAAAAAAATAGTATTGTTTGCTGATGACACTAGTATTTTTGTTTTTGTTCTGGAGGTATCTACATGAACTACTGGAGAGGATCTGTACTAAAATGTGCAAATTGTAAAGTTGGTTTAACAGAAACAAATTATCATTATACTTAATTAAAACCACATTCATGCTTTTACACAACTGCAACAAAAATAACAAGCACAGATCCAAGTAGGTGGGGTGGATATTGAAAGAGCATATGAAAACAAGATACATGAGTGATAATGGATATTAAAATAAACTGAAGTTTCATATAAAACTTGTACAAAGTTAACTATCATGGAGAATGGAGCTATTTGTAATCTTCTGCTTTCAGGTGTCCATATAGAGTCAGAGGAAAAAAACTCAAATTGTGTTCCAACGGATTTTGAGCAAAGTTTTTACCAAATATATGTATTTACTACTAAAAATGTATGCATGTATGTATATATGTATGTATGTATGTATGTATATGTGTGACGCGGCATGTCCAACAATAAAACGGTTTTGTGTTTATGCTTGAGGTTGTAGAAGAGATTGAGTGTGGAGTTTCAGCAATGTTCAACCAAGTTCTGAAAAGTGCTACAACCACTTTTTTTTTTTTTTTTTTTTTTTTAACAAACACATGGTTTTTATGGGGTACTGAGAGGAAGAAGGGCTTTAACAATCTGGTCTTCATATAAAATGTTTATGTATTTGTTCATTTGATCTATTTATTTCCTATTTTTTAATGTGGTTTGACTTTAAAATGAATTGGGGAGAAGGGGAAGATTTAAACAAGCTTATGCTTTATCCTCTGTTCCATGTTGGGTTTATAATGCTGTTTCAACTTTGTTTTGTTGTATGATTTTCAGTTTATTTTTGTGTGTTAATCACACATGATTAAAATTGTTCATCCATCCATCCATCCTTTCTTTCGTTCTTTCTTTCTTTCTTTCTTTCTTTCTTTCTTTCTTTCTTTCTTTCTTTCTTTATACAATAAACATTTAGATTGCAACTTATAATATATTATATTTGTATTCATTTCCAATACTCACCATTTTTTCTTGTATCTTTAACTATGAATTTATTTACAGCTTTATGTCTCACCCTAGCCAGATGACAGCAAAGTGGGAAAAAAGATGAGTAAGACATCACTGAAAAAAAAACTTACAAACTTTTATTTTCTCTTACAGTTGTTTTGCATTAGATTCAAGTAACACAGGACTATAAGCATGTCAGAAAGTACACATGATATACAGGTGCATTTAATCAAGTTTTTAGAGCACTGAATGCAAATTTAGTCTTAAAAACAAAAACGTAATTTTATGATTTTAAAAGATATTCAATGATTGTTCTGTCCAGAGAGTTTTGTTATTTAACAAGATTTTGTGCTGTGGACCATCACACATTGCACATTTTTTTGTGTGACAGTGTGTTGAAGAAGGAGCTGATGTGAGGGATCACTGACTAAGCGAAACACTTAAAAAGGTGCCACTAATTTGGAGGATAGCATAGAAGCATTCCATCTCTTCTTAGTTATGGAAAATTGCCATTTAACCAATACAAATCGCTAATTTATGAGAATAATAAGGCAACTTATCAATGGATGCTGCTATGTTCTAATTTGCTATACAGTCAGACAGTGGCAAATGTTGCACAACTGAACATAGTACCAAAGCTGAGAAAGTGTATTTAAGTTGAGTAAGAGAGTGGATGAGCATAATATAACCACACACTCCAATATGCACCATCCACCCTGACCCCACGGGGGCTCTGAATCCATCAGCTGCTTTTGGCAAATATATTGTTAAATCATACTCATGTTCTTTCTAAGATTATCTTTACCGCTCTTCTTTTTCCTTCTGTTTAGATGCAATATGCAAAATATCACAGAATTCAGTGAAGCCTCTAAATTCCAAAAAAGTCTGGTGACCAAAGTAAGAACTTTTAGCTTGCTAGACCCCAAAGAATAAACTCAATAATTTTCATCCAAGATTAATGCAACAAACCAAAATGATCCCAGATTCTTTTCTGTTCAACATATTGCAAGTGGATTGTGTTCCATTAGCAGAAAATTGTAACTTTAGGTTACATACAGGGGGTGGATTATCCATTCCCACACCTAACTAGAGTTTTACTTACATTTTACTGTTAAGTGCTATTTCATGGGCTTGCCATTTTTTGCAGTAAGGTGTCTTTTTGGATTTTAATAGCACATACAGTTGCATGGAGCCCAACCTGTTCACATACTCTTCCCTCCTGTTTTTTCTTTTTTAAATTCAATATTCACAGAACACACAACAATCTACACTAATTGGGAATTGGCCAAAAAAAAAAAAGAAAAAAAAAACACCAAAAAGCACTTGTAGCACCAAAAAATAAAGCTGATTAAGAAGTAAGACAAAAATACACAGATCTTACACTCAGCAACAGAATATGAGCTACCAGCTGTGTTAGAAGTCATTAAATTAACCAATTTCTCCCCCCTTTTTTGTCCAAGAGTTGTTGCTGTTAATCTTGCAGCCTCCAAAGTCAGCATAACAGTCATTAAACATATATTAATCAGATGAACGTCACACACTGTTATACCACTAACAGCATGTAAAATGAACATGTGAAACCAGGTCTTGTGTTCATGTTGATGCAGGGCTGAACAATAGAAATCTCTACTTCGAGTAATTGGGCATTGATGATACGGCTGAAAACTAATATTTCCACCATACATAATTTAATTTCCAATCTCAATAGATTTTTCCTGTCTTTCTTTCTAAGAAAAATCTTAGTAGCTGTGTTAAACAGCAACACTAAAGACTTCTGCGTGGCTCACATATTGAAACAAACTTGTGAATGATGTCAATTAAGGTAGGCTTTTCTACAGTATAAAACGTCACCAGCAAAATGCAGCATGGATGCATCAGTGATCTCTTTTTACGAGGGTCTTTTTTTCTATGATCCAGGACACACTATGAAATAATTCCCCAGATGGAAGGCAGCATTTCTCACTGTGGTCAAGTGTGCAGCTAGATTCCAGCTGCAGAAATGATAGTTCTATCTGTTATACACCATTCAGGTTCTGGCTCAGGTTCTGATCCCGTTTCCGGTTCTGGTTGTGGTTCTAGCCTTGGCTCTGGCTTTAAAAACAAACTACCATGAATGACAAATACGAATTAACTGATAAAACGGATTTATCACCCAGCCCTTGTCAAGCACTTCACATTGGTTAAACCTGTATATGCCATAAAAAGTCTGTCTTTTCAACTTCTCATTCCAACAGACGGTGTGATATATTTATTGTTATCCCTAGAAATAATAGTTTTTACACTGCAGTTTATGAGCATGAACCATATGGTAATAACATGCAAGCACATGAGCCCAGAAGGGAAAGTGTTTGGTTAGTATCTTACTTTGTTACTTAAAGAGTAAAGATGTTATCAATTTTGTTTTATCACAGCTGCTCAGGTTTTCAACGTAGTTTGTAGTTTCATAACTATCTTTGAGATGGGACCAATAACATTTAATCTGTTCTTCCTTTTTATCCTTTGTCTGGCATCATGAGGCATCTGCTCCTGGTTAGGAGGGGAAAGGCTTTGCCCAATCACCCTGTCGTTCCAGAGGTCCCTCAGCCTGCCCTGGTAATGGAAGGCAGGAAAGTGATGACAAGACACTTTAAGGGCAATTCTGTTCAAGGGCATGTCACTCTGTCACTGACAACACTTTAATCCTGATCAAGGTGTCTGACTGGCCACTTTTCAGGCTACTTTCTTTGTGTATACAGTATAGCACAGAGTGTATGAAAGCAAACACTCAGAAAGAACAAAGCTGGTTGACATTGATACGAAATCTTTTATGATACGTTTTGTACTAAACTGACAGATAATAGAGCAATTAAGTTTTAAAAATACATTTTTTTTGTTTGATTCTATCAAAAAATAAATTTTTCCCATTAGGTACGTCAGTAAGAAAAATTTAGTTTGTCTATGTATTTGCTTGAGTGTCTGTTTACATGTACGTAAAATCATTCGTGACTGTGCCAAAGTGTATGTGTTTGTATGCGCTAAGTTATAAGTTTGTGTGTAAGCAGGCATAGAAGGGGGCATAAAATATGCAGGATAATTACCAGGAAGAGGTTGGGACGCAGATGAAAAGCCTTGTATTGATTCTTGAAAGGACCTGACAGCTCGCCTGAATGTTTTATTTCCTCTGCATTGTTTGTTTTGCATATAAAGGATTCCATTTTCTTGTGAATTTTGATTGCAGTAAAGGCGGCGGACCTTCTGCCTGCTGAGGGGAGGACATGAGCTGTGTTAACTATTAAAAGACAGAAAATGGATGAGGGATGCATGTGACCCCAACAATCAGACTCAAGTGTCAAACGCAAAATGATGAATGACAATGGCTTAAAATAATTTTTAAAAAAATATTGTGAAGAGGTACATATTCTCTGTAAAAAAAAAAAAAATCTATATATCTATATATATATCTATATAGATATATAGATATATGTATATATCTATATATATCTATATATATCTCTATCTCTCTCTCTCTCTCTCTCTCTATATATATATATATATATATATATATGTATATATATATATATATATATATATATATATATATATATATATATATATATATATATATATATATATATATATATATATATATATATAGGCAAATGTGCACACATTTAGGTAATGAAAAGTCAAGCATGAAAGCAAGGATCCGGATATGGTGAGCCCACCGTGAGTGCTGGAATGCATCAGCGTGTACCGTCTCAGCCCAATGTAAACACCAAGTGCACGTGTGTTCATGCCTCTCTCCACTAAAGCTGCTTCCCATTTCCCTCTGGTGCCCATTTCTCCTCATTCAGACCTTTGTTCCAGCAGCTACCACAGATGCAATCCCGCCACAGGATTTCATACACAAACACAGCATCCGGATCACCCGCCTGCAACCCGCTGCTCTCACAGTCCTGCTGTCCTCATTATCATGCTGTAAAGAATGTGGTCCTAGCTTTAGGCATGTCATACACACATACAAGAAATTGCATCAACAAGCATGGTAAATGCTGTCACATCTGAAGCAGAAAATGAAACATTCATCAGATTTACTGAGCATGTGTAAACTGTACTCCAGCAAATCCAGATTATCCCAGACTGTCCCTTTTGCATGTTTGAATTTGAAAGACGAATCGTGAAAACAACACTTTTACTTTCAAATTTCTAACTTTTATGTTTCATATTGTGTTTTATGTTACTTGCTTTCATACTGAGATGTGATTGTCAGGACTTGAGTAGAGAAGCAAGAGGAATGAAAACAGCTTTAGCCTTTGTGAGCTGTCTACAGTTTTAAAAAGAATTTGCCTTAATAAATCACAACAGCTTAACGTGATAACAAAAAAAGCAATAAATCACTATTTTATTTATACTGAATTTCCTATGTAATCTAATCATTTCCAGATTCAATTTTGTAGGCCTTTGGACAACAATAAATATGCAATTCAGTATTGATCTTTAAAGGAAATTCTCCTTTTACTTGTGCTGCAGGAGCAAAGGTCAGGGTCAGCCACAACACACTGCCTCTGCAGTCGATCCAGTCTTTTCTCTGGAGCAGTTTATTTGTGGTGTTTCATAGTTAAAGATACTCATCTTATAAACAGGCCCTGCTGCTAATCCATCATCTGTTTATTAATGGATGCATGAGCTATACTTGCTGTTCTCAGCAGAAGAAACCCTCTCAGTCTAGAGCTGTTACAGAACATGAAGCACTTTGAAAATGTAGGAGATAATCTCAAAAAACCCAAAAGACTATTTCTCAAAAAAAAAAAAAAAAGCTTCACAAAGGGTAAACTAGCTAAATAATAATTTAAAAAATTGTCACATTTTTGCAGCTGACAGAAAATCAGCTAAAAGTGAGCTGAGAGCCATCTGCTCTCAGTCACTGCATCTGCTCTACATGCAGGAATTTGCTGAAATTTCTTGCAGAATTAAAAAGACAGGAGCATTTTTTTGTGATACATTTGGCTTTTTTTTCTTACCTTAATCCCTGCTTGCAGAATACATCTATCATGTTGATAAGTATTTCTGGTTTTTTTGTGAGTGCACTTTTTCTCTGCAGCCTCTCACACAGTTAAATTACTAACACACACTTAACCAACAGTTTCACCATCTAAAATGTCACCCCTCATTCTACTGTCACCCCTATTTCAAACCATCACCCCCATCAATGCCATTTTGCTCCTAGGCTGAAAAGCAATTGAAACAATTTTCTTGCAGAGAATTATTGTCCTTAATTGCGATGAAGGGCACGTTTTCCCGTCATTCCTTGGGAGTGTTTTTCTCTCTCTGGGTGGAAATGTAGGCATTGCCACTGAGCGTGGGCTCTCTGAAAGAGGTCATAATTACATCCTTCAGTATGCTCGCCGTCGGCAAGGATTTTACGCTTCATAATTATTAAATGGCAGATTCACTCTGCGTATGTGCATGTGTGACTGTGTGTATGTGTGTGTGCGTGTGTGTGTGTGTGTGTGTGTGTGTGTGTGTGTGTGTGTGTGTGTGTGTGTGTGTGTGCAGTCGCCTACGTCTGCTCGTGTTAAAATGCAGAGTGAAAAGAGTTGGAATTTGTTCTCCAGCGAAAGATTGAGAGACTATTTGAGTATTCTGTGAGTGCACTTGCTGAAAGTTCTCCCTGTTTAGCTGTTTCTATCCCTCACTAATGTTTTACCAATCTCACTCAGCGTCACTGGGCCTCCAAAGTAAACAGTGCATGAATAGCATCAAACTAATTTAGAAGAAGAGCAAATTGATTTCAAGTATATAATAATATTACTGAGAGACAGAATAGAATCCCAAATAGATATATTATATCTTGATTGTTATTGAGACATCAGTAATTGATACTGGAGATGGCAGGCAGTGTCATTCTAACAAGATAAGCTCCAGTCTGCTCAACTTTCCCTTTTCAGCATCATTTCCATATCATAATTATACTGTCTCATTCACAGCTGATAATATCCCACACTCTCTATTTCTAATCACTCTTCCATCTCCTCGTTTTTTTTTTTTTGCTCCCTTGTTCCCCTGCCGAAATTGTAAACTTGAAGCTAGACATCAGAAAGAATAGCTTACATGAAGAAGACTTTTACATGTTGGATTAGACATAATAAATGAGCAATTTCAAAAATAAACTCAGTTCAAATTTCAGCACAAAAAGAAAGTGTCGTGTTAAATGTGTGATTTAAGCAAACATTATTTTGTACAAAATAAGTGATATTTCTTTTCTTTCTGTTGTAAATAAAAGATCTACATGTCAGCTAAGATAATATGAATTGCTCAGAGTGATGGGGCACTACAACATTTCAGATTTGATCTCAGCCTCCCTTCTTTCCTGCATCTCTCCTCTGATGAAGTAATGCGGTAGGATTGGCGTTCATCACACACCTGACCCAGGTCCTCTACACACTGAACTCTGTCACATTTTTAAAAAGTTTATTATGCAAAGAGACCAATCAAGTACAATTGAATATTTTATTTATGATAACTGAGAATAGAGTAAGAAATTACACTACACCATATATCCCTTCACAGTTATATTTTCATCCACGTGGGCTGTTTCTGACATGAACGGACAGGCGTGATGGCGATTCATTTTCACAGCACTAATTGCTGTTCCTTTTTTAGTTAATACATAGTGCCCACTAACTTTCTTTACATTTTCTGAAGTGAGAAGTGTAAGAGTTAATTAGAAGGGAAGTGTTATCATTGCTATCATGGAATTTATTTGTTGGCAGAAAGCAAGAAAGTCTGCAACCTACAAACAGCTAGTTTATTATTAAACATGTGTCACGATACCAAAATATTTTATTAACTTTTTATGAAACAGTAAAACTGTAAAAGTTCATATTATATTAAAACATCAGTATGAACAGGTATTCTGAAAATTCAACCTTTATTTGTTCTGTTTTGTTTGCAATTAAGATCAAAATCAAACACTACGGGCTTTTATTCATAGTCAAAGGTGAAAAAAAATTATTTCAACTCCATGTGAATTTTATAACAGCTTCCAGAGAGATATCACAATTAGCCTGAGTTCGATCTGTTTAATAGACTAGCAGAAGAATCCATGTCCATTGTTGTCCAACCAGCAACACTGAGTGGTAAAAATCATATACATAAGTGAATTCATGTTTATCGATTCATCATCAGTTAGGAGTCTGTAGTCTGAAGTAATTACATGAATCAACACACAGATCATTAGTTCATAAAGAGCAACAAGAATTAACTGATAAAGTCATCATTAATAAATGCATTAGTTCGTCATGAGTTACGCATTACTTAAGTATATGACTTGTACTACTACTGCAAAGTGTTACCATTCAACCTCCATATGTGGATTTTTTTCAGCACAGATACACAGGTGTGGTCATCTAAAACAAAAACAGAACACAAATTAACAGACCCATAGCTGTCTAAAAAGCCAGCTAGAGGGGAATTTTTTTTTTAATGGTCTATGAAACCCAGGATACATTTTGTCTTGATCAACACTTTCATGTCAAGTATAGCTTCTGCCTGTACTTATAACCATTTATACATTTGCTAGACCGCTTATTCTGATTCAGGGTTGCAGGGAAGCTGCCACCTATCCCAGCAATTAGCATGCAAAATGCAGGATACACCCCGGACAAGTCGCCAGTCCATCACAGTGTAAATATATACAAGCTAGATGTAATTTCTGACCATACCCGCAGTACATTTAACACTAACTTTCACTGCCTTAAGGAAAAATATAAATTGGCAGCCGGATTCTTTCCTATTTGAGACACCAACTTTGCACATTTAGGTTTCAGGACAAATCAATTAATTTTTTTAAACTTAAAAGGCAAGACAAGTTTATTTGTCCAGCTCATTTTATGTACAGGACAATTCAAAGTGCATTTCATAAAAGCAAAAGCATTACAGTGGGGTGCAAGAAGTATTCCAAACAAAGTGAGAAAAAAGATGATGAAGGTAAGATGATGTGTCAGCCTCAACTCTGGGAAACTATGAAAAGCTTACCTTAAACAACAAATTACTGCTGACAACACACATACAAAAAGAACCAGACTGACATGTAAGATGTATCTGTAAGAATTACGGCTTTGGATGAAAACAAACTACCCCAATGCAACATTTGACAAAGGAAAGCATTGGTATACAACTAAAACACGATCTTCTAGTTAGCACCCAAGCAGAGAAACTCATTTCAAAATCTCGTTCGAGACTCTGTGAAGACAGAGATAAATCCACTAAATTATTAGAAAATCTACTTTGATAGCAGATAGTATCTGAAATTATTTTACAGATCAGAACTGATGCTCTCTGACTGAGTACCATCAAGCTGTTAATGCTCAATTCAAGGATTCTTACTCCAAGTTATGCACTTCTGAGACACGACATGACTATAGTCAGTTTGACGCCTTTTTTTTCAAATATAAAATATATGAAATTGTTTCTGCAATTGCTCCTCTTCAAGATGGAAAAACCCCAGGCCCACGTTGCTTCCCCACCGATTTTTTACAACAAATTCATGGACCAGCTTGCTCCCATTCTCCTGTAAGGCCTCACAAAACAATATCCTCCCACCAACTCTCTGATGTTCATCTGTAATGCTGCTGTTAAACAAAATCAGAGACTCATCGGATCACTGTTCATACAGACCAAGTAGCTTGTTCAGTTGTGACTGTAAAACATTTTCAAAGGTTTGAAAAAGTTCTTTCATTTCTCATAAATAGTCTGTATTTGTTCAAGGTTGTGTTGGACTATCTGTTCTTCACACTTCATGCATTTGATTTTGGTTCCAAACATCATTAAATTAATCAAACCTATCTACACTAATCCAATAGCTTCAGAACACACAAACAACGTATCTTCTGACAAATTTACACATAGGGGAACCAAACAAAGAGACCCTCTGAGTCCACTGCTCTTTATACTTGTTAATAGAGCTTCTTGCCATGGTTCTATGAAGCAACTGTGAAGTCCCAGTTATTACATGTGGTGGTGAATAGTCTGTTGTGCCAGATGATTTGTTGTTGTATACAATAAATTCTCATGCAACAGTACCTAAGGTACTTAAAATTTTGGAAGAATTTGCAAAAAAATCAAGGAAGTTAAATTATAATAAACATCCAGACAAGCTGTTCAAACTGTCTTTGGATCCTTTTGACCATCTTGCAATAAAACTTTGCTTCTCTTCTACAAAGGCGCAAAGAAGATGCTGGAAGGGTAAATTGTGAAAGAGAATATCATACAAAACCTGTTATATCTAAAAAAAAATTCCCCTTTTTACCCTAAAATAATTTTTTTAAGTGGTATAAACAGATGACATCTGATTGTTCACACTATACATAAAAGCGATATAAGGAGAGGCAAAAAAAATAAGTAAACTCTCCCTTCCTAATTTAAGATCAAACTATTGGACAGAAAATTTTAATACTATACTATACCAATGAAACTTTTGGAAAGTCTTATTCATTGGATTTAAAAGACAAATGTTTCCACATGTCTGCAGATTGAAAGAACTACCTGACTAGAGATGTGTTTTAGAAGAAATTTCCTTACTTCCTAATGCTTCATCCCAACACAACTGATTTTTTGCTGTATGTTAATAATGTAAGTAAAGGTAAAATCTTTATGATTTACTCTGATATATACATATATATATATATATATATATATATATATATATATATATATATATATATATATATATATATATATATATATATATATATATATATATATATAAAAATGTATATATATATATATATATATGTATATATATATATATATATATGTATATATATATATATATATATATATATATATATATATATATATATATATATATATATATATATGTATATGTATATATCAGAATAATAGGGTTTTCATTCCTAGATGAGGAATGAAATAGCTAACTCCTCCTTCATATGTGAAAGATGCACAAATACAGTTAGCAGTTTTCACAGAGCTCAGGATGACCTGGATAAAGGCAGAAAAAAGTGCTGCACCTATTAGAGACTCTCTTTAATTAATGGCAGTGGCTACTCTGATGACTATTAGACTTTCTGAATATGTGTTGCATGAAAACAGAAGCATTTGCTGTCATTCTGAGAGTTTTCTTTACTCTGAATCAGCTGATGAATCTTATTGTCAGAAATAGAAGAAGACCTTACTGATCACCAAATTTTAAGATGACATCTTAAAATTGCTTCATGCAAAAAAAGGCAAAACTCAGAGATATTAATCTTACATCTGCATAGAATATCAATATGAAATAAAGAATAATCTTTCTCAAGCAAAAATAATTTGTTGTTGTATATAAGTTACTTAAAACAACCCTGGTTTG
This sequence comes from Telmatherina bonti, assembly GCF_933228915.1. Taxonomy (NCBI): domain Eukaryota; kingdom Metazoa; phylum Chordata; class Actinopteri; order Atheriniformes; family Telmatherinidae; genus Telmatherina; species Telmatherina bonti. Next base: position 24,639,483 of record NC_136611.1, on the reverse strand, counting down.
TCCATTAAAGGCTACAACCAATACTGAGGATTATTAGGTGTGAAAGACAATTAACAAAGCATTAAGAAGGTTTTTTTTGTTTTTTGTTTTTTTTTTTTATCTGAGACCAGAATTGTTGGTCCATCCCTACACTGAAGTAAGTTGTGCAGCTTGTTGCCCATGTTGGATCTTTGAGCAGGTGAAGGTGGAAGCTGCTGTGTAATAAAGACACACACACAGCATAAATACAGTCTATGAAGATGCACTCATTTCCTTTTAAACAGGGCATATGTTCAATGCAAGGTAGTCATTTGGAAGTAAATGTGCCTCCTATATCTCAGGGGAAAAGCCACCATCTTCTGCAACAAATCAAAACTTTCCCATTCGTCTGCATAGCGGGTGTTGAAAACGCCCTGTTTAGTCTTGTTCTATTTCTTCACAGACACATTTTTATGGTGAAAAGGGAGAATCAAGACTTTTCAGTTGTCTCGCTAGAAACAGACACCTGAGTTGGAAAGTTGAGCTGTTAGATCTCAGTAGTATATGCTCCCTGGGGAAAGCCACAGCTCAGGGTACTCATGCTGCACTGCTGAGGAGCTCGCTCAAAATACTGTTGTCACATAGCGATCATAGGCCTCCACTGATGGTACACAAATAGTCCCTTGCAAAGCTCTTAAAAGCCCATTAGACATCACCACTGTGCAGCGTTAAAGATGCCAGCGCTAAGTGCTCGTGATGCCAAAGAAAAGGCATGATGCACAACGCTTCCTGTTTTCACCTGTTTTCCCCTTCCATCTGGAATATGTTTGTTGACTTTTCAGCGTTTTTTTATGCGGTAAATATGAGAGTGGCAGCAAATCTCAGATCAGGATATGACATTCTCCATATTCATCTTCTAACACAGATGTTTCCCTGGTGGAAGCTGACTTCTCTAGAGAAATTCTCTTTTTTGTTGACTAGTAGCAACCCAGCGTGTAATCCTGCAGAGCAGAATATGGTCCTGTATGATGACTGCTGAGGTCAAGCATGACTGTAGGAAGCGACCATTAACATATACTTGTTGAGGTCTTTGTACAGTAAGTGAAAGCTAAATAGTGCCATCTGGTGACATTTGAGAATGAGGTGGCAAATCATGACGATAATTAAAGTGATAATGTGAAGCAATAAAAACGGTGACTAGAGGGGGGACTTATGAACGTAGCTCATACTGCCAATTATTTGTGCAGTCTATAAATCTGTAATTTAACTGAATGAAAAATATAACATTTCAGTCTAACTAGTGTACCAGTTTAAAAAAAAAAAAAAGTTTAAAATATGTTAATTTCACAAACAACTTTTTTTCAGACACAAATTTGCAAGATGACAAGGCGATGAGGCAAAAGAGGAAGCCAATAAAAGGCAGAGGTGAAGATGTGAGAGGAACTGAGGAAACAAGGGTAAAGAGTATGTGTGAGCTCCGTGCTCAGAGAGGAAGGTGAGGATAAATGGAGAGCAGAGCTCTGAGTGTGAGAATGCGTTGGCAGCCTCGGGAGCTCAGTGATCACTCCTGCAAACGGTTGCTGTGGGGATTGTGGCTCCTAGAAGTGGAAAAACTAACAGGTTCTAAAGAGGCGTGAGCCCAGAGGGAGGGAAAACAGTGCTTACAGCGAAGGATCATACCAGCCACTGCCTCTAATTGCACTTCATTATCTCATATTGATTTAATTAGCTGCTGCCTTGCCTCGTGTGCACGGGGTTATGGTGCGCCTTCAAACAAAACGGGCCAAAGATGCGTATATGCTGTATAGGAGTCTGCTCAATAAAGCCAGTCATATGACAACACTTAGCTGTGTCACTATAATTATCCCCCTGCGATCCCACACACAGACAGATAAATATGTTTTAACCACACGATACAAAGCCAGGCTTGAGCCTCTGAGGGTCACCGAGTTGAAACACCTACTGCACAAACCTGCAGTCAAGGTTCCTGTTTGCTCTGTCTTTAAACCCAGTGTGGTAAAAAACACTTTTTTACACAGCAAACGTCTAAAAGGATGTTGCTTTTTTTATACCTTCCAGCTGTAGAATCAACGTCATAAAGCCTTAGAGTATAATTAGGGAGTGTTTTTTTTTTCCTTTTTTTTTTTTTTTTTTTACAAATACATGTTAAGTGTATAACTGTCTGATGGAAATTGCAGAACATGAACAAACATAAAAATTGTGCAAAAATACTCTCCAACGTCAGAGAGTGAATATATTATAATAATTGTCTCAATGGCTTCTGTTGTTCTGCTCTGCCATCACTGGGACTTCTAAGCTAACCAGACCAACTGGGTTATTTACATGAGAGCTTGAACGGGCTACACATGGGAGTGTGCTAACAGGATGACCCACAGTGAGTTTTGCAGGTGGACAGATTTCATGTTTATAACCAACAAAGAAAAACAAGTGTTTGGCAAAGGTAAGACCCAAAATTAGGGCAGGGGGGGGTGTGAGTGTTTGATGGTAAGATGAAAATGAAGCCTAAACAAGCACTTTGGATTATTCTAAATTTAATTTTGGAATAATTTCCGTCAGGAGATGTTTGAAAGATGGAAGAGGAAGCTGACAGCAAAGGGACAAACACCACAGTGTAACACACTTAGGTTGTCTATCTTTAATGATCCGAGGAGCTCTGGATACAGCCATCTTTGTAATAAAATTTACCATATTCTTCCCCAATCCCCAAGTTATTTTAATCAAAAGATGATGTCCTTGAGGGAAAGTTGGAAAAAAAAATGTATTATATATCTAAAATGGAAAATTCTGTTATTAATTTTAAAACCTGCTAAATATCTTAAAGATGTACTTTACTCATCAAACAGAGCAGCAAAAAGTTACAAAGGATTCTAAATTTATTTCATATCCACAGACTTTCCTGATTGTCACAGCCTTTTGAACACCACCCTCTGCCTCTTTGACACAGACTCTTTGAAGACTGAAATATATTGGTGGTGTGAATGAAAACTTCCCATCAGTTTCCCATCAGTTATATGGGTTAAAAAGGGTTAGCTTGACTTCACCTCATTGCTTTTTTTACCCAGCAGACAGGCTTTTGACAGCTCTGTCCTCTGAGTTGTCTACTTAAACCAAAGCATCTCGCCTCGCTGTCTTTCCTTTCCAACCTTCTCAAAATATGTACTTAACAGGGGATATGTAGTCCTATTTCTATTCACTCCATTTTTATCTTTATTTAACTTATCTTGATAATTATCAAAAAAAAAAAAAAAAAAATCTATGAGCCAGTAGTTCAAGAACGAACGCGATGGATGAGAGGCAGCAAATAAAAAACAGCCCTGGTTAGCAAGGCGTGCAGCATGGAGTGGAAAGCAATCTGCTAACACTTAAGCAGAACGCAGCTTGAGGGGGGGTGCAGCCAAAGACTTAAACACGCAGACAGTTTTAGCTGTTCGAAATTGTAAAACAAATATCAGTTGCTTGGAAGAGGACTGATAAAGGTATGATTCTCATCTGCTCTTCGCGTTCCTTCTCCCTGAATCTGAGCCTCTCTACTTGGTGTAACCTCCTGGAGTGAGTTCCTGTCTTCTTCTCTCCGCCGCCTTGGCACGCAGAGGCAGAGATGGATGGATGGACTTGGCAGGCTCACATAGCCGGCCTGGTGATGTGAGAAAACCTGGTGCCAACACAGAGATGGTGCAGATGGATATGACATGTTGCTGTTTTCTGTTTTTGTCTAATATTTCTATATTCTCTCCACGTTCATTTTCTCACATGTGTTTAAACACATATTCGGATGGTTCTCACAGGGGCCTTTGCTCATATACTTAAAATTGGCCATTAGTGTTTATGTTCAAAGGACGAATCATCAACAGCTAATTAACAATTATTAACTGTTCTGCTGTGAAAGAAGACAAATTATCATAAATTACCGCCTAATTAAAATGTGATTGCTGGCTCAATAGTTATAAATCATTAATTTTTAACACCCTTATCACAGGCGGACGGAACCAATTCAACAAAAGGTCTATTAGACAAAAATGAATTCAGTGTTTCCTTTCAACATACACCATTCTTTCTGCTCCTCTTTCCCTCAGCAGTCATTAACTATAATTATTCTATGTAACTCACTGGCTTTTTGTGTAGATATTATAGAACAATTAAGCCACTGCTTAATTGCATTAAATGAAGTCTTATGTAGAGGCAGCCCATCTTAAACTTTATGGAATTAGTGCATGGGGATTTGCTGAGGTTACTAACCAGGGAAATGCTGTATTTGAAGTAGCTTAAGTGCAACAGTAGAGGCAATATACAGTTCCTTCAGAGAAAGAAAAGGGAGTTTATAAATCCTTACAAGTAAATTATCAAAGTCAGTAATAAGTTTTGTGTTCAACAGATGTTTCATCTGACAAATTTACTCTTCTTGGGACATAAAAGCATTTATTTGTCTGCAATGCCAAATCACTGGGTTTAAAATCATTGCCATCGCTGACTCTCTTGCACAAGTGGACTCAAATTACCAGAAAAAAGTAATCCATAGTATGCAACGTAACTTCACTGCTAAAGGCCAAACTGTTTACTTTTCACTTGTCCATACATTGCCACACCAGCATTACAGATGAAGTCATCTCTGCTGGAGGAAAAAAAGAAACATCACAGCTTCATATTAAATTGATTCAATATTTATCATTGTGAAGTAATTCTAGGCAGCAAAATGTTTTATACTATCTCTGCCTAATAAACTTACCCTTCAACGTCAAGTTTGCATAGACAGGGGGTGCCCAGCTCCAGTCCTTGAAAGCCACAATCCTGTGGGTTGTCCTTGTATCCCTGCTCAGACACACCTGACTCAAATTAATGAGTCTTTATGTAGAACCTTATAGGCTGTTGGATCTATTCAGATGTTGATGCAGTGATACACTAAAAACCAGTAAGTCAGTGGCCCTCGAGGGCCGACTTTGGACACCTCTAGCACAGACAATCAGCTCCATCATTAGTGTTATTATTCACATACTGGTACAAGAATATTCCACAAAAAGGCACATTAGAGAACTCAGTGGATAGAGTTGCTATGCTAAACTTTAAGAGTGCAGAGCCTGTTACAAACTCCACGAGAAGCAAAAAAAAACTTTTCTTGTTCAAATACACAAGAACAAAACAACAGTTTTGTTTTACTTTATATTATAGCAAAAAAAAAATCAAAAAAAGAAAAGTGGATGCAATAATATAATGTTGAAATGTATGCGTGTTGAAAGTGTATCGTATTCAAACAAATAATGCATTCTAGTACTTCACTGTTTCAAACACCTGTTTCAACATTAGCCGCAGTGCATCAAAAACCCTCAACCGCACTTCCAGTAGTCATCTCTATGGCGTGTTTTTCTTCTGCTCAGCACTGAACCAGATTAATTCCCTGTGCTGACTGGAATCACTGGGGTAAGTGCATTTAGAACAAATTCATGGCATGGATATGATTTGAGGGCTGCATGGTGGAACAGTGGTTAGCACTGTGGCCTCACAGCAAGAAGGTCACTGGTTCAATCCTTGGCTGGGGAGGGGTTTGGTCAGTGCCCTTTCTATGTGGAGTTTGCATGTTCTCCTTGTGTATGCGTGGGTTCTCTCTGGTTTCTCCAGCTTCCTCCCACCATCCAAAGACATGCATGCTAGGTTAATTGGTTACTCTAAATTGCCCATAGGAGTGAGTGTGAGTGGTTGTTTGTCTCTGTGTGGCCCTGCGATGGACTGGCGAGCTGTCCAGGGTGTACCCTGCCTGTTGCCCAAAGCCAGCTGGGATAGGCTCCAGCTTCCCCGTGACCCTGAATTGGATTAAGTAGTTCAGAAAATGAATTAATATGATTTGAAAACATAATTCTATGATGGAAGTACGATATACCTATGCGGCCACACATTAAGGCAATAACCCAATGCACAAACACACTATAGTTCATTATTTAACACTATTTTCTTTGTATTTAACCTCAATTGAAATGTTTTAGCTCTTTCATGCTGGTGTGCACACATTTAGGAATTACTTTATCTCCGCTGTTTTGTTTATTTGCTTCGCCTTGTTTCTTTTTTTTTATTTGATTCTTGTTATTTGTTTGTTAGTTGGTTTTTTGTAAATTTGATTTTGTGTTACCTAGCCTATTCGTTTAAAGTTATTTCAAGTTATCTTGGGACTTTGATTCAGGTTCTTTTTTGTGGACCTCTTTTAAAGACAGTATTTCTTGTTCAAGTATTATTTTGAACAAATAAAGTCTGTTTGGTTTTTTTTTAAGCCACCTGTTTTCCTCATTACTAGCTTGCTCCTTCACATCCAATCTTTCGAGTCCAGTAAGTTACACATTTAACAAAGACACAACACATGAAATAAAATCCAGTTCTACTTCTCTGGTAAAACTGTATGGTAATGTAGTTTCAGTAGCTTTCATTGGTACCATTTCCTACAGCACTAAGACAGTAAAATGGAACGGTTTTGTTGGCCTCTCATTTACACGGTTTCAGAGTTTTGATTAGATAAAAGGTTTAACAATGGCCTCCAGAGTGAAATTTTCTTGCAATGCAAAGTGAATTCTGTCCATGTGAACAGGAATTGGTATCTTTGGGCAATGGCGACGTCTTTCACATCACCTTGCACTTGTGCCCTCAGACCCTGTTCAACCTGTGAAAAGCACAACAACAATGGCGGACCTCCATGCATGTTTGTGCAGCTGCATGGTCTTTTATTCATTTGGTTTGGCGAAGCTAAACCTGATATGCACCATAAACTAGCAGTTAGCATGCAAATGCATGTAAACTATTACCCGACATCTGATCTAAGTAAACAGTAAATGAGTGTTCATAATGAAATACATATTTATTGAGCAAAAATGTTTTAAAACTTCAATATAACACCCACAAAAAAGTCAGCCAATCAAAAGATGGGCATGGCAGAGGTCAAAGGGAAGCAACCTGCCGACTCATATAAACAAAATTAAACAAACAACTAGAGAATGTAGCACACAGCTCACCAATGTGCCTATGAGTCCACCGCAGTCTCCCCCACCAAAATGAAGATTAAGGCCAGCAGCTAGATACGATGCTGCTTAGATTAGATGGTGCAGTCTTCTTAATTTAGCTGTTCAATAACGGTCTAGCAGACCACCACAAGAGTATCAGTCACTGGGCAGAACCAGCAATGCTGTCATGCTAACATTTCTGGTCCTAAATATGTAGAGAGAAAAGTTTTGTGTAACATTATGGTGTGAACAATGCAATAGTCTCTGTAAACATCTGCTTTCACTCACGGTAAAGCTGGACTAAAGCTGGTGGAAAGGCTTCATAAGCTAGCATTTACTGAAACTAAAAGTGTTTACCATGACTTTGAAAGCTACTGAAACTAACATTCACTTCTGTACCAACGAGGCTGGTGAATTTTGGCACAATCTGCAGTTATGCTACCTATGGCAACGAGCAAGACTGTTTAACAAAACCAAATAAAAAAAGTTAGCTTTAAGCTAATTTAGGCCTAAAGCTAATCAGCGTGCTTTACTTGTCGAGGAGAAAGGGGGATAACAGACAATTTCAGTGTCCCTTTTCAAAAACTTTCTCCTTCTAGAGTTCCTTCCACCTGGGGAAGGAAAGCCTGATGTAGATCCTCTTTTTTGTATGCTCCAAGCATGCTGCTTATCAAGTCCCCTTTTTCGCTTTCTTGGTGATGGTGAAAATGGCTCCTGTACTGCTGTTCCTGCATTTTCTGTGGAAGGCGGTTGAACAGATTTTTCATGTCATAAGCCTCTCTCACTGATGTCCTCCTTTGGCATCTCAATCAGTGTTCTGGCTTGCAGGGAAATCACGTTCTTATGATGCATTGGTGCTATTTGTCTGTAATTTTTAAGATAGCAGACTGTCATGGGCTTCCCTATACGGGCTTAACCGTCCTATGTATGGACAAATCTATAATTCTTCATTTACAGGAATGTGTTGGGTTATGAGCAGAGGTCATAAAACACCAATGATAACACAAGTATAAATGCAGACATTGAGTTTGGCCAATAAGCAGCAGTAAATGTCACACAATCCCTTTAATGCAATTATCTTTTACCAAAATAATACCAAAATTTTCCAATGAGATACACTAGTCAATAAATGTGGAACACTGTCTAACATTGTCAAGTCTAGAAATTCATTCAGCTGTCAATTTTTACAGCTACAAGGATATAACTCCCCACCTTAGTATTAATGGCACTCCAAGTTGGCACAACACACAAAATGGCTCCCGGATTTTCCTATACTGCCCCTTGAGGTCACTCACATAAAGCAGCTTTGGGGGCACGGATAACATGTTAAAGTAGCAATATGAGTTTGCCACAAGACTCAAAACAAATAAAAAAGAACTAAAGAATAGAAATAAATTAAAGAAAAAACATTAGCCTGTTTGTTTTTCTGATGCACTTATTGAAGTTATTTAAGATGTTTTTTTGTAATTCTTAGTTGAATATTTTGCTGATTATGTTGAAAACTATGACTATACCTGAAGCTGATAAGTCATAAAATGGTTTGATCAGTATAACAGTAAATCTAAAAAAACATTTTTTCTTACCAGTTGAAGAAAAGTACAAGAAATGTGAGTTTTATCAGAAGATTGAAGCATTTTCTTAAGCTGAGTTGTTTATTACAATGTGTATGCTGGTGGTGGACAATATTAACAGCACAAGAATAAGCCTGTCAGTACAATACTTTTCCAGTCACTTATTTTTGCATCTGATGAGAAAAATTATCTGTATATCTACATCCTCATACACAATAATGGTTCTCCAATGTACCATTTTCTTACAGATACATTGGTTATTTTTTCTATTCCTGAGACCCTTTTTATGGGAATTTTATGCCTATTTTTTTCTACTCCTTCGATCCCTCGTCCTCTCTCTAACAAGCCAGCTCTGGGCCTAGCAAGGTGAGCAGAGGTGAAGTTGCAGGGAGGAGAGGTGTATTGTTTAGAGTCACTTCCCGCTGACATCCAGGTAAATGGGTAAATGTGCACTCTCATCCATATTCCAGTAACCCAGGCAGAGGCATTTGACCAGAGCATGGTTGTGGGCCAGGACATGAAATATTAAAGGGATAAAGAGCAAGGTGGATTTACCCAGAGGGCCTTTGGACAGTTAAACAGCTCTTTGTGTGTATTCTCTCCCTGTACCCCCACCTGCTACCTCCTCTGTAAGAGCAGGGAATTTCAGAAAAGCCAGCATTGTGTACTTTAGCCAAGGTCAGCGTACAGAACATAAAGTTAGCATCAAACTGTGTCCTGTGATCAGCTCTTACTGTCCTATTGCAGTGTCAATGATGGACCGTGTTCACAGCTCACAAACAAATCAATAATTCTGTAGATTGCTTGACTGGAGCTGGAGAAGATGTGAAAAAATGAAAGATGGAGCGCTCTCTCTCTCTCTCTCTCTCTCTCTCTCTCTCTCTCTCTCTTTAACTTCACTTGGCAGGATAAACCTAGCCTGCTGCTTGACTGGTACTGTGCCAAGTAGGAACTCGGATATATCAGATTTCAATTAACCACAGTTCATGAGGGCCATCCACAGAGGTGACATGCTCTCACACCCTCCATCCCCCTGTTTAGTTTCAGCCCAAGGGAGTAGCTAATGAGATGGCTCTCTATCTGGCTCTCCATCTCCTCTCTCTTTCAGGAGGAAGCCTGACACTCTGGGCCAAGGAGGCCTGTTGAGACCTAGGGCAGGTGCTTGGCCCATTTGACTGTGGCCTGCAGCCTCCAAGCATGTTTGGCTGGCAGTGGCCACACAGTTTGCCCCTCTGGACTGCTCTGGGGGGGTAGATAATGAATAGTGGAAAAGCAGGTCTGTGCTGGTGCAAACTTGTTGTGTGTGTGCATGAACACAGATAGATGCAGAGTACAAAATTATACTTTTTTTTTTTTTTTTTTTTTTTTTAGCTTCAAAGAGGAATAAACAGGCCACTTTATTCAGCTTTTAAAAATACAATTTTTTTTAAATAATTGAGTGAAATCTCAAACCAGAATTTGATGTTTGACAGTAAAAAAAAAAAAAAAATCCCCTGGTCACATCTGTCACTGTGAATGACAAGAGGCCTCCAAACCCTTACTTCATTGTTCAATCACAGGAGCTTCATTTATATGCTGATTCAATCAAAGAAAATGAAAACAAATCAAGGTGATAAAAAAAATAACAGCTAATAGATCAGAAACCAAAAGTAAAAAGCACCTGCAATTTTTATTTCAAGCAAAGCAAATTCATTTATCTAGTCAGTTTCACCTGCTGTTGAATGACGATTGACAGCCCAGTCTCACCAGGAAGGCAGCGTAAACATGCTGATGTTTTCTACAGGGCAGCATTTGTGTAACATCACATGAAACTGTGGCACATAAAGAAATGAAATAAGAGTCTTGATGTATTTATGTGACGTTATCCATACAGCCTCTAAAATCTGATTCTAACCTTGTAGATTAATTCCAAACCAAAATATTCATTTTAAACTCTTCATCTTAAGTAATAACAGCACATTACAAGTATTAATGCCCATTTATGCTCCCTTGTGTACATAAATTAGGATGTCTGTTTTAAATGTTCTCATAATGTTGCTGTCGTCATACTCCCATGCATCTTTTACTGCCACAGTTGTTAAATCAGTTCATAGTTGAGGCTGTGTTGGGTTCAGATTTCATTTCTGCATATTGACACTGTTTGGTAACTGCAGATGTGGACTAAGCCTCTCTTTAAAGGATCCTGCGGTGTGGTTGTTGATGTTTTCCTCAACTTCTTCTTTTGTTCCTTCATTATATTCAGGTGCTTTTTATTTGGTGGTATCTGCATTCCTTTCTTCCTCTTCCTCTTCCTCTTCCTGTTCCTCTTCCGTTTTGATCTCGCAAAATGTCTGGAGATATAAAATTTGGACATTCTGGTGAATCAAAAGTTGAGCTTAGACTTAATCGCACTCAGTCATTTATCAGTCATATCTAGAAAAGGTCCCAAATTCTTACATAGGAATTAAATTTGAAACGTAAGTACAAAACATCGTGATTTATCAAACGTGCACACACACTCCAACATTCTTCTTGTAAATCCCGCCATCTTCTTAATAACCATGCTTGTGTATGAATGTTGCATTTTCATCCTGTGAAGCTCTTTGGTTAATCTTGGTTGGTTTTATTTGTTTTGCAGAAATGAAGACAGACTTGACATGACACTACTTTCACACACTTTCCCAGCATCATTGCAGCAATGCTCTCCTTTGATCCCTTTTTGATTTGTTCTGGAGAATACATATGTTTTGGTTTGGAGAAAAGATGCTTCCAGCACAATGTGTGACAAAGCTAAATGAGGGTGGGGTAATGTCAAACCACTTGGATATTCACTAAAAAAAAGTTAATATAACTTTGTAACATAGATCTCAGCACAACTCCAAACAGGATCTCTTTTGGAGAGCAACATCTCCTCAGAAATTATCTCTGGAATCAGATCGGCTGATTATCTGATGACACTCACAGAGGAGCACGGAGTTTAAAAACATCAGATCAGTGGTGATCAGTTCTCACTTGTCTGTCATGGACAAGTTTATAAACCATATTAGTTACACATTTTTTTCCTCTAAAACTTAACCTTTGTAGTAATTATTGTTTAGCTGAAATCACTGTGACACAAGCAAAAATAATACAGTTACATTGTTCTACCACTGGCTTTTGTATGTATATATATATATATATATAAATATATATATATATATATATATATATATATATATATATATATATATAGATAGATAGATAGATAGATAGATAGATAGATATATAGATATACATACATATTTATATATATAGAAAGAACAATGCAATATGTGCTTAAATTGATGCATTTTCTTTGCGCAAGTTGATACATCCCACATTTTGCATGGGAATGTCTCTACACGCACACTTCTGTACAGACACACATTGATAAATGAGGTCCCTGGTTCTGTAATGGGAATAGTGAAGGAAAACTTAGTGACCAACATAGTAATTCCACATTCTGTCATGATGTCGAGGTTAGGCTAGCTGTAAGATGGTGGGCATGATGAGTCGTACAGGGGATGTGAGGGATTAAGTAGTGATTAGGAAACTCCATGACCTGTAATTTAATAAAATATCATGACGTCATGGTATTGATGCATTTTAGCCAATTACTTTTTTGGACTAGAATTCAGCCTTAGATATAGACCAGTGAGGAAAAAGACTTGGCCCAGTATTTTTGATATGCCAGCAACATTCATAACCAGAGTGGGGCAAGGAGTCAGGAGGATGCAACAGTGCATCCGTCACCAAGAGGGATGGTGGTGTCATCACCAACTGTGGTGTGGAATCACACACAGTCGCTCTAAGATACACTTCTTTATGGAGGCACTTTTTACATTCTGCTGAGTAGCCCTGGGAAAATAAAAGCTAAATCTTAGCTGTCACCATCACACTTTGCTGCACTATAACACTGTCCACTGTCTGGGCACTTAATATGAAGCAGAAACACAGAAATTCCATATGTTTTAGTGAAGCTGCATGCATCATGCCAAGGAAAGAAATGGAAAGTCTGTTTGTGTGCTTTTGCATTTCTCTTTATGAATGTGTGTGATTGTACTTGCACAAGTGAGGGAGAATAAAAGAGATGAGAAGGTCTCGGCGTGGCTGCACAACAGCCATTTCAGAAAATCAAATGGCTGAACAATCGGTAATGAGGCAGACAAGAGAGACTCAGCCAGACCCAGAAGATTTGAAGGGCAGACAGGCGGGGAGGGTGGTGAGAGTGGGGGATGACAAAGGGGGGAGAAAAATATTGAATTAGGCAGACAGTAATAGCTAAAGAGATGAGTATAATGTGAACAACCACTGGGGGAAGGGGAAACAGTTTGTGACTAAAAACATGAACTCATGCAAAACAATGAAAAGCTAAGAAAAAAGGAAAAGATGCAGAGGACTGAATTGCTAGCTGAAGGTTCACATCTGCATTATTTATCAGAGAGGGAGAGGTGTGTAGTAATGATTAAAAAAGAGCCATGAGCCATTCTTTAATTTGAAGCATCAGAAGACGAGCAGATGGCGCTGAAGGGGAACGAAAGGAAACGAGAAGATAAACATTAACATTAATATATGTTGATCCTTTTGATGCCACAACTTACCCAACATTGTCCAGCTGTAATTTCATATCTGCAAACACATTAAAGTTATTATTGATAAAGTAATGCGGAAACTGGTCTGCAGTTTTCATCAAATGTAAATTATTTACTGACTATTCACACATACAGATAAGTTAACAAATGTATGAAATGAAAAGCACTCAAAGTATTACTGGTTAGTAAAACAGTAACTTCAAAAATTTTAAAAGATATATACTCACAGTTGGTTTTTATATGTATGTCGTATTACAACCATTAGTTTAAGTACCATGGCAAACTATTGTTCAAAGAAGTAATTGCATTATCATAACTGTATAAAATCTAACAACAAACAGAATTATTTAAATGTTTGCACGTCTTTGCAATAGTTAAAATGTGTACTGGATACAATATTATGCATCCTGTTTTAGATTCTGTAAAATTTATCCTAATTTGTCAATACATAATAATTGGTAGATGACCTTTCTGTTTAATATTTGAATAAGACGAATGATTTGTTAGTTATAATTTCTTATGTAGCCTTTCTCCGATATTAGCCTGATCACTTCTCAAAGGTGAATTATTTGTTGCTTAAAAAAAGGAATTGGACTGGTAAAAACCTTAGTGTTGTAACAAACAGTTGTTTATTCTTCCATTGCAATTCAAACTATTGCATAATGGAGTTTTAAAAGTGGTTTTACTGTAGAAAGGAAATATGAAGGATATGTTTTTAACAAAAGGGAGTCCAAATTTTGATTTAGTTTTCTAAGACTACTATTCTGACAGCACAGAGCTGTGATGTTTTTATATATTTTTTTCTATTATCTATCTGTTATTTTTTGTTGCTTTTACTTTGCATCATATTGAATCTTATTTTGACAAATCACATTGCATTACAGTGGAGGGAACTGTATTATTTCACTTTAGAGGTCGCTTCATAAATATCTGATTTAATGTATCTGTTCAATGGCACTGCTTTCAGATATGCGTTAAGTCAGCTTCAATCTGCACATCCATCACGGTAGTTTCATGGACATTCTTCCCTGTATTGAACTCCGACCGCAGCAATGTTTTTTGTTTGCTTGTTTACTTGTTCCTTTCTGTATTCTTTTCTATTGTTTGCTTATTGTTCAGTTTTTTTTTTTGTTTTCTTTGTTTTGTTTTGTTTGGTTTTTTTTCTTTGGGGAAGGGGGTTGTAAATACCCAAAACTAACAAAGTGACAGTGAAAATGTAAAGTGAGAGATCTTCAAAAAATATTGGATCAGACGGAACTGTGGCTCTCGTCTTTTGGATAGTCTGCAGATTTATACCACCGAGGCCATCCTCTCCGTCTCATTGTGTATTTGAATAACTTCAAAGTGTTCTTCTGCTTTTCATGGCAGATTTCAAAAAATGCTAAACAGATCTGTCAAGCTTTTTTTTTTTTTTTTTTTAAGGCAAATCCTCAAAAAAAATTTGAAGCTTGTAAATTGTTATCATCTTAAAATATTTTAATGTTTGTGGTTAAACTGCTACATTTTGCCCTTGACCATCATATTTTGGACATTTGCTCATTGAAAGTGTGTGAAACGAGAACTTCCAGAGTGCCCCCAGTATTCAGATAAATGTAAAGAATACACACTATTTCATACTGATATGTAGAGCCAAGAAGTCAAAATGTATTTATAGAACAGATCATGTTTGAAACAAACGTGTTCGAAGTTTAATAAAGAAAGAATACTTTATTTAGAAGAACCACAATAGGTATACTGATCTATTTTCTGCTGACTTAAAAAAAAGCTGCTGAAAACTGTTAAAGGGGCTGTTAAGTAGGTGGCAACAACCTAATAGTAAGTAACAGAAAATGTTTGATCTATTTACAAAAACAGAAATGTGCTCTGTGTGCGAAATAAAAACTATATGAGTGAAACAACACAATAGAATTATATTTAAGGACAATATAATAGATACAATACTTTTCACCTCTAGATTATCCCATTGAAGTGGTTGTACTATCAGTGGACAAACTCCTCCAAACCGCTGTTAATGTGTGTGAGCAGACGCAGATGGAGGTATTGTGATACTTCCTGCCTTCCATCTCCCGGGGAGCCTGCCTCTCTGGTTTTCCAGGAAGGTGGTGATGCAGTGTCGGATTGTCGCTTCCTCTGATCTGCAGTCAAACAGCGGATTCCCAGGGAGCATGTCACCGAGGGCGGGGAGAGAGGGGGCTCAAATGCTCTGCTCGTTACTCTAAACGCTGCCTAATTAATAATGTATCAGAGAGGACGCACTGAGAAACAGCAGGGCCCCTCTGCTTGTCAAAAGCACCGACACATGCACCCACACACACATTTGAGAAGGGACTGATCAATCCCACCATCTCTTCAGAATCCTTCTCCCAAATCTCCTCTAGATATTCGGATACAGAAGGAGCAGGAAGAAATAGACACATGCCTCTGAATATATGTGTCAGCCCGTTGTTGATGAACCCTCTATGTTGCTCAAGCATATTGCACATGTGCATGTTAACTGCACAGGCTCACAGCATCTACAGGAACTGTGCAATTGTATTCTTGCATGCTTTGTATCGTCTGCATGAATTTTCATAAGTGGAATTTTATGGTAAACTGAGCTGGTGTTGGGAGGAGCTGGAGCAGCGGTGGAGGTTAGTTACTTCTCTGGCACACATCCAAATATGCAGCCACCCACACTTCATATCCAACTTGGGTGTTTCATGGTCCCCGGGCGGAGATGACAGGTGACACGGTGCAGGTGTTGATGTAGAGGCTCCCCTGTCCAGATGAGTCTCTCTTCTGTACCACAAAGGCACATCAGGCCGTATAATAAAAACAAAAAAAAAAAAAAAAAAGAAAGAAAGAAAATGTGCATCTAAAAGCTATATAAATGCTGGAAGTTTTTACTATATCCAAAGCATTGCAGACCGATAATCAGTTCATTGATTATCAATAATTCAACTGTCATATTTATGCATGTGTTTAGAGGCTGATATCCATAGCCTCTTTCTGCCTCTATTTCTTCCTCTCCACCTCACATTTGATTCATTTTCTTCTTTGTTTGTGTTTGTCATAAAGAGAGATGTAAATTTAGCCACCCCAAGGGAGAGCATCCTCACCAGTGACACAAAACAGACTGGAGGAAAGAAAATCAGAATAACATAAGCCACAAAAAGTGAGCAGGATGGGAAGAAAAAGTAAAGCAGGGATGGTGGTTTGAGAGATGGGAGGGGAGGCAGAAAACAAGAGAGGAAGGTTTGAGATGCACAGTACTCTGTAAACAGTCGACGCGGGGGCTGGAAAATTAACGCTGCATAAATTGTGCGAAACATGTCCTATTTTCTTTCTCCTTTTTTCTCCTGCAACCTTCTTTTAAAAGGGTTCAGGATGCAGGGCTGTCAGATGAACGCCAGACAGGCATTTTCCGAGTTCGTTTGATCCAGGCTCCCTCTTTTAAAAACACTTCCCAGTGACAGAGGGTAGGCAGAAAGTGAGTTGCAGTGTGTGTGAGGTGCCGACGGAGAGCGAGGAGGAACAGGAAAGACAAGCCGACAGGAGACACATGTAGACAGAGTTTCACAGTTATCACACTCTCATTGACATTGCCTTTATAGTCCCAGCCACCACCACCTCTCGCTGGGATAGCGACAGGGATTTTGTATCTGATAACTGAGCCAGCACCTCAGCTCACCAGATCTGAACAAACTGACGCTGTGGTGTATTGGACAGGGACGAACAGCAAAGGTGGGCTTTTAATCACAATGACCGACACAACTAGACCATAGCAAGACAAGCATACCAGAAAAAGTGCTATGACTCCCTAGGAACTCCATTTATGTGTATTTGCAACTTTTAAACCCAATTCTGAGGCAGAATGTGAAATAGACACTGAACCAAAATCCATGTAGTCATGCTGACAGACACAAATCCAGCTTTTTCTGCACAATATCTAGCTTCTTTCAGAAATGAGTTTTATTGGGAGATTTCTATCATCCTTGTACCACATTTGTATCTTTTGCTTTGTATTCAATCCGTAAAAGATCAGTAGAATGGCATTTTTAAACATCCCAAAAGTGTTGTGATGTGATGAAAATTCTTGCTTTTCTTCACTGAAAACAACCTCACTCTCAAAGTTGTCCTCTTAACTTGATGTCTGACTGGTTCTGGTCCAATCCAGAGATTTCACAAAGCACTGTCTGCCACAGAACATTTTAAGGCTTGGGGCTGTACATTGATGTGCACACAAATAAAAAGAAAAACATTTAAAATATAAATACTATTGAAAACTCTGTGCTGAAACTCATAAAGACATATTTGAGCTCAATATTAACTCAATGGAAGAACTTCATTCTCCTTTATTTAGATTCTGAGATGTGTGCCCCTTTTTTCATTTGCATTTCAAGATCAGTCAGCAAGGTTAGCATTAGCACTGCCACAGCCAGGTTCACTGTTGCCATGGCAAAACATGGCATATTTGTAACTTTTGAAGATAGTGGAGAACAATGGAAAGCTGTGATGTGAAGTTTTATTTTCACTCCACAGATAAATGCCAGTTAAAACCTTATTGGTATTTATATAATATTTGGTTCAGAAATATGCGAGTAGGCCTTGAAGCAAGGCATCATGTTTTCCTTACCCTAACTAAATACTGCAGTTGTTCATTCATTCATTCATTTTCTGAACCGCTTAATCCAATTCAGGGTCGCGGGGAAGCTGGAGCCTATCCTAACTGCAGTTGTTAATTTCCTTAATCTAAAAGAATTATATTGAGCACCTTATTCTAATTGGTGGTTTAAGTTGCCTAAACTGAACCAACAGCAGGCAGTAATAACTGGAAACAATGGTTCATTGTAATTGGAAGTTTAGAAAGCAGTGAGAAAACCAGAGGACTTTCCAACCTGATAGTCATGTGTTTAATAATGTCACATCTGCCAATGGTATACTTTTCAAGTGCTTTAAAAATGCTAAATTCTTGGTTTCTAAAAATGCTTTCAGACTGTACGGCATGTTCTTTGAGTTGTTGTTTGTTTTGTTTTGTTTTGTTTTGTTTTGTTTTTGTGTGCTAGAAAGCAAAATTTAGATTCTCTCAAAGTCTATTGGTTACAACTCATGGCAGAAAATCACATAGTTCTGTTTTACATATTCTGAGATACTACAAACATAAAAACAAAAGTGAATACAGGAACAAATTTCAGAAAGACCATCAAAATTTAACAAAAAAAAAAAGCAAGGAAGGAGAAAGAAAGCAAAGCAGGAAGAATATTTTAGATGATACATTTGAGGAACATACTTGTGTTATTAGCTTTGATATGGTTTTGTTTTAAATATTATATTTTGCCTAGTGTTGTCATGTTTCGTACCTCAGGGCCACCGTACATGTCAGACCAGATATTAATATGTCTTACACTCAAAGGTATGACAGTATAATCAACATGAGAAATCCAGACATTTAGAAGCTGCTGAGATTGTTTTCATGCCTTCTTGCAAGTACTGTTTTATTTCCAAGGCCATTCTGTCCAAAGCAATAATCCTAACTTCTCTCTTCATGCTACTTCACCCTTTGTGTCAAACTACATCTGCCTCTGCTTGCTTCTCCAGCTAATAAATTCCAAACAGTGTGGAGGGAAAAATAATAATACACAACAGGGCATCTCTCAACGTTCTCTCTCTCTCTTTCTCTGTGGATCACAACAACACCATTTCCATTTATAATTTCAATTGTTAATTTGCATGAGAAAAATTAGTTGGGTGACATGCATGATGTTTTTTCCCCCCTTTTCTTTCTGCTTAATTTTCTCACTAATTATAAGCAGCAACGGCACATTATTTACATAAATAATTGTTCCTTCTGTTCACTCATATTTTCCTCCTTTCTTTCTTTGTCAGAGTTGTTTTGGCATTTGTCGTCCACAGGGGCAGTTCTCCTCAGAGAACATTTTCACATCTCTCCTGACTGAAAAATCTTGGATCTTCAGTGTTTTGTGCCTGATGTTTGTTGTGGTGTTTTGCCGTCCTTTGTTCAATAAATAGATTCATCCTACACTTTTACTTCCATTCTAAACTTTTAAACTCTTATAAATAAACATGTTAGCGGCAAAAAATTTCCTACTATATTTAATTCAAGACAAATCTCTTTTTCAGTTTATTGATTTTGCAAAGAACTTTGTGAAATAAAAAAAAAAAAAAAAGTAAGCCTTAGTCAATCTATTTCTGTGTGTGTTCATAATCACTGTTCGTAATGGCTGGTATTGTTACTTTGATCAATAAAGAGGGATAAGATATGGCAGATGATGATAATGTCCTGCAAGTATTACAGGTGGAGCTGAAAACCACCTTCTGCCGCTCTGGGAGTTTTCACATAAATGCACAAAACACAAGAACCACACAATGAGGACTGTTATGCAGGTCACATTTCACATGTAACTTACCCTGTCACATATAAAACCTGGTTATTTATAGAGATGCAAAATGACTCTCAGTAGTTAAATTAAGTCCTTTTTTCTTTTACTTTACCAGAAGCTTTTAATTAATTATGTTGTGCAGCCTGAACTCCTGTGGGGGCAGTTCACAACAGTAATTACAGAAAACAATTTACAAAATAACAGATAAACCAAATGTAGCTATAGACTTAAAAGTGGGTTTATACTGTTTGGGAAGAGATTATTTATGCAATTTTCATAATGATTATATGTTAAATTCGTTCAGATCTGTTAGGACACAAAATACTGGCATGCAATGTTTTGGGCACCATGTTGAAAATTAATATCTGTGTGTGAAAAATTAAAGAGAGCATAAAGTTAAAATGAACCTTTTTTTTAATGGCACCAGCAGTATAATAGTTTTTCTTTTTGTCTTTGAGTTAAAAATACAAAAAAGGAAAAGGCTTCAAAGCAAAGAAAAAAAAGGTAACTTCTTCATTTCAGTAGCAAAACTACCTTTGGCATGTAGAGGGCTCTCAAATCTTTAAGCTTTGTAGACACACGAGAAGACAAGAGAAGATACTTAAAGAGAATAAGTGCTGTTATTCTTTCAAACATATATTTGTAATTGAAGTAAAAATGTGCTTTATGTATAAGTTCACATGACTCGTTTGGAAAGGTCAGTCTTTTATAGATGGTCTACTTAATCAAAGTTAAAATATTAGCAGTGGTTTTAATTAACACCTAGTTCGGTCAAAACAGGGCATGTTGTGTGGTTTGTAATTAGAATGAGCTTTATTTGCTATTCTTTTGTTTGTCATAGGGATGACTAGTTTTATCATAATCCAGCAAAATTGCTTTTTATTTTAATTTCATAAAATAGGACACAACAGGAATTAAAACCATATTTAATCCTCGTAAAATGCAACTGATGTGGCTTCATGTCATTAAGCAATGCTGTTCGATCAGGTCGGTTCCTGGAAACAGAAGCAGGAATGCATCTGCAAATAGTCTGCCACACTGTCTATACTGCAACATGACATTAATTCGAGACTTTTTAGTAGTAGACATCTTGCAGATTACAGGTTGATATGTTGCTCTTTTACAAATGATAAAACTGATAAAAAAAAATTTGACTTTAATTGTTTGAGCTGCCAGTCATTAATTATTTACATAATAAACAGACAAAGCATTTACCTAAAACTTGCATTCATTTTAGCATTAGTTTCCTTCTCAGGCATTGATAACATGAATGTATCTGTTAAAGCTCATATAGAAGTCCATGACTGCTGCTTAATATTTAGATGAGATTTAAGGAATTGTCCAATACCTCACAAATATACATCACTTGATGTTTTGTAGGAAACTCATTTCCTTCGCTTCACTTGGGGCAGAATTTTCCAATCTGGAGAAGACACTCCATCTTTTTTCGGCTGAGGACCATGGTCTCTTTGAAGGGGCTAATTCCCATCCCAGCTGTTTCACACTCGGCTGTGAATCCTCCAGTGAGAGGTGGAGATCATGACTCAGTGAAGCCAACAGAATGACATCATCTGCAAAAAGCAGGCCCCCAATCCTGCAGTCACCCAACCAGATCCCTTTCTTCAACACCTCAGCTGCACCTAGAAATTCTGTCCATAAAAGCTATGAACAGAATGGGTGATAAAGGGCAGAGTCCAACCCAGACGGAAACAAATCCGATTTACTGCTGGAAAAGCGGATCAAACTCCGACATCAGTTGTACAGGGACCAGACAGCTCGTACAAGGGGTTCAGGTACTCCAGGAGCACCCCCACAGGAGTACCCGGCAGACACTGTCGAATGCCTTCCCCAAGTCAACAAAACGGATGACCATGTCCCCACCGAGACCCTGAAGACGGTTAAGAGGTTTTTTCAACATGTTTTTTAATGATCTTCTCAGCCTGTTAGCTACAGTCAGCAACAAGCCTGATAGTTCCACCAAAAATACAGAAAGACACAGCCTGTAACTGCAGAATTAATTGGTATCTTCAGTATGCATAAAGGTAAATTTTGTCAGCATTGCAAACATTTGTTACTTTTAGTAGGAATATCCAAAACCAGGATTGAAATTATAAATGGAACTAGCAGGAAAAAAAAAAAGTGTCCTTGCAGAGTTCCTTTTCCTGATTGATGGTGGGATTTTTTTTTTTAAAAACTTTTTTTTTTTAACAAACAAATGGTTTATAGCAAAGAAACATCAAATGCTGTGAAGATCCTGGCTGAAAAATAAGTATTTTTATATTTTAAATGGGAAGAGTACATGAGAGAACCTGCTTTTTCTTTTCTTTCACCTAAAAACAACCACTTAACAGTTCAAGTTATGAAGCGTGTAATTTAGTTCTTTTTCCACAGTCATGCTGAGCTGTGATGCCAGTTCCCAGTTTGTTCTCCAGTAACAACAGAAGAGTGAAGTCATTGGGAACTAGTGGAGAGCTGCATGTGGGATACACACTTTTAATTGAGGGGAGGAAAATGTGCATCAGTACTGTTGTGAGGAGCAGAGGGCAATCTTCAGAGGCCAATTAATTTGGAATACAAAGCAGTGGTGCAATCTGCTCAGGTTTCTGTCTGGGTGCACGGCTTGCTAACACCAGCTCTGTCTCGAAGGCATCTGAGATCGTATTAATTTAAACACCCCAGCAACATAACCACCCCGTGCTCCCCCAGCACCACCACCACTTCTCACTGCACAATCTTTCGCTGTACATATGTCCTTTATTGGAACTGTGAACTATATAGAGCAAAATAGCTCCCTGCAGCATAAGTTCATACCATTATCCCACACAAAATTACCACACACACTTTTTCTTTCCATTCCTACCTCTCACAGGGAAAACCACAGAGTTGCGTCTCTCAACTTCGCCAAAAATAGCAAGACTTCTCAGACTGCTGCCTTTGTGCCCAGCACAGAGACTACTAAAATGGCCAAAGCTCAGCCACCCATTCCTGGATTTTGTTGACTGAATCAGGAATCAGAACACTTTTGCGCTCAGAAGATAAACTTTATACCTGCAAGCACTAGACGTTCTTAATTTTTTATTATTTCTCAGTGTAGCTTGACTTGACAAGCTAAAGCTAATATTAACAATATGTTTAAGATTTCTCTGCATTTTCTTCTGAGTGAGTAGTCTTTTTAGAGCTTGGCAAATATAGTTTGGAAATAGTATTTCCATATTAGTTCTTACTCTTGCTTTAATCTACTCAAAGTCATGACAAATGCAGTGCACTTGTGAGCATAAAAGCCAGAAAAAGAAGAGACCACAAAAGAAAATCATGATATATGTCCATGCTGATGAAGGCCTGAGTAAGAGACAGAGATAAGGAAGGCTTACAAAGAGGACAAACTTAATTGTGGAGGAGAGAGAGGGTTGCAGAATCGAGGTCTTCTGTGAGATGGTTCATTTATAAGACTAGTGGTGGGGGTATTGTGACAGGCCGAGTAATGGTAAGGAATAGTTTGAAAGATTCCTTTCCCTCTCAGGTAAGAAATCCATTCCTGTCACTCAGTTGCCTCTTCTATCTTATTTTTCTCACTCTTTTTACCTGTCTCTTCCACAGTGGACATGCTTGTCTCCCCATCCTCCTTAGAAAAGAAATCTGTCTTAATAATGGTATGAATAGAGTATTTGCCTTGGCTAAGCGAAGAGCAGCATCTCTGAGCTGGGTCGGGTTGTGTCCTGTTCACACCAAAGCCTGAGCTCTTTTATCTCAGGAAACAATGTTGGAATATTATGATTCTGTAAGACTTTATGACTTTGTTTTCGGCTTAACCTCCATTTTTATTCATGGTGAATCCGACAACAAATCCTCTGTTTCCTGTAGAAGTCACCCCTGCTCTCTCTCACCCCTCCCTCTTTCTTCCGCCTCTCCCTATCTGTAGCTCATTGCCAATGCAGGGAGCATAGCGACGGCCATAGACTTGTGCCTGGAAACACCCAGCAGACAAGAAAAATGACGGCCAGCGCAATCTCATTTTCTGAGGGGCTGCAAGTCAGGCAGGAAATGGCTATTATTCCATCGACACTGTCGGTATTAAGTTATTTCCTTCTCTAAATACGAGAATGTTCATGAATATCTATTGAGTTCCAGGTGCAAGCGCAAGAGGTTTTGTCGCCACACACTTGGATGATTGCAGCCCTATATTCTGCCTGCTGCACCCTCACTTCTGAGATTGAAGTGAAAGACAATGGTAGTGGAAATTGGCTAATAAATCCAGAGGAGAAAAAGGGCTGTTTGAACGATACCACAAGCTCATGCATGCTTTTTAAGCAGAATAAAACCGCCTGGCTTCCCTCAGCCTTGTGTTTTTTTTCTGTAAAGAATGTGACCTGGCCTAAAAAGGCTAAATCTTCCTCACCAAGTGCAGGAGATGGTCTTAACTGTTTTGCTTTTGGTAGTACGAATACAATTTTATAGTGTGGTCTCCAGGATGCTGAAGCATATCTGCATTTATAGAGCATCAATAGTTCAAAGAAATGAGATGATACACTTCTGCTGATAAGTATGCTAACAATAGTGAGACAGAGAGCGCTTCATGGAGGGAGAAAAAGCTCATGTCAGAGTTAAGAACCATTTGTATAACATGTATTTTTTTCTCTCTGACACTTTTGTGCTTTTTGTTTATGGACCAGAGTCATACAGCTGACGGTCTGGAGTGTGAGAGGGGGAAAAAGCCAGAAGAAGCTAAATAAGGTGAGAAGCAAAAAAAGTTTTAGGATTCTGACCAGCAGCCAATCTTGTATTTGAGTGACCTGTTACCTCCCACTGCATGGTGACTGTAAAGGCAGATGGCAGAGAAAAAGAGAGAGCTGAAGCTCTGCTTCTGTCCAGTCAGAGGCAGTCCATTGTGGAGAGGAGACAGGGACAGAATTGATTGAAGGTGGTGGACCATAAATGAAAGTATTGATTTCGGGGTCACAGTCGCACGATGAGGTCTTGAAATAAATTGAAATAAACATATCAATCCATCAAGTATATGACACTACAAGCACACATATACACTTTTATAGATATATTAGGAACCTTGTTTAGCCTAATATATGGATGATTAATGTTAATGTACCAGTTTTAATGGCTAACTAGATGAAACAGTCAAAGAATGATTTCATTTCTATCTACTGTAAACCTGTTTCAAGCTTTCTTTTTCTTTTTAGTTTGGAGAATATGAAACCATTTGGTTGAACATGGGATTACCGACTACGTTGTCATTTTTCCAGCACACCGTGTGCTCCTTTAAATTAAACTGATTTTTATAATGAGTGAATTAGCAGTTCTTCCCCATCTATACATGCTCTTGTTAGAGTGTGATTCTACCACACCAATTTGAGAAGGAAATAAACAGCAAATGTGACTGATGTAAGTCAGTATTTCAAATGTGAAAATTCATCCCATCTACATAATAAAAGGATAAAGAGCACACCATAAAGTGAACACTCAGGAAAGGTTAAAGTACTTCCAATTTATGGGTCAGAGGGAGATGCTTTAGCTGGAAGAGGGGTGGAAATTACTTGGCTGGGAGACCAACAGAATCTCAGTGTAAAGACATGGCAGCCAATTAAGAGAAAGGTCAGATCATAAAAGAGGAAGCAATACCGGGAAGCTTTGCACACAGCATATCCTCCTTTTCAACTATGATCCACAATTTCCCCTGCTCACAAAATATCTTTATCTCTTTTATATTGACAATTTGTTTTATGAACAGTATTTTATGTAGATGATTAACCAGATTGATCAACGTTTGTGCAGTGGTTTGAGAATTGGCAGACCTGACATGTTTAAGCATTTTTGTATGAGATGGACAGAAGTTAACGTGCTCTTCACAGCTCGCTCTGAAACTCTGAGGAAAATATGAGTTGCTAAGTTGCTATGACTGCAAATATATTTTTAAGTTGTTGCCATGAAAGGAGATTAACCCTTAATGTCCTGCTTTGATTTCTTTTTTTTTTTTCCTGCTTTCTTTTTTGGGGATTTTGGTATATTTGTTTTACATCCAGATTAAAAAGTGGTGATGATGCAAACACGATGATGCAAACTACTTTCATCAACAGAAATGTAATTTAATCTGATTGTACAAAAAAAACTATTCACAAGTTAATGCTGAAGGAAAATATGACAAGGCACACATTAATGAACCATTAAAGACCATTTTTTATACAAATGTGTGTATTATCACATGCACAACAATTGGGAGGAGTGCATAAAGACAGTAGGAGTGTTTCTTGCAAAGTTACTTGCAGCAGGACTTTTATCCCATAGACTGCTGTCATGGATAAGCAACTAGCCTTTGGCCACCAGCTCAAAACCATGGACATTCTGCCAAGACAAAGCTTTTAAGGTGTTCAACCCCAACACTACAGAAAAACAAGAAATTAGCTAATTTAAGAAATTAACTAGTAATATTGCGCAAATAGGGTGACACAGTTTTAGTCGAACATACCAGCATATAAACGTCTACCTTCCCACTGGCCAAACAAATCTGGAACTCCAATGATGATGAACAAAAAAACTTAACTTCCCAATGTTGCACCAGGCAATGATGCTAAGCAACAACAACAAAAAAATAACTAACTTTTAGGTGACATGTATACCAATCATAACTCACCAGTCACTCCACCAGTCTGACGAAGATAACTTCAGATAGCCTTGTTATTTTTACCTGTCTCACATCGTTGTGCAAGAAGTTGTGCCACTCTGCTTTACAATAATGCTCCAGTTGGTTAAGCTTTGCAGTTTTATCTTTTTTGCATAAAAGCTTTTTTAAGTAGTGAAATTTGATGGTTAGGCTTCGATCCCGTCACTCCTTGTGAATGCACGTTTTATTTTCAGGTGAATGTTGGAGTGAATGCAGAATCATATTTTCAATTTAACCGGAGCCCACAGGTGAGTGATGGGATGGAAAAGGGGCTCAAAACAAAAGCAGGCAATGGGTAGTGATCATGGCAGCGACAGCAGCAGCAACTGTGGCCGCAAGAATGAAGCAAAAAACAAGGGAGGAAGGGTTTAGCTTATGCATGGGTGTGTAGCTAGGATGTCTGAGGCAGATCACATAGGAAGCAGCACAGCAGCTCAACCTGTTTGCCTAAACTAGCTTGCAGGTGTCGCTTAGTTTGTGCACAGCTTCCTTAACCTTTAACTGGTTGGGCAAAATTTTCAGGGTCTGTTATGAATCTTTGTGGGACATTTGTGGGAATAAATCTGCCTGGGTTGTCTTTACCACTTGGTTTGAGTAAGCAATGCCATAAGTGTTGTTTTCCCATTCCTGTTTCAAGTTTTGACCATTTCACTATTGTTCCTATAGTATTAACTGTTATCTCAGCCATTTATTTAAAAAGTAGTTATTATTATTATTATTATTATTATTATTATTATTATTATTATTATTATTATTATTATTATTATTATTAGTTTATTAGTTATTATTAGTTATTTCCTAAGGAAATAAATAATGTTCAGATTTTTTTACATGCCTTATTGTGCAAAAATTAGAGAGTTGACCTCCCACCACTGCATTAAAGTTGGGTTTGGGTCTGGACTTTGTTGATTCTGACTGGATCCTGCTATGGTTTGGGTTATTGTCCCTTTCAATGACCCAAACTTGGCTTTAGAAAACTTTGCGAAAGAGTTTGGAGTTCACAGTCAACTCAATCACTGCAAGGTGTCCAGGTTCTATGTATCGTGTATTTTGCACTTTGCCTCTCTGCCACACATACTAATGTAAATGAATGAATGAATGCCTTCCTTCATTTCAGATCATAGACCTTCAGTTTACACAACTGCTTCAGGCTGTTCTCCCAAAGACAGAATCACATGTTGCTCCACAAAAAATCTGCCCTGCAGGAAGTGAGATCATCATGGCTATGAAATAGTGTCATTTGGAAAGGCTTCAGGCTCCTCCACCCTGCTCTCATAAACACAGTCTTCACCTCAGGAATAATATTAAAGCCACCGTCTCTTCTGCCTGCTACATTTTCTGAGTATAGTTTCTGCTTTGTCTACAAGGTGAGAGTCTGGACTGGTGAAGTCATTGGTTAATTACCTGAGAAATGCAAGAGTTTACCATGGGATAACTATCAAGGAGGCATTCATTTGCTAAAAAAAAAAAAAGTATCTTTAAGGGTCTCTGATTACTTTTAAGAAGCTAATTACGCAGCATATAAGAGGTTTAATATGAAGCTATACTAATTTATTTCTAATGCAGTGAATACAGATTTTTCCATACGTTCATACTTAGTGGCTAAGTTCCCCCACTAATTCAATCTTCTCTATGCCTTAAAGTTACTTTTTGTAAAGTACAATTTAAAATGAAAAATTAAGTCTCTAAACACTAATAACCGAAAGACATTTAGTTGTATAAATCCATGCTTTGCTTTTGGATTTAATCTTTCAGAAAGACGTGGTATTGCTTATAATTGCCCATGCATATTTCTGTCAACAGCTCCTTTTATCTGGAAAGGCAGGAGACCTTTACCTAAAACATACTTGTTCACTCAGCACTTCTTTTAGTGTGATATCAGCATATAGAAAAATTGAACCTTTACCTTGTCCTTACCTTCCCCCTGCTTCTGAGCAGCTGGGCATGTAAGCTTTGCAAGAGGAATGACATGTAATATGAAGTGGCTTGGCAATTAGGGTGCTTTTGTGGTGCTCGAGGTTGGTTTGCTGTAGAGTCATAACTTACCAAATATTAAAGTGGTATTACAGGTCCTTAATATGGAACAAGCATGCCTCCAAACACAGTGAAGAGGCATTCTTCTGTAATCATTCACATGTACAAAGTTTTGAAATGTAGTTTAACTTCACAAAAACAAATCTCTGATATTTCTTTCTCAGTACATCTGAAAATCTTATTTAGTTGAGGCCTACTGCCAATTACATTCAGACTTGCTATCAAAAGGAATATAATCTGCCAAAGGGGAGGATAATGTTGCAATGGAGGGAAGAACACCTTGTTAATGTAAGAAAAAAGTGAGACAGAGAAATCTAAGCATTTCTCTTTTCCAGCAGGTATAACACCACACGGTGGCTCTTTGACCTCTGAAAACTTAGTTCTTTTCCCCAGTGCAAATATCCTGGAAGGTGACAGCACCTCGACACCCTGTCACCTTCATGCTCACTCTCTAAGGATCTTCTTCGCTTTGCGTTTTTCATCTTTGAGCCTCCAGAGCTGATGGAGGAACAAGCTGCACCCACCTGTCTGGTGCTGCTGTCTGTTCACTCCCCCTCCATTTTCAGTTGCGGCTTTGGGTACTGTCATCATCTGAGGTGACGGTTTTTGCATTGTTGCTACACGTCTGTATTGATCAAGTGATGTGTTGAAATTTGTTTTCACATCAGTAACGTTGCTATTTCATCATTTGCAGTATTTTCATGCTGGTTGACTCAAACTTTAGCGTTTAACCACAATAAAGGAGCGTTCATTCCTATAGAAACAGTACTGAAGAGTTTTTTTTCTTTTTATCCCGTATTCAAAGCTTTTTAAACAACACAAAGCACATGCATTTACAGAGTTGAGCTGTTGTTTTTTTTTTTTATTTAAATATTCAAATCCCTTAAAACACTTTCTCTTGATTTCAGCTGTCATACACAGACACATCACTCCTTTCCAGTGTTCTAACTACAAGTAAAATGTCTTTTTCCTCCACAATATTTTATTTTAACCCATCCACAACAATTTTCAGGCTGTTATTTATGAACATTCGGAGCCCAGTGCCTCATCACACCTGCTCAAATGCTAGAAATCGAATGTGAAATACAACAAATCAAATATGAAAAAGCAGCACAATGTTTTGAGTTGCATTGGTGTAAACAGCACAAGAAAACTGAAACTACAATCTCTAAAATGCAGGTTAATGAGTTTGTTGCAGGATGAAATGCAGAGTTAATCAATTTCATCCGCCATATGAAAAGAGGCTTGTATAATGCATGCACACACTCAGTCATGGTTCTTCTATACTGCAGGCAGGGTCATACAGATAACAAAACTTTGGCCTACTCAGAGACATCTGCAGCTTTCCAGTGACATCAAATGCATGTCTGACTTAAAGAGAATTATTGACCTAAAGAAAGAGAAAAAATGCTCACAGCTTTTACATAAAGAGTTTCTTGTACAGATTGTCAGATTTCACCTGTTACCCTCATTTATCTACAAGACATATTCACATATACCTCAACCTTTAATGAAATTTATACAAGACAACACTCAAAATGCCTTGGGCCACAGTTATCAGTTAAGCATTAGGTTTTTTTTGCAATACTACTCAACATCCTTCTCCAAATAAATGAATAACAACATGTAAATACCTGACTAAATGTATGAAGCCCTTTTTATACTAAAAAAAAAAAAAAAAAACAGCTAACGCCTGCTAACATCTGGCTTTATTTCCATTAGGAATGTGTTTAATCAGCATTATGTCCTGCATCAAATGACTCTGCTGTACACACGTTTCAATCAAGTCCAACTCAGCTTGGATTTAATGTAAATATACCACCTGCACGTACACAGGGGTTGGACCACCAACTCAAAAGCCTGATTGAGTTGATGGCTCTTTTTCCAAGGGCCATATGATGCCCTGGACCACCTTCAGGTACTAGTGATCATGTTTAAGGACATTTTTTTTAATGTACATTTACACTGCTTTCACTTGCAATGGAATGATAGCAGATAGAAGATAGAAGTGTGTAATGTAAATATGAAAAAGAAACTTGCAAAACAAGTCACCAATATGACAACTTTTCCATGTATAAACATTCATGTTCATGCATGGAAAAAGGACTAAACAAGTCAACATGATCACTGTTGTCATAGTGAGTATTTTCTAAAATTGCAGTCACTATTTTGAACATAAACAGGCTACTTCACAGATATAGAATAGCTAGTTAAACATTAAATGCAGTTCTCTGCTGGCAACACACGTTTAAATATCATACTAGTCTACCCAAGTTAGGACTGTATAGAATGTGAGAGTTGCAGACGGCAGAGCAGAATGTGAGTTCATGGTACAAAGGTCTCACTCTGGGGTCTAGGGTTCTGGCAGCAGTATGTGTTTACATTGTAATTAGGACTTAATTGTCCTAATTAGAATTCCCAAACCCTGATTTTTCAAAAGCCTAACAACCTGCTAAGCAAAACCACCTGACTCCAGTTGTCAACCAATACACCACCCTCCAAAATGGCTGTTCCAAGAACATAGGGTAATATTGATATAATTTTCCAAAAGGCTCTGATGACTGTGAAGGGACTACTCAAACCTGCCCAGGGAGCTGTGAGAGAAATGGATTTCCTGGAAATGTGTTTCTTGCCTTAGGCTGGGAATATGTTTGCAAAGGAAATCATATGCAAAAGGCTGTATACAGGGGGCAATCTTTTGTCACTGCATCATAACTCTTCTATTGATTTTTATTGAGCATATTTTTTGTAGCTTTTCATAGCAACACGTTTTCTTTCATTCTTTTCTAACCCCCCCCCCTCCCCTTTTTTTTATTCTCTCACTTTGCCCTCTCCAAAATCACTCAGCATCTGTCCTAGGTGCTGCTGAGTGCAACAAGTGGAACATAAACAAACCTGTCTCCCTCACCCTTTTACCTGTCCACATGGGGATGCTGAGCAGAAGGCCCCATCAGCAGTCCATCTGAGACCTGTACCCAACTCTGCCAAACCCAGTTCCCAAAGGAGCACACTGGGCTAACACTCCAAATGGTGTGTAAGGAGACAGGGGAGGGTGGCAGGCTGACTGTTGCTGGGCTGGAAAGAAGCATGGAGCATATCAAACCATAGTCTGACTCTCCTGGGGTTGCACGCAACTGGACGGGCATGATGCTCTCAGATTCATAGGGCCACATCAATCCACATCCAAGTAATGAGAGACCACCTCACATCAACAACACCAAGGAGAAACAAAGCTAGTGTTTCAGTTTCTTCAAGCTTTTTTTTCTTCAAAGCATCTATTGCTCATTAAGGCTGCTGGTTTAGCTAACAGCGACACATAACTGATATAGTTTGGAAGCATTTGCTTTTGCAGAAAGCCAAATTATTACCTTTGCCAAGGCAGAGGTTTTGGGAGGAGTTGGTTTGTCCATCTGTCTGTTAGTGCCTGTTAGCAACTAATTAAAAAAATCAGGATGAATTATGATTCATATTTCAGAATGTCAGAAATGGAATAAGGAACAAGGGATTGGATTTTGAGGGGAAGGGGACTCAGATTGCAGCCACAATAGAAAATCTCACGGTCAAAGATTCTAAATAAGATGTGACATCTTTTCTGATGGAAATAGACAGTGATATTAATAACAAAGCAAGTTTTGTTACAGGCACACAGAGCAAGACTAGTACACATGTAACACGGGGTGGCCCGGGGCGTGTTAAAATAAAATACATTTAAAAAAATAAAAACAGGTACAAGAGGGTCCTCCCGGCCACCTTGGTTCTTTTAAAAATCAGGGGG
This sequence comes from Telmatherina bonti, assembly GCF_933228915.1. Lineage (NCBI taxonomy): Eukaryota > Metazoa > Chordata > Actinopteri > Atheriniformes > Telmatherinidae > Telmatherina > Telmatherina bonti. Next base: position 24,607,511 of record NC_136611.1, on the reverse strand, counting down.
AGCAGAGTCAACCACACTAAGTCTCAATAAAAACCAGTTTAATAAAAACAAGACAAAATAATAAAAAGGTTAAAAAGTTAAAATAATAAAACCCCAGTCCTCTAAAATGTCCCTAAAATGTCCTTTAAAAACGTCCTTTAAAATGGTAGTATGAACAACAGATGGACTCTTAACGCGATCACTATGTATTTACCCACAATGCAAAGCTACGTCAACTGCAGGAAGTGACTTTTTTTAAGTACACTTCCTGTATTTGGGCCGCTTGAAACGGACTGAGACCTGCGTTTGTAGATGGATCGAGTCCGCTTCTTTGGTTGAATCAGAATTTGTTTGGTGCATTTACAGCTCCCCAAACGAAGCGGATTCTTTGAGCAAACGGACTCAGATTCGAGTCAAAAAGGCTGATGTCAATGTGCCCTAAAAGAAGTGGAAAAATATTGGTGAGGGAAGTGCTCATCAGGCCTGTTTACACTAAAACATTTACAGCAACTTAACAAGGTAGCCTTCAGGAGTACTAAACCTGATGGCACTACTTTGCAGAGTACTGATTTCTAATCGAAAGTAAAAATAAATAAATAAATGAATAGTATTTAGTCCATATTTAGGGGTCCTGGAGCACCCATAAATTGAATCCCAGAACCTCCTAAATTTCTATTTATTTATTTATTTATTTACTTTTACTTTAAGTGTTCATTAAAGGGGGGAAAAAAACTAGCAAAATGTGAAAATAATACAGTACTTAGTTAAATGTACTATTTAAGAACAAAAATAAAGCACCCTCCACTACTCAGCAATGGTTTCATCCCGCCTATTTCTCACAACCTGGGGGGCTCTAACCCTCTTTTCATAGAGCGATGCACTTCTGCCTTCCTGAGAGGTTGACATACAGTAGTGGTGTGTATCTGGCTTAAACCAGGATATGTGGTATACTTCTTAACTGCTACCACTAAATACCAACACATTATAATTTCAAGTCGTCATGTTTGCTCCATTAATACGTAAGTTATGTTGTTAGGTAGGAGTTAGTTCTGAAATGTTGCATGTGGTCAGTATCCCTGTCCTCAGTTTGAACTGGAAAGACAGAAGCTGCTGTTGCGTCATGTGCATGTGTTAAAATTAAATCCAAGGTGCTACTGACTAGCTAACAGACTGGATGCCCATTTACATTATAACTCCTGTTGTGTGTGCAAGTGTATAGACTGACAGACAGAGAGCCTCATCTTGGACATAAAATAGTTTTTTTTCTTTTAAAGACCTTCAGATGTAAGATCAAATGGTCCGTCTGTCAAGATTAATGTTCTAAGTTGGGGGCATGTATCAATGTTTATATTTCTTATTAGATATAAAATATACATAAAATATACATTGCTTGGTTATTTGCATTTTAGTTGACAATGCAGAGTGAGAGAGGAGCAGATGAAAACATTATTTATTAGTATTCTTAATACTAATTATTATTAATTATTACTAATTAATAATCTTAATTCTTTTCATATTTGTGTCATTTCTGTTATATAGTTGAATCCAATCTATTTTTGTATGATTGTAAGTCCAAAGAGGGAGAGATGAAAAGGGGGAAGGAGAGGAGAGAGTGCAGGTCAGGAAGAAGCAGGCAGGAAACAAAATAGTAGCCGCAAAACAGCATCTGTTAAGCTGTTCAATTTTATAATATAAATATACATATACATGATGGAAGTTATGTGTTCTCCCTATATTAGATGCTGAACACGTAACTTATATAAGAAATTAGTCATGATGTGTTTAATTTATGATTCTCATCCATTCATTTTTTTCTGTGGCACAGCATTTAAATAACCTTTATCATATTTTAAGGTTAGTCACAAACTTTCCCAAATTAGTGTTTGCTTTTCATTTACAAATGGGGGAATGAAATTAAATTAAAATGTACAAAATTAAATTAAATTAAAATCTACAAAACACTGAAAATGATCTTGCCTGGCTGGACAGCTCTAGGTGCTCAGCACCCCTAAACCTCCCTGATCCGCCCCTGCGAAGGAAAGAGAGAGAGGATAATGGTTCTTTTGTTTTAACTGGGTACATTTTTATTATTCATTTATGTATATGAATATACAATGGGACTACATTCCTAATTTTGAAAAATAAGGCAATATGTTTCAGCATAAGTCCTGTGATATGTTATCTCCGTACTTCTTTGCAAATTGTGTTTCCATCCCTCCATCAACAACTCCTTGCTTTTTGCTCTTTTTTTTCACCATTTCGGTCTACATATCCCAATGCAAATAAAAGTACTGATTAGAACACAAGTCCAGAAATGAACCGTGCTTTAAGATTGTGTACAAATGAAAATACAAAACTACATCATGTTTTCTTTAAGAAGAAAAAAGAAACAATGACTTTGCGACAGCATTGTGTGATCCGTCCTCCCGCTAATGAGGCTACAGAAGGGCTCAAGGGTCAAGTTTTCTGTTATGCACTCACACACACACACATAAAACACAAGACATTCTCAGTTTAAACCAGCTTTTGAAGCATTCAGTAAAAGGAAAGAGAATAAAAGAGGAATAAAAGAAAAAAGAAATTGAAGCTCCTTCTAAATTAGAAAGAACAGATCATTCTCTGCATTACATGGAAGTTTGTTCATCATCGATGACACTAGAAGTAGAGGGACTTGTTTTATGTCATGTTATTGAGGGAAGTGAAATCTTTATGACCCCAGGAGTTTCCATCTGCTGTTTAAGCATGACTAACAGAAAAACTTTGTTATATATTGTTATACATAATCACATAGCTGGTTCAAATTCGAGACTCAAAGTAAAAATTCAGAAAGAGCACATTTGATTTATCATAATAATCTGTTTGTTATTTTGTATTAAAACCCTAAAACTCATGTAGATCTTTGCCTCTGATAGCTGTTTGTTTGTTAAGTTTTCATGCTGTGCAGCATCAATCAACAGACAATATGAAGGTGTGCAGCATTTAGAAGGTTAGACTTTCTGTGAAAAATATGCAGGTAATTACTATAAATTACTCTGAATTTAAAATAAACAATCAAAGCCTGCTCCGTCTACGATAGGAATCCTGCACCAGTACATCTAAAAGCATCCATGCATTTAAAGGATTGTGTAGAGGCATACACAATCACAAGAAAATAATACCTACATGCCTGCACAGACACACACACTCTCACACACACACTCACACACACAATAAGATTCTCCATCTCTGCAGGTGCTGTCATGGGCCCACTCTTCAGCCTCCCATCTTTTCCCCCAGTTCTCCTCTCTTTCCTTTGTTCCCAGACTGCACACCGTCATGTCCAGGTCTTGCCTCTGGGGAGTTCAGCCTGGCAGGAGGCTTGTTTTCAGAGCTTCGCTTTATTTTTTTTTTCTTTACCTCCTCTCTTCCTCTTCTCCTCTCTCTTTCCTGGGTTTTTTTGTTTGTACTGGTGCTGGCTAATTACCGGCGCCTTCTCCCCCTGCCAACAGCGTGCTGCTGTCGAGCTCCTTCTTGCCTCCCACCCTCCCCACCACCATCACCTCCACCCCCCACTCGTCTGTTTCTCCCATCCTCCTCACAAGGAGTGAGCGGAGGAAAGAGGTGTGTGTGTGTGTGTGTGTGTGTGTGTGTTGGGGGGGGGATCTGGGTACAGATGTGTATTAATGAAGCAGTGAAGGGCAGGGGGTGACTCAAAGAGGGGGAGAGGAGGGAGAGAGGGAAGGAAAGAGGAGCAAAAGGCTATTTGCATGCAGAGACAACGAATTTCACCTCTGCTACAATCCTCCGTCTCTGTCTGTTTCCCTCCTTCCAAATCCTCCCCCCACCATCCTGCATTCTCTCACTTTTTCAGCTCTCCTTCTTTCTCCTCTACCTTCTTGCCTCTCTCCTTTGCTCTCCGGCTTGCTGCCACTGCTGATTTGAATAATTCAGCACAAGCCGGTATTCTCCAGGGCCCCATTGTCTGTGCGTGGCAGGAGAATGAGAAGGAGAGAGATAAAGAAAGAAAGGGAGAAAAGGAGGATTGCAGGGCAGTGAGTGCATGCGTATGTGTAAATGGCAGGGATGGGGAGGTGAGGGGACGGGGGTCCATCCTGCCTTCTTTCACCTAGCTGTAGTGTAAATCAGTGCTAATGAGGCAAAGGAGGAATACCTCGGCCTTGTAACAGACTACAGAAGCTTTTGCCGTACAAGCACACCAATGCACACAGGTAAACTTGCATTTAGCAGTCTGCATGCATACAACACCTCTATAACCTTCATTGCTCTGCTGTGTTTTGGTTATTGACTTGTTGCTAACCCTCACTCCCTTGTGTGCACTGCTCGGTGTATGTTCAATGTCATCCTGTAAGAAGAAGAACACTTGCAGAGGGACGAATGGTGTCCACTAACCCAAGTTGAGCAGTTGGAGAACCTGTTCCATTGCACCATCATTGTGTTGTCCGAACAGATTTGCATGCATTATAATGAACTTTGGAGGTGTTCACTTCTCAAGTTGTCATTACCTTTAAATATTATGTTTTCTTCTAGTTCAAAATCATAGATTTTGTGTGAATAAGTGTAATTTTTTTTTTTTTACCAAAATCAGGAGATATGTATGGGAGAACAATGGCTCAGTGATTTATTTTAACAATCTGAAAAATCTATGCTGGACTAAACGTCTCTCTGGGGATTTTGTGATGTAATAAACTTGCTAACATCAATCCAAGTATTAAAAAATTTAGCATCTGCCATGGTCATTTTCAAAGTAATTTTTGCCCCTTCTTTCACATGCAGAACTGCTACAACACATTTTAGATACATTGCTACGCCAGCTAAATACATACTGATTATAATCATACATTATCATGTAGAAGTACATGTAGGCACTTAGTAGGTGCATTCCATGTCCATAGGTCTGTGGTAAATGTTTGAAATGATCAACTTCCTTCCTGGTCTAGCAACATTGTCTGTGATGTTGCACTAGAATAACATCCCTCCTCTACAACCAGCTGCAATATGTGTGTGTTACAGCCCATGATTGAAAACTCCATATCAGCCATTACTTTTTTTTTTTTTTCTTGCATTAAAAACAAAATAACTTGGATATAACTTGGATGCACTGCTTCTTTCTGTAAATTTAGCATCACTTTGATTGCCTTCTTTAGATGCTCTGCTATGTTCAGTATTATGCACTTTTGATTAAATAAGGTACTGGTCAGTGACACCAGGCAAACATTAGAACTCAGAGTGAGCCAATAACTGTCATATTAGATTAAATTATTCTAACTTTTTTTTTTTTTTTTTCCTAACAACTCACGTCAGGGCCTGAATGAGAAAAAAAATCCAGCTCTGAGTCATACCAGGCCACCCTAACTCAAATACTGCACACATATGCTCACATGCAAGTGGACACACACACACACACACACACACACACACACACACACACACACACACACACACAGGCTAAGTAATCACCAAAGCTCAATATTCTATACAGATGGACAGACACAAAACTACATGCCATCAGTCCAGTTAATTTTTCTGTCCTCTTCTCATCGAAACTCCTGTTTTCATATTATAACATCATATTAATTTAAACAACATGATTAGGTCATTTTGTCACCTAAATTCAAATGCTTGTTTACCATAAATATAACGTGTTAAAATCAATATTTGCTGCAACAATAAAAACCAGAATCAGTGAACAGCAACGTTACTTGATTCAAATACCATTACATCAATTAAAAGTCAAATCAACAGATAAGAAAGTGCAACTTTAAGAGGGCTTCCCAAACTTTTTGAGGGAGCAATCCACCTGTCGAGGTGTGTTTGGTCCACAAAGTATTTCATGTTGTAAAATGAGCTATATTATTACTATGTAAGAAGAAACACATCCACAAACACACACTCCATATGGAGTTTCGTACAAAAATATCAGACAACGTATAACCTACAAGTATTAAAAGCTGTAATCACGTAAATTACAGCAAGAGAAACACACTGAAAAACTGAGTCTAAAAATGGATTAGGTCTGACAAACCCTACAATGCAGTGTGTATCTGTAGGCACCTGGGCTGAGCTGCTCTGCCTCTCTGCTGAGCCTGGTCACAGCTGCAGCCAATTGGTGATCAGGACCAGTGACACTATAAAAGACAGTCCTGCTCACCTGGAAGTGCGGACCTGAGAGCAAGCGGGGTGGAAGTGACAAAGAGTGGTAACGTATAAAGTTTTATTGGTAATTGTAATACTGACATTTACTTTGGGTCCTTGATAAGACCATTAAACAAGAGCCACTCACCCTGGCTGCTCTTGGGGAGGTCTGTTTTATTGCACATTTGTTTTTAGTGATTTTTGCATTTTTAACTGTTTTTATCTGTTCCCTTTTAGTGGTCTCCTGTCGTACAGAGTTGCTCCACCTGCCTGGTGGTCGGGTATAGTTTTAGATTGGATTGTATTTTACTGGTTTTATTGCATGTGGTTTTAGTGTTTCACTTTCTTATTAGCGTTGTTTTGTGTTTTTACCAGTCTGGGATTAAAGCCCAGAACCACTGCAGGTGGCAGCTACGGACTACGTCTTGTAATACGCAGGAGACAATAAACCTTTTTAACCTGTCTTGCTTGGCCTGCTGAGGTGCTCTGACCAGGGGTGTCCTTATAGGGGAAGCTTAAGGGGGACACAGCCCCTCTACCCCTTTTTGTGCATGCTACATATTAGGCATTTTGCATAATTTTACGGTTAAACTTTGCCAAAAAGTTGTTGACAATTGTTGTAGACAATTTGATACTTGTTTTCTGCACTCTGGTGGACAGACTAATAGTACAATAATGCACTAAATAATTTTTGCATATCACACAGTAATAAATGGTACACATAAAAACATTATTTCTGCATATTTGTACACTTATTTTGTTAAATACAAAAACCTTCAGATTAAAAAAGAAATAATTTTGCTCCACTTTTTTCCTTGGTTTGTTTTAAAGAGTTAACTTGATCATGAAATGCAGCAGTTTTGGAAATAAAGACATGTGGACAGGGTATGTGTACAGGCCAATAAAGCCAATGAGCCAAAGTATTAAAAAAGCCACCTATCAGTTCAACAAATAAGGTACACACAGAGACCCCTACTGATTAAAAGCCACTTTGATCTGGACCACGATGTCAGTGAATCTGAGCATCCCAGTTTTATAACATGAACTGCAGGAGGAACTCTATGCATCATCTGCTCCAAAGTGTGGACGTATATTTGGTCATTTCTGTCCATAAATAGACTTTTTCACTTCTGTTACCAATAGATAATCAGCTGCTTATTGAATTCTAGAAGAGTAAATGCAAAGCATTACAACAGATGCTCTTTAGTTACCATATATGTTTTTGTTTCTTGGGTTTTTTTTTTCAAACAACTTTTTTTTTTTTTTTAATCAGCTTTTCTTTTAAATTTCATCTTTTTTTTTTTTTCTGGAACAACCCTCTGTCAACCAGCTCTCCCTCGTTTCTATCCACCCAGTGACTCTCATAAAGGAAGGGGCCAGAAATTGTATCATCAATAAGAACAACTCCAAACAGGCACAACACAGTGGCTGGACTAAGATTAAGTGAACGTGACAAAGCTCCACAGACTTAAAGCTACACTTCAGCATCCTACTGGTGATTTGTTCCCATAAGAAAATATGTCAGTAATTGCTGCACCTTCATGAATATGGACCAATGTGAAGGCTTTGTTCTGTCTGCACAGTGACTTCAGTCAAGTACCTCTCTTAGGAGATGACACACTAGCCCGTCAGATAGATGTAGGGTTTTTAGAAAGACATATAATGTTTCGACATCAAAGGAATGACGCAAATGTTGTGAAAGGGCTTTCTTTTGTGAGGCTTGTGAACTTACTGTCAGGCATGGATAAAATGTGCATTTCAAAATGTTTGGGAGTGTAGATATAAAAAAGTATTGCACATTGTTTCTATCACAGCCATAGCTCTTTATTTGGCTTCTGTGCATGAAAACCTACTAAAAAATGAAGAGAAAAAAAAATTGAGGCAGGCACAATCACAAGTTTTTGGGTTTTTCTGTTTCTGTTTTTTTTTTTTTTTTTTGTTTTGTTTTTTCCCTGGGCACATTTTACAGCTGCAGTAATGTAATCTGGGGAGCATTTATTGGGTTATTTATCTGAAACAAGCCAACAACTTGTTAGATAGGCTCAATTAAGCAGCAAATCACAATAACAATGTAATGTGGGTGCATTCTCTTCTGTTCCTCTAATCTCAATAACTAGTGATTTTCTGTTCTCTGCCTGCAGCTGGTTAAGAAGTCTTAACCATGGGGTATTTAGTTAGTCTTCAGGAAAAATGAGAGTTTTACCTCAAATGATCGCATTTGAATGAATCAACCCACAAGCACACATGGTCATATAATTATCTTCAGGAATGTGTTTAATCAAACTTTGTCCCTGGAATTTTACTCAACGAGCAGAAGATGACAAACTTTTCAGAGTTGTTTGCACTTTTACTTTAAGACCCTTCCAGTGTCCTTGTGGTCCGCCACCAACTGCCAAAAGCCTCAACTTGACAAGGGTGGAATTCCTGAAGACGTGCTGCAAATTGGAGAGACGATTGAGTGAAATAAAAAGTTGTTTTAAATGTAAATGATATTACAGCTTGTATGGTCATCATGGTTAAGCTGGTATCTCACATCGGCTCCGTAGACAGAATTATAAATTTAATCTCCAAAATAGCTATCCGAGAAAGAAAGTAAGGTATTCAACATCTGTTATGCAGCTGGGAGTATTTGTAAGGAATGCCAGGAGAAAAAGGAATTAAACACAAGGAGGAGGGAAAGGGGGGGGGTGCTCCGAGAAGTCTGTAAGAAAAGACAAACATGGGATCCAACATGGCTGGACTGCATTAAAATGGCTGGAGTGAAAGAACACCTTTTTGTATACACAGTCATATTAGCCTGTTTGAACTTTGATGTCAAACAGGACTGATTTCTCCATTACAATTAACTTTGGTCTAGTTCTCCACCAGACCTGCACAGCGACCTTTACTAGCTAAACCACTTTTTATTATAACGGTGAGGTCATTTTCACGTTGAATAAAGTTTAGGGAATAAGTGTTTAATTTAAGGCATGTCACAGTTCATGTAACAGAAACCTGTAGTTGATGAATGCAAAATCCTCTGCCTGATAACAGCTTCTGAACAGCTGTAGAGTGGCAGTGAAAATAGGGCCCCACGCGGCAACACCCTGCAGTGGAGTGAAAAACCTAACCCCAAGCCTGGCTGGGCTGCTTCCCTCCTACAGACCCTGACAGTAATCAGGAGGAGAAGTGAGTGCTGAGGAAGTGTCAACAGAAACAAACCCAGTGCTTCGTTTGGGCCAGATTGAACTGATAGCTCATTGCCAGTGACATAATTTAGATGAATGGTGGGTGCAATCCATCAGAAGAGTATGGCTGGTAAGGGTGAGGTGGTGAGTGTGAGCACGGGGAGGAGGAGGGGTGCAACCATCTCTGTGCTCGTCTGCCAGTATGGGTATCCCATTACCCTACACCTGTTAACAACGCCAATCCTCTTGTATAAACAGTAAAGTGATCCTTTTATCGAAGGCAGAAGGACAGAAAGAAACAGTCAGAGAGAAGGAGACGGGAGGAAAATGTAGCAAATGAGAATAGGAAAAGGAAAGAGCAGATGAAGCAGGGGGAATAAAGAAATGTTTGCTTGTTTGGTTTTAAAGAGACTAGCACCTCTGGACATGATAGATGAACCCAGGGACTAGAGAGACAAGTCATGGACAGATGGCTTACACGCACACACTTCAATCACAACAGTGTACCCTTTAGGTTAAAGCAACAGGGACATCTAGTGGAGTAAAGGATATCTCCTCCAACTTCCTATTCCTCCTATGGGAAATACAGGCATCATTGTCCAGAAATTCAAAGCAAATTTAAGAGTTTTAAAATCTGCAATGAAAAGAAAAAAAAATCTCCAAAGTTGAGAAAAATTATATTAATTCATCTAAAAAAAAAAAAAAGAAAAAGAAAAGTGTGCATGACACTTTCTGGGCGAAAAGTTATCTGAGGATTTGAATGTTTGAAGCAAATCTCCAGCTAATTTTAAAACAAAGATGAACTTTATAATATCAAACAAAGAGGATGTGTTTAAAAACCAGCAAGTAGTAGTTATATTAAACTTAAAATGTGTTGTTGTTTTTGTTTATCATCCCTCAAACAGAGGATTTATTTGTAAATCTGAACAATACAACTAAAAAAAAAAGCTATTCCAATAAACTGTAGAATAAGTGTTACATAAGGTAGGAAAATAATATGCTATCTACAATTTGACTAAATTACTCTCTATAGCTTGAGAGAGTATCACTAATAAGTAACGCCCAAAGAGGTAAGCTGGCAGGGTTTAAGGTAAACCTTAGTTGTTTGTCTGTAAGCTTGGTATGGATAAGCTCTCTGTCTAAATCCTTCAGTCAGAAGGAAACTTTAGAACGAATTGTGGCTTTTGGAAGAGTTCAGTGCTGGATCACAGACAACATAATAACAGTCAAAGCATGGTGTGAGAGCAGACAGTCAGTGATTTGACACAAGAAGACTGTATGGAGAGTGCTGTTGAGACACAAAGCAAAATGTTTGGTCTCTCCAGCCGAAGCCAGGAGCATTTTGGTTTACCAATGATTGGAAATCGATAATAAACTACGGGGTTCCAATTTAGACTAATAACTCGAGTTAAGATTGAGGCAAAATCTCTTTACTCAAGACTTGTTGCATGCACACACACACACACACACACACACATATACATGTATTATATATAAAATTTTATCTTTTTTTATTAGGTTATCAAACAAAAGTAACAAAACACTAAATAAACACAATAGCCTCACTGGACAGTAAGAGAAAACAGAAAACTGGCCACTTTTCAAGCAAAATATCATTTCATTAGTGAAGTCATTATAAATTTTAACTGTGAAAATATAATCAATGTGTTATAGGCTATTAGAGCTGAAAAGAAACCAGTGGGAGCTGTAAAAGGGTTTAGCTCTGGGAACTTGAAACCTTTGCAGAAACTCATTCAGGGATATTTTTTATTTATTTATTTATTTATTTTTGTTAATGACATTGCAACTAATTCTCTCCACTTTCATTACATTTGTCCATACTATCACTTATCTGTGATTTTCATGTAAAAGGCAATGTGTGGGAGCAAAAATGGAGCAAAGCAACAAACTGCATTTATCCTTAGGAGAGGTATTTTATGTCCTCCATTCCTCCCCTCCTTCTCCCTCTCTTTTTTCTCTCATATTGTGTCTCTAATGAGTCACGTCCATCTAGCAATTATTATGAAATTAAAGCTATTTTCCATGGCCGATGTTTGCCCCAGTAATAACCGCAATGAGATAGGCTTCATTCATTTAGCGTTTTAGTTCAGCTCAATTCCTGTTACATTAGCAAGAGAAGCAAAATCAGAGTGTCACTCAGATATTCTGCTTAATGGTTTGGCGATGGCCTGGCCTTTTTTTTTTTTTTCCTCCTTTCCTTCTGCGATCCTCCTAACCCTATCTCTCTGCCAATTATGCTGTTTAATCTATATGTAGATAATGGTGTCCAGGACCTCCCTGTTGAAATGTCAGGTGTGAAGAGGTTATTAGCTAACTTTTAATTACTGTCCATCACTCACCAGCAAGCGGGACAGATTGGCCCTCTCCGAACGCCCGCTGAATGTTGGCTGATGCAGGCAGAGAAAAGGAAGACATTTAGGAACTACCAGGTCTCTGACTTAATATCACCATTTTCACACTATTAACAGGACTAAGTGTTTGGAATAAAGACACAGAGAGGAGGGGGAAATGGTATGACCAAATGGATCATGTGTCAAATAGTTTAATGGTGGCAGACCATGTCTTGAATAGGTCAACAGAAGATGGCTTAAACATTCAGGGGCAGAAAAAGGGGGAACGTGAAGCAAAAATCAGTGGAAAAGGAGAATAAACTGGTTGTACCAATACATGCAGTCCATGAATCTGCAACAAGCATCAAAGACTTTTTGCCATATAAAAGTACAGCAACGAGTTGCACTTTCAGATTTTCTAAAACCCTTTTGTGTTACTGCAGACAACCAGACACCGTCAGTCACTGGATGTCCCTAGGAACTTGCAACTTGGTTAAAATCACGCTGATTGTAGAGATTGGCTACATTTTCTTCTTCTTCAAATGTTTTAAAAGTCTGCAAACAATTTCCGTGAACTCCCCCTGCCCTTGTGTTAAAGCCACTATTGTACATTTAAAGACCCACAACCCCTGACCCAAATTTTACCACTCTCATCTTCCATTTCTGCTCTCCAATACTTTTATTGGGGCCCAGAATAATAGTGCCAGCCACAACCACTGAGCTTAGTCTGAATATGACATGGCTGGCTTTACTATATATAGAGAGATATACAACTAAACTGGATAGTCCTACCTCGCAAATCAAGACGTTTCTTCCCACATTTCGCTACAATCGTACAAACTGCATCTAACAAACATGAGCCAACTGAGACAGACCTTTGCATTAATCTTTTGGATTAGGTACCCACCAAAACTTTCTACGTATTTACACATATAATCTAAATATAGATATATGGGTTAATTCTGATCCTCTTAAGACATGACTATTTGGCATCCAATTCTAATTTCTTTTGGCCGTTTGGGATAAGTCAGAACTGATAAGCATTAAACCTCAGCACTGCCTTTGAACAGGAAGTAGTTTTTCAGAAAACAAAAATACTTCCTCGCATGACGACCATGGGTGAATTTCATGAGACCCTGCATTCACACGTGAGGATGTTAGATCTCAGGAGATTAAAATGACTTTTGACAACAGCAAGCAGACATGCGCTGTGTGTATTAAATTTAGAAAATTTCAACAATATAATTCTTTGATTCATATGTATTTATTTGAACTACAAAAGCAGACACACACACGCACACACATAAGCAGACACACAAAAACACGCAGGCAGGAAAACCAATTTCTACTCAGCCCTGAACTGTCTTTGAGCAGATTTACTATTTTAAACTGTGTAGGGCAGAGGACTGCTGATTACAACACCACAGAGAGAAATACTTCCTGAGCTTACTTCGTCTTTTTCTTCTTCTGTGCTGTTTTACAGCTCAACAAAAAAAATGAGATACTTGTTATTTTAGTCGACATTGTCCCTGGAAGCTCTGGCTACAGAGAGCTGCTTCCAGTTCACATACATAATCACATAGACATGAAAAGTGCTGCCACAGTATTTATTTTGTTCAAACAATAACTAAAACTAGGATAATTATTGGGGAAATATAAAAGAAAAAATTGTAGGAATATTAGTTTTTTTTGCGTTGACTGTTTTTCCTCTCCATCTGCTAAACACTGTTGTCTGTGGTGTCTCTGTAAGCCTGAACACTGGTGTGTTTTCCAAACAAACAGCTCTCCAGAGGACATCATTAAGTCGATTAATGTTTTTCGTCCCACCATACCTGCCTTTGAACCGGACTTTGTGTGATATTTAAGACTTTAAGTGGAGCCTCGCCATTCTGTTAGAGGTTTTCTGTGTGTTAAGACTGTGGTCTCTGAGCCCTTTGGTGAATTACAGATGACCCGTGAAGACCTGGGCCTGTTACTCCTACCCCCAGTCATCTGGATCACATCGGGCTTTAGAGGGGTGCGGAGCATATCTCTGTTTGTCTGACACAAATAAAGGAGGTAGAAGAGGCCGCTGGAATGAAGGTGCATCAGGCAGTATGATTCTCTCCTTCTGTCTTATCCATAATAATTTACCTAATTTAGTTATTTTAAAATATAACCAATTTTTTGTTTTTATTGTAAACAATCCAGTAATAATTTAGTTACTTCGGTCCCACACTAGAGGATTTAGTGTCTGCAAACTTGGTAGCAGACCCTCAAAATATAAAGAAAGTTCTCCTTGTATATCAGCCCTTAATCCTATAACTGGGATTGTTAACTAATGTTTCAGTGACAAACACCTGATCTAAAACTGTTTTTAATTAAACCAAACCTGCAGACTTTTAATAGCAGTGAATACATAAATCTAACTAATTAGAAGACAGTGCAAAACAGATTAGTTACACAGTTACACAGACTTTTGTTAACTTCTTGATGTTATCAGGAAAAAAAAACACATCCCATTAGCCAGTACAAGGTTGGTCTAGTAAAACTGCATAAACAGTGAACTCCACATCCTCCAAGCTGATGATCTGCTGCCCCCTGCTGTAACTTAGTGACAACCTCCTAAGCTTCCAAACAATACAACAATGTGCAGCTTTGCTCATGTACTGATTCAGCTGTGACAAACGGGGATCCTCATGTATCAGCAATTAGTAGTATTTAAATGTGTTAACAAACAAAAATCAAGCAAATCATAGAAATTGCATGTATCTGTGGATTCTTGGCATTTTAGGAAAGAAAATCCCAAAAACACATTTCAAGAAAATTACACTGAAATATCTTTTGATTTCAAACAGTTCAGAGGGAAGGTTTAACTATTACATAAAGACTAATGAAGCTGCCTCAAAAACCCTGTTACTAAGTGGAGGCAATGACTCAGGGGGGTGGGTGTGTCTGGTTATATCACCGTTCATAAATATAGACTTTACCTGGATCATGTTCCACATTTGTACTAAAGTTTGAATTTTAAAGAGTCCTGGTATGAGGCATGATTTATGGTTAACGGGTTCCAAAGACATGCGTGCAAGGTATATAACACTATAACATGTTGGGACCAGTCCATCACATGTTGCTCCTGTTGTGGACTGGTGATCTGTCCAGGATGTACCCAGCCTCTCACCCAATGATTGCTGGGATAGGCTCCAGCATCCCTGCTACCCTTATTAGACTAAGCAGTAAATAAAATGAATGTATGGTTAATGGAGTGGTTCAGAACAAACTGATTCTAGCTAAAGTTAGAGATAAACAGTATGGAGGGATGGGAAAAGGAGGTCAATCCAACAAAAATGTGTGTATGTATTTGTGTTTTGAGGTTCTTATCTAATCAAAGTTGGTCAGAAAATGTGTTGCAGAACAGAATTCTGCTTCAACTTCTGATGTTGTCATGGGCAATTTCTTCCTTGCATCTGTTATATTTTTCATGTATGTAGAGTAATAGCTCAAAAAGAGAAAACAGTACTCCAAAATCATTATTTATTTATGTCCAAACAGTTTATAAAAACGGTGCAGGGTTTAGACAAGTGATAAATTAAACAAGTCAGTATAAATGTAGTAATATCCTTTTGCATTTATTGAATTTAGCATGTTTGATCTGACATATTGATGGCTGAATGCTGCACTCTGATGTTTTCCTTGATGTATACGACTAACTGTATGAATAAAGGTAAAATTTTTAAAAAGTAATGATTTGCGTAAATTACTCTGTGGGTAATGACCTGCATTGCTATGCACAATAATTGTTTACAAGAACAAAACCAGGCACTGCCTTGTTTGACTAGAAACTTCCTTTCCACAAACACACGCACACACACACACACACACACACACACACACACACACACACACACACATCTATCTCAAACACCCATCCAAGCATGTCATTAAGTTTTAAGAACATTCAAGAAGTGATGTAGAGCCTCGGTTTCTGAATGCTTCACAGATTCTTACATTAAGCAAAAAGTGTTGTTAGTTTTTGTGAGATCATTAGTTTATTAGTAGGTTAGTTTGTTAGTTGCAGAGTGCCTCTGAAAACTTGTTAAGTTAGTAACAGTTAACTAGGAGTGCTGTTTTAGGAAACAAAAACTTGCATTGTTCCTTGTTGGGGTGCCCAGCAATTAAAAGTCCAAGCTTGTGGCACTGGAAGATGTTTTGAGCAAAAGCCTCCATGTGACGTCCTTTAATTAACACCTCTAGCTCTACAATGCATGCTTTAGTCTTCTTGGAGATAATCAAACAACAGCAGGTGTTAGTAGGACCAACAGGTGGACCTTTACAGGCTCACCATGGTTAGTATAAACACGAGAAGGGGTTAGTATCAGAGCTGAGGTTTGCATGGCTGAAGTCCCTCTACATGTGGTGACAACAAGCCAGGCACTCATCCGCAGCAGTTGACCACAGCACATGCTCAGAGACTATAAACTGGTTTGAAAAAGATGTGAGTTAAAATTGTAACATTAAACTTAAAATTTAAATGAAAAATTATTTTATTGTTATTATTATTATTATTATTATTATTATTATTATTATTATCATTATTATTATTATTATTATTCAGTATGTGGTCAACTCAGTTTTGTCAGCAGCTGGGACTGTTCTTTGTGGTTAACAACTTTCCCTTCCCAGGTCCTGAAACCCTTCTTCATATGTTCATTCTAACACATCTTAAAATTGCTTTCCTTCTGATTAATTCATTCTAGAAAAAAAAAAAAGAAAAGGCATTTCTACAAGAAGGATTGCAGGATCATGTGAGAGGAGTGTGTGTCTCAGAGGGTTAGTCAAGGGTTAGAAATGCAAGCCACCAGCATTCTCAGCACAGGTTAGTAATCCTTCAACCATTAGCAGATATTAGTACTGTTAAATATTAGTCAGATACTGTTAGTACAAACCAGACCTGGGTAAAAGGCTATTTACACATAATTATTAGCATTTGTTGTAATGTTGCTTTAAGTGTTGAATAATGGAGGTGCTGATATCAGGATCGTTTCATTTATGCCAGTAGGCATCATTTAGAAAACTGCATATCTCTAATTTCCAGTGGCATCCTTGAAATCACAAGTGTAACTGCTGCTTGAATGAGGTTGTAACAAATGCTAAGAATCATTAGTAAATAATGTTTTATCCCTTATCTGGTACATTCAGTGACTGGAAGAACTGTAGCTCTAGCTGCAGGCCCATTACAAATACATTTTATCCAACTTAATGTGACACACATGCACACATACAAGTACAAACGCGTACACAAATGGAGCGCATGCATTGACATACATGCACTCACACAGATGCCCCCGCACACAACACACACACACACACGTAAGAATGTGTCATGAATACTAAAATAAAAATAGTTGGTATCTCACTAAACTTTAGTGGTTTCACAGCAAACAAAAATGTGTGAATTACACATCTAGAAGGCAGGAATCGCCGTCACTCGCACACTTTACAATGTTATATTTTTGTCTTTACAGGCTAGAATCTTAAAAGCTTCCCAGGTCTGGGTTTGGCATTCGTACTTGTTAAATTTTATAAAAATACATTCAAGATAGTGCTGGTAAAACATGACATCCTGTCTTATCCAAGGAAAAGTGGTCAGATTGTTTAAAAAAGTAACTTGCAACAGAGTCAAGAGGTCATGTGAACAAAACAACTCCTCAAATGCAGCGGCCCATTTTCAGCATTAAAATTTAAAGACTGAGACAACAAAGACATGCAAAAAGCTGTGCAGCGACAATGCATGGCTCAGAAAACACCCCCCTATTCAATCTGATCACAAGGAAAACGGCTACAAATCAATGGTTGCATTATTATCTCCTTTCTCTGAGACACGGAAGCAGCAGAAGTTGTGTCTTGGTGAGGAAACACTGGAAGATGATTTTCTTCTTTCTGAAGGTGCAGGGCAGCAGAAATGGCATCACGCGTCAGCCACTGTAACGGAAAGAGTGCAGTTACAGTGAATTATAGTTGTTTTTGTGTGTGTGTGTGTGTGTGTGTGTGTGTGTGTGTGTGTGTGTGTGTGTTTGTGTGTGTGTGTTTTTTTTAACCTTTTCAAAACTAAACAAACATTTTCCTGTTGGTCTCCTATACTAAAACATATGAGCCTATTCTGCTCTGAAAACATGTAAAATATTTGTTTTTGGGTGGTTAATCCTGCATAATGCTGAATCTGACAAGCAGATTATGCAGATTTCATTATGGTGTTCTGTTTGAGGTTGGTTTATCTTCCTCCTCAACTTTAATCCTGCAGAGGACAGTAGCTTAAAAATATGTTAGTGATTTAACAAACAACTAATCAGTTTGTCATTTATCTGCACCCTCTACCAGTTCAGAGGATATACATAGAAATACATGCTGCATGTGTGCAAGAGAGACACGGAGTCCATAAAAACTGGCGGTGCAGTTTATATTCATCAAGACTTATATAACAAGTCACAGGTCGGAGTGTAAAGTGAATATGAGGGACATAAAAGTCACAGTGGTGTAAATCTGATAGACCTTGTATCAGTCACTGAAAGCAGCACAGCAAAAGGCGATGGAGCAATCCCACCAGAGGTACAATGAGGTCCTGTCAAGCCCAAGTCTGCTTTTCCATCAGTGTAACTGGAGAGGAACACATAACACAAAGCAGCAGAAAAGTGGGACAAAACTCAACTGTGTTCCCAAGATGCCTCGAGGGATCGAGCATCTTGCCATTTATTCTTGTCTTTCAACTAAGACATGCTTAACTTATTCAAAATACTCCAGAGATAAAAATAAGATTCAGTGGCTTCAGGATATTATATTTTCTAATCAATCTTAAACAATAAATATATAAACAATTCAGTCTGTACACATAACCTGTCCTGCTGTTGGATCATCCCAGGGTCCTGGTTGGGGTCCTTTCACCTGCTCTGGAGATGAATCCAGCCCATGCAACACGCACAAGGTTACCTAAAAAACAAATCCACAAAAATGTACTTAAGGTACTGTTGATGGAAACTATATTTGTTTTACATTATTATTATTATTATTATTATTATTATTATTATTATTATTATTATTGTAAGCCATACTTTCTAAAATGGTATGGTGACAACACATTGTGTCGTGCTTAACCCTGCTTCTGCTAAGAAGGTCTTTGTTTACTGTTTATGCAGCAATGCCTACGCAAAATTCGGAAATAGCTTTTCTGTAAATAACTGCATCTAAACCCTGCACAGTTGTTGGATTGGAAAAAGAGCTGCAGGCCCTACCCTGCATGAAGGAAGTACAAGCAGCCTCAGTCCAACTGTAAGAGTTGTATTATTACAGTATTAAAAAAAAAAAAAAAAGAAAGATGGATTTAAATCATTAAGAGAATAATAGTCATTTTTCTTAATCTCTTCTTTTTTTCCATAGCCTAGCCCACTTGAGGTTCCACGCACCTGTATCGCAGCATTATGCGATGCGAAGACGTCGCAGCTTCTTTGTCTTCTCCTCTTTCTTCTTATATCTTTAGGGAGAGATGCTCGACATGTTTCTACCCGTCGACTGGGCGCAGTGATTGCGCCTTGAAGCGGTGGAAGGCTGGTCGATCCTTGGACCGAGTCGCAGTAATGCTTAGCGTCCTGGTCATGGCCGCCGAGCTGAGTCAAGCAGATGTGGGAGTGCCAACAACAGCTGCGCACTGACGGCGAGTCCGGCAAAAGAAAGAGCGAGATCAAGTGGAGAGCAAAGAAAAAATTGTGAAGGTATTAAGACAACGGTGGCTTCTTTGACTGCGGGGCTGCGCATAATGAGCGGTGTCGGTCTCCAGCTGTTGCCACAGGTTTATGGTCCTTTGTATGCGCCCCCTTCATCTACCATCTGTGTTTCCTGGGCAACCGAGGATCGTGTGCAGGCACCACCAGCACTGTGGTGCACTGCAACCACCTCCAATCAGCACGCACCACACATATGTGCTGTAACTTAATGCTATTTGTCTGCATTCATCACATTTATTTCCATTTATTATTTCATTCTGCTTTATCAGTTGCAATTAAAGACTCTCACTTCAAGATGATCATATTAAAAAATTACCACCCTATAACCATTTTATCTTTACACAGACATAAAATCTGGAAATAAATCTAAGTCTACAAATAAAACATAAGTCTACACCCACAATAAAGGTGCTGACAGGAACAGTGTCTTTTTCAGCATTAGACTTCTGAAACTGTGCAGCTGACTGAGAGATTGCTAATAATGTGAGCTGAGAACATACAGAATACTATAACAATAAACCAAAGCAAGTATGTTGAGGAATATCGATAACAGCTTGACATGAAAACCATAGAAAAGACTGTAAATTCTGTTCAAAGGGAGGCAATAAATAAATAAAGGAAGCAAGGAAGGAAGACATGGAAGAAAAGAGTGTGCAATATAAATTATGTGGAATGTACCTGTAAACAGCAGAGTAGCCCTTCACATTGACCTCATACCACACTAAAGAAGCTTGAAAAGGTACTTGCTTTCATTAAAAATGTGCAATTTTATGTTTTCATACTTTATATTTAAAAAATAGCGACTATATGGCTGTTTTATGCATTGCTGTGACATTGACCATGTACAAATTAGCAGTCCACTCTTATGATGTAAGCCCCTATCTTTAATTTGTATTACCTATAATCTTACTTGCTTTATGAGCAACTGATACATTGATCTGATACTGGAAACAATCTCCTCAACAATCAGGTCAAAAATTGTTTCATGCACGTCCCTCTGCTGACTTTGAGTTATTTATGTGAATGTGAATGCACTATAATAGACTAATAATAAACTATAACCCCACATGTGTTCTTTACCCAATGGTAAAGAACACACTTGTGGGTTTAGTTTTGACAGTGAAAATAAATTCTTGAGGAAAAGAAAATAAGAAGAGAAGGAAGATTTCTGATGCTATAAACACCAGCCAGCAGGGGGCGACAAGCATTTCGCCGACCTAAGTATGGTCTTCTTCGGCTGCCGTACATCAGACTGTTCGTGCGTTTAGTTAGCGCGTTTCAGCAACACAAGAAGCGAAACAATTGCGAGTTTTGTCGGCATATATGTATCAATCGTGCCCTGCAGGTTTGTCAGGCTTGTGCCGAATCACCGAGCATCTGTATCTGAGTAATGGCAGAGCAGCTGACGACGCCTGCCAGGTGACGGCGAATGGGATAACCTGCATCATCAACGTTACCGAGACAAGGAGCAGTTCTCCTCCTCCAGTGGAAGAGTACATCCACATCCCGGTCTCTGACTCCCCGTGGTCTCCTCTCAGAGACCACTTTGACGATGTTGCAGACAGAATACAGGTTACAGCTGAGCGCCGCGGCCGCACGTTGGTGCATTGTAACGCCGGTGTGAGCCGCTCCGCCGCGCTGTGCATGGCTTACCTGGTGAAGCACCGCGGGACGACCCTCCTGGAGGCCCACAGCTGGGTCAAGAAATGTCGACCCATAGTGAGGCCCAATAATGGGTTCTGGAAGCAGCTCGTCCAGTATGAGACAGAGCTTCGTGGATGCAACTCTGTCCGCATGGTGTCATCTTCCATGGGAGAGATACCTGACATTTATGGAGAGGAGACCAGGAACATGTTACCTCTGTGAAAACATGTTACTGGTTGATCAAATGAATCGTTGATCTGATATCTGATCACATTATATATGAACAACTTCATTGTCAAGGAGTAACAAGAGTATGTCTGAGGTTTAATAATAGTGGGCTGTATGATTATTTCATAAAGTTTATAATTGTACTTTCAAAACCTTCTCAAAGTGATGAGTACCCAACATATGTATTATTTTATATGCTTTTTCCATTAAAAGTCATTTGATTATTCTAGCTTGCATTTATTCTTTAAAATATATTTCTTTGGTTTCATCTTGTGACACAATAAAGTTGGCTTGGCCTAAAGTGAAGCACAGAAAAAGTTTCCCTTGAATTTAAAAATAGCTTTAGCATCAACTACCTGCCTCAATCTGTGCAGTGAAGTATGTGGGATAACTGACAGATGGCCTCCTGTAAATCTTTTTTTCACTTATGCTATATGGTTATTTGCAACATCATCATTCGCAGTAAATACAAACATTCATTTTAAAATCCAAAACATTTTTTGGAGGTTGGCATAAACATTTTTTTTTTTTTTTTTTTACTTACTAAACTAAAAAATCTCAATTACGGTATGTTTTTGAAGACAAGACTGAAAGCACTTAAAACAACATTCAATTCACTTGAGAGAAAGTAGAAAATTTTTATTTAAAGATATGCATTGAATCAATCAGCATTCAGCCTGTGCAATAAAACAGCAGGGCGTTTAAAGCCACTCCTAAAATATTAAAACAAAACAAAAAAACAGGCACAACAAAGCCACAAAATGAATCGCAGTAAGTCACCATATGGCACAGTTCTGTCGTCGCTAAACAGAAATGCACATTATTCAAGAAGAAAGACTTAATCTTCTGAATTAGTGGTAATTTCCACAAAAATATATATCCTAATAGTGCATTCCCAACAGTCAAAGCAAAGCAATGACCTCTAATAAATATATTCAACATTTAGACTAGAGTCCCAATGCATGCCGTGGTTGAAAATGAAATTATT